>NC_137129.1:35917400-36577400 GCF_949319135.1 Squalius cephalus | reverse complement strand
TTGGAATAATATTTCACAATAGTACTGTTTTTACTGTATTTTCCATCTAATAAATGCAGCCTTGGTGAGCATAAGACACTTCTTATGAACCTAAACCACACTGAATGGAACCTAATTTCAGATTTCAAGAAGCATCACATAATCAATGAAAATATCTAATCAGAGCAATTATTTACACTTGTAATATCTTTAGAACCCATTTAAACCAAATTTCTTGAACCATACCAAGAACTCCAAATCTATACATATCCCAAAAAAGTTGTATTGTAGTATCCATAAGATAAGAAACAACAAACCACTATGTTTTACCTCTCACTGCATAAGCAAAAAAAAGGCCTCACCCTCAAGCGCTTGATGCCGGCGCGGGTGATCTGTTGACAGTCGTACAGCTCGATGCGGTCCAGGCTGTGACAGGTTTTCAGATGCTCTAATGAAGCATCAGTGATGAGCGGGCAGTTGTCGAGCTCCACCACCTCCAGTCGGTCGTGAGCACAGGGTCCACTGCCCAGCTGCCTGATGCCATCATCAGTAATCAGCTCACAGTGGGACAAGCTCTGAAACATCAGCGACAACAACAAACACATAAACAAGCCCATAACACCCAAGGAATGTTTCACAAATTATTAGATATTCGGATTAATTGCAATTAATAAATCACATATATAAATATTAGCTGAGAAAAGCCCTCACATGATAATAAGACATTGTGACATTATTGTGGCAGATAAAGAAAAAATGTAAAAAAAAAAAAAGTTTTATTAATAATCACACCAAGCTAACACATTAAACTGACACCACTAAAATACAAACGTATGTTTTTTTTATTGTAAATTTTGTTTTTAAACCCTTACCAGAACCTGGAGTCGAGGGCAGTGTATAGATAGCTGGATGAGCGTTCCATCTGTAATCTATGGAGAAAGATTAAACGTTATAACAAGGCTTTTATAACATTTTATAGAGCGTTTATAGAGCAATTTACATGCATTAATAAATAAATAAATATAATTATAAATATTCATGCTAACTGCATTCATTGATAATCAACAAAAGAGGAAATAACATTAGGAACTATGCTCCTTTTCATTTCAGATAAGACAAATAATTGCAACCACACAGTCAATGTCTATAATAAAAATATATGTTGGAATCTAGGGGGTCCTCTAGTCGTCTTTGTTAAAGTTATAAACAATGATTATAAAAATCAAAATGTATAATTAGAGGATATACTCAGGCTTACAATTTAACCTTCAAATAAACAAACTACTCTGCTCTGATTGGTCAGATGGGCAGTCTGTTGTGATTGGTCCACCACTTACAGCGCATGTCGAAAATATCTGAATTTCAGTTCCGGATCTTCTTCAGCACTTGATACACATTAATACTTTAAATGAGTCAACCCCCCAAGATTACTTTTATAAACATGAGCTTCGTCTGAAAGGCAAAGGGGTCCATAGGGTAATATTTCCAGAGGTCTAGTTTTAAGTATAATTCTACTGAAGTGATGGTGCTTTATGTAACGCTATCTAGTGTAAGTGATAAATCCTGTTGGACATGTGTACTGGCTACTAAACAGGTCGCCAAAGAATTTGCTGATTTTCAATTTGGAATTAGTACTGGCTGCAGATGAAGACTTAATTGTTGGTGATTTTAATATACATGTAGATACTGAAAAAGATGCATTGGGATTGGCGTGTCAGGACACACTCATAGTCGTAATCATACTTTATATGTAATATTGTCACATGGAATCGATGTTGATGGTGTTGAAATTCTGCAGCAGAGCGATGACATCTCAGATCATTAACAAACTCCCTGTTACAAATATGGTAGAACTATCACTTGTACCACCAAATCAAAGGCGTCAGTTTTACTGTATCAATTCGAGCTTGAGACCTCATGCTCTGCAAATGCATGCAAAGTGCTTTCGCATGCGCAACCTCTTCCAAACTCTTTAGCACACACTCTTCCAGGCCTCAGCTACAACTACAGAGTTTGAGGGCGGGTCAAAGCAGTGTCATTCACAGGCAGCCAATGAAGGCCATAGGCTGGCATTATGCAAATGTTATGCAAAAACCTTAGTAGGTTCAAGAAAGAAGACAGACAAGAATTACAGAACTGATTCCTTCTCTTGCGAGACAATAACTCGGGGACTTTGATCTTTGCAGACTTTTTACTTTCACAAAGAGCTATACTGCACTCTACATTAAAAGTAATATCCAAAAAAGCATAATAGGGGCACTTTTAAGAGTCTCCATATCAATTTCAAAAGACTTGTTTGAGAATTATCATCAGCAAAAGTGATTGATCACTTCAATGGACTTCAATTGAGGGTTTCATCAAATGATATATTCTTAATGTAGAACTAATAAAAATGTAAATACTGTATGTAACAACATTTTAACATTTTGTAATCATGTTTTCATTCTAACTCACCTGTACACACTCTTCTAAATCCATCTTTTCTAGTTCATGACAATTCTGTAAAATAAGAGGAAATGATGTGCTTGATTTCTGTGGTTAGAAGCTCCAGAGGTTCAGCACAGATGGAGGTTTGTGGTTGTCAGATTGTTTACTCACCCGTGCTAGTGAGGTGAAGCCTACATCTGTAAGCTGAGAGCAGCGAGCCACCTCTAATATTCTACAGAGACAAAAATGTCAATGGTTCGAAGTTGAAAAGAGGATAAAAATTGGGTAATGGGTGATTGCATGCAAATGCATGGGTTTGATTATGTGTGTTATGTACCTGAGACGAGGGCAGTTCTGGCCCAAGGCATTGAGAATAGCATCTGTGATGTTTGCACAGCCAGACACACACAAAGACTGCAGCCGATGGCACCCGCGACATATGGTTATAAGACCTTCATCTGTGATCTGCTGCTCGATTCACACACAGAGATATACCTAGATGAGGAAACCATCCCATCCAGTGTATGAGAGAATGTGAATGTGTGAGTCTTACTGAACACGTCTGCAAATTGAGTGTGACCAGCTCTGGACAATGTGCTCCAATATGCTTTAATGCTTCGTCTTCCAACTATAAAGAGAGAAAACATAAAAGAGAGACAGATAATGTGCTACTAAACGATTGATCGGATTTAAAGAGACAGTACGGTACTTCCGTCATCATTTACTCACCCTCATGTTGTGTCAAACCCATATGTTTTTACATAGAATACAAAATGTGGAGATTCAGTGACAACAAATCAATGACAACAATTGCCATAAAAGTCTTCTAAAGATATATGATAGCATATGGACTATGTTTATCTGTTTTTTCTTCTTCTTTTCTCTTTGTGTCTTTTGTTCTTTTTGTCCTTATCAGGTTATTATTGCATGAAAAAGGAAGTTTCAGTGTTGATAACCATGGTTAATCTAGATGTTATAACATGAACCACATTTTCACATGTTAGTTGATGAATAATCTGTTGCTTTTTGCAAACCCTGTGGCCTGTTTGCTTAACTTGTGCGTCAACCAATGCCATGAGTTTGGGGCAGGACTATATTACATTTTTAATATTTTGAAGCTTTTATCTTTATATTTCCACTTTCATTTTAATTTTGTTCATTTTGTTATGTGCTTTTGTAATTTTTATTAGTTTTTGTTGATTAATTAATTTCTACATATCTTTAATTTTTATTTCAGTTTTAGTAATTTCAGTTTTAATTTGTTTAAATAATTTAGTTTTTAACTATTTTGTTATGTACTTATAATATATATATATATATATATATATATATATATATATATATATATATATATATATATATATATATATATATATATATATATATCTTTATTTTTTATTTCCAATTTTAGTTTTAGCAATTTTAGTACTTCACCTTGAACTTATTTCAGTTGGTTGCCAAGGCAAAAGGTTTTGTTCGTTAACATTCATTAACATGAACTAACTATGAACAATTATTCTACAGCATTGATTAATTTTACTTCATGTTAATTTCAACATTTACTAATGTGTTATTAAAATCAAAAGATGCATTTGTTAACATTAGTTAATGCACTATGAATTAACAAACAATGAACAATTATATTTTTCCCAACATAAAGATAAATTAATAAAAATAAATTGCTCATTAATTCATGTTAGCTAATGCATTAACTAATGTTAACAAAATATACCTTATTGCACACCTTATAGTGTTACATTTAGATATTATTTTAGCTTTAGATCAATTCCAAATGCTACAAGTGGCTTTAAATAACACAGAAAAGGGGAAGAACAGCGAAGAGGGCTGAAGGATGATAGTCCAGTCTCACCTGTGTGCAGCCCTTGAGGAACAAGCCTTTGAGTCCTGGACAACATCTCACAAGTGCCTGTATGCCGTCTTTGGTCACCTGATCACACCACGAGATGTTCAACTGCTCTAGCAAAGGACAGCCCTCGCTGAAATGACACACAGAGAGACATTTAGCCCTAGAGAAGCATTCTGCATAACCAGCAAGCGTGTGTGTCTGCGACCTCTGACCTCAGAGCTTTGAGGGACAGGTTCGTGATTGAGGTGCAGGAGGCAAGATCCAAGTGCTTCAGTTTGGGACAAAATTTACTCAAGCTGTTACAGGTACTGCAAAAATAAAGACAGAAGTTCAATGGAGATCAAACAGCACTTTCTCTCTCTCTCTCACACACACACACACACACACACACACACACACACCTACCTGTCAGTGATCTTGGTGCAGCCATTGAGGCTGAGCAGCTCAATATTTCTGCAGTTCTGGGCAAACGTTCTAAGAGAGAAAGGACATTTTACATGATTAAACTTTCAACAATGCTTGAATTTCCCTCCAAGTCGCAATAATGTCTTTAGTCCATATGTGATGTCCTTCAGAATGGAAAGCATTACTAAACTCATTCTTATTAAAGAGGCAATCTACTTTCTTGACAGGTCTTAAAGTCAGCATGAAATGGCATGAAAGTTGCGATAGTCTTTTCTTCCTTATTGTGACGTATATCTGAGTGTAACGACTTCTCATACAAGAAAACGTGGGCGGGACTTGATTTTGTCCATGGGGTTTTGATTGGATGGTTGTGGTTTACTATTGGTCGATCTCATGTGAGTGACAGGTTGTCCCGCCCTCACGCCAGTAAACGCATCATCAGAGAAGAGAAGAGATGTCGCTGAAAGAGGGAGGGGAAGTTATTTTGATAAAAGATTACAAGGGTACATATATAAAATAAAAAAAAGAATGATGTGAACGAATAAATCATTTATAATAAAAACTGCAATATTCCATCAAAAAAATAAAAAATTTAAATTTTGATTTCATGGTGACTTTTAGGCTTATTCACACAAAGGGCAAAATGACAAAGTGAACCGAAATGGTTTTTGCTCTAAAACTATTAACAAAAGGTTTGCATGCATGAAACATCACACACACTTAAATACACACATCCTGTAAGCCATTTTAGCAGTTTTTTATTAAAATGATTGACAGGCAAAAGTGTTTCTGATTGGTTGGTCTTTTCTGCTTTAGAGTTGACACAGGCACTGTTTAAACCGGGTATTAAGATGCGTTTTGGTCAGCAGCTTTCGTTTGTGCTCTGATAGCCACAAGACCACACCGAACACTGTGATTGTCGTCTTCAAACCAAACTTGGGTCTCAAGCCGGAAAAAGTTCAATCCCATCTGGCTAGCGTGCTTCCCATTATGTTTAAGCATTAGGTCAGAAGGCAGAGAGTAGACAGGGTTTTTTTGTGGCTGTTCAAACACATTAGATCACATGAGCGTTAACTCAACAAAATCAATCCGGTCGAATGCGCTTTCGACTACCTCTGGAAGTGGAAAGTGGACCAGCTCAAAATACTTTGAACCCGTTTACACCTGTATTTAGCGTCGTCCACTTGTAATCTGATCAACCAAAACGCATCTTGAAACAAGGTGTAAACAGAGCCACAAAGACAGGTTGGCTCTCTCACAACGCCTATTCTAATTCAATGAGATCTGTTAGGTATTAGGGACATTTCATAATTCGCACCAACTTCAAAATAGAACCCAACAATTTTCCTGCATTACACTACCATTTAAAAGTTTGGGGTCTGTATGATATGAAAGTAATGTTTTTGAAAGAAGTTTCGGTAACACTTTACAATAAGGTTCATTAGTTAACATTAGTTAATGTATTAAAGGGATAGTTCACCCAAAAAGGAAAATTAGGAAAACTAGGTGTATATGACTTTCTTCTTTCAGACGAATACAATCGGAGTTATATAAAAAATGTCCTGGCTCTTCCGAGCTTTATAATGGCAGTGAATTGCTGTTTCTGTTTTGAAGTCCATCAAAGTGAATCCATCCATGATAAAAGTGCTCCACACTGCTCTGGGGGGTTAATAAAGGCCTTCTGAAGCGAAGCGATGAGTTTGTGGACTCCACTTTGATGGACTTCAAAACATAAACGGCCATTTACTCCCATTATAAAGCTTAGAAGAGCCAGGATATTTTTTATTATAACTCTGATTGTATTCGTCTGAAAGAAGAATGTCAAATACACCTATAGTGGAGTGGCTAAGTGATATAATTGTTCAGTTTATGATACAAGCGTGAAAATTGGCATGAGCAGTCTCCATGGGTCACTTGACAAGAAAATTGTCCGAGCCACTTGAAATTTCAAGATTTTTCATTTTTCAATATGGCCGACACCTTAGTGGAGCAGTTAAGTGATATAGTGGTTTATTTGGTGATACAAGCATGAAAATTGGCATCAGCAGTCTCTGATGGTCACTAGACAATAAGCCACCCACAGCTACTTGAAATTCCAAGATGGCGGCCATTTTTCAAGATGGTGGCCATTTTTCAAGATGGCCACCACCTTAGTGGCGCAATTAGGCTCATGGCAATTTTCATGTTTGTATCACCAACTAAATGATTTCTTAAGCCTAATTGCTCCACTAAGGTGGTGGCCATCTTGAAAAATGGCCGCCATCTTGAAATTTCAAGTAGCTGTAGGTGGCTTATTGTCAAGTGACCCACAGAGACTGCTCATGCCAATTTTCATGCTTGTATCACCAAATAAACTACTATATCACTTAACTGCTCCACTAAGGTGTCGGCCATCTTGAAAAATGGCCGCCATCTTGAAATTTCAAGTGGCTCGGACAATTTTCTTGTCAAGTGACCCATGGAGACTGCTCATGCCAATTTTCACGCTTGTATCATAAACTGAACGATTCTGCCAAACATAAGCACTTAGCCGCTCCACTACTAGGATGACTTGAGGGTGAGTAAATCATGGGATAATTTTCATTTTTGGGTGAACTATCCCTTTAACTAAAATGAACTAACAATGAGCAATACATTTGTTACTGTATTGGTTAATCTTTGTTAATGTTAGTTAATAAAAAGACAGCTGTTCATTGTTTGTTCATGTTAGTTCACAGTGCATTACCTAATGTTAAAAAATATCAATTTGAATAATGTATTAGTAAATGCTGAAATTAATTTTGACTAAGATTAATAAATGCTGTAGAAGTATTGTTCATTCTTAGTTCATGTTAACTAAGGTAGTTAACTAATGTTAACTAATGAACCTTATTGTAAAGTGTTACCGAAGTTTCTTATGCTCAGTAAGGCTGCAATAAGAGCTGCACGATTCTGGAGAAACTGAGAATCACAATTTTTTGTTTAAAATAGATAACATGATTATTCCACGATTCTAAGTAGGCAACTAAACAAAATAACATGCAATTTACTAAAGGTCTGACAAAATGTTAATTGCTGCAGTGCATTTAAAAAATATATAATTAACTTTGAAGTTGGTTTGAATGAATGATTCTAAGACTCAATCATAAAGACTTCAAGAATCAGCACTTTTGAATGAATCTCTTGAATAAATGATTCAATGACAAATACATTTTAAGTCACCTGTCGCCATCTACCGGTGTAATGGTGTAATTAATACAATCTTTACTTGAAGCATCAAGTTACTTTTTTAAAAGGTGATTTACTCTATTTTGATTGCTACCGCAGACATCAGTGTTTATATACGAACTATAGACTTTTATTACAGCACTTCTGAGATCATCTGAATTATTCTAAGACAGAAATAATGATTCTGTGTGGTTGAAAAGACTGTTTGTGAAGCTGTTTCACACCTATACGTAACAACTGCTCTCTCTGGCTCAGCGGCAGCACCAGAACAGCATTTATTTGAAATAGAAATATTTTGTAACAAATGTAAATGTAAAAGAACACTTTCAAATGGGTCTTTAAGAATGAATATTCATCTTTTTTGCTGTGAAAATGTGCTCATTAAGCATTCATCTGCTACCTCTTTCTTACCTGAGCGCACTATCTCCGACTCCGAGACATCCTCTAAGACTCAACTTCCTTAGGAAGCCTCCACACCGCTTTGAGATGTTCTCCACCACACGACCCTATACATGAAGAGATTTTTAGGATCTGTTAGCCACCTTCATATTAAATAACATCTGAAATTGCTTGTATTTTAATAGCTAAAAGAAAATGTTGACTTCATCTGTCAAAAAAAACGTCTGTCTACTGACCTCAATGTCTCTCTGGAAGTCAAAGAGGTCAATGCGCTGCCAGTTACTGCCATCCAGGGCTAACAGGTTCCATGACTGAGACAAAGAGAGCAAGTGAGAAACAGAAAGTCAATAATCACAGCAAGCAACATACAGTATAATTGACAAAATACTGTTTTTGGAGGGCTCATGAAATGAACAAATGTCAAAATAGACACTTAATGTGCCACAAAACACCAGTCTAATCTATAAAGTCCCTAGACTAAATCACACTTACTCGTGAGACTTGTGCGCAGCGGCAAAGTGTGACTACATCTAGAAATGAGAAGATTCTGTGGGGAAAAAAGAAAAGAGAACATCAAAACCATTAGCAAACATCATTAACAAATAGTTAGGATAGAGCATGTCATTAAAGTCAGTCATTATTTATATGCTATAAAGACAGCAAAGACATGATGGAGATGGAGATGATTAATACTATTAACAAAAAGAGATGATTTAGGAAAAAAAGAGAAGTATTGAATAGGTTTCACACCAACCGTAACAGCAGTTCCTTCGGCAGCTTCTTGTTAATAACAGCCTCGTCGTTATTGGAGAACATCTGAGGAGAGAGAAAGACATTCATTTATAAAACTGTGCGTCTTGTGAGTTCAAAGGTCAATAGCGTTTACAGTGTTTTGCAGCAAATCAAACACTTTTAACAATAAAAAAGACGACAATACTTTAGTTCGGACCACAGAACGACAGAACAATAGTGGTCGTTTTCGAGTTTTGTTGAAAAGAGTCTTTCGTGTTCTAATGCAGAGGCTTTGGCTTTATAACAAAGTTCTTTAAGGCATTACACAAGCTTTAAATTAAGTTGACATTTTAAGTTCATACAAAGATATGCAATACCAGAGAATGAAATATTATGAATGCATCAAACTATTTTACAGAAATAACTTCATGTTACCCAAACGCTATTTATGGTGTCAAGAATTACTCCTAAAACATGCCTAAGTGCCAGTGTTGTTTTAGAATTATTTATATATTATTATGTTATTTATTAATATTTTCATTTAGTTTATATTTTCAGTTCATTTTCATTGCAGTTTAGGTCATTTTGTTTTTAACAATTTTGTGATGTGCTTTAGTATTTTTTTTTTTTTTTTTTGGTAACACTTTACAATAAGATTCCATTTGTTACCATTAGTTTGTTCATTAGTTGATATGAATCCTATTGATATGATACTAACAATAAAAAACCTCTACAGCATTTATGAATCTTAATTTCAACATTTACTAATACATTAATAAAAGTTGTATCTAACATTATTTAATGGCCCTGAGCTCGCATGAACTAACGATGAACATTTTATTAACTAATATTAATGTATTACTCATTGTTAATGAATAATTGTAAATGCATTAACTAATATTAATAACTAAGGAGACCTTATTGTCAAGAGTTACCAATATTCATATTAGTAACACTTTACAATAAGGTCTCATGTTAACATAAGTTAACTAACATGAACTAACAATGTGCAATACATTTACTACTGTATTTATTAATCTTTGTTAATGTTACTTAAAAAAAATAGTCGTTCATTGTTTGTTCATGTTAGCTCACAGTGCATTCACTAATGTTAACAAATACAACTTTTGATTTTAATGCATTTGTAAATGTTGAATTTAATATTTACTAAATGCTGTAGAAGTATTGTTCATTCTTAATTCTTGTTAACTAGAGTAAACAACTAATACAACCAATTATATTAAACTGTATGTATGCATGTATATGTAAGTTTTTTTTATTAACATTAACAAAAATGAATAAATAATAATTCATATATTTCAGTTTTAGCAACTGTAGTACTTCACTTACACTTAAACTTATTTCAGTTAATTGCAAGGCAACATTTCTAACTTTCATCAATTTCAATTACTGAAAATGACTTTTAATAGTTTTAGTTATGAGATGACAAAAATCCGTCAGACTCCGGCCTCAAAAAGGACTTTATTTGACCATATATTTCCCCTTAAAGTTGCCTTATAAGGTTAGTCGAGGTTTCTTGCACACTCTCTCTCTCTGACCTTTAGAATTGTAACGATCTCTTGCAAAGTTTGTTTGTGCTTCCTCAATCCCACACAAAGCCTTCACACATTCTCTTTTCTAGCTCATGGTAACACTAACAACAGGAGGAATATCAGTCCTGATGTATCTAGACGTAGTATTTTCACCACACTCTAAGAAAAGTCTGTAAAAATAGGACCTGAATAGGAATTGCCTGTATTGATTTTCACTGGGGTTTCACCCATATTTTACACATTGCATTGTGCTGTAGGGTTAAAGGAAATGTCCATAAACTTGACAGATAATGTCCTGGCAGAAAATTACCAGTACCCTATTTTTTCTAGGAATTAGGCAATTTACAGCACTTGTTTTCCTTCATTCTGTCATTTAATTGGCAGTAGTGCCCAATGTATTTTAACATTGAAACAATTAGAAAAAAGAACTTTAATCCCAAATTCTACAGCTGAAATGTAGTCGTATAGGGTCGACTGTGTGCCGAACATACTAGAAATGAACACCAGAGGTCGTAACTTGGTTTCATCCAACCACAAAACCTTTTTTCCAAATGGTAACAAGAGAAACAGATTGTCTTTCTGAATAATTCAGTCCAGACCGGATGTTCCTTTTTTTTTTTGAGAAGTGACAACCTCACATCCAAATATAGTGGAGCGCACTCAAATTGTTCTGTGTGCACTGGAAATTCCTTTGTAAAAACATGTCTATTTGTATCCCTGTCTTGATCTGAACAAGAATTTGATCACAAATTGATTCAGGAAAACCAACAGGAAAACCACTGTCCAATCCCATAAGAATCATCTCTAATAATCAAAAAGTTTTCGTTCACCCAAAATCATTCAAATAAAATGTTGCTTGCCCCTTTTCTTCTAAAAGAATGTTTTTCAATACAATGAAAAAGAATGAGTACTGCAACATAAAAGTATAACGTATGACTCATATTTCAACTTTTCTGAAGCCAATTGATAACATTTCAGTTGTTATTCTCCACACACACTCTGAAATCTCACATTCAAACCTGGCAACTCAAGACACACTGTTGCTGGTTTGACGTCAATGCTTTCGAATGTATAATGTGCAAGGAACAATTCACATCAAGGGTATAATAATAACTGAAGTTTTAATAATATGAGAATAGGAAAGTCCACACTAGTACAGATAACAACACGAATCACTCTCAGAACTGTTTTTCCAGTTGAAGAACAATAAAAACATTCACAGCCAATCAGAGTCCATGTGACATTAAAGAGATCAAGCATTTAAAGTGACAGATGACGACAACTGAGTGTGCTTATAATAAACAGAATGTTATCGTCCATTGGTGTGAACACCAATACAGTGATCTTTACAGCTCTCATTCATGGTGTGAACGTGATTTTTTGAGCTTCATGTTTCCTTTCATTATAAAGGGGGGATCACTTGGACATTCTGCTAAACATCTCCTATATTGTGTTGCACAGAAGAAAGTCAAATATAGGTTCAGAACGACATGAGGGTGGGTGAATGATGCCAGAACGTTCATTTTTTTGGGTGAACTATGCCTTTAAAGCACCGACTCAGCTGAGAGAGAAACAATATGTTAGACAGCTTACAGGTATTCTTTATCACAAACTCTCAGTTGTGTTGTTCCTCTTTCTTTTCACCCATCCATTCTCTTTCCATTTGTTTGTTTGTTTAAGGATGAGCCATGTGACGTGCAGACCTGACTGTTACAAAGCAGGAATGATTGATCCCTTGTTCCCAGCTCATCAGAAACACTCTATATCGCCGGAAGACTTTTCTCATGATCAGCTCCCTTTTATATGTCAATGTCTCCTGCAATTGTTTTTACATGTGTGGATCTCTCAAAGACGTGTGTGGGTAATACTTTGATACCAAATAAAAATAAAAATAAAATTGAATAATTATTAAGTGTATTATATATTTAGGCTAGTTTATTATTTTACTGAGAATATTGTAATTTGTCTCCTTATAATTATAATTTATTATCCTTATAATTTAATGAGAATAATAATCATTAAGAATATACAAATTACAAATAAAAGGTCTAGAGCATATATTTCATCCCATAACTAAAATAATAATAATAATAATAATAATAATAATTTAAAAAGTTTACTTTATATATAATAATTAGGGCTGTCAAAAGATTAATCGCATCCAAAATAAAAGTTTGTGTTTACATAATATATGTGTGTGTACTGTGTATAATTATTTTGTATATATAAATACACACACATGCATGTATATATTTAAGAAATATTTGCATACATATACTGTATATATATTTATATAGTTTATATTATATATAAATATAATTTTTTTATATATAAATAACAAATTTTTCTTAAATATATACATGCATGTGTGTGTATTTATATATACAAATTTAATTATACACAGTACACACACATATATTATTAAAAACAAACTTTTATTTTGGATGCGATTAATCGCGATTAATCTTTTGACAGCCCTAATAATAATAAACTTTATTTTTATAGCCATTTATATATTTTTGCTTTTATATATTTTTAAATATTATATTATTTTAAAGCTACATAGCACAAAGTGCTTTACTATATATATATATATATATATATATATAATATATATATATTAGGGCTGTCAAACGATTAATCGCGATTAATCGCATCCAAAATAAAAGTTTGTTTACATAATATATGTGTGTGTATGGAGTATAATTATTTTCTATATATAAATACACACACACATGCATATATATTTAAGAAAAATGTGTTATTTATATATAAAATATTTAGATATAATATAAATTATGTATAATATAAATATATATACACAGTATATACATGCAAATATTTCTTAAATATATACATGCATGTGTGTGTATTTATATATAGAAAATAATTATACACAGTACACACACATATATTATGTAAAAACAAACTTTTATTTTGGATGCGATTAATCGCGATTAATCGTTTGACAGCCCTAATATATATATACACACACATGATTATACTACAGAATAATCAGTTATTAATATTTCGTTGGATCTCTCTTATTTTTTGTATGTCTTCATAATTTCTTTGTATGACAGTCTGGGCAAAAATTATGTCACAATTTGGCATGTTTCACTGCATTATCACAAATGAATCAATTGACTCAACTACACAATATGCTTACAAAATCTTTTTATATATTTGAATAAATGGTACACGTATTTGATTTAGTTAAATGAGGGAATATATTCATTCTTTTGTTACAGTAGGTGTTGTTAATAAGAGTTGGTAAAGCAGCTACTCCTTTTATTTTGTTTCCAGGTTTTCTGAATATCTTTGCAGTAATATACAGTAAACTGCTACTGAGTACAGCTCAGCTGCTCCATGACACTTCTTGTTATCGCCTCTGTCATATTAGGTAGCTTCTCATGACAAAAAAAAAGTGACTTCCTGGTTTACATGTAATGCAACACAGTTTCTTGCTCTCTGATTCGCTGGCTATATACATTATGTTGACACATAACCAACCCCATTTAAACAGTAACATTTAGGTCAACACTGACTAAGTAGCCAGGCTACCATGCCACAGGTAAAATGTAATATGGCTGTGCTCCTTTTACCGTTACAATAGCCAAATGCAACTAAATACGTGTATGTAAAGGCAAAATCAGTCCATCAGCTGATGCTGTATCCATGTTTTCTGACAATATCGCAACAATCAAGGAGCCAAGCATAATATGAGCTGTCAGTTATTTGTAAAGATCACTCTCATGCTGCTGTCTCCAAAACAATGTCCAGATAATCACTCTGATCCTAAAAAAAGAAACAGGCTTAAGCTGGCCACAATGCATCGCTGCTTAAAGACTGATTACATTCATGCCTTTGCAATATACTGAGATTAGGCCTAGTACCTTTACAAACATTTACTATAGTTATCACAGTTTCCACTTAAATGGCACGGTTGCTGTTGCAATGTCTCATAATGAAGTATTATGGGTCTTTTTAAAACGTTATAAGAAGCTGTCAGAATGCATGACATTTTAGGCATTTGAATTATTGCATCACATGTGTTCACATTACTTTAGCTATAGAGGACAATAGTAAATGTTACAGAGATGCATTGCCACTTTCATTATGTTATCATAAATCAATCATTTAAATGGCATACAAAAGTTGATTTGGACGTAATGTAACACCCTGGCTGGTTAATGTGGCTTTGAAGGTTGTTCACTGTTTATATTTAGTCAAGTAATTGTGGTTAAAACCAGATACCATCGTAAATTTTCGGTAGTCTTATTATGGAAGAGCAACATTGTGGTGTTATTTAAAAAAATAATATTTAGAAACTTGGCTACAATGTTTCACTTTGACATTGTCTGACTGCCCAGAGTGCATGTGTGTGTGTCTGATCTTTAAAAGCAACTATAGACATAAACCCTCGATAAAAGCATCAATACCATGTGTCTCAGCGTTGCGGCTGTGTTTCAAAACCTAGTGAGCTCCCTATCTAGACAGCATCACATGCGCCTATGAAGTCCCGAAAATGCAGTCTAGGTAGTCAACTCACTAAGTTTTGAGACACCCGATGTAAACACAGTTATAACTTGTTTAAACACGGCTGATCTTGAGCCTTCAAGGGGAACAACAAACTAAATGTTTGCGTAACCCGGCCCAACTGCTTTCTGTGGTGATGAGTAGTGATACGCGATGTGTTTTATCGCGTAAAGGCCCGTGTGTATATCCAGCTTTTGTTTTGGCCGGCTGTTTTCCCCCACTCCAGCCTGCGGTGGGCCTACCAGCATTATCCGTCTCCTATAATCTCAGCTAACCAGTTTAATTCATTAAAAACCATCGAAGCGTACATCGCAACCTACTGTTGCTTCGCGAAAATAAGCGAGAAATTTTAAAGCACCTTTTGAGCCACACTAAGCTTTAATCAATTGATGTGTTTATACAATTCGACACAAAGTAGGCTAGATTTCACAAAAGAAAAAAAATATATAGCTACTTAAAAGGGATATAATGATGTATTTGATGCTGCCTTTGGTCAACATACATTAATGAATGTGTTTTGACTGTCAAGCGATTAGAAGAGCTGAACTCGTATATGATTGCGGAAGCTCGGCCTCTTCCACTGCAATAACACGTATAATCCTGTATTATTTCAGGCGTTTAGTAGTAAAAACGAAAGAATATTTACATCGACATGTCAATCTGGAAATAAACAGTGACTACTCGCCTCAAAGCGACTCCGAGAGACGCCGTTCACCTCCTTACCCATCCCGAACACTATAAAGTCGGTAAACCGGAGAGGAAAAGCGCGTCCGGTTATTAAAAGGACGCAGATGTGTCGGTGCCGCTGGGTTCCGTCGAGCTCATGCCGTAATTCACTTCATTTCTTCGCGTTTGTATATGGCGAAGATGCAGAAGAGCCCCAGTGGTTGAAGTATGAACAAATCAAGCTTATCTCCTGGTGTGTTGCGGATCACCCCCTCCCCTTTACCATGACAGTTTCCCCATCTGAAAACTACTATTAACTTATTGTTCATAAATATTGCAGTGGTAACTGTCCATAAGTATCTGCCAGTCTGCTTTCATATTTAATACTTTAAAGCTATGTGTAATGATGTGGTAACCGTGGTAAAAGTAATAGTCCCTAAGTAATTGTCTGTGGACAATGTTCATGGTATTTAAGGTCGAATATAACTACTTTATGATATAACATTACCCGTTTTTTAGTTGTCATATTACCAAACTGGTAATATTATCTATTATTTATATAAAATATACATATTTTAGATTAATTCAGTGTAAGTTCTACTCAGAAAGTTAGTTTCTTTGGCGTTCTGGGGAAATTCATATATTTGTGTGGATCAATATGTGCAAACTACTTGGAAAAAGTGCAATAGTTTATCGTAATGTTGTATGAAAAGTGTACAGACTGTGAATCATTTGTTTTCATGTTATTGTTATGCTCGTTTCCGGGTTTGGTGCGTCAGCTCCTCTTTCAGCGGTCTTAGCCAATAAAAACACAAAGATGGCCTTCGTCATTTGACGTAATCGTGGTGGTAACACGAGGCAGCGTTTTCCCAAACAAATGAAACCGAATGGTTGAGCACCGCGGTTTACACATTAGCTTAAGAAAAAGAAATACATCTAAAATATATACATTTACTATTTAATTCATAATTATCTTTCCCTACTCTTTACAATTGAGTTATTTTGCAGAACTGTAAACAACTATATATGCATGAATAGAACTTTTCCTGCTAAAACAAAACAATAGAAACCCTTGTAGAATTTGTAATGGTTTTAATGATTATAATGTAATTGTATTGGTTTTAATGGGAACTGTAACGGTCTCTGTGGGTCTCTACTGGTGATTTGTTGCCTTCTATTGATGGCATGTTAAAACAATTAAATAGTAATGGAATATTTCCCAAAACACATTACAGGACAAGGGTGCCAGATCTGTGTAACAAAACCAGCCCAAAGGCCAATCAAAAATATCCCCAAACAAGCCGAGTGACTCTGAAGAAATATCAAAACTCACAAACTCAACAAATGCCATTCCCAAACCTAAAATACATATTTTACAGTCACTCTTATGCGTTATACACAATTTCATCTTGAAAATCACTAGTATTAATAATAAACAGTGTTTTGGGAGCTCCAATGCTTTCTCACAAAATTCATAATCTAGCACAATTGTATTGTTGGTTGAATGTATAATATTTCAATACATGCATTTCAGTGAATTACAATTACAACAAACAATTCTGCAGGAAACCTGCAAACTTGGCAACACTGCTACTGAAACCATTAGGTGATGGTTTTAATGGTTAACGCTTTGATGGTTCGTACTTTTTGTAATGGTATTTTTAGCGGAAACCATTAGAATGTCTGTGATGGTTTCTATTGTTTTATTCAGAAGGATGGTAAAATGAAATGCTCCATTAAACTGAAATCTTGCTCATCTCCCACATTTTATTTCAGACACAAACATCCCCCCATATTGACTGCATACAACTTCTTGATAGTCAGTACATGTACTAACCATCCTAAAGTCACTATTCTTTGATATGTTTAAACACAAATCAATGAGAAATGCTGCCAATAAAGACTTTAAGGTACTACATGTTTTTAGAGAGAGTTATTGCACCTGTGTTCTAGGAATGAACAATCATAAAGTGTTTTCATGCCATCATTTACAAAACTAAGAAAATTATCATTAAGGAATGCCCCTTATTAATAAAAACTCTTTGACACACACACACACACACACACGCACACGCGCATGCTGTACAAGTATATTTATCTCCTAACCCAAAATCCATCACAGAAATCTTTCAACATTCTTTACATTTTCAAAAAACATCATTGATTTGTAAGCCGTTTTCATCGTGGGGACATGCAAAAAATGTCCCCACAAGAACAGGGATAGAACAAATATATTTTGGATATTGCCATCTTTGTGGGGACATTTTGTAGCCTACCCATATTGTAGAGTTTACCAATTATGTAGGCTAATATGTATGTAAAATAGGCAATGTATATGTAATAGCAATGTATGAAGTGATCATTATCACATCAGATTTTGCTTTTATAAATGTAACAGCCTTTAAAAGAATTGTAATCACTGTTGGAGAAGTGGACTCGCACTCTGACGTCATCTATGCGCGACGTTGACATGTGAAAATACCGAGCTTTTTGGAAAATATACGGATAACTACAGCAAATTGATCAACTGTTATTCAACTACAAAACGGAAACTGCGAACTCGGCAAACATTCGCCGTTTATGAATGCGTACGAAGGTGAAATTATACTGCCCTTAATTAATTTATTTATTACACAAGGATAATATAACCATAGTTGTTGCAAAATTACATTTATTCAACAGCATATTATTTAAATAACGTAGTTCTTTATATGATCGGGCGATTGTTGTGATATTATAAAAATGTTATACTTAAAAAAATAATAATAATCCATATTCATAATGTGGAGAGGTATAATTGGCATAAACATTTAAAGGCCTCTTGCTTTGGTTGTTGCTTGTTTACGAAGGGAGAGTCTGTAACTTTACACGTGCTACAATAACATAATAGTGTCGGTATTGTATTGTTATTTTGTCTTATATATTATTATTATTAAACGTATTAAATCAATGTATTATTACATAATAAATTGAATACATTTAAACCTAAGGAATCAAAAGGTGAGCAAAGTCCAGCTCAAGTGAAGCGCGATTGAAGGCGGGGTACAGTTGCCTCTTTTCATTGGCTGTCGCCCAGTTACCATGAAGATTGACAGCGATCTTGTTCTACAGAAGCAGGTTAACAAGGCGGTTTTATAGGTGAACAATAAACTTCCTGCTTAATTTTCACTATTTACCTACGAAATCATCTATTTATGCGAAAGTGCGTTATATATAATACATTCTATTCTAAATGGTGTTGCCTTTGGTATTTCCTTTTCCGTGGGATGGGCTTAAACCGCACATGCGCAGAAGAGGCTGCGCATAATTTTTTGGCTGTAATGGATGAAGTGAATTCTCTCTGAATTAAGGGCCGTGGAGGGTTTTATATCCACGAACATCGCCCAATTTCTAGGTCTGGTCTCTTTCCAGAGCCGCTTAAGTGAACTGGAATCAATTTTAACACATAAATATGTGATAATTTGCGATGAATATGAAACTACAGAGAGTTTACACTGAACATTAAAGCGAATATGTGAACAAGAAGCAAGCGGGTCAAGTTTTATTTTCAGTTATGTGGGACAATATCCCTTCAGAGCGAGCTTTACTGCTTCAAAGCTCAGAAACCGTGTGCAAGGAGAGCTAAACATCTGTTTAGGCTTTGATATCGAACAAGGATAAACAATCTAAAACAAGGACATCCTGTATTTTTCTTCTTTCTTTTTGTCTTTTCGAGGGACGCTAGCTTAGCTAAAGCTAGCCGAGAGGCGCGAGCGCAATGCGCTGCTTGAGGCGCCCTGGAAACAAACAACCAGTGATGCCATCGTGAAAGACATATCGTTTAAAAATAATCATTTTTTTGTTGTTGAATTTGTACTCTCGGATTGGATATATTTGGACGCGATTCAAAGACGCCACGGGACCGGGGATAAGTTGTGGATAACGACCTATGCGCATTAAATCGCGTGCGCATCTTTGTTTTGCTTCGATCCGACTCTTTCGTCTGGCAAGATTTCACACTTTTACCCAATACTGAGCGATTTCTGCTGTTCATGTGCTGTCTTGACCACATAGGTCCACGTCTCCGGAGGACAGAGGTATGCCTGGATCAGACCGCCTGCATGGGACCAAGAGGAAGGCTGAATCGCTGTATCATCACCAGCAGCTGCAGGCGGCCGCCGAGGACGGTCAGCCTGTGCACGCGGGCCCCGGTCGGCATCCCACCAAAACGACGAGCTCGTCCACTTCTTCCAAGCACAAACGAAACAAGTCCAAACACGAGGCCGAACCCGGCTCCGTGTGCGCTGCCGCCGCGCCGCCAGCAGTGGGCGCCATCAAGCCTCTGGTGGAGTACGACGACATCAGCTCCGACTCGGACACGTTCCTGGACTCCCCCGCCACCGGGAAACCGGCGAGGAGCGGCGACGCCGAACGCCTAGAGCTGTCGGACTACGGCGAGGCGGGGGTTGCCAAAGAGAACCGGGCTCATAAACACAAGCGCTCCCGCAAGAAGTCCAAAGACCCGAATCGGGTCAGGGAGTCTGCAGAGAGCGCTGAAAGCGGAAAGAAAAGCAGCAAGGACCGGGAGCGAGCGAGCAAAGAGAGCCGGAAAAAGGCCAAGGAGAAGTCAAGCCCAGCCGCGTGCCTTGCGTCTACATCCAGACGCCCCGGTGAGTCCGGTGGTAACGTTAAGAAGGCCGCTGACCCTCCCTCATCAGGTGCGGTGCAGTCCGCGGTCAGCCTCGGGAGCAGCGCCTCCTCCGCGTCCTCCTCCATCAGCAAGGAAAGTGTCCGATCATCAAAGTCTCGTAAAGACAAGCGGAGGAGCGAGGAGTATGAGGAGGACCGCAGTCATCGCAAAGCCGCCAAGAGCCACAAGTCGAGCCCTAAAGGAAAGGGCCAGTCCAGGAGAAGTGGAGCGGACAGTCCTTCCACTGCGGAACACGAGAACAGCTATTCCTCCAGGCGCAGGGCTGCGAGCCCGAGCCCGTACAGGGAGCCGCCCAGGCGGAGCAGGCAGAGGTCCGAGAGCCCCTACGGGAGAAGGAGGTCTTCAAGCGCTGAGAAGGATGGAAGTCCGTATGTGAGCAGAAAACACTCACCTGGAAGTCCCTACGGCAACCGACGCTCATCCAGCACCAGTCCAGTGTCCAGGTGAGTAAAACACTCTTCGGTTCACACATCTGACATGTGCATCATATTGACACACGTACGTTATTGCATTGGAAATGTCAAAATCAGTGAGCTTTATTTTAAAGAAAGGATGCATCTGACCAGATGTAATGCATGTCATTGCAAACGTGACCTCGGTGTTTAAGTTATAATACTATTATTCACATCATACTGTTTAAACTAACAGGTTGACAGGTAAGTTAGTTGAAATTCATTAGGCTGTATACATTGTGCTGAGAGAGTGCCACAATTTTTGTTTGTTTATCTTTAAAGAAATGTGTTTTGCTTGTGTAAAAATCTCACCGCCTGATTATTAGCATAGATGATACCTTAAAGATAGTTAACCCATACATTTACTCACCCTCATGTTGTTCCAAACCTGTATCTGTTGAACACATAAGAACTGAAGATATTGTGAAGAATGTTGGGAACCAGACAGTTGACAGCCATTGACCAACTACTATATGGATGTCAATGGCTACCATCATCTGTCTGGTTACCGACATTCTTCACAATATCATCTTTTGTGTTCAACAGAAGAAAAACTCATACAGGTTTGGAACAACATGAGGGTGAGAAATAAAAAAATAAAAAATAATTTTTAGGTGAACTATCAATGTTCAATTTATTTATAAAGCACAATTAAAACAATCTTAGTTGACCAAAGTACATTTCACTTAGTAATTGTGAATGTATTGCAGCAGGTAATGTTATTACTGTGATATCAGTTAGATATTCAGTGCTAATTATTATTTTATTTTTTTAAAGCACGTCTTCATATGAAAACTCTTGTGCATTGTACTGTCAGCTTTTCAGTGTTTAAAGTTGCATAGTTTCGTAAGTATGAAAAATGCTGTTGCTCATTACTCCGAGATCTCACTCTAATGTCGACATGCCATAATTCCTGTATTGCAGGTCTATAGGGATCTCCCAGTCACGTGACCCCTAGCCGTGTGTCAGCCATTTTGACGTATACATCCGTCAGCTACTCACATTGGCTATACTGTCTATGGACTGTCTAATGGCAATAGATCTATTATTAGGGGTGGGTAATATATTAGGGAGTATATTATTATACTAATAATATAATTATTAGTATAATTGTTTTATAATTAGCCTAAATATTGCAATACTTTGCGCTACAGTATTGATATAATTGCGTGCGCAAAATATCTCGATACTGAACAGAATCGAGTTTTCCCCCACCACTATTATTAGCTTCAGCTAACTCTTCACGTCATGTCATCGCACTTATTAGCATCACAAAAATATATATCAAGTATACAAGAGGAAGATAGGAATCATAGATCCATATGAAGCACCGCAAGTTCTTTTTACAGGCATTTAATGTGTAGAAAAACTTCCTGACATTGAGTTCGGTGACATTTACAGCTGACGTTACCTTATTCACTTCCCATCACGCTACACCAGAGCTTCATTAAAAGCATACAAAAGCAGGCTATCGGTTGTCATGGACATGTTACAAAAACAACTGAATAGACATAAAAAGTCAAGTAACCTTGTATAATTTCATCTCAACTTTATTGTATATTTTACATGCACTTTTATTATTTGTTTACATTTTTTTTCTTGTACCTTATATCACAAACAGTTGGAAGCCAAGCACCACCATCAGCGTTTTGCCTGTATATTGCCGCCAACCACTTGTTTCTCCGTTTTGTTTCTTTCGGGATACGGTATAAAGATAGGCCTATTCCTTTTGTATGATCACGTATCTGATCGCATCCAACTGCACAGCATCGCTCGGGCATGATAGAATATCGCGACGAGCTGCAGTATCAATGTAGTTTATACCAGAGCCCGTCTCTGTTTATACTGTCTATGAGTATCACCGGCGGTTTAGCATTTTCTATTCCGTCAAAATGGTTGCTCCAAATGTCGTGACGTCACGCGGGATGTCCCTATATTTAGCTGAGGTTTCCCTTGCAGGCTTTAATTTACTTATCACCACCATTATCTATGAAGCACAGAACTGCACCTACTCTGCCAGGTTCTGTGCATTGTGGAAAATATGTGTAAATAAAGCCCCTTTCACACAGCGCGTTGATCTCGGGAAATTGCCGTAACATTGCTAGACTGCCTTATGTGTGAAAGTAAACACATCCCGGGATAGATGCCGGGATCAGTCCCGGGGCTTAAGAGAAAAGGTGTTTTTGATGTACATTTGATTGCTCACATATGAACAACTCTAGCTCGTTTAAATACTCAAATGGTTCTAATTGTTTTTTCTGTTACAGAATTAAAATGTTCACAGTTTGCCATACGATTTAGAGTTAGGTTACTGTAATTCTGCAGTTTTTATAATGGCAACTTATTGCCAGCTGCTCCTTCAAGTGACCAGCGCTCACCTGCTTTTAAATGGTGAGCTTACAAAGCATTTTTCAAAGGGCAACATTTTTAGCGACACATCGATAGCACCACAAAAAACACCAAAAGTGACAGCATATTTCATTAACTAAAAGCCTATGTATCTATAGTAGTCAACATTTGAAGTGGAACATAGAAGTTGTTCTAAGACATCAAAAAACTTTGAAAGGTTTTGATCCACTTCTAATGTTGACTACTGTATTATCGGCTATTATAAAAGTCAGTATGAAATGAAAATCCACCCTATTTATTTTCTAAATTAGTGCTATAGATATTGTGAACAATTTATCCGTGCATGTTTTATTTTTAAAAAATACCTGTAATGTTTAATAAAATGTCATTACTCAATCTCCCAGTGAAACAACCAACTTGTCTCTGCTGATGTATTCAGGATTTGTCTTATCATTTAGTCTGCTAAAACCCCTTGTGCTGAAAGCTCATGTTCATCTGCCTGCACTTGAGTACAGCGCCTAGTTCTCAAATCCAATCCACAAAACCATGCGTAGATCCAAGTTTTTTCTTGATAATCCATTACTGGGATGCAACAAAACTGAAAATTCAGGCTGCACTTGGCTGGAAACTGAAACCAAAAATAAATAATGAATTATTCAAACTTATATTTTAATTATTTAATAATCATCACTCAGAGAGCTAAAACTGAGTTGAACACATTTAAACTGCTCATTAGGAAGTTTTATATTAACTTGTTAAAGGATTAGTTCACTTTTAAAAAAACTTTTGCTGATAATTTACTCACCCCCATGTCATCCAAGATGTCCATGTCTGTCTTTCTTCAGTCGAAAAGAAATTAAGGTTTTTGATGAAAACATTCCAGGATTTTTCCCCATATTATGGACTTCAATGGGACCCAAACGGTTCAAGGTCCAAATGAGAGTTTCAGTGCAGCTTCAAAGGGCTTTAAACGATACCAGACGATGAATAAGGGTCTTATCTAGCGAAACAATCGGTCATTTCAAAAATAAATAAAAAAGTTTAAGTTTTATAAGGACAAATGCTCGCCTTGCTCTGTTCTGTGATGCGCGTTCGTGACGTCATGTAATACGCAATTACGTTGAAAAGGCCACGCTTGAAAAATTTCTGTCCTGAAGAAAAATTTCTTTTAGGCTTTTTAATATTAAAGCACCCAGGATACGCACACGAAATGGGCATTTTAAACAATAAACTGACACAAATACATTTGAATATGTGTATATGGTCCTCCTTCCGCACATTTGTAAACACGTCAAACGTGACCTTTTCAACGTAATTGCGTATTACGTGTATATAAACATTTAAATGACAATACACTGTTAATAACTTGTTTTCATGAAAGATTTATTTAAATGTACATTAAATAATGAAGACATCACTAACGGGTTAATTAAAAATATAATGAATGTGTAATACAGTGCATATATTTAGTAAAATGCTCTTCTTCTCGCTAACTAATGATTTTATGGATTTATGGACTTTCTTGATGTAAATCTAACGTTAAGTGACATTGTGTCGCCTACACTGATTGAGCGATTACATGAGATGGGATTCATTTCTGTAATGTACAGTATCTTTCCACATACCTTCTGGTGTTTGTTCGCCCACGTTTATTCCGTGCTGTAACTAGTGGAGATGAGATGATCGGTTCATGTGCTCTTGATCCGTGCTGCCACTTAAACTGAGGCTACAGTGATCTGTCACTCCGTATAAAAGTGCGCCAAAATGACATTTATTGTTTGAATTTCGCTATAAAATCAACAGAATTTTTGGAGGAAGTTGACACTTTGCTTCATATTAAAAGTTACAAAGCCCAAATGTGAAATTTTGTTCACGCATCAACAGAAAAAAGCCCAGACTAAAAGATTTTAGATTTAAGAAACCAGATCATTAGTGATAAAAATCAAGAAATTAGGCTAATATTGTCAGTCACTACACAGTCTCTAAGTAACTGTTGTAGCTTATCCATGTTGTGCGCATGAAATAGACACTGAACCATCAAAATCGAAGAATTTCATCAGAGAAGCGCTAATTAAACGTTTTGTTTTGTTACGTCCGTCCGGTCACTGATTTCAGCACTGCTAAACTATTTAGACGTTCCGTATTTCATTTAATCTATTACACTTGGTTGTACGTCAAAATATGGAAACATTTCTGTTGCGTCTTCTGTTTTAATTAGACTGGTTGAGGGTCATGCTCTAAAAGAGATGAATTTAGAGATGTTTTCATTCTGACAAAGTTTGCATTTATTGTCCGTCGACATGAAGTTGATTTGAGCAAGTTCACATGTCTGATTTTAAAACATTTCTCTTGTTTCTCCTCCCCAGGCCTTCTCTGCGTTCCCGGAGCCGTTCTCCTCACTACTCCTCTCGCCGCTCTTCTTCCCGTTCTCGCACTAAGAAACATTCTTTATATTCCGGAGGATCCGGCGGAGGCTCCTCCCACAGCGGTCACCCAGGCAGCCGCTCCCCTTCGTCTTCACGTTTGCCGATCACGTCCAGCCTTGGAGCCGAGCTGACGCGAAGAAAGAAAGAGCGCCAGGCGGCCGCCGCCAAGAACTCGCCCTCTCTCCGCCTGAACACTTCCAATGTGGCAAATACACCGGTGAAAATCACTGAGCCGCCACTAGAGACGGCCCCGCCCCCTGAGCCTCAGAGACCGCCCTCCCCACCTCCAGACATTGTTACTGCGGAGGAGCCCGCTGTGGTTCCTCCACCCCCTCTCCCGTTATCCAGTCCTCCTCCGCTGCCTCTCTCATCTCCTCCTCCTCTCCCGGCGCACTCTCCTCCTCCTCTTCCTCTCTCATCACCTCCTCCTCTTCCTCTAAACAGCCCTCCGCCAGCTCCTCCACCCTCAGCGACTGTGACGCCTGTTTCTTCTCGCTCCAAAAGCCCCACGCAGAAATCTACACAAAGTCCCGCACACGTGATGAAGACATCAACACTTCCACCTCTTCCCTTGCCGCCGGTTCTTCTGGGAGACTGCAGGGACAGGTGAGTCCTGCAAATGCAGACATGCGTAATTGGCCAACACATTGCAAATGCATTTTGCCATGCTCTCGCATTGCTCTGGCGGTAACAAACTTCAGTGCTCAAGAGGGTGGTAGACTTCTCCAAACATTTAGTCTAGCGGTGGGCAATATTTATATCATGATATAGCTATTTTTGTTATTTAATTTTAGTTATTAAGGCAAATAATTGCTAAAAGAAGCAAATAATACAAAAAAAATAGGAGGAATACAAAGATACAAATTAAATCAACTTGACTGTAGTAAACGTTACGCAATGGCAAGTGGAAATATTGGTTTAATTCAGTCAGAAAAAGATGAAGAGAGAATTATACAGGCTCGTCTACAAGTCGATGCATCAGAATGCTAATGCGTTTTTATGTATCACTCTCCAATGTCGGACATATAGCAGTAATTTATATGATTAGTCTTTGGCTTGACTATGGTGTCAAACAGCTAATAATGTAATGCTAATGTTACACAAACCATGTTCCCGTTCGCCACGCGAGTCAGTCAGCTGCCTTCTAAAAATCAGCATTCTTGGAAATGCTTTGAAAATCATGTTACATGTTTGTCATGGTGGGAAAGTGGGCTGATTCATACCGCGTTTTTGAGACTGTCTTTGGTACACTGCAGTTTTAAGGAGAAAATACTCCGAAATAGATGTGGATGATATGACCAAAATCTTATTTCACAATATGAGAAATTTTATTTCACAATAAAGATATATATGACGATATAGTTATTTTTGTTATTAAAAATAAGAACAAAGATGTAAATTACAAACAATAGGACACATTCAGTATAACAAAATATGAATTAAACTAAGTTTTCCAGGTACTTAATGTCAACTTAAATGAATGTAAATTACTTCATTAATTACTTTATTACTTCATTAATTACTTCATTACTTCATGTTAAATAGGGCTGTCGCGATAACCGCAATATCGCAGTACCGCGCTACTGACAAGCCAACCGCAGAGGAATTCAAGTTACCGCAGCAACCGCGATATTCGCGTGTTTTCTTTTTTCATAAGGCTATACCCTTCTTGTTTTGAACTTCGTGCATGTGTATTGAATGTTAAATAAGTTAATAATGATAATAAGACGTGGTGATCATGGTTTTATCATGGTGATTTGTACAGAGGCTTCGTGGATTTGCACGTAAGCCTAAACAGACAGTGAATGAGAGAGATCGACTGAGCGCGTGCGATTACCTGCGTCTGTCTTTGAGGTCAAGTCATATTCGTGAAAAGGTTGCCGTGTACAAGGAAAGTTAAATATTTGTCCTGTCATCCTTTTAACGTTTAAAATAAAGGGTATTTACCATGAATGGCATCAGCGACAGCGCTGGTCAGCATCCACAGCGCGAGGAACTCGCGGTCGCGGGAAACAAAACTCAGTGAGTCACGCATTGAATCAATGCCATTTGTCTCTATTAAGTGAAGCTTCAGCGTTACCTATGCAACGCATTGCTGGTCAGCTGAGCCTTGAAAAGTGGAGCTCAAAGTTAAAAATAATTAACCTTGTTTCATTACTATCTTTTAATGAATCAATCAGCGTTTTTGAACGTGTTGTTGAATGTTTATGACTCACTCAAAGACAGTCCGTTGCTGTAACAACTGCGCGCTGAGTGACAGGCTTTCAATGCGCAGATACACTGTTTAGTTTCGGTTTACTGGTTACTGAAAATGTACTCGTTTTTGTGCATGCTGACCACATCGTAACACTTATTTATATAGCAACAAATAAATCAAAATAAATTAATAAATGCGGTAAAACCGCATATCGCGCTATTGAGCCACTCATAATTACCGCAAGGGAAAATCCTTCACCGCGACAGCCCTAATGTTAAATGAAATCAAGTTCAATTTATTTAACATGGTTCGAAATGGAACAGAAATGGAATAATCAAATGTAAAAAATAATGCATGTATTCTTCACTATATGAATTAAATATACATTTATTCTTATTAGAGCTACAAAAGTTATTCATTAAAGAGCAGCAAGTTATTTTGTCTTTTGTTTGGTTAGACACAGACAGGTCAAATCAGGTTAATTAGGCTTCTGTCACTTTAAGACCAAACGCACAAATCCATTATGCTGATACACATCCGGATTACACCCAACTGTTTACTTTCACTAGACATTAGGGCTGGGCGGTATATCGAGTTTGTATGATTTTTTTTTTAACGATATGGAATGAGGCAATACCGTTTATATCGTACAGTAGTTTGATACGAGAACATCTGAAAAATAGCTGAGGACGCAGTGTGAGCTCCTGCAGTGAAAGTACAATTACAATTTATCCTAAACATGACGTAAGCTTATATTAAGGGCTTCAAAATAAAACTGGTAAGATATAGTTAAGTTTTAAACAGATCTAACAGATACTGTTGCTGACTGACAGATAAATACTTGCACTGTTTAATGCGTTTGAGATGTGGTGCTTTCCTCAGAGCTTAACTTACATTTCACAGGTATATTCTACATCTGTAAATGTTATAAAGTCAAACAGATATGTCCATTTCAATGTCAGGAGAGGACGAGCCTTCTGCAAGTGAATCTCCGCTAAAATTCAAGCTTCCGTGAATGAGCGCCAAACAGACGGAGCTCAATAGAATAATAGCACAATAATTCTGACTAAAATATACATATTGCTAAAATATTTGTTGTTGGAGACAATAAATGTGCCATATGTGGAATTTTAAACCTACAAGTATATTTTTTATGAAAGTGACCATTATAATGGGGTAATCAAATGCAGGCTAATATAATTAGTTTGTGCTTTTGTTTTTATTTCCATTTTTAGTTTAGCCTTTAGTCAATTTAGAAACAAAAGCATTATTTTTGTCTTTAGATTGTAATGTTACAATATTAGAATGTAATGTGATTTTAACCACCTTTTTGCACATATATTGCATAGCCTACATTACATTCACTATATTTGTTTCCATATCCTTCAATATCAACATTGTTTGTAGGATATAATTGGGCAGGATGTGAAATATTTTATTTTATTTTATTGTAAATAAATACAGATTTTCTTTATCCAAATAGAAAAACGTAGAAAGTACCGAGATATATATTGTATATCGCCATTTAACCAAAAAAATACAGAGATATGATTTTTTGGCCATATCGCCCAGCCCTACTAGACATAACTGACTGTTTCATGAATACTTCACATGATGCCACATGATTGTGTATGTATTCGACCATGCAAGTGCAATAAGATTTGAAAGAGATGGTAAGAGATCGCATGCTGAGACGCTGCTTTCTGTGCACGTACTTCAGCTGTGTGTCAGACAGCGTGACCAGTGAGCACCGCATTGAGATCTTTTTTACAGTTTATTACGTTTAATAACTAACCCTTCTGCCAAACATTGGTGTCTAATAGGGCTGGGACGATACACCTATCTCCCGATTCGATACTATCACGATACTTGGGTGCCGATACGATATGTATTGCGATTTATTTTTTGTATTTTTTTAAGTATTGCGATTCTATATTGCAATTTTTTTTAACACTAGACCATCGGGAAAAGTTAAATCATACACTTATACAGACTGTACATGATGTATAAGATGAGTCATATTTACAAAAACAAATCATCACATCTTTCTGACTTTTATTTCAGAAGCATCATACAGTAGGCTACTACATTCTCTTGAATAAATGATTCAATAACAAATAAAAAAATTTTACAGTCACTTGTGGCGAAACAATGTAATCGATAAATGCGTTATTTTAGGCACCAAGTTTCTATCAAAAGCTGATTTTGATCGCTATCGTAGACATCAGTGTTTATATTTGAACTTTAAACTTTTATCCAAGTTTTTCTATGATAATTTTAACTATTGCATCACAGAAATAATGATACTATAAGGTTGAAAAGACTGTTTGTGAAGCTGTTTCATGACGACACTCTCTGGGTCAGCGGCAGCACCAACACAGCTTTGAATGTTGCGATATGATTTTGTCAAAGGTTTAATAGACAAATTGGAAGAAGATCGCATTGGGTGTTGAATCGTTAAAGATGAATCGTGCAGCTCTATTGTCTTATCTCTCTCTCAGCATAGCGCGAGGGGTTTTCAGTGCTTTCAGTTGGGATATTACGTCACTCAACACTCATAGATAACGACACATTTCATCCTCTGTTGGAACGAAAGTGTCTAACTTCTGTCAACCTCATCTACAAGCAAGGACGAAAATAAAGTCCATTCTAAATCTATTTTAGAAACGTAAAAAAAAAAAAATGTGATAGTTAGGTGAATTGATTTTTTTTCTCCCAGCCCTAGTGTCTAATGGCGCTTTTCCATTACCAGTACCGACTCGACTCGGCTCGCTTTTCTCTCGGTTTTCCATTGCAGATAGTACCTCCACAATAGTACCTGGTCGTCATAACGACGCCGCAGGAAACTGCCGTGACTTAATCTTCTACGCGAGGCACCCGCTACTCACACACACAGGACAATGGAGGAAATCAAGTGTATGCTGTTTTTGGATGTTTTTGTTTTTGCTGTTTTTTATTCAGGATACTCTGTCTGGCACGTGCAATGATGACACAGTGAATAGTGACGATTCTCTCTGACCAATCAGCAGTCTGCCGTGTTTTCACGTCACATTTTAGTATCGCCTCAGCTCGCTCAGAACCTCGCCGGAGGTGGTACGAAAAAAAGTACCTGGAAGCAGGTACAGGTACAACTTTTACACAGTGGAAAACCAAACAAAGCCAAGGTGAGCCGAGGCGAGCTGGTACTGTGTAGTGGAAAAGCGCCATAAATGTAAAAATAATAATAGCCAAATAAAACATCTGATCTCATCTTACCTTTAAATATTCATATCCAATTGGGCTCAACTGATGAAATATTACTTTTTTTTAATTCTGACACACCACTGCTTTGGCTCTCGGGACCCAATATCCTTATCTCTGATGAATATTTTGTTTAGTTTTTTTTTAATTTTCACTTACAAAGTGCTACTGCTGCCCAGATGGAAAAGAGTTCCAATAAAAGTATTGTCCGGACCTCAGCTGGGAAGGAAATACAGAGATCGAACCTCGTAGAATTTGAATTGAATACCCCCTGAATATACTGATACATATCTGGTTTTTGCCCAACTGTTTATGTTTATTTAAGACAGTCGACTATGTTTGTGAATATTCCACACAAGGGGCATTTTAACATAAGTGTGTGTGTATTTCACCATTTAAGTGCAATAAGCCATGAAAGAGAACTGAATTTGGGATTTGGTACTGTCTGAAGGCCCTTTCACACTGAGCATGACACGACGAAGCTAAGCTGACAAACGGAGCGTTTACACTGAACATGAAATGATTGATTGCCTTCAGCTAATTCAAGCCTGCACAATAGGTGGCGCTGACCGAGAATGGATTTTTCCTCATGTACAGTTGTAGTCAGAATTATTGGCACCCCTGGTAAATATGATCAAAGATGGCTGTAAAAATAAATCTGCATTGTATATCCTTTTGGTCTTTCATTTAGAAAATAAAATAAAAAATCTAACCTTTCATTGAAGTAAAATGTTGGCCATAATTATCACTCTTTTATTCCATACTTTTTGCGACCTCCTTTTCCCAAGATAACAGCTCTGAGTCTTCTCCTAATAATGCCTGATGAGTTTGGAGAAAACCCGACAAGAGATCAGAGACCATTCCTCCATACAGAATCTCTCCAGATCCTTCAGATTCCCAGATCTTATTTTCTGTAGGGTTCAGGTCTGGGGACTGGGACGGTCATGGCAGAAGCTTCATTTTGTGCTCAATGACACATTTTTGTGTTGATTTTGATGTTTGTTTTGGATCGTTGTCCTGATCGAAGATCCAAGCACGGCCCATTATAAGATTTCTAGCAGAAGCCGTCAGGTTTTGATTTTTTCTAATATATTGGCATTTGCTAGAATCCATGATACCATGTATCTGAACAAGATGTCTAGGACCTCCAGCAGAAAAATAGGCCCACAACATTAAAGATCCAGTTGTATATTTAACAGTGGGCATGGGGTACTTTTTTTTTTTTATCCCCGTTTGCACCAAACACATCTGGTGGTTTTGCTGCCAAAAAGCTTTTTTAGTTTCATCTGACCACAGAAGCAGGTCCTGTTTGAAGTTCCAGTCGTGTCTGACAACTGAATATACTGGAGTTTGTTTTTGGATGAAAGAGTTGGTGAGAGAAATGTGGTGATGTAGGGGTTGATTTTGTGTGTGTGTGTATATATATATATATATAATTTTTTTGTTTTTGTTTGTTTTTTTTTACCCCAAAACTCAACTAATCTCTGCAATTCTCCATCTGTGATCCTTGAAGAGTCTTTGGCCACTCAAACTCTCCTCCTCGCTGTGCATTAAGACAATATAGACACACGTCCTCTTCCTGGCAGGTTCATAACATCTTTAGTTTATTGGAACTTCTTAATTATTACCCTGAAGGTGGAAATGGGAATTTTCAATTCTTTAGCCATTTTCTTACAGCCACTTTATATTTTGTAAAGCTCAATCTTTTGATGCACATCAGAACTATATTCTTTGGTTTTCCTCATTGTGATGGGTGATTAAGGGAATTTGGCCTTTGTGTTTCTTCATATTTATACTTCACCCTGGTGTGCTAGAAAATGTCAATATAAATGGTAATATACTTCAAAAATATTTTACTCATAAAAAAATCTAGGGGTGCCAATAATTGTGGCCAACGTGTTTTGGAGAACATTTGTTTTCATAATGTGATTTTTTTTTTTTTTTTTTTTTTTTTTTTTTTACTTTCAATTCTTTTACATCAATGGAAGGTTAGATTTTTGCGAACTTTTTGAATGGAAAAAACAAAAGGATAACCAATGTAGATTCATTTTTACAGCCATCTTGGATCATATTTACCAGGGGTGTATGTATCTTGTAGTTCCCATTTGGCTTTATTCTTGTTCGCTAGGCAGACATGCATTATTTGTAGCATTTTATAATAAACTGAATGGTACACCTGTTTAGCATGTCTCATGTACGCATTTCTCATTCTTTATTGTTATAAAAATACCCCGAGCCACATGAAAAACACATACATAGCATATATATCGTTGTAATCTTATAAAATTTTCTTCATGTTTCATCTGTAGAAACGTTTCTCTTAGTTGTTTGTGCGGAACCGTGCGGAAATGAACACAACGTCGTCATTTGGAAGGGCAGGAATTATAATCACATAATATGATTGACAGCTCTAAAGCAAATGAGCTCTCTGACTCCTAACAGACACGGACGGAAGAAAACAGCGCTCTGTTCGCTGGTTCAAGCTCTTCAGACCGCATAATTCAGTGGAAAATGAATAGAAATGATCATCTGTATAAAAAACATGTAAGAATAAATCTGTTCTCAGACACCAATAACACCCAACATCCATTCTCTTCTCTCTTCCGGAATACTTTTCTTCAGGTTTTCAAAACAGCGCCACCACTCTCACACTTTTGTGCAACAGCAGCGGCTCGGGTAAGCTCAAATCTAATTGGACTGCTCATGTCATCAATGGGGGAAAAAATGTACACTATGGTCGAAAACAAAAATCTCGCTTTGTCGCGCTGCGATTGATCGCGCCCGGTGTGAATAGCTCCATAGGGATCTATTGTGTCTATTCAGGAATGTTATCGCAACGTACATTCACGTTGCTTAAGTGCACTCAGTGTGAAAGGCCCTTAAGAGAGGCGGATTTCTGTGCGCACGCTTCATGTGTGTGAGTCAGCGTGAGTGTGCATTTTTAATCATGGCTTATTGTGCTTAACTCTTTTTAACATCAGTCACGTCCCTCTTTTTATCTGCTATGAAATAGGCTACGATATAGGCTACGTTCACAATGTACATTTTTGGGATTAACAACCTCGTTTACTTACAGATCTGAGTCTCGAAATGTCCCGTTCACACAGCAACTTATAGCAGCGTCTCGAATACTTTGTATGAGCGTGCAATGAGAGTCAAGCCTTTATTCTCTTACCAGTAACCATAGCGACAGTGTAAGATCAATATCAGAGTAATATCAAAGTTGGCGACGTCCATAAAACTGGGAAGTCTTATCACTTTTGACATGACAAGAGTCCAATCGAACCCCAAGTTTATCCGTCAAATCTTAATTAACTGACAGAAGCTTCAATGCGCAAACAAGATAGCCGTACCCTTTAATTGTTGTGTTTCCGGTGGAGAAAAGTGACTGGATCTAAAACCTTCAGATGAGAAAGGTCATATCTCCATCTCTGTAAGTTACCGAAAGCGAAACCACACACAAAACCCCTTAGCAGAGCGGCTCTCTAACACTGTGTGACGTGACGGACAACTAGTTGTCCAGTGCAGTGGCCTTCACACAGTGCGGGTTTGCCGAGAATGCGGTTGTGAGTCCTGAAAATATACGGGTGTGAGTTCGGTTATAGAATGCGGTTGTCACTCCCATAAATAAACCGTACTGTGGTGTGAACGTAACCATATTAAGGATTCAAATACAGAACTGACAACCGTATTCTGCTGCTGTGTGAATGTGGCCAAATACTCTTCATATTATTGCCAAAATATATATTGTCATACCGCCCATCCCAAATTTAGCCTTCTTAAACCCGCCCCTTATCAGAAAACTTAAACTAAATAAAAAATATAAATGTTGACTTTGCAACTCACTGAAATAAGTTTAGATTTAAACATTAAAATGAACTGAAAATAAATTAAAAGCTAAAAATGGTTTTATAAAAATAAATTAAACTTAACAGTAATACTAAAAGAAATGGCAAACTCATAACACAAATATTTAAAAAAAATTACTAAAATGAAATAAAAATGTAAATATAAAAATGAAAACTAATTGTATACATTTAACCTGTATAAAAACAACTAAGTAACTTTGAACTGACCATAGTTTGCCAAGAAAAGAGTTTGTCACTTGTGGTAACAGTGATTATACAACTGTATTTGTGTTGCAAATCTGATCAAATTTGAAATGCAGTGATGCAGAAAATCAAGCTTAGTTTGGGCCTTAGACCTTTATTTGATCACACCTTTGAGGTGCTGTTTTGGCCTGTTCCTCAGGTTTTGCGTCACGCAGAATATTATTAGGATTGTCATTAATCATTCTTTTTCTATGCGTTTCACTTAAAGTGTGTTTGTGCTACCTTTTAAAATTAATGGCATTCGCTTTGATATTTTATTTAATGCAACAAAATGTATACACTCCCAAAATAAGTATTTGAACACTGGCTATAGTAAACTTGTTTGTTGTCTCCATTTGTGCATGAATGATCAGTCACATGATCAAAGCATATGTGCTTGGCCATTTATATATTTTTCCCAGATGCACGTGGGCATGTTTGGGCTGTAGAGAATGTAAGCTGAAAACAAACTGTTATTTTCTGGTGGTGTCTGTTTACACTAAATGCAAATAGCTTTGTTGACAAAGGCTGTTGTCGCTAACTACACCCACCATTTTGCAGACCATTCACTGTTAGCAGTCATATTACTTCTATTATTTGAATAGCACATTTACAACAGCCACTAGGCTGACCAAAGTGCTATACAGAGCAAGCAGATTAAAATATAGTAAGACTTGCATAACAACACATAAAACACACATAAGAGCAGCAAAGCTAAGCGAAACCTTAAAAACAGAGTGATAAAACAGGATCAGACTCAAATATAAAATAGTAAAACAAGAGTAGCAAAGCAGTATCAGACTCAAATATAGAATGTAAAAACAGGAGTGGCAAAATAGTATCAAACTCAAATATAAAATAGTAGAAACAACCATTAGAGAATAGATCAATATACTAAAGAAAACAGGTTTTTAACAGAGACTTGAAAACAGACAGAGCAGGGGCTGATCTAATCTCAAGGGGCGAGTGTTCCAGAGTCGTGGCCCTGCCACCGCAAGTGCACGCTCCCCTCTACGCTTGAGTCTAACGCGAGGGACTACCAGCAGAGCCTGGTCGTTGGATCTTAGGCTTCTGGAAGGAGTGTAGGGATGAACAAGTTCAGAGAGATAGGCAGGAGCTAAGTTATGAAGAGATTTAAAAACAGATTAGAATTTTGAAATCTATTCTCTGTCGAACTGGCAGCCAGTGTAAAGATTTGTGAATCAGAGAGATGTGGTCATATTTGCGACACTTATGTAGAAGTCTGGCCACAGCATTTTGGACTAACTGAGGACGAGCTGTTTGAAAACTTGATATACCGCAATATAAGCAATTGCAGTAATCTAGCCGACTCGTAATAAATGCATGAACAGCCATTTCCAGAGTTTTCAGAATGAGAAAGCCTTTGATTTTAGACAAAGTTGGTAGAAACTGGAACTGATTACGGATGAGATCTGTTTGTCAAATTTTAAAGGCTGGTCAACAAGAACACCGCAATATAAGCAATTGCAGTAATCTAGCCGACACGTAATAAATGCATGAACAGCCATTTCCAGAGTTTTCGGAGTGAGAAAGCCTTTGATTTTAGACAAAGTTGGTAGAAACTGGAACTGATTACGGATGAGATCTGTTTGTCAAATTTTAAAGGCTGGTCAACAAGAACACCTAAGTTCCACAACCCTGGGGATTCAAAAGCCGATAGACTCTCTAACTCTGGACTTATACACAGAGTTTTCAATTGGGCCGTAAACAATGACCTCAGTCTTGTCTTCATTTTGGAAGAGGAAGTTTTGGGCTAGCCATGCTTTACCCTCCTCTAAGCATCGCAGAAGAGAATTCATCGCTGCAGGGTTGTTTCTCTTGATTGGAATATAAATTTGAGTGTAGTTCGCGTAAAAATGAAAGGATACGCCATAACTCCTTAGAATAGCGCCCAGAGGTAGCGTAGCAGTGGTAAGACCACAGGTCAGTGGTGCCATGGAGCTGGAGAAATTACCCATCTTTACTCTAAACCTTCTGTCAGACAGGTATGACCGAAACCATTTCAGAACAGAACCTTTTAGACCCACCCAAGACTCAAGTCTAGATAAAAGAGTAGGGTGGTCAGTGGTATCAAAAGCTGATGAAAGATCTAAGAGAACAAGAACCACAGTATCTCCGGAATCAGTGGAGAGATAAATATCGTTTAGCACTCTCAGGCGGGTGGACTCAGTGCTGTGAGCAGACCTAAAACCAGATTGAAAAACCTCATAAATACAATTATTTGACAAAAAGTGTTGGAGTTGATTAGGGCTGAACGATATTCTGTTTTAACATCGACATCGCGATGTGCAAATGAGCGATAGTCACATCGCCGGAACATGCGATGCGAAGGGTAACGTTAGTAGCACCCATAGTGTAAGAGGACGGTAGCACACAGTAAACACGAGTGTGTTGTATGGCTTTTTGCTGGGGTGACATACGCGTTCCGCATGCCTGCACAGTGATTGTTTGCTCTGCCGCGCTCACGCTCACAGCCAACATTCACTGGCAATCCTATAGCTAAAAATGCGCGACGAAGTGGATCGTCCGCAACAAAATCAAAATCAGCTATTTGGGACTAGCCTATTTCGTCTACAAAAAGGAGGATGTTGACCAAAAAGAGGTAGGCTACTTTGCTGGAGTGTTATAAAGTCGTGGATGGTTGTCTTTTTTTAAAAAGTCGTTTCGTGTTCGCATTTATGAGGAAAAAACAATGTTACGTGACATTATGGACGCGTCACGCGACCGTTATGAAAGCCGCACTAAAAGACTGCTTTAAAACTTTCACAGAGACCTCAAACAGAAAGCACAAAGCCTTTCTTTAAAACGAATTTCGTTTTGTATTAATTTTATCTTAATTTTAATCAGTATTTCATTATCCAATTTTCTGGATTTAATAAATAGGGCCTAGCCTAAAAATTAAATATAGCAGCCAGCGCCTGAACTGGAGATTAAGCTATCATCCATGAACCGAAACTCAGCATAAAAGGTAGTCTACTCGCCTCACACACCTAAAAATAACAATAATAATAAAAAAATAGAAATATAACTATTATCTACAGAAGAACCATTAAAAAAAAAATTAATCTGTATGAAAAGTGCATTTCTCCCGATCACTGCTGCGAAGATCGCGAGTCAGTAATTGTCAACTTCATCTTTACAGAAAACACTTGTCTATTAATAAACAATTAAAATGTCTCACTGTAATATTTTACATATTATTAATCATTACTTTTGCTGGGTCTAGGTGCCGTTTACATGAACGCGTCACTGAATCAGCACAGAAAACATAATTTTTCGGGTCCTAGAACCTGAAGAACGTTAGGTCCTGTGTAGAACGTTCACCGAATTCTGAGAGAAATATGTTTCTGGAATAAAATATTAAGTGGCCTTTTTGTTACTTGTAATGAAGCTTGCTTATTAGTGAAATTATTAATAACATGGAATGGTAATTATTGACTTTAGCCTGGATTGATGGCTCGCAATATCGCAATATATATCGTTGGGGAAAAAATATCGCAATGTAATTTTTTTTCCCAATATCGTGCAGCCCTAGAGTTGATCCAGCACAATGTTCTCCAATAGCTTAGAAATGAAAGGTAAGTCAGAGATAGGCCGAAATGTTTTAAAAACAGAAGGATCTAGTGAAGGCTTCTTGAGTAGAGGAGTGATCGTAGCCACTAGCAGGAACCGAGCCTGTTTTGAGACACTTGTTGATAAGAGATACCATACCTGGCCCAACCGAATCAGTGATTCATTTTAAAAATCTTGGGTAAGTGATATCATTAGGACAAAATGAAGGTTTGAGCTTGACAATCACATCCTTCAGTGTCTGGAGGTTGATAGTATCAAACACCTCCCAAAAACCAGAAGCAGGTGTCAAGATTGGGGGACAGTTAAATTAGGGCAGACACAAAGTCGTAAGTTAGTGACTTTAATAAAAAAAATCTAAGGAAGCCTTCACATAGAGCATCTGAGGCAACAGACAGTGTGTTAACAGAGGGATTAACAACAGACTGAATGACAGAAAACAGAACCTTTGGGTTAGAGTGATTGGATTCAATTAAGTTCGAGAAATAAGCAGCTTTCTCAGACTTTTGGCAGCATTCTGATATGATGTTAGAGTCTTTGAACATTTGGAATGAGACAAGTAGCCTGTCCCTTTTCCATCTGCGTTCTGCCATTCTACAAATTTGCCTTTGGTGACGAGTAGAGTTTTTTTTGTTTGTTTGTTTTTTTCAAAAGATTGTTACATCGCTTATAAAAAGCTGGTGCGGCAGTGTGCACTTCACTTTCACTTTTAAAATAGTGTCAATTCATCCTTCGCAGGGAGTTTGATTGACATGCAATCTGAGTCTGACCAATCAAAATCCACCATTTTTGTCCGACAAAGCAGTCAGGAGAGTTAGTAGATTAACGTCGGTGGATTTGAACTTGGCTTTAACTGAGGCAATCTGTCACGACACATTAAAGAGCCACAAAACGGTACGCCTATTTATTGTTTAATTTTCTTTGACTGACCAAATTTGAAAGTTGAGACTTTGTTTCATATTAAATATTACCTGCTCGGTCCTGTCTGTCAGCACGTTGTCAGTGTCCTCTTATTTTTCACTGATTGAGAACATGGGTTGAATCCGAAATCGCCCCCTAAACCCTTGAGCTTTCTGTGATTGAGCTGAACTATTCCAGGCCACTGGGGGAGGGTCTCAGTCTTGCATCTACCTTCCTTTGCATGCCATGTTGAAAATGCCACATTACACATTTTCTCATAGTCGTTAGTTAATAAATTGCTATAAATGTGAGAAAACTATCCCTTTGTGGGTGTACAGTACCTTTAAAACAACCGTCAAAAAAAAAATCCTACCACCCCTATGATAGTATTCCCAGCATCAATGAATGGTGGTGGATTTATAGCTTGGTATCTGGAAAAAGTACACTGTAGATTATCGGTAGCTTCCAATGTCACGTTTAAATGTTAAATGCATTTTTAGCAGCGTGCACACGAAGAGTTAACATTTAAACGGTTTAACATGTATGTGGAGTTATTATAATTTACCGGTATAATAATCCTCCTGGCGCCGGGTCTGAGTGATTTACTCTCTTACCTTTGTTCTTTGATTAACATTAATGACACTTTAAGACCAGCCGCTGCTGACAGAGACGCGATCTGACACGCGTCCCATTTTCTCACAAATCTCTTCGTTCATTTAAGAATTTATTTAAATCATTTAAGACTGCTCTTATGAGGACACTCGACAAACAGACATTTTGGCATAATTTGTGTGTTATGGTTTGTTCAAGCCCGAAAGAGAACTCGATACTGACGCGCGTCTTTCTGTGTGTGTGTGTGTGTGTGTGTGTGTGTGTGTGTGTGTGTGTGTGTGTGTGTGTGTGTGTGTAATAGGCAGGACTTACAACGCTCTTACATCTTAAATGACTTGTATCTCTTTATTCTTGTCATGCTTGAATGGTTTAAAAGCATTCACATTAATAAGAGTGTGATCATACAATGCTAGTCAACGGGTGACAGGAAAAAACAGATAGTGCTTCTTTTTTTTTTGCGGTGCCGCGGTGGGCAAGTGATGAAACCGGTGTTGTGACTGAAAACCGTGTAACACCGACTATCATAGCAAGCCTAATCTCTTACTTTCTACTTTCTCTTTACTTTTTTTTGCTTTAAATAAGTTTTTTTAGCATTCAAATTTGTTACACCATTGAAAATTCTTGTCACAAATTTCAATATCACAAAAAACTAAGACTAGCCTATGTAAAAAAAAAAATTTAAACTCAATCTTACTGAAGTAAATAATCAGTGATAAAATAAATAGACCTACCTGAAAAACTTCAAGCACTAGAAATAAGAAATAGTAGCCTTCATGAATCGTATAAAGTAATCACATGTATAAAAACACTGGATATCTTCACTGTGTAAATTAAATATATATTTATTCTTATTGAAGCAAGACAAAAGTCAGTCAAGAGCATTGAGAGATTTTCTTTTTTTGTTGTTTGATTAACATTACTGCTACGTATGTGTTTTCTTTCTCAACTGTTTAAGTTAACTTAAGACTGTGCTTATGAGGATACTTGCAAAGACAGGCATTTTGATACAAGTATGTGTATTTAACCGTTCAAGTCTAATTAGGCAGCAAAAAGAACTCCGCATTCATGCGCTCTGTGAGCGGTGGCTTCGTGTGGGCATCTCTCAGACAGCGTGCGCATATAGCGAAATTAGTTCTCTTTCGCTGCTTATTGCATTTCAGCAGTTTACCATCACTTGTTTTTAAACCTCAATGCTTAAAAACACATGCAGATGATACGCTTTTGTGACCACACAGCACACCAATGTCACGTGAGCATAACCACGATAGTCCAAAATCTCTACTGGTTGACAAATTTCTACTGGTTAATCGTGTCTACACTTATATCGCCCACCCCTAGTAACTATGGTTACTGGGATTTATTGCTCTATTTGAATTAAATAATAAGGACAGACAAATGTGATAGTTTTGGCTGCCGTTTTAAGTTTTTTTTCTTCTTTTCTTTTTTTCAGTCCAAAGAAGAGCAGTCTTTCCCATAGGTCATCACGAAAGGACAGGGAGAAGGAGAAAGAAAAGGAAAGAGATGGCAGGACACGCCTTCTCAGTGAGTTGCCCCTCCCTCCGGTACTTTCTGGAGGAGACCCCTCCCCCCCACAATCCCCTGCTCGAGCTTCCCCACCGCTTCTGCAGCCAACCTTCAAGAAGAGACCAAAGTAAGTCACTGTTCATCATTCATTCAGGGCATTTCTCAGGACGATTGGGGAAAATTAATATTCTGCTACTCTACCCTTCAAAAGTTTGGGGTCTGTAAGATTTAGTTTTTTTTTAAAGTAGTCTCTTATGCAGTAGGGCTGCACGATTAATCGAAATTAAACCAAAATCGCGTTTTTGGCTTATTGCGATTATGAAATCGTAGAGGCTGTGGGTTTTTATTTTATTTATTTATTTTTATTTTTTATTAAATAAATATATGCACAGCGTGTTAGTGAAGAGCGTAGTTTATAACATTTATAAACCTGTTGTCATAATAACGTTTTTACTCATTTTAACTCGTCATAGCGTTAGTCGAGTGTTTGAAATAACTTCCTTTTGTGAGCTGATGTAGCTTCTTATCATAGAATGAGGAAGACAATGTTATTTTATATTATTCTATACAGTGATAAAGGCTATGTCGAATAGCATTGCATTATAAATATAGTTTACTATTAGGAAAATACCCGAGAAGGCTTGAAGAACTAGGATAAACCATATATTGCGGCAGTCGTGTGTTTATTGTCTTTATAGCGTTTTTATCTTGTTTTTGTTCAGCTACAGCGATAGCTAGATGTACTTCTGATGAGGCATATTTGGAGTTTCTGCAGGAGGGCCCTCTGGCTTGTGTTTAGCTCTCAGTAATGCTTACTCCTTCCCATTTTGGGTAAAAAACCTCTAGTAAGAAAATATACTGTAATTTTTATATATATAATGAATTCTTCATCAGATTTTGGTAAATACTAGAATAAGAGAAAGTGATGATCAGGGAAGATTTTCCTCAAGAGTCTGTCAAATTGCAGGATTTGCTGTCCGAGATATGGAGAGAGGAAGCAGACTCAAACTGACTGGGGAAAGCGCTGTGTGGATAAGTTTGACATCATCGGCATCATTGGAGAAGGAACCTACGGTCAGGTGTACAAGGCAAAAGACAAAGATACAGGTGTGTTGTTTATCTGTAGTCTGCTTAATAGCTATGTTTCCTTCACTGTAAATGCAGAATCATTTAGTGAAGCTCTGCTTATCTTTGCCCTCTCAGTAATTATTACAATAATATTTTTGCCATGGAAAAAACCCAACACTGTGGGGCTTCTTTTAAACGTGAATGCCTAAATCAACTCTCACTTCCTGTCACAGTGTTTGAAAAGAGAAGACGTGCTGAAAGCCTGATGTTATGTTTTATTTTTTTTTGGTTTCTAAAGGAGAGCTGGTGGCATTGAAGAAGGTTCGATTAGATAATGAAAAGGAGGGTTTCCCCATCACTGCCATCAGAGAGATCAAGATCCTGAGACAACTGAACCATCGCAGCGTTGTCAACATGAAAGAGATCGTCACTGATAAACAAGACGCACTTGACTTTAAAAAGGACAAAGGTCTGTTTATATGCATTTGCATGTTTACACATTTATGCATGTTTTTCAGGCTTTCAGTTTTAGTAGTGAACATGGGACGTGTTTCATAAGCCATTCCTCCTCCTCTTACAATTTGTGGCTGTAATTCCCGGTTTCACAGACAAGGCTTAAAGGATTAGTTCACCCCAAAATGAAGATTTCCTAATAATTTACTCACCAATGCCATCCAAGATATCCATGAAAGATAATCTTTCTTTCCTCAGTGGGAGAGAAATTATGTTTTTTGAGGAAAACATTTCTGGATTTTTCTTCTAACAATGGACTTCATTGGTTACCATCGTTTTTAAGTCCAAATCAATGCAGTTTCAAAAGTCTTTGAAGTGTTTAAACGGGCTGTACGCGATCACAGCTGAAGAAGAGGTGGTTATCTAGCGAAACGATAGGTCATTTTCAAAAAAAAAAAAAAAAATTTATAGACTTTTTACCTTCAATAGTTCGGATTGAGCTGTCGTCATGTTGAAAGGTCGCGCCGGCAGAAGTACCGCCCCACTGTTTACAATGCGACAGTACTTAGGAGGATAGTTCAAATAGTATTGTTTGCTATTATATATATATATATATATATATATAGTAATAGTATTCAGTGAATATGAATAGTATATGAATAACATTCTGATGAATATGAATAGTAGTTCAATCCGAACTATTGAAGGTAAAAAGTCTATAAATTATCTTTTTTTTTTTTAAATGACCTATCGTTTCGCTAGATAACAACCTCTTCTTCAGCTGTGATCGCGTACAGCCCGTTTAAACACTTCAAAGTCTTTTGAAACTGCATTGATTTGGACTTAAAAACAATGGTAACCAATGAAGTCCATTGTTAGAAGAAAAATCCAGAAATGTTTTCCTAAAAAAACATAATTTCTCTCCCACTGAGGAAAGAAAGACATGGATATCTTGGATGGCATTGGGGTGAGTAAATTATTAGGAAATTTTCATTTTGGGGTGAACGAATCCTTTAAGCCTAGTCCCAGACTAAAATGCACGTTTGAGCTGTTTTAACTGAAAGCAACTTGCACTGGCATATCGTGAAATTTGTCAGTGCCATTGTTTTGTCTCAAGATGCACATCAGTGATGTTTATTTCTAAGGCAGGTTTATAAAAGCTAATTATACATCCGAATTAAACTAAAGAATAATCTTGGTTTAACTTAAGCCTTGTCTGTGAAACCAGGTCAAAGAGTTTTTAATCAGACATGGGCGATAGAAAACCATCTGTTTAGACTTACCTGAAACATTTTTTGCATGCCCATATCATTTTCTAAGGCTTTACTCAGTGTTTGTTGTGTATTAGGTGCGTTTTACCTGGTGTTTGAGTACATGGACCATGACCTGATGGGGCTGCTGGAATCAGGACTGGTGTCTTTCTCCCATGAGCATGTGCAGAGTTTCATGCGTCAGCTGATGGAGGGATTAGATTATTGCCATAAGAAGAACTTTCTACACAGAGACATCAAGTGTTCCAATATCCTGCTAAACAACAGGTACTAGCCTGTGTTTTTAAACATGGCACGAAGACGGTCAGTGTTGTAGTGATTTACGTGTTCTTTGTTCAGTTACACTACTATTTTTTTTTTTTTTTTTTTTAAGAAATGAATACAGGATGCATTAAATTGATCAAAAGTGTCAGTAACAACATTTATAATGTCACAAAAGATTTCTATTTCAAATAAATGCTGTTCTTTTGAACGTTTGAAGAATCTTGAAAAAAATTGATCATGGTTTCCACAGAAATATTAAGCAGCACAATTGTTTCTAACATTGATAATAATAATAAAAAAGTTTCTTGAGCAGCAAATCAGCATATTAGAATGATTTCTGAAGGATCGTGTGACACTGAAGACTGGAGTAATGATGCTGAAAATTCAGCTTTGCATCACAGAAATAAATTACCATTTAAAATATATTTCAATAGAGAACAGTTATTTTAAAGTGTAATCCAATTTCATAATATTACTGGTTTAATTGTAGTTTGATCTAATAAGTCAATCTTTGATTTGAAAAGACTTTTCAATAACAGAACAAAATTTCAAAGCATGTGCAATGATTTTTTTCATCAATATTGCATTCTTACCTAACCTTGCACTCTCTGAAATAAACTCACAAGTAGTGAATCTCTTTCAATTAACTTTATCATGTGCTTTCCTTTCATAAACTCTTTTGCAATAAATCATTAATACTATGTACTGGCATTTAAGCAATACTTGCAAATACCTGCATCTCAAATTCTGAAATGTGGCCCTGACCTCATATTTGTAGTCTACAAAATAAAAATGTTTTTAAAATTTAGATTATAAAAGTTTTAGGGCTTTTTGGAAATTGCATTTGTCTTACATCTGTTGTTTTTTTTGTTTTTTTGTTTTTTTGTGCAGTGGTCAGATCAAGCTTGCAGATTTTGGTTTGGCTCGTCTCTATAACTCTGAGGAAAGGTAAGTCTATGTTAGAATTTTTATTTCTCAGTCTTACTGCAGGCTTTTTTATTTCTTAGTCTTACTTTTAAAGGGCACCTATTATGCAAAATTCACTTTTACATGGTGTTTGAACATAAATGTGTGTTGGCAGTGTGTGTACACAACCACCCTATAATGATACAAATCCAACCAGTGTTTTGTTTGTTTTTTTAAATCCCCAAAAATCATAAGCACTGTCTCATAACAAGCTGTTCTCAAAATCTATGCAATGTGACGTAGAATTGCACAAGCCCCGCCCACGACTTTTGATTGACACTGTAGTTTGAGCATAGACCCGCCCTGAGTGAGCTAAACACAGTCCGGTGAGTCCGCCATTGTTTCGACGCTGGAGCAGCTGTAGAACGTTTCCTAAAGCGATTGAGGTGTTTTGTTTTTTGGATGTTAGAATAAACATAGCAGTCTTCATTTACTCTCGTTGTTACTCAAGGATTGATCTGTACAACTGCTCTCGTGAACTCCCAGCTTACAGTCTCCGGAGCGACAGGAATAACGTTACTGATCACAGCAGAAATGAAAGTGAGCGCGCACTTTATGACAGCTTGAGCTCATCGAGTCGTTTTACAGATATACAGTTTACCAGTTTATAAAGCACCCACTGAGAAAGGTGTGTATATATTTGTTTACTGTTAGTTGTAACGAGTGTTTTGTGTACTTCGCTGTGTAACGTTATGTTCCATGATAATGAAAGTGGAGCAGATGGCATATAAATTACAAACGTAATTAAAATAAACATACCTGTTCTATCTCTATTCATCAGCATATATTCTCTAGCTCAGTGGGCATTATTGTCCGACTCGAACACCGTTACTGTGAGTTTCTGTTTTGATATTATCATCTTTCTGTGAGATGAGATTTTCCTGGCTCTGAGTGCGAGCTGGTTAGGCTCCGCCCCCTGTGCGGGGAACCGCATCTCATTAACTTTTAAAGGAGACACACTAAAACAGCGCGTTTTTCTCAGCCCCCAAAAAAATGACAATTTAAACATGCTGTAAAAAATTATCTGTGGGGTATTTTGAGTGAAAACTTCACATACACACTCTGGGGACATCAGAGACTTATTTTACATCTTGTGAAAAGGGGCATAATAGGTGCCCTTTAAAGTTTCACGTGATTTCAACAACAGTAAACATAATTGAAACTGCAAAGCTCTGGTGAATAATTCTAACTTCATTGTTGTTCAGTCGGCCATACACTAATAAGGTGATCACTCTGTGGTACCGCCCACCTGAGCTGCTACTGGGGGAGGAGAGATACTCACCCGCCATTGATGTCTGGAGTTGTGGGTAAGATGTCCTGTCTGTTTTCCATCTCACTACATTTACACACCAGCTGCTGTTAATGTAATAATGCCATGGTTTGTTTTTGTTGTTGTGTAAAGGTGTATTTTGGGTGAACTCTTCACTAAGAAACCAATTTTCCAGGCCAACCAGGAGCTTCTACAGCTTGAGCTGATCAGGTATGCTGCACACGATCTGTGAATGTATGTGTCGTGTAGCTCTAATGCCGTTACACTCCAGTGTTGTCTTTTGTTTCGGTCAGTCGTTTGTGTGGTAGTCCGTGTCCTGCTGCTTGGCCAGACGTCATTAAGCTGCCGTACTTCAATACCATGAGACCCAAGAAACAGTACAGACGACGCTTACGAGAGGAATTTTCCTTGTAAGTTCAACCTGTTTCCTAAAACACTTCCATTATTCTCTGACAGTTTTTAAAGAAGTCTCTCATGCTCACCAATGCTGCATTTCTTTGATCAGAAATACAGTAAAATTGAAATGTATATATTACCATTTAAAATAACTATTGAAATATATTGTAAATGGTCATTTATTCCTGTGATCAAAGCTGAATTTTCAGCATCATTACTCCAGTCTTCAGTGTCACATGATCCTTCAGAAATGCTGCTCAAGAAACATTTCTTATCAATGTTGAAAACAGTTGTGCTGCCTTTTTTTTTTTTTTTTAAATGTAATAAAAAGAAATTAGGATTTTTTTGATGAATTGAAAGTTCACAAGAACAGCATTTATTTGAAGTAGTAAACGCATTCATGTTACAAAAGTACTTTTGATCAACTTAATGCATCTTTGCTGAATAAAAGTATTGATTTCTTTACAATTTTTTTATCTTATCGACCCCAAACTTTTGAACGGAATGGTAATATATATTTAAAAAATTATTTTGATTGTGCATGTTCATTTCTGCCATTGTTATGCTACTGAATATTAAAGTCTCTTTGCATAAAAACATCTGCCAAATGCATAAATGTATTGATCTTTTTCAGTAATAATTTACATAAGTATAATCCAAATGTCTCTTTCCAGTCTGCCCACGTCTGCTCTTGACCTGCTGGACCACATGTTGACGCTGGACCCCTCGAGACGCTGCACTGCTGAACAGGCCCTGGCCAGCCACTTTCTGTGTGATGTGGAGCCCAACAAGATGCCGCCACCAGAGTCAGTGCACACATAAAACCACATCTTGTCACAACATGACACAACATGTCATTGAAATCTTATTCTGTTATGTTAAAAGGACATTTCACCCAAAAATGAAAATTGTTATCATTTACTCACCCTAAGTTGTTCTAAACCTGTAGAAATGACTTTGTTGTGCTGAACACAAGGGAAGATATTTTGAAGAATGTTTGTAACCAAACAGTTGTGAGGCACCATTGACTTCCATTGTATTTATATATTTTTTTCTCAATGCTATGGAAATCACTGTTGCCCCACAATTGTTTGGTTGCAAACATTCTTCCCTTGTGTTCAGATTTATTTATTTTTTCAGTTTTGGGTGAATCATCCCTTTAATGACACTACATTCATAGATTGAGTAGTGAGGTCACACAGACTCCATTAAAAGAGCTTAGTTTTTTTTTAAATGCTGCTGCAATTAAATGTTCTTAGGCTATTTAATATAAGTCTTATCAGTGGAATAATGACCGGCTGTTTGTACTTGTAATTACACATTCTTAACTGTTTTGTAATTGTGACCTTTCTGACCTTTCTTTTAGTTTGCCTCATTGGCAAGACTGTCATGAGCTCTGGAGCAAGAAGCGGCGGAGGCAGAGGCAAAGCGGAGTGTCTGAGGATATCCCTGTTGCCAAAGTTTCCCGAAAGGAACCCGCAGGAGCTTCCGCAGGGGAGAACAGCCGCCCGCCACCGAGCCCACCCCCACCACCGCCCCCATCGGCCCATCCTGCACCGGCAAACATCACAGCCACTGAGCTGGAAGGTGGGCCATGAGTTGACAGGAACCTTTGTGTTCTCTTCACCTGAGAAATACAGGCAGGTAGTTAGAGGAGCTGAGCTACTCAGGTAGGTAGCGGGACAGAGTGACCAGCTTTAAACTTCAACCAGACATGGTCATGTACAACAAAATTAGGTGTTTTCTAATGGGTGAATACGGCTTAATAGAGGAGCTTCCCCTCATCTGCATATCTCAGTGGTTTTCAGTACTGGTCCTGAGGATTTACCGCTCTGTACATTTCGTATGTCTCTCTATTTTGAGTTCATGGAGCTATCACCTAATGAGCTGATGATCTGAATCAGGTGTGTTAAATTAGACATACAAAATATGCAGAGCTGGTATTAAGATGCGTTTTGTTCGATTGGATCACAAGTAGTCTAGAGAGACGCATACCCGTTTACACTTGGTGTTTTAATCTGTCTCTTTTGTCCACTTTCAACCACTTCTGTCCTGATTTCTTCAAGGGGAGGGTCTATGGGCAGGGAAATTTATGGGTTTGCGTAATTTACATAGGATCACGCCCGGAGACAATGGAAAAACATACAGAGAACAGCAGCTTTAGTTTCTACTCTGACAGCGGCAAGACCAGCCGAACGCTGTGAGTGTGTGTTAGAAATCTGGAATGGTGAGAAAACATTGTGCTTGGTACACTTTTCGTCTTCAAACTAAATTTGTGTCTCTAGTCTCTTGTGTCAGGCTAGCGCGCTTCCTGTAATGTTTACGCATTAGAGTAGCCGTGTTCGAGCCGTTCAAACACATTCGACCACATTTACACTACGAAAGCAATCCGGTCGAATGTGTTTTCGACTATTTCTGGAAGTGGTCGAAAGTGAAAGCTCAAAATGTTTTAGATCCCGTTTACACCTGCATTTAGCATCGTTCACTTGTGATCCAATCGACCAAAACGCATCTTAATACCAGGTGTAAACAGAGCCTTTACTACTTTACCTTTAAGATTATGCAAATGATCGGCTCCCAGGCAATCTCTCGCCTCTGAAAGAAGTGATGATTGCTTATAGATCGCAGTTTTATTGTTGCAGTCAGTGTTGCGTCGTCATTTTTTTAAAAATAAAAGCTTCTTTGCAAAGCCTGCAGTAGATGGACCCTTTTCACAGACTGTGATGACTCCCTCTCAGTCATCAGTTTTTATAATTGCAGTTAAATTTAACATTAACATTTAAGATTATACTTTGCTTTATTACCTTGACATTAAATTACAGAAAACTGTGTGAATGTTTATAAATCAACAGCTTTTCTTTTGCTATTTGGCCAGTTTTTTGTAGTTTCCCTTCACCACTATAGAAGTTCACCTAACTATGACGACTTCTGCTTCTGAGAACCCGCAAGTGTGAAAGTGTCTATTCGGGACAGGTTCAATATCCTTTTCTGGTGTTTTTGAAATAATACTCTCTCCACAGCTTTCTCATTGCTTCAAAACTGTGCTGGCCAGTTAGCTGAATACTGCGATATGTAAATGGAAAGGCGAAGAACATTCTGTTTTCCGTAAATGGCAATCAAATGTAAGTGTTTCTATGCACAGGTCTGGGAGCCGCAGCGGAGCAGTTGAACCAGACTGAGCTGGCGGTGCTGCTGAACCTGCTCCAGGGCCAAACAGACAATCTGACCATCCCGCAGATGGCGGAGTATCTCCGCAGCACCTCCTCTGAAGCCTCTACATCAGTGCTGTCCCGCACCCCTGAACCTGACGCCGCACAGCAGCTCGAACTGCTCAGTCAGCTCTCCACCCTAATCCAGTCCTCTAGTGTCCCGCAGCAGTCACAAGTCCCGCAGGAAGACCAGACCGGGCTGCTCGCGCTCCTGTTAGAGCAGCTGATAAAGGCCCCGGCGCCAGGGGCGGAGCGGGCAGACGAAAGCAACGGAGTGCGGTCGGACGAGGGCACGGCGCGGGCCGGCTCCGCTTCTGTCATGAGCGGCGATCGCGAGGGCAAGTGTTAGTTAAGTTTATGGGGGCGGGGCCTGAGTAGTCGAATGCTGTGATTGGCCACAGCTAAAAAGACGTGGCGTGAAATGTCTCAATAGCGTGCTGGTTATGTGGGACCCACCCGCATCAAAGAAACGCTACGCTTTTCTTGCAGAGATGTCTCTTTTTTTTTTTTTGTTGTTGTTGTTTTCTTCCTAAAATCTTACAAAGGGGGAAACATTTAATTAGTTGGAAGACTGCAAGCTAACGAATAGAGAAATAAATTGTCATGTTTTTTGAAAATCCAGATGTTTATTTTCTGTTTTCGTGAACTTCCTCTTGAGTTTTACAGTCTTGCAGTATTTAGGTTTATTTTCATAGGAGCAAAATCCCCAGAGCACCGTCTGCGTGTCATTCATTCACTCACACACACACTGCGTCGGTGCCCAGCGGACCTTATGCTCTCAGGCAATGTGGGAGCTCCTCATCTATTGGCACACACTGAGAGTCCTTGAGAGATGGTTACAGTGTTTGCGTTAAATTCTGTCACTCTTTTAAATCCAGATTAAACAGTCCTGAAATAAAGAGCCGTTTTGGACACACCTCTACTTATGTGTCTCTGTTTTCGTACACTCAGAAAACGACACTTAACCGGAGGAAGCGAAGTAACATTTTCGACCGCATACTGAATTGGTTTAGCACGGTTGGGTGAATCTCAACATCCTGTCAAGAACTTGCCTGTGTCATATTTCACCCTAAAATTGAACATTTATATTTTGCAGTAAGAAAATATTTAAAATAATTAGGACCCTGAGTTTGTTTTTTGTTTTTTGTGCATTGAGACGACATTTTCATGACAATTAATTTTAATTACTGTAATAGAAAGAAAATATTCTCAATACTGTAATGCAGTAATGCAATTTATTATATATAATAAAAATTATAATAAAATAAAAACATGTAATAATAACAAATATAATAAAACATAAAATATACATTAAAAATAAAATTAAAATATCTTATATATATATATAAAAATATAAATAAAGTTATAAAATAAAGTATAAGAAATTAAATATATAATTATATTGATTTATACTATATATAATCAATTAATCGCATCAAAGTTTGTTTACATAATGTTTGTGTATATTTATTATATTTATATAATATATGTCAGTATGTGTGAATATCTACTGTACACATTATATACATGTATCGGTATATGTGCATGTACACACAGACATATATTATGTAAACAAACTTATGTTAGATGAGATTAATCGTGATTAATTTGACAGCTCTAATATATACATTTAATTTGTTGTAGTATTACAGTAGTTTATACATCACAATAGCATTTGTTGTATCACCTTAAATTTGTTCATTTAAAAAACATTTTCATTACATTTCACAGAGTGTCTCCATTGAGGAAAATGGAATTGACAAAAAGAAAGTGAAACGTCAAGACGCGTTACGGTAATGAGAGGCAGAAAATGAGCTTATTAGATTTTTTTTTATAGCTATTTAAATTCAATATATTTGATTTTATTATGATGTCATCACATGCAATAAATCTTGTAAAAATAGACCCATTTCATGCAAAATATGTTGAATTGATTATTTGGGTGAAATATGAAGCGAACATATTCTTGGCACATTTTTATAAGATGCATCCATTTGTGAATGCTACTGGTTCTCATCTAAGAGAGATGTTGCTTTTGCCGGTTCATGAAGTCTAATTAACATCAGCTGACCTTATCCTGCCAAATGAAACCCTCCAGCTCACACGCTTTTTGTCTTCACTCTCAGTTCCTCATTGGTCCTTTTCTTTTGTCTCTGCCCTCTTCCTCTATCACATGGTCTTTGGGTTTTAATCTGTGAACACACAGGAATACACACTGTAATAAAAGCCTTATTGTGAGTGTCAAATAAATTATAGCTATACTGCATATTTTGTCCTCACCCTTATCAATCCTGTTTTCTTTTATGGAGAAGGAGCATTGTTTTGGGACTTTAGTTTCTGTATCAGGTCAGATCTCTCCAACACATTGATGAAAGTCTCCAAACTGTTGTAGTTATTGTGTGTATGTGCACTTAATGCTCACTGGTGCAGAGGGAACACATGTAGCATGACATAGTTTGCAATAATAATATTAGGCAGACCAAAATTTAGACATGCACACCCAGTTTTAATAAATGACATTTTAGTATTTCTTGGTGTAAAAGGGCATTTTGCATAAGCTAATTCACTTCCACAAACATGAATGTCATGCATCTGTAGATTTAAACTCTCCTATCGCGATTTTATAGACCGTTTCTTCTCTCGCCTTCACCGAACAAATTGATTTCAGGTGTCTAGGATTTGGTTAATTCAGAGTCGTATTGGAGCACAGATTTCTCCAGGACTGGGCATAAACAATTGCCTTTTTTTAGTTTATGAATAAAGTTTGCTGAGATTAACTACACTGCTCAGATTTTCAGGTGCATGTGGTGGTGTTTTTTTTTTGTTTGAATTTGGATGACACTGACATCGCTCAGCTATCTAATTGTTTTTTAATAGTAATATTATTTTAATATTTTATAGCGAATAGCCTTATTAAAAACGTCACAAATATATAGTGATGGCCCCTTTATCTTTTAGATGAACAACTTGGATGTTTAAAAATTAAAAAGCGTCACCGTCTACAGTCAGCCAGTTCTAAATACTTAAAGGGATAGTCATCACTTACTTTCCCTCAAGTTGTTCCAAACCTGTATGAGTTTCATTCTTCAATTGAACACAGACACACAAAAGAGGATATTTTGAATAATATTGGTAACCAGATAGTTGACTGTAGCCATTGACTTCCTAACGTCAACTGTTTAATTACCGACATTCTTTCAAATGTTTTTGTGTGTGTGTTCAGCAGAAGAAACAAACTCATACAGGTTTGGAACAACTTAAGGGTGAGTGATGACTTAATTTTCATTTTAGGGTGAACTATCCCTTTAAGTCAAAGAAAACTAAATTCTATATAATTACACTCCTAAATAGCAAAAGCAAAGTCTAAAATTAGAATAAAATTAAAAACCTTTCCCACTGTCCTTAAAACCGAGACGTTTGCTAGATCAGAATCTTATTTGACATTTGAAATGGATGGATTATAATAAGGCTATTAATACAGTAGGTGGTGTCATAATTTTGAAAATTCGTGGATAAGACACGTAGATGTCCCATAAACAAATCCACAAGGAAAAACAAAAGAAATATGCAGTCTGACCATTCAAGTTTCGGACAGTGCTGCAAATGAAGTTCCACCATTCCTGTTGTGAATGTACTATTAGTATCATCATCATTAGAGATATTTAAATATGATGCAAGATCTATTATTATTAGGCAAAATTATCAAACATTTGTAATGTATTTTTTAAATTTAGTTTTAAAAACCACCTTCAGTGACTGTAGGTCAATGCGTTTATTGAAAAGCAGTGTGGAGGAGGTTTATCCCACATCTCCTGCAGGACTGCCTCATTGTCAAGCATGGATTCATTTTAGGATGACTTCTCTATTAGCTTAGAGACAGTCCAACTGCTTCTAAAAATCATTTTAGCCATACAGACGTGGGTGTTTGCTCATCATATTAGTGCATTTCTTAACTGATTCAGCTGGAGGTCATTGAAAGAGATGCAGATCAAAACCAGGAATGATAAATCATGAATGCCTAATAAAAACAAATTACATCCATTTAAACTTGACACAGACATCAGACTCCCTGTATTAATTTTACAGTAAATAAAGGAAAAACAACTGAAGTATAATCCGGTGAACAGTCACCCAACGCTGTATTAATCTTTGAACACCAATTACAACAACTATAACACAGCTAATTTACTATGCTAATTTTACTATTATTATTATTTACTATTAATATTATATACTTCTTAAAATAACATTTACAATTTATTAAATAAAAGGTTATATCTGTACACTTTAAATTTGACCATAAAGATTTCAAATACTTTCAAATGTTGCACATATTTAACAGAATTACTTTATAAATTTAACCACAAAGATTTAAAATACTTTCAAATGTTGGACATATTTAACAGAATTACATAAAATAAAATGTGCTAAGAGGAAATAAAGCTGATATTTGCTTGTTGTGAGTGAAAAATAACTCCTCCATGCAGATTCATAGTTTGATATGCATTTAATAATGCTCCAGAATTAGAATTCTAAGATTTTTTTTATTTTATTTATTCGTTTGTTTTTAAGTACAGCCGTGGCCAAAAGTATTGGCAGTGACAAATTTTGTTTTGCAAAGTTTGCTTCATTATTTTTAGATATTTTTTTCACGTTTCTATGGTACTATGGAAAACAGGGATAAGCATTTTCTATGTTTTAAATTGGCAGAAACATTCAAAATATGCAAAGAGTAGATATTTACAGCGTTGAGGCTTCTTCATAACCTCTGCAATTCTCTCTGGTATGCTGGATATCAGCTTCTGGACCAAACCCTGACGGATGTTGATCCATTCTTGCCTTATTAGTGCTTGCTCACAATTTGTGGACTTGTCCACTCCTTTTGAGGACTGACCACAGGTTCTTTATGGGATTGAGATCTGGGGAGTTGCTTGGCCACAGATCCAAAATTTCAATGTAATGATATCCGAGCCACTTCATTATTACTCTTGCCTTGTGACATGGTGCTCCATCATGCTGGAAATGCACGGATCATCACCGAATTTCTCCCGGGTCGTTGGAAGAAGTTGCTCTTGCAGGGTGTTTTGATACCATTCATGGCAGTGTTTTGGGCAGAATTGTGAGAGAGTTCACTCCTTTAGATGAAAAGCAACCCCACACATGAATGTTCTCAGGATGCTTCACTGTTGGCACAACACAGGACTCATGGTAGCGTTCACCTTTTCTCCTCCGGACAATCGATTTCCCAGATATCCCAAACAGTCGTCCAATCCTTGTACTTGCTGCAGAATTTCAGTCTGTCCTTGATGTTTTCCTTGGAGAGAAGTGTCTTCCTTGCTTCCCTTCTTGACACCAGGCCGTTTTCCAAAAGTCTGGGCCTCACTGTGTGTGCAGATGTACTCACATCATGTGCTGCCAATATTGAGCTGCACAGGAGACGGTCCTGGCGCTTGCTAGACACTCAGGGATGTCCTGAAGCCTTCTGCAGTTGAAGTTCTCTCCTTGAAGTTCTTGATCCAGTAAATTATATTTTATGTGCAATATTCTTTGCAGCAATTTCCTTACAAGTGAGGCCATTTTGATGCAAAGTGTTGATCGCTGCTCATCTTTCTTTGGAGGCAACAATTGCTAACACAAGAACACGATAGGAAGCGCTTCTTCCCTCCTTTCATAGCAATCAGTCTGCTCTTATAATCCAGTCAGTATAAAGAGTGAATTCACATGACTAGTACTTGATCACACTTCCCATGTGCTGATAACGTGAAAAAAAAAATTGGCCAATGAAGCTTTTTGCAATTATTTAAATTCAGGGCTGTCAAAATTAACATTAACACATTCGATAATTTGTTTTAGTTTAACGCATTATTTTTTTAAGGCAATTAAAGGATTAGTTCACCCAAAAAAAGACATTTCTTTCATTAATTACTCATCCTCATGTCGTTCCAAACCTGCAAGACTTTCATTCATCTTCAGAAACACAAATGAAGATCTTTTTGATGTAATCTGAGAGATTTCCGTCCCTCCATTAACAGCTACACAACTGACACGTTAACGCTTCAAAAAGTTCATAAAGATTGTAAAACTAATCCATATGGATTGAGCGGTTTAGTCCAACATTTTCTGAAGAGACTCGATCGCTTTATACGATGAACAGATTGAATTGACTTTTATTCACATATAGAATATTTGGACTAAACCGCTCAATTCATACGGATTAGTTTTACTATTAGCTTTCAATGGAGGGATAGAAATCTCTCAGATTTCATCAAAAAGATCTTTATTTTTGTACCGAAGATGAACGAAAGTCTTACGGGTTTGGAACGACATGAGGGTGAGTAATTAATGACAGAATTACATTTTTGGGTGAACTAACCCTTTAACGCTGCGTCATCCTTTAACTAGTGTTACTTTATATCAAGCTCTTATTCATGCAAATTATTTTAAATCATTCTAGTGTGCAAAAAGACAAACTCAGTGCATCTGTCGATCTCATTCGTACAGAAAGCTGCTTCAGGTCAGGTCTTAAAGTGACAGCAGCCTAATACACCTGCTGCTGTCTGTGTCAATGTTAATCAAAGAACAAAAGAAAAAGAGAAAATCACTCATTGCTCTTGACTAAATCACTTTTGTTGCTTTAATAAAAATGAATCTTTAATTTATAATTTGTTTTTATGTTTAGTGTTTATTACATTTCTGTATATCTGTTAGATCAAATATATAAAATATAGTCTATGTTTTTTCTACATTAATTTGGAGATTAAATGTGAAATTATTACAATATAAAAAAATTGCGAGTAATTACAGAAAGATGTACGTTTGGTTAATTGCACGTTTTGGAATGCATCTGATCACTCTGCACGACAAAACCGTGTGAATCATCAACACCACAACAACTAAAGCGGCAAACTTTGAAACAAAATGTGTCACTGCCAACACTTTTGTCCACGGCAGTACATTTTAGTCCTTTTAAAAAATGAATAGTTTTATATTAATAATCTTTAGTTGTTTATCACTTAATGAAATTGTATGATTTGGCTTACTCAATATTTCAAGTTAAGTGTAATTAAAGGTAGGGTAGGCAATTTTAGGAGCCGCTAGCAATAGCGAGCTAGCTTTGAGAGCATAAGATCCCGCCCTCCCTTCAGAGCGTCTCCAAAGCCACGCCTCCTTAAACACATGAACACACACAGCAGGGAGCAAAACAAAAGCGTCACGAGACATGGCATTAAACTACCTCAACACATAACATTACAATAATTATGAACATAACTTAAAGAGCACTGACCTGTACCACCTGACTGCTGCAGATTCATTTCGGAGTTGATAGTGCTGCCATTGAAATGCGTAAATTCAAGTCGCGAACCGCTCCGAGTATAACGTCACAGGTTTCCATCTCTTACAAATTACGGTAGTTATGGCATGAACGCGGCATAAGCTGGTTGTTTTGGTTCAGGAGGAACTGTAAAAGGTGGCTGCAGTTTCTGTTGTGGCGCTCAGTGACTGACGTCTGTCTAACTCTGCATAGCATAAAACTAGTAAATGATGATGTGCGAGCAGGGTGCGGAAGTATGGAAATACATACGTTGACAGGCAGGTAGGACATCGTATCATTGGATTCGGACCTAATGCAATGATTGGACGAACATTGTATGGTCCTACGCCTTCCACAGACAAGATATATACATATAAATACATTTAGATCACTTAGTGATTGCTATCAGGATGTGAAGAGACTTTCAACCAGCATAACAAAAAATGTTTCTGGAACTAATCACCTACCCTTCCTTTAACACTCTTGTCTAGTTCAAAGTCTAAAGTTCTACTTAATATTAGAGTTAAACTCAAAAATAAGTTTGTAATTACCTCAAATTTGAGTCATGCTTACGTTTACGATTTACTAATATTATTTATGTATTGCTTAATAGAAGTATTAATATTTACTTATTGCTGTAGCTCATGTGTCTGTGCTTGAAATGCTGTGAATTCGTTGATTGACCATAATAGCGTCTTGTGTCTGTCTTTTTGTCCTGCACAGATGCTGCAAAACACGCTCACGGTGTTACTTCAGACGTAGCGGCGACCCTTCTCCAGCTCATCTCCCATCAGGCCTCGGACAGCAGACGCGCTCCCTCCTCTCCTCTGAGCGCCACCCCCCCGCCAGCCCCCTCGCCCGCCGCTGCTACGGAAACTCAGTTCACCCAGGACCAAGACCTGCGGTACACCCTGGGAGGAGCCGCTGGCCCTTCCTGAAACGTTGCTTTGAACTTTATCTTTTGGTTGTTGTCATTTTTTTTTTTTTACTCAATGTGCTTTACCCGTTTACTACTCATTAATGTGTTTCTTTCTTCCGTTCAAGGAAAAAGTGAATGTTAAAGGAACTGTTCTTGAATGCGAATGGATGATGTTCATCCCTCCCAGCGATGTACAGCATTATTTGAGGGCCGTCTTTTCGCACGTCTCTGACTGCAACAGTCTGTGAGTTTTAGCCATGTGTGATTTCCTTTAGGACTGCGTAAGTGTGTCTAAATCAATCTACTTTCCCTGAAGGACGTCTCTTCCTTTAGTGCTGATACGAAGCAAGGGATTCGATCCGGCTTGTGCTACGTCATTAATTCCGATTCAGTACAAAGGCAGAAGGAAAACTAGGAGAAGTAATTTGCAGTACTTGAGTGAGGCCTTAGTTTTCAACTCTTCATATAAGCTTGTGCAAAAGACATGTTTTTATTTAGATTTTTGGTGAGGAAAGCGTGTGTCCTTATCCAAATATTGTCGTCAGGACCACATGGTTGAGTAAAGTTGGTTTAATTCAAAGGCATCTTCAGAAAGACACTGAACTGAATACAATTTTAGCAGCAGAATTGCCATTTTGATTTGACACCGCCAAATGTACATGTTGTAAAATGATAATAAATGAAAAATGTGGCTGAGTAAAATGTGCCTGCTACATTTTATGGAAATGTGTTATAAATATATGCATGCCAGTGTTGTCGTTCACTTGTACTATTACATTATGTACATTTCTGAAGTACAAGCTCATGCAAAGCATGCTGCCATGCCATAAGACATGGTTTGAAGCACAGCGAAAGGAAAATTTGAGGTAAATTTTAAGAATTGCTTTTTTCTTTTGCAAGTTTTTGTAGTTTCTATGTAAATCTAACAGCTATAAAGGTAAATAAAAATACTTTAATGAATCAAAGTTAGAGGTAAATCTAACCTGTTTACTGTTGAGTATTTTATAATAAAGTAACAATAATTTTTAACTTGAACTAATGCACTAAAAGAGTAAAACCATTTATTTTATTTCAAAGTTAAATCTACGGAGTTTGTTTTAATCAAAAAGGTTATTTTCCTGTTCTTTCAGGCTGTTTCCCATGGATGCCAAATGGAGATTTAGGACTCTGGCATTAAGTGCATGGCTCAAATGGTCGCGGGGATTTAGGAAGGTCGAGACGTGCACTTGTCAGATTGCATCTGTGAGCTAATGCTGACAGATGCATAAATATGTGAGTGAGAAAATTTGAGTGTTAAACCATCTGCAGAATGTGGCATTAAAAAAACAAGCTCAGTCTGAGTGATCCACAGCTGCTGACGTGGCCATTAGAATTCATACTGAATTTTTTGACTTTTTGGCTTGATTCCCACCGAACTTCAGGATTTGGGGAAGAAATTAAGTAGGAAAGCAAGGTATATATATGTAACATGTAGTTTTTTGGTTTTTAATTATTTAGTCCGAAAATATTGAGGGCAAAGCTTTGAAATTTATTTTGTTAGTTAAATTTGAATTGACTGAAAAACTGAACTGAGCCAGAGTGTGGTGAGTTAGATTTTTTTTTTCTAGAACGGAAAACATTATGGATTGTGATCGTATTAAACGGCTTCAAAAGGTAAATAGAAATGCCTTAGTAAATATAATTGTATATTTCAAAACTTTATTTTATTCAGAGTTTGTTATAAATGCTTTTTATTGTAGCAGAAATAACAAACCGAATCCATTTGAAGCTTCTGTTCATGTTTAAGTGTTTATATATCTGAAATGTTGTAGCAGTTTCACTCGTATCCTTTGGTCTCAGTAAAGAGAGATTAGAAGTTGCGATGACAGTTTGATTAAAGCCAGATGAGCAGGCAGTGAGGAGATAAAAAAAAATCATAAAATGTATAAAAGCTTGATTGAAAAGTTTGGAAAGTTTCCAAATTATTTGATCAGTGTCTGAGCACTAAATAAGGTTAGGTTTATGTTTCATTAATTTTTCCATCCATAGTTGTACTCTAAAGTAAACCGTGTTTTTTTCCACTAGGTGTCGCTAGTGAGTTTCTGTGCGGTGTACCTGTTTGTCATTGCAGTGTGAGAAGATCATCTTCTGCAGGACGGTTTGTATAACTTTTGGACATACAGTATGACTTGCAAAGGGTTGTTTTGCAATTATTATTTTGAAAAGAAATACTTCAGGGACAGGCTACATAAACTGCTAAGACTAGTCTCACAAGTTAGTCATCTATTTTTCTTTTTCTTTAAGAAGTCAGTTACATAAAAATGTAGATTTGTCAAATTTAACTTAAGACTGGCTAACTGCTAGTTGGTTGCACTAGTTGTTAAAAAACAGTCTTAAAGGTGCAGTAAGCAATTACACTGTTGATATTTGAAATCAACCCACACACACACACCCCTCCCTTCATTGCTCCGCCCCCTAAATACACAAACACACAATGCAAGCGTGTCTCTTTATCATATCAAAATAATGCTTCGTGAAAAATAAAGCGAAGATGTTGTATGAACCGCAAGGAAAAACAAAAAATGAGCATACATTACACAAGAGTATATACAAGCAAGAGTTGGTTGTTAGTTGTCAGCAACTCCAGACAAAAAATATCACTCAAAACTGTCCTGTTACTATAGGTAACATTACAACAACAGCATATCTTGATTCTGTGAAACAGAAAAACAGCAAAAACAATGCTACTTCCGTATGGACCAGAAGCAATGCAACCAAGAGTCTGCATCCGTTTTCAGGGCTTCCCGCTCAGGTCTCTTCAGCGCTGGAAAGCTTTTCTAATATTTACGTTGGTCCTAAAACTCTTGCCTGATCATTACCCTTCTTTTTCCAGTGATATTCCTCTGACCTTTTCTCTTTTGTAATGTCTCTCAGCCATCTCTCTTTCTACAGTCTTTCTTCAAATCTCCCCCTTGCTCATTTTCTTTCCTCCCCCATCATGAGTGTACACGCCCCCTACTGCTGATTGGCTCACTCTCTCCTCCCCCATCATGAGTGTACACGCCCCCTACTGCTGATTGGCTCACTCTCTCTCCTCCCCCATCATGAGTGGACACACCCCCTACTGCTGATTGGCTCACTCTCTCTCCTCCCCCATCATGACTGGACACGCCCCCTGCTGCTGATTGGCTACAAGTGTGTTGAGCTGCTCGGTCCGATCCACTTTCAACAGCATTTCTCAGAAATTGCTTTCTGTACCTTTAATGTCTGTGTTTGTGCAGCAAGGTGTGCATCTACATCACAAATCATTCATGTGTTGCTTCTGATGCTTGATGCCCTGTGTTATTTAGTGCTATTTATAGACTATTATAGTATTTATTTATATTTTGAATTTCAGTTCATTTTAATTTTAAAGTTTTTGCTTTTGTAATTTTTTTTATTAGCTTTTGTTTTTATTTTAGTTTGTTTTAGTAATGTTACAAGTTAAGCTTATTCATTTCAGTTTTTTTAAACTTAAGATTTCTGTCTAAGATTTACATTTTATTTCAGTAAGCAATAACAATTTGTAATTGTTTTAGTTAACAATAACACTGAATGTCCCCTGATCTTTGACTTAAAACTGCTAGCAGTGTGCCATTGTATGTTTTACAGCAATATTTGAGAACCATTATTCACTCACAACAGGCCAAATATTATTTATATTGTGTTTTAGATATATTTTATACATACCGTGGCCCCAAAAAGTATTTAGACACAAAAGCTACATTTAAAAAAAATATCTGATTGGCATCATATTAGATACAATTATCAAACCAATTTATCTTCTTGAAGAAAGAGAGAAAGTCATACGGGTTTGGAACGACATGAGGGTGAGTAAATATGACAGGATTTATTTTTGGGTGCACTATCTCTTTAAGTTGGGGTCACTGTAGTTGTGTTTGATGTTTTACTAAGCTTCAAATGAGTGTCACTCCTGATTATTTTCAGCATCAACATAGCTATTCAGATGTGGAAAACTGAAGTATGCATTGAAATTGGTAGCTGACATTAATTATTTGCCCTCTCTATATATTTCTCTTTCTCTCTAGTAATCTCCTATTCACAAATAGAGGCCAAAAGAGGCTCAGCCAGCTGGATGAGATTATCTTTTTTTTCTGATTAGAAATCAACGTCAGCACACCCCCTAAAACACGCAAGTGTACCATCCTCTCTCTGAGCTCCGCCTCTCTCTCTCTCCTTCCCTACGGCTGATATAAGGACGCCCACACCGACTCCAAACACTCTGAGAGGGAGAAAACCAGAGGTCACTGATAAGAGAAGGCAAAAAACAGGCCACCGGCATATCTGAGAGGCTCAGCAGAGAGACAAATCAGAGAAGACTACTATCAGTCAAGGAGAGAGGAGACAACACCACGGGCATTGAAGAAAGCTGTCCGGAGGACGCCACGTGTGTGTGTGTGTGTGTGTGCATATGTATGTTGAGACAGGCATAGGTAGATTCCAGGGATATTTGTGAGACTGACAGAGGACACAAGCAGATCATGGATCCCTCGAGTCCCTCAGAGGGCCCCGTGGAACCCAAAGAAAGAAGGAAAATCCAGTTCGCCGACCAAGCAACAGAACCGACCCAGCTGGACCCTCGGCAGGTTGAGATGGTACGACTTTCTCACACACACACACACATAGATGCTGACTGGTAGCAAAGACACTTCTGAGCTACTTTATCCTAATGAAGCTGTTTAAAGTGACTTTAAAGTGTTAGTTTGTGTGATGGAGACTTTTGAAAATTATTATTATCTTGAACCTGTCAACAACACGTCTGGGTCATTTTTCAAGCCAAAATCAGAAGAAAAAAATAAGAAAATAGGTTTTACTTTTGAAAAAAAATGAAGCTTATTTAAGTTTTTATTTATGCATTGTGACGTTAGTTTTCTTGCTCTCATGACGTTAATGCAAAAATGTTTACTGCTGTGGTGTGAAAGAAATTATATATTATTTAATTAGGGCAGTGACTATTTGCACTAAGTGAAAATAGCGATAGATTCTAAATACCCTATGTAAAAATAGCAGTGTTTTCTTTGCAATAAGTGAAAAATGTAGTTATTAATATTTATACTTATAAGTAGTGGCAGATACTATTTTCTCCCAGTGTTGTTGTACATGGTATGCAATAATATTTATATTTATTGAAATCATTAAATGGATGCTGGAAAATAAAGCCCTCTCTACCTAACCCAACCTGATAAATACTAAATTATTAAACACTAGTTAGAAACTTTATTTCCACTTTCCAATTATTTTCTTCATTTTTATTGAAAATAAATCCCTTTCTGATCTGATATGTGATGGGGGTGGGGGGTGGGGGTTGAGAAGTAGAGCGAGTTCGGCAAAAGGCGGATTCGAACTCGGGACGATTTGCATCAAAACTTTCTGCCAAACGCCTTACCTCTACACTATTTCTACTGTTCACTATCCAGTATCTTCTGTAATTTTGTCTGGCCCAACCAGACGTCAGTGGGCGGAGTTTGTGTAAATAGCCTCTGCCAACAAGGCAATTACATTTTAGAAGAGTTTTAGAAGAATAATTTAATTTGAAATAATATATTTGGTTTTTCTGTGTTTTTTATTTATTTATGCCATTTAAATTTAAAAAAGCAACGAAAAAAATTGAAAAGTAAAAATTGTAAACATGATATGATGATAAAATACTTTTTAAAAACAAATTAAAATGAATAAAAAAGTGTTAAAGTAATGAGAATCTTATGATAATAATGGAAATTGCAAAAAATTAACACGCATACAGAAGAAATCTGTTACATATTTTACTTTTAAAGTAAACTGATAAATAGAAAAATCTTATTTTACAGGAATGAGAAACTGATTATATGGAAATGTGCTTATTAAAACAATGTCCAGATGCAAAACAGTCTTAATGGTCCAAAAAATAGGCTTAATTTTCTTCATGTAAAATTGTAATTTTGCGGTCAAATGTGACCTGGAGACATGTTTGCCCTACACACTTCACTGAGCACGCTCATTAAATGTGAAGTTTTAAGGCTATAAATTTGTCCTGGAAATGGTAAACAGTGTGTGACCTGGACTGGGGTGAGTTGATGTTCTGGATACCATGACGTGGTTTTATTGCCTCTGCATGCACTGGGTAAATTGCACTGTGCTGTGGTCATGTGCATGTTTCTAAGTCCACTATTGATTTTAGCCTTCGGTTGTGTTGCACATACATTTTTGAGATAAAGAGGTGAAACGATGGCTGTGAATTTGTCTTTTTCTGGATCTCTGATAGTGCAGATGCACCGTGTGTGTGTGTGTGTGTGTGTCTCGTCCTGGACCAGTTCCCCGTCCTGTTGGTGTTGTAATTTTAGTCTTAACAAAGTGGGTCGAGGAGCTGTTCTGTACTGCGCTGCAGCAGAGATAGGCCAGCGATTCTTCCTCAGGAGACACGAGTTAAAAAAAGTGAGAGTGAGGAAGAGAAAGACTTGACGCTTCTGTGCTTCATAGCTGTTCACAAACATTTATGAACATGTTTAGATGGCAAAGGTATCGATTGTACAAAAATGAAGATTCCTTCATCATTCACTCACCCTCACTGTGATTATTCCAAACAAATGTGACTTTCTGTCTTCTGTGAATCACAAGAAGTTTAAAAAAAAATGTCCTGGCCACTTCAATCTTCAATCCACTCCCACTGCTAAAAACGACTGCTGTGCTATATTCTTTCAGCAAAACAGATGAGAAGTTGTCATTAAAACCATATGAATGTTCTTTTGAATTATTCTTTTGAGTCTGTTGTTCATCTTCACAAAATTGGCCTGAATGATTTGTTTACAAACTGGACTGTTCATACAAGTTTGAAAATTATGACGTTCACATTTTTGCAGACTCGTTCAGTAATTCTTTCTTTAATAGACAACAGCTCCATTTATTGTGCACTTTGATACTTTGCAGACCTTATACATTCACATACAGCTATTATTACACACTACATGAAAGGCAATATTGGGAAAAGGATAATAGGGGCACTTTAACTGGACAAGCATGTGTTGTGCCTGCTGGTGTCAGATTGAATGGATGGGTTGTATTTGGTTCTAGTTCTGGCAGGATATAGATCCATCTGATCATTTTGTCTTCACCTTTTTTAATCATATTTTGTAGCGAATGGAAACAGCCCAGCAGCGTCTGTGGAACAGCTTTTTGTTCTGGCTCTCTTCTAACTGAATCTTCTGGCAATGTTTCAAATATATCATTCATAGTTAATCAGATGTTCTCTATATTTTCTGTTTTGATCAAAAGTGATTCCATGTCAAACAATAGTGACAGTTAAGACAAAAGAATAATTTTCAAATAAATGCTGTTCTTTTGAACTTTTGAAGAATCTTGAAAAAATACGTCATGGTTTCCACAGAAATATGAAGCAGCACAACTGTTTTCAACATGAATAATAATAAATGTTTATTGAGCAGCAAATCATCATATGAGAATGATTTCTGAAGGATCATGTGACACTGAAGACTGGAGTAATGATGCTGAAAATTCAGCTTTGATCACAGGAATAAATTACATTTTTAAATATATTAAAATAGAATATGGTTATTTAAACTTATTAACTTAACTTATTTTTACTGTATTTTGATCAAATACATGCTGCCTTGGTGAGACTTTTTTCAAAACACACACACACACACATATATACACTAACCTAAAGGATTATTAGGAACACCTGTTCAATTTCTCATTAATGCAATTATCTAATCAACCAATCACATGGCAGTTGCTTCAATACATTTAGGGGTGTGGTCCTGGTCAAGACAATCTCCTGAACTCCAAACTGAATGTCAGAATGGGAAAGAAAGGTGATTTAAGCAATTTTGAGCGTGGCATGGTTGTTGGTGCCAGACGGGCCGGTCTGAGTATTTCACAATCTGCTCAGTTACTGGGATTTTCACGCACAACCATTTCTAGGGTTTACAAAGAATGGTGTGAAAAGGGAAAAACATCCAGTATGCGGCAGTCCTGTGGGCGAAAATGCCTTGTTGATGCTAGAGGTCAGAGGAGAATGGGCCGACTGATTCAAGCTGATAGAAGAGCAACTTTGACTGAAATAACCACTCGTTACAACCGAGGTATGCAGCAAAGCATTTGTGAAGCCACAACACGCACAACCTTGAGGCGGATGGGCTACAACAGCAGAAGACCCCACCGGGTACCACTCATCTCCACTACAAATAGGAAAAAGAGGCTACAATTTGCACGAGCTCACCAAAATTGGACAGTTGAAGACTGGAAAAATGTTGCCTGGTCTGATGAGTCTCGATTTCTGTTGAGACATTCAGATGGTAGAGTCAGAATTTGGCGTAAACAGAATGAGAACATGGATCCATCATGCCTTGTTACCACTGTGCAGGCTGGTGGTGGTGGTGTAATGGTGTGGGGGATGTTTTCTTGGCACACTTTAGGCCCCTTAGTGCCAATTGGGCATCGTTTAAATGCCACGGCCTACCTGAGCATTGTTTCTGACCATGTCCATCCCTTTATGACCACCATGTACCCATCCTCTGATGGCTACTTCCAGCAGGATAATGCACCATGTCACAAAGCTCGAATCATTTCAAATTGGTTTCTTGAGGCTGATTCAAGACCCCGACGCGATTAGCCTGTCGAGGTTGTATTCGCCATAACAACCGCCTCGCTCTACATTATCCCTTATATATATATATATATATATATATATATATATATATATATATATATATATATATATATATATATATATATATATATATAACAGTCTATAAACTTTATATACTTAATTCAAGATATATTCTCTGAAAATAAGTTTTCTTATGTTTCTCATTTTTGCTTCCAAAGTAATTTTATCTTTTTAAAATGTTTTTAATAATGATTAAAAACTAGAAGAATACTTCAAGTGATTGTATTTCTATGGCAGATGAAACCATATTTCTGAAACCATACTCCATATGGCTGCATTGACACTGCAGGTCTTGATGCCCAATTCCGATTTGTTTTTTGTTTTTATTTCTGACGACCAGTTTACATCTTCTTTTAAAAGTGACTCATATCCGATATCTGCATTTACACTATACACTTGGCAAAACAACCCAAGGTAGACGTACTGACCCGGAAAAATTTAGGCAGAAATTTTTAAAAAATTACAAAAATTTAAGCTTTAAAGACCAGCAAAACATTGGGTTGAGCCTTTGTCCTCCATTGCGCCATTAAAAAGAGTCATGTGATCGTGGTTGGTGTCCACTGTCGCTTTCTCAATGACGTACGACTCGCATTGATGGGAATATCTGATCTGTCCGCTTACATGGCAGACGCAAATGCACGTATCCGATTCATATCAGATTTATTTCCATGAATGAATGAGGCCTGAAACTAATCTGATCTGAGAATATTGGATTCCATGTGCTTTTATCCCACTTACACATTCGTGGGTCAAATTGGAGGAAAATATCTGAATTGGGTCACTTGAACCATGTAATGTAAATGCAGCCTATGAGGACACCACAAAGGACTTGGGCAGGGTTACGTGCCACTTCTTATCTTCGTATATTAACAGAAATCAGGGTTGCTACTTCACCGTCCTAGTTTTTATAATTGCCTTCAAACCTTATGCTACTTTTGTAATGGGACATCTAAAGAACAGAGATCATTGAAGACATCAAGATGTGAACTAGTGACCCGCTTCAGTACTTTATAAACACCCGCAGTTACATTTTAACTTTATCTTTACCAAGATACACATTAGATGAAGTAGGCCTGATGCTGATCCAAACTATGTCCTCTATACACGGCAGCACAGTTTAACTTTAGATGTCCCAAAGGGGATAAAACACCCAGGGATCTTCATCAGCCTAGATCTGAAGTTCATTATGAGGCTGAAATGAACCTCTGTTACTCAAAATGAAAAACATTTGGATAAATGGAAAAATTGATATCTAGTTTAGAGTAACATTAGTGTAAAAATGGACATTGCATCCTAGTTCACTTCTAATTCAGTGATGCCATGAGGACCAGTACTGTTTCTTGATTTTTTTTGGCGATGGGGAGACGGCGCTAATTGTCACATGGGGAATTGTCATACAGTATGCCCCGCCATTGGGTTAAACTTGTTTAATGAAGTGTACTTTTCCTGGTCAATAATGGCGAAAATGTTCAATTGTGGTCAAGACTTTGGGTTTTATCTCTATATAGAAACTAAGTAATTGAAATAAAAAGTGTGACAACTAGACCCAATCTCCACCCTGTTTACACCTGGTATTAAGATGCGTTTTCACAAGTGGACGGGACTAAAAACAGGTCTAAAACGTTTTGAGCTTGTCCACTTTCGAACGCTTCCAGAGGTAGTTGAAAACCCATTCGCCATCCTTTTCTGTCCATTAGATCAAAAGATCTGAAAAAAGCCCATACATTCATAACCACTGTCCACGTAAACAACCACAGCTATATATATATATATAAAAATTAAGGAGGGGCCCACCAACTTTTAACTTAACACTGCTAACTCCTATCTAAGTATATTTCCCAGTGTGTTGTCACAAACAATAAAGACCAGAATGAAATGTTTATATATTTATATAAATTGTTTGTTTTCGGTCGATCAGAAATCATAAACAGAGCAAAGCATGAATATGAAAATGAAAATAAACCAGTACAGTAAGTCAAAGTAATATAGCAACTCTGCAAAGTAAATCTTAAGACAAAAAGTAATGAAATGACAAAAAGTAAAGAAGCTTATATGATCAGTTCAGTTAAAAAATAAATATAAATGTCAATTATTATTTTTATAAGTCCCCCTGTGGTGAAAATCAAGTTTTTAATGTTGTTTAATGTAATTTATTCCTGTGATGAAAAGCTGAATTTTCAGCATCATTACTCCAGTCTTCAGAGTCACATGATCCTTCAGAAATCATTCTAATATGAGGATTTGGTGCAGAAACATTTCTTATTATTATCAATGTTGAGGCAGTTGTGCTGCTTAACTTTTTTTTTTTTGTCATATTATAATAATAATAATAATAATAATAATATATTTAAGCCAAGGATTCTGGAAAGAATGACCACAAGATTATTGTTTCTCTTGTGATTAATCTCTCCAAAGGTGAATGTCACTATCTCATTGTGCGATAAAGACAGGCTGCTCTCTCTAATCCTGTGCTTGAAAATAAAGAGATGTAGTGTACAGTAGACACTTGCATCATGGGATGCATCTGTGATGGATTTAGTGTATGATACACTATTGTCATTTCCCTCAGTAGATGCACTATAGATTGCTGTCAGACATTCATCTGATTGAGAATTGTTTTGCTCACAGGAGAAGAGTATTTATAATGACCTACTTATATGTGAACATTAGGGACATTTTGAGATTTATTGATCACTGGCTCTTTACCTATGACCTGACATCACCAGAGCCACTAGACAAGCTTGTAGATTTGAAAGACACCGAGGTATTGATCGAGGAACGTTCTGGATTCAGTACAACTCAAGCTTAGTTTCTGTGGCATGTTGAGTTCCCCAAACAGACATTTCATTTTTAGACGGTTGCACGCATGTGGATGCATTTTAATATTTGTGATTTATTTATTTTTATTTTTTGTTAGTTTTGAGTTTGTTGGTTTGATCTCTGTAAGAACAAACCCTTGACCTCAGGTCGCTTCAGGGGGATTGTCCCTATAATAAGTGGAATGCAAGTAAGCATCTGCAAATTGAGTAAACATCTCAGAGAAAATAGCTTGTTCCCGCAAAATACACGAGATATGTTTGTAGATAAAAAAAAATTAAAAATCTGTTTTATTTTATAATTGACTGGATGTAGATTTTATTTTATTATTGTATTTTAGATTGTATAATAATCATAATATATTATTATAGGAATTTATAATACAATAAATGAAGAATTGAATGCAGTTTTGACAATGTATATTTTATATTGTTTTATTTTATAATAGATTGTATCATAATTGAATGAATGCATATTTTATATTATTTTATTTTATAATAGATTAGATGTAGATTTGAGAGAGAATGTAGATTTTTAGATTTATAATAAATTATAATACATCATTATCTTACTTTATAATAGAACAAAGATTTTAATGTAGTTTTGACCATTTATATTTTATTTTCTTAATTTATAGAATTGATGCAGATTTTATTTTGTTTTATAATAGACAATGTAGATTTTATTTTTAGATTGTATAATAAATTATAATACATTTTATATATGAAATAATTTATCTTAATTTATAATAGAACAAAGATTTTAAAGTAGTATTGACCATTTATATTTTATTTTCTTAATTTATAGTAGAATTGTAGATATTTTGTTTTGTTTTATAATAGACAATGTAGATTTTATTTTATTTTAGATTGTATAATAGATTATTCTCTTAATTTATAGTAGAATTGATGTACATTTTGATTAATTCTTTTTTTAAATAATAGATTAGATGTAGGTTTTATTTTATAATAGAATGAATGCAGATTTTAAGTTTTTAAAGCATAATATCATAACCATAAAATCATAATTTATAATATCAGCATAACAATATGAGTAAAATGTTGACATAAATACAATTTTAATTTGAAAAATATGAATTTGAGATTGTCTTGGTACTTGGCGTGACTCATTTTGCATTAATGACAGCAGTACAAAAGGATTTGACAAAAAGATCATATTAGTGACCTAGAAATAGTTCAGACATATTATTTATTCATTTTATAACTTACCTCCAGTAACCTTCAGTTACTTCCGGATTTAAATGTTATTTTAAATCTCAGATTTCCAGCATGGTCTCAGACCCTAAATACAGTTTGAAACTAAAAGCGAAAGGGCACATTATATATTACATAAGAAGACATGGCGAGCGCTTATATTATAAAGAGGTGATGACAGCGTCAGAGATTGAGATTATGTAATTTAAGCTGCACGAAACAGTCATTGAACTCTCACAATGGTCGAGCTACGCTTCAGAGCCACTGACTGGAAATCTGCTGAAGTATTCCAGAAAAATATGGCCTTCTGGGACACGGGTGTAAAACGCTGCGTAAAAAGTTGCAAGACTCTGGATTTTACAGTTAATCCGCTATCTACACACAGAGACTCATTGACGTCGCAAGGTGACCTTTGGTGTGGTGTATGTTTGTGGGTAAACAGAAATGGACAAAGACTGTGATTTTTATACTCGCAGTTCATACACACCATCAGATTCACTGCTGAATTCAGGCTGAAGTGCATGTCCAGGTTCATTTAGCAGACCCTGCAAAAACATACTATGGTGCTATTGTGGTACTTTGCTACAGTTTATATAATTCATGCCATGGTAATCAATTATTAGCATGTTTTGTTTGTGATTTGTGAAGAACTAAAGGGGAACTTTATGAGAGCAATTTAATAAAATCTAGCTGACTTGAATTTCTAACCTCGATATGATATCTTGAAAAATATTGATATTATTGATACCATGGCGAAAACTGCCATATATACCGCCATACAAATCATTTGTTACTATCTCATAATTTTTTGACAATTTTGTTGTAATAGCTTACACACAGCACAGGGAGGAATAGTTAAACTACATTAACAAAAAAAAAAAAAGACAAGTAAACAGTCAGTAATAAAATAAGAACAAATTGCAAATGATAGCACAAACAAATACAATAGAATAGAGACAAAATAAATAAACATGGCTTTAATTTTTACAGGTGGGTCTAACAGTAGTATTCAGGTAAGAAATACTACAGAAATTAAATAATCAAGTAAAAAATTTAAAAATATGTAAATTTGTCTTTTGTTCTTTGATTTACATGACAGAACAGCATCAGGTTTATTAGGCTGCTGTCACTTTAAGAGCTAACGCACTAATCCAATATACTGTTACACAACATGCAATTTATTTTTCAACCATTTACCTTCCAAAACTGACTGTATTTACCCGAATACCCGGCAAGACGGGCATTTTGACAACATTTTGTATGTATTTGACCGTTTAAGTGCAATAAGCCACACATTTTATAAGAGCGCCACTTATATAGATCAGTGGTGTGCACGCTTTTGGTGTAAGTGTGAAACCTGCGGGAATGACAAAAATTTTGGGCAATACAAGCACTATTCAAGCAAATGAGATGAGTGAGAGGAAGCGGGTGTGTGTCAATTAGCTGTCGAGAGGAGAGAGTGAGTGCGCAGTTTGGTATCGGTGTATCGATACTGCAGAAAAGAACAAAAGAAAACCGTTTCAGATATTTCAGTATCGATACATATCGAAATATCAATGTTTTTGACAACTACTTTATAGTTGCAGTAAATTGAGCCACAAAATCTATTTTTGTTTAAATAAATGTGTGGCTTAATTTACTGTAATCATAATGTACATCATGAGCAGCTAGGTTGTTGCTTGCTTTTGGTTTCTTTAAAATCAGCCTACAAACCGTGAGTGTTTCTAGTCTGCAAATGCTCAAAATGTTGGAACTGTTTATGTAAAACATAAAACACAAATTTTAACAGAACCTGAGGGAAAGAGGGACTCGTAATATCATAAAAGCAAATACATCTGGGAAACAGGACTTTCCGCTTGCATTGAAAATGCTGCTACCTGTCATTATCACAACTGTTTTGATAAAAAAAAGTACTCAAGTTCTTTTGTGTGTATAAAGATGTGGCCGATATTGTCCTCTGGGGTATTTTTGGTCTTTTCCTTAGTATAAAGATGTCTTGTGACTTTACAAATAATACTTTTTTTTTTTTTTTGATGAAATGACTGCATCAACCCCAAAACAACTGTTAAGTTTACAGACAAAACATCAACTGTCAGCCATCAAACTGCCAGACAAAACATCAGGAGTTCAAAGAATGAAATTAACTAGATGTTTGGTGTGAATGGTCGCCTCTGTGTTACTATGCAGTCACTACATTCTGTGTGGTTTTTACTGTTGCTAGGTGTTTGCTAAGGCATTGCTTACTGACCTTATTCTGCTAGTAGTTGCATTTTTCAAAGGACTCATGACAACAGCTGATGCACATTAGGTTCTTACAAAAAAAAAAAAAAAAAATCATGAATATCTAGTTTACTTGCTTGCCTCAAATAAAACTTTGTCAAACACAGTGATTATATCCTCCTCTAAAGAGCTTGTTTTATCAACCCAGGACCTTATAAATATGACCTTGTCTCCAGGCAAACTGATACTCTTGGAATTTATGTAAAGTCACCCGGCCTGATTAGAATTTAGTCTGTAATATGCAATAGAGAGTCAATGAACAGACAGACTGTGGACTGTCATCTGAGGCTGAGACTAGGAACTATTGAATAGTGCAGCAGGGACACACGCATGCCAGTTTTGTTATGAGAACATAATACCGACACAGCCAATTAGGTCAAATGCAAATGAACTTCCACCAATGCAAAAAGGTGGAGATGGAAAAGTTTACATATTGCACAACTTATTTTTCAGTGTGAAATGGGAGACTATCTTTTATGTTGGTTGGCAACAGTGTTGGGGAAAGTTACTTTTAAAAGTAATGCGTATACAACAACTCTCTAACTTTCAAAAAAAAAAAGTTACTTTTTATGGAAAGTAATCCGTTACATTACTTTGGTGTTGCTTTTTCTAATCTGGGCTGGGCTTGCTTGTTTTGTTTTTTGACAACATTTATTTTTGGCAAATGTAAGGGACCTAAAGTGAAATGAATAAACCCCAGTTTGAAGGAAATGCAAATTCATGCCTGTACAATAGAGGGCGCAGCTCAAACAAACCCTTCAGCTGTGCTGCCATTCTGCATTTCAGTAGAATAGGACGCAGGAGAAGAAAGTTCAATACTTACTACAGCAATTAAAAAAAATTATGATGTGATGTTTATCTAAAGTCATTTTTGCTTAGAATGGTTGAATTGAATCAATGTAGATCAGCAGCAAATATATTGGTTAATAAAGTGATATTAAATACATAAAGTATATTTGTGTAATTTTACACATTTATTGCAGGTTTCCCTAATATTCTGAGTCAGCATTTCACTGTTTTTATTCATTTTGAGGAATACTGCAAGTGAGATAAATAAATGCATGCTCATATTTAGTCTAAAACTAAAATAACCATCATCTTTATACACAGCGCACACAACGCCTCTGCACTTACTTTGAGTTCTCCCAACATGGGGACAGAAGCGCTGTCAGTCAATAAATGGAAGAACAAAGTAACTTGCGTTACTTATTTGAAAAAGAAACTCAGAAATTTTCTTGTAAATTTAAAAGTAATGCATTACTTCACTAGTGACTTGAAAAAAGTAATCTGATTACGTAACTCACATTACTTGAAATGCATTACCCCAACACTGGTTGGCAATTATATATGTATATATATATATATATATATATATATATATATATATGGGATACGTAATGGTGGAAAACATGGTGAAAAAAAAGTGCTATGATGTAAAATATTCATGTAACTTTACCTAGACTGCATACAGTTCTGAGAAAAACTTTAATAAGACATTATCTGGATTTCTGGATTTGGTGCCAATATTGTGCTTTTCATCAAAGTTGGTTGTAGCAAACAACACAAAAGACGTTTGATAGTGTTTCTGTTTCACCCCTACAGTGCCACACTTCACTGAACAAATGTTAATTTTTGCGAAGGCCATCAAGCTTCACGTTGCAGAGGAAGATTTGCCACAGAACACTTTGTTTTCTCCAGAGCACTGTGAACTCCGCTCTAGTACATCCCGGTAGTCTTTTGGAAAGTTCAAATGGATGGCTTTTTAGTCCTTTGTTTGGAGAGCTTGTTGGTAACATTCAAAACTTAACTCTTATTCAGAGTTTTTCATTATGTAGTCTCATTAACATTTATGTAGTGCAAAATAAGCCAGTAGAACTTTAGATGTTTCTACACTCTTAAAAATAAAGGTTCCAATTAGAACCGAGAAAAAAAGGTCAAATTCTACTGGAGAACCTTTTTAAGGTCTACAAAGAACATTTTGTTCTTTATTTCATCAGAAACCATTTATGTTATGCAAATTCTTAAAAAAATAAAAAGACATATTGACATAGGTGGTTCCAAGAAGATCCATGGAGCCTTTCCGTTGAACAAAAAGGTTCTTTATAGTGGAAAAGGTTCATTAGATTTTTAAAGTTTTCTTTACTTGTGTAAACCCCCAAGACATTGTCAAGAATTTGTTTTGATCTCCTTTCCCAAATGAAAATGGTTCTTGATGAAAAGAGCCTAAGGTGTTGAAAAGAATCACTGAATAATCAAAAAATTTTAAGGTGAAAGTTTGCACTAATCTTAAGGCCCGGGTATACTTAATTTTCCACGTTCCGTTCTGTCTCGCGTACAGTTGAGTACGCAGGCATTTCAAAGTATACTCCTTTAGCCGTGAGTGCAGAAAGACTATTTTGTTTTTAAGCGCTCAAGTCACTCCCATGTGCGCTGTTGAACGGAAAAATTGGACTGCACGTGGACCCTCCTGATGATGAAAATGACATCACAGGGTGAAGTACACGAGCGTCAGAGTTTAGCTCCAACCTTGATCAAACTCACACTGTAACTTTCTAGTAATCCTGAAGGCCTTGATTAGCTTGTTCAGGTGTGATTGATAAGGTTGGAGCTAAACTTGAGCTGTGTCTCATTTCGAAGTCTTCGTCCTCCGTAGCTCGCATTTGTTCGCCGCATAAGTCATCATTACTTTACTGAAATAAAGCAGCCTCAATGCCGTATATGAGCGACGAATGCGACCTCCGAAATGAGAGAGAGCTTCTGAAGGAAAGTGCACCTTGAGGGCCAGAGTTGAGAATCCCTGGGTTAAAGGAAGTCCTTGTGTAATCCTTTAAAGTTTCTGTTCTCCTTGGGAGATTCCTCTTAAATCTAATCAGGTGTTCTTTTTTTAAAGACATTTACTTTTGATCAGTGCATTTCACATGGGTTTTGTTTGGGGTCAAACGCACTGAATTCATTTATCTTATTTTCGCCAGACTGACTTTAACTGTTTGTGAAATTTTATTTATCTATAGTTAAACTGAAAATGAAAGATACTTTATCATCCATAAATGTAATTTTTATTGGACTTCATTGTGATGCTCACATAAACTACTCTCCTGTTCTCTTTTGGTGAACTATTGCTTATAATTTAAGTTAGGAATTGATAGGTTTTAGTCAAGATTTTGCCATGATGTGGGTTGTTTTCCTGGCAGAGTTCCTAGAAGACTCTAATAGATTAGTCGAGGAAGAGTTCTTTTCTTGAGATCATTATTCAGTCAGTTCTCTGTGTATTTTTGAGCTTTGTTGTACTGTAGACTCACTTTTTCCATTTGTGTCCTGCACTATTTGGCAGATTTGTATGAATGTTCTTCGTTCATGGAGTGTTGAGTAGAGGAAATCGAAAGGGTTTGAGTGGAGGGAGGCAGCAGATGCAGTTCTCCGAATCTCTTTTTTTTTTGGCTAAGATGTCACACATGCAATGACACATATTCAAAATGTCCTCATTAAAACTGAAAACAGGTTCAATCTAGAACAGGGTTTCCCAATTGGGGATATTGCTGGGAGTTTGTTATAGGTTGTGATGGAAATGAATTACAAATAAATGCAAATAAAATACAATAAATAGTAATGTAACATGTATTATCTTAAAAATTAATTAGTGCGAAAAGGTTCATTTAATAGTAACAAGATTAGACAAATAGCAAAAAATATATGAATCGATGTTGAGAAATGAATTATAATGTAGCAGCGAGGCTGGCCCTGTTATAATTTTACTGTTAATCAATGTGGATAAAACTGACTACTCACTCATACTTGTGCAAAATGTGATTTCGTTTTATTTTCTATTTTTCTTTAACAATTCTCTGCTACTTGACTTTCAGATTCGCCGAAGAAGACCCACACCTGCCACGTTGTTCAAAGTAGCAGACCAAACATCTCCTGAGGATGACATCTCCAGCCATCAGGTACCACAGTGCCACCTCAGTTCTGGAGGTTAAACTGCATTCATACATTGAAAAATGCTGAATCTAGCTTTGTTGTATGCATAATATTTTCAGCAATAACTTCCCATACAAAATACTGTGGATAAGTGATGATATTGTAGTAATACAGTGGTATCTCCATTTTACATGATAAATAATACCATTGTAAAATATGGAGCCCCTAAAAGCACAGTGATGGAAATATAGTCTTGCTGCTTTATTCTTGCTGTTGTTTATGCATTTACAATATAAAAAAAAAAAAATTAAATGTTCATCTTCAGCTTCAATAATAATTAACCATAATTTAATTTAAATGATTAATTATTATAGCAAATATTAATTATAAAACTATTATATACATACAGTATAATCATTTAATAATAAAACAATAATAATTATATATTTTTTAATGATTTTGCATCTTGTTTGACCTACAATTGTAATCTAAATTATTCAACCCCCATTGCAAATCAGGTTTATTGGCAAAATATAAAGACTTTCAGCTGTTTGCAATGAATCTTTAGTACTTAGTAGAACACCCTTTTGCTGTTATGACCTGCAGCAAACGAGATGTATAACCAGACACCAGCTTCTGGCAGCGTTTCAGAGGAACCTTAGCTCATACCTCCTGAGCAATGGCCTTCAGTTCAGTAATATTCTTGGGTTTGCGTGCTGCAAACGCCGCCTTCAAATCCCACCAGAGATTTTCTACTGGGTTCAAATCGGGTGACTGTGATGGCCACTGAAGAATCTTCCAGGACTTCTCCTGCAACCAAGCCTTGGTGGAATTTGAGGTATGCTTGGGATCATTGTCCTGTTGGAAATTCCAATGACGCCCAAGATTCAGCTTGAGGAACACTGACGGCATGAAGTTTTCTCCTAGGATTTCCTGATTTTTCAATGAATCCATCTTGCCTTCCACACGCTGCAGATTTCCAGTGCCAGAGGATACAAAGCAGCCCCAGAGCATCACCGAGCCCCAACATGCTTAAAGGCCATTGCACACTGAGTCCGAAATTCGCATACGAAATTTTCGCACGTTAAAAAAAAAATTCGACCTCACGTTATGTCAATCACGCTTGCACACTGTCTACGAAACTTTCGTCCGTAATAAAAAAAATTGGATCGGGTTCGATTTTCTGCGTTTTTCGCATCCACAGCCAGTATTTTGAGAGTTTTTTTTGACAATTCAGAGCCACGTACCGTACAAGCGAACGACAAAATCCCGCTGTTCTGTCTGCCCAGCGCGTGTGTGTGTCCATACCTTAGATACTGCCAGTCTCTGTTCAGGATCGATTAGTTCACGGAAATTGGTGGTCTTCTTTTTAATATGTGGCTCCAGTATCGCCAGCAAAGCATCAAACTGTTCCACTGACATTCTGATGTATTTTGAATCGCTCGGGATAATTTCGCAACTCCTTGATAAGGAGGTGAAAAAAACTCTGCTTCCTCTCAGGATTGGATGGACCCAATATTTCCTCTTTCTTTTTCTCTTTTTAAGAAGAAAGAGGGCAACAAAATCATCCTCACTGCTTGACGAATCCATTTATTATTTCGTGCATTTTTTTCCGCAAAGGTTTGATAAATACGCATCGGACTCAGTGTGCAAGGTTTCTGTGCGTGACGAATTTTAAGGCTGATGAACACGAAAAAACGCATACGAAAATTTCGGACTCAGTGTGCAATGGCCTTAACTGTTGGCAGAGTGTTCTTTTCAGCATATGCTGCATTCTTCCTCCAGATATACTGCTGATCCATAGGGCTGAAAAGTTAAAGAAAAATGTTTCATTACTCCACAGAACACAATCCCAAAACTTCTTTGGCTTATTTATATGATTTTGAGCACTTTTCTTGTGCTTTTGGGTCAGTAGTGGGGATTTCTAGTATGTGTACGCGCCTTACTGTGCAAGCTGAAACCTGTTGAGAAGTCTTGCTGCAGTCACTCAAGGGTTTTTCTGAACCTGCCTTCTAAAAAATCAGGTTGCAGCCGTTGACAGCTTCCTTTTTCTGTCCCGTCCAGGTGGTGTAACCACTGTTCCTTTAACATTGAACTTGTGAACTATGCTTCCAACGGTGTCTCTAAGAACATTTAGTGCCTTCACTATCTTTTTGTATCCTGTTCCTTGTTTGTGAAGGGCGATGATATCTTCTCTTAACCTTTTGGACAATTCTTTTGGCTTAGCCATATTTCTAACATGCAGTCAAACGTGACACTCACAAACCAACCTAGTTCAGATATTTTGTGTTCTAGCTCAAGCACACCTGGTGCAATTAATGAAGCCCTTGAGTAGTTGCATCAAGTGTGCTTGAGACAACGCCTGTTATGCAGATTTGTGCTGTTGTGAGGGATTCTATTCAGGGGGTTGAATGATTTTGAGACTGCAATAGTCATTAAAAGTTGCATTTTCAGTTCAATTTGGGGAAACCACTTTTTGTTCTTTTGAGATATTACTTTTGTTTGATTTGTTCATTGCAAACAGCTAAGAGTCTATATATTTTGCCAGTTAACCTTATTTGCAATAGGGGTTGAATAATTTAGATTACAACTACTCTACGTGTTGATACTGTAATTTATTGACATTGAAACTATCTTCAGTGGGTTGTAGGAGAAAATGGAGTCCTCAAGCCAAAACGAATCAACCCAAATATCTACCAACCACCATCATTAAAAGGTAAAAGCCTGTAGTTTTGCTTGTGATCTGTGCCTACTGTTTTGTGTATATTCCGTAGATATATATATATATATATATAATTGTTCCAAAGACTTTCCTGCACTGTTCCGGATCTGGGTTTAAAAACTCTCCCAAGCTGCAAGTCTGTTTTTCCCATTTTACCGTGTGTGTGTAAGATTAGAGATGGTGACAGCTGTGATGGGTGTGAGTCTGTGCTGCTCTGGATCATCCTGGATTACAGCAGATAGCATACAGCTGCAAACACGCACACACAGTTTTAGAGGACAGACGTCCATCAGAAACATTTGCCATCAGATCAGTGCACTACAAAGATTGTGACCCACTGAGGACAATCTCGATTACTAGATTATGTCAACATAACGGTGCTGCTGTTTTCGTCTTTGGCTTAGTTTAAAACTATTTTCATTGACGGAGCAAAAATAAAATAACTGCGTATTTTGTCTAAATTGTCACTTAGTGATATGAACTCACTGTTTATAGCAAAATCCATTTGAAATTCAAGGCAGTATTAAGTTTGACAGCACTCCTTGTCTAATATTGCTTAATTGTCTCATTTGATCCACTATTATTCACTTATGAAATTCTATGAAAAACATCAAAAGTTTTAAAATGTAACAAATGTAAACATTCTGCAAAAAAAAAAAAAAAAAAAAATCTTTTGTTTGTTCTATTAACGTATTGAAAAAAAGGGAAGCAAAGATAGCAATGCATTACTGTAATATTGTCTCTGAATGTGCGTTTTGTGAAACGTTTATTTGCAGAAAGACAGGCAGGTGGCTTATCCCTGTCCATACATGTCCTGTCATTGCAGCATAAATGAAACCCTTTCCAGTCGGCATGGTGCAGAAGTCTTGTTAAAATAATAGAGACCCTGTCCTTTTTGCCTGTGTGTGTTTTTGCATGTGCCTGCATTTTCCCATTGTGATTTGGTGGTCCCTGATTTGTGTGTTTCCCCCTGTATGTGTGTTTGTGGTCGTGTGTTTATAGCCGTGCAGCAGATGGCTGAAGCTCAAATGCAGAAATTAGGTGTGTATCCTCATGTAGAGGAGGAAGGGGAGGAGCCTATTCAGAGAGAGAGGGAGGAGCTATCCTCATCCTGCACACCTGGTAATCTTAATATCACATCACAGAGGAACCTTCTACATGTGCATGTGGTCTGTACTAAGGTCATTATCATCAGGATATATAGGCCATCCTCACGCAACAGTGACATTTATATGATATGATGTATATATATATACACACACAATCATGGTCAGAATTATTGGCACCCTTGGTAAATATGAACAAAGAAGCCTGTAATTATAAATCTGCATTGTTTATCCTTTTGATCTTTAATTTTAAAAAATCTAACCTTTCATTGAAGTAATAAACTTTAAGTTGGAAGATCCAACTATGTTCCATTATAAGATTTAGGCCCACAACATTAAAGATCCAGCTGTTTATTTAACAGTGGGCCTAGGGTACTTTTTTATCCCTGTTCTGGTGGGTTTGCTGCCAAAAAGCTTTTTTAGTTTCATCTGACCACAGAAGCAGGTCCTGTTTGAAGTTCCAGTCGTGTCTGACAACTGAATATACTGGAGTTTGTTTTTGGATGAGAGCAGAGGATTTTTATTGAAACCCTCCCGAACAACATGTGGTGATGTAGGGGTTGTTTGAATTTTTTTTTTATTAGGCTGAACCCAAGACTCAAGTAATCTCAGCAATTCTCCATCTGTGATCTTTGAAGAGTCTTTGGCCACTCAAACTCTCCTCCTCGCCGTGCATTAAGACAATATAAACACACGTCCACTTCCTGGCAGATTCATAACATCTTTAGTTGATTGGAACTTCAAAATGATTACCCTGATGGTCAAAATGGGGATTTTCTTACAGCCACTTTCTATTTTGTAAAGCTCAACAATCTTTTGCTGCACATATTTTGTATTTAACTATAACTATATTCTATATATTCTATTAGAATGTATTCTATAACTATATTCTTTGGTTTTACTCATTGTGATGGATAATTAAGTGAATTTGGCCTTTGATTTTTTTGGCCTTTGTTTTCATATTTAAAACATTTATTTCATAATGTGATTTCAATTGTTTTACTTCAGTGAAAGTTTAGACTTTTGCGATGTTTTTGAATGAAAGATCAAAGGGATAAACAATGCAGATTTATATTCACAGCAATATTTGATCATATTTACCAAGGGTGGCAATAATTCTGACCATGTATTTATGCATGTGTGTGTGTATATTAGAGCTGGAGGTGGACTTTGGATTAATGGGTTTTTAAGATTTTTTTGAGTTCGTACAGTCTGTCATTGTGCATCTCAGTTTTTTCCATTAAATTTCAGTGCAAATTTACACTTATTTATATTTTAAAAAAACTAAAATCCATTTCATGTATGCATTACTTGCATGTATGCATTGATAAAGTATATTTGGACTGTGTCATTTTAAAACATCATTGTTTCCTTATGTTATACTACTCTTGTATCAGTACTAAAATATTTCAGGAAAAAAATCCAGATTAGAAAGTCAACAAACATGGTCACATTTACATGTCTCTCTTCTTGCATTCAGAGATGAGATTATCTGTCGACTATATATATATTTTTTATATATATATATTTTTTTTTTACTTTTACTTACTTTTAAATAAATACTCCTTTTTAAGATTCACAGGAGCAAAGGGGCATGGCAGAACACCAGTCTGGCATAAGAAAGTCAGGAGCCACAGCACCTACTGAGGAGGAGGAGGAAGAAGAGGAGGAGGAGGAGGACGTAGAAGCAGCAGACAATATGGCAGTGGAGGAGAGCAGAAATGTGGACTGATAGAGCGAAAGTTTGAGGAACTTTAGCGATTTTTTTCATAATGCAGAATTTTATTTTGAAATCAGAATTGTTTATTGTCACTGATTCCATCATTTGATAACAGCTGTCTGTTTGTATTTTGAGAGAAAACGAGACTTAAAAAACTCTGAAAGACTGATATTTTGGAGTGGTCAAACAACCTGAAAAGATTCATTCACCCTGACATTGCAATGAAATAGAGATATGCAGTTGTGCTCAAACGTTTACATACCCCTTGCAGAATCTGCAAAATGTTCATTATTTTAACAAAATAAGAGGTATCATACAACATGCATGCTAATCAAGGGTACGTAAACTTTTGAATGGGGTCATTTTAATAAATTCAGCTATTTTTTGTCTTGAGGACTATATCTTTTATGTAAAATGTCTTATTCAGGACAGTACTAAATAAAAAAAATAACATGCATTTTGTATGATCCCTCTTATTTTGTTAAAATAATTAACATTTTGTGCATTCTGCAAGGGGTATGTAAACTTTTGAGCACGACTGTATAAGGTAAAATCAATCAGCAGTCACATATTATATCATCCCAGCATATGCATTTCATACATTCAAAACAGGTAAAGTACAAATATTTAGATCTATGAGCAGCGTGGTATGAATGTACAGAATCGAGATATGTCAGTGTTCATTTCACGTCATGTTTTATGGTCCGTTCATTATGTGTGTGTTTTTGAGTTGAAGTATGTTATGCGATTGGTGAATTTCTGTGGACATACAATGCCATCTAGTGTACAGACAATTGTTATACTGAACCCCATAACATCATTTGTCAAGAACAATAATCCTGGAGCACATGGAAAGGCTCACTAAGTATTTAGCAGCATTTTTGTTTAGCAGTATTCGTTAAACCACTACAGTCATCCTGGCGGTTGTGCTGCATATGCAGTAACAAAACAGCCGAATCTGTTAGTTGGCTTTACCTCAGTAACTTCACTGCTGTGGGGGAAATTAATCATGGCTGACTGTGAATAATGCATTCCTACAGTGTTGTCTTTGTGATTCATTTGTGGTTTGTCAATGACATTGTGATCAAAGCTGCTATAAACATATTTGCGTACTGAATAGAATTTGCATCTCTTGATATGACTATTTGGTAACACATAACAAAAACTCCAAATTCAGTGCCTCGGCTCAGTGCTCGTGCATCAGAAATATGCAAATCATTTCATTTTATTCGTTTACTGTAGTTAACAATTTGCATTAATATTAGCTGGGTAACTTATAACTTAGTTTTTTTTTTTTTTTTTAAGTTTCTTCCATAGCAAAGTATTTTAAGGGAAAACTGTTGAACTATTTTTAAAAATTAATAATGATTTAAAATGATGAACCAAAAGCCACTTATTGCTTTTTTTAAGAAATTACACTGCTTTATATTGAATATAATCATATTTGTATGCATATATAATCCTCCAAATCTCATGCAGGTACATGTTGTTGATTTTGATTAACATAGTGAATCTGAGAAAATGTACCAAATAAGTAAATGCATCCATACGAACTATGGAAATGTTTTAGGTTAAAGTCTGTATCAATAAATATATTTGCACTGAATTAGTGTTATAGAATCTTTGTTCATATTTTGACATTTTAACTGGCTAGCTATATATTATTTCTTGACATTTGACCTCTGTCAAAGTGCTGTTCCTTTACATTTGGATTTTTTTTATTACTCATAACATAACCAATGAAATAACCAAAAAAAAAAAAAAAAAAAAGAAATTCATCAAACAGGCATATTTTCAGTTTGATGTCGCTGAGACAGCTATCTGTGTTTTATGGTAAGTTATGAGAGCATGATGTGACTGACAGAGGAAATGAAACCCAGTGGTATTATGCTCTGCCACTGCAACTAACTGTGGGAAATTCTAAAACTAGATCAGACCAATAACATATTTAAGAAAAAAAACGACAAAGTTTACAGACACCGCCTCATGTTGTTGTGGGAAATGAGGCCATCCATTCAGCAGAAATCATAATCGACAGAACTGAAACTGAAAGTACAAAAGTCATTCACTTTTTATACAATACAGTTTCTTATTCATTATTTATTTAAAAGTATGTATTAAATCTCATATATATATATAGAATAAAAAATAAAATAAAAAGGTAATTGCGACTTTTAGGTAATCCTCCCTCCCCTCTGATTCGGACATTTATTATCAGGTTGCGAGTTTATATCTCGCATGACTTTATAACACGCAATTTGAAAGCAATATGTATATAAAATGTGATGTATATATAATAAATGTGCTTATACAAAATACTGGCCATCTCTGGCGGGCTTCATTCTTCAAGCACGTACCAGAGTGGCGATCAGCTGGCGGATGTGACGTTCTCTCACATCCGGTTGTAATCGCGGAAGAGCAGCAGGCTGATAACGAGAGTGATGCGCTGATTTTGGTGAGTTTCGCCTTCGCTCTGTCTCTCTCCGCTGTTTTTTGTAGCAACAGCGGTTTTGGTGCTTATAAATGACTTTACAAACTTTTTTCCAACTGTTAACTAAACGCCGAGTTGCATTTGAGAGGTCAGTAAGTTAAGTATTTAAGTTTAGAGCTACAAGCTTGTTTATGCTCCGCTATTCGTGCTATACACTATAAGTGTGAATATACTCTTGAATATTAATTACGTTTTTTCTGAATATCGAGTATTTGTTTACGAATGGTTGTTTATTGGGGACAGATTTTTTACAGTGAAATATGTTTAAAGCTTGTTTGTTATTCACATTGGCACAAACGGGGGGAACTGCATTCATGTTGGCAATGCAGAATCAATAACTGTATGATGATGATATGATGCTTTTGCTTCCCAGATAAGTTACCTGTTTATGGCTTAATATATTTATTCAATCTTTAGACAAACAGGGAAGATAGTGCTATCTAGTGCTAAAAGTTAAAAGGTCTCTGTTTAATCACCTTACCTGCAGTCATATTGTAAATTAAGTATAAAATCGGTATCAAAAGTATGGCAGAGAGATCAGGTTAGATTGTAATGAGCTATAATTATCTTTAGAGTTGCCATGCCAGCCTTTTCACTTATTTTACAACAAATGTTATATTTTTAGTATGTATAAACAATTTAAAATAAAAAAAATTTAACATAAACATAAAATTTGATTAAGGGATGCACAATATATCGGTATTCATTTTTAATGTTTTCATTATCGGCCCAATAAGAAAATGTGGCCGATATATATTAAAGCCGATAAATAATGGATTATTTATTTATTTCCTTCAGCTGAGACACTTCAGATACGCACTGTTCGCCATGATGGTTTTGAATTGCTTGAAATATGATCGAATCAACTTCAAAAAAGAAAATGGCAAACAGCAAGTCTGTCAAATACGCTGCATAAAATTATAATCAGATCATTATAATTGTGTGCTTGGGACATGGATTTATTAGCGAGACTTTTGTTTTTGTAATCAGGCTCTCAAAAATTTGGATTTAGATTTATCGGCCAATATATCGGTTATCGGTATCGGCCAAAATTTTTATATCGGTGCATCCTTAATTTGATTGACACACAAATACAAAACCTAAGCATATATGTAGTACATTTACAGACTTACAAACTGTCCTTTGTCGTATTTTATGCCATGACTTTAGACCAGCTCTAAAAGTGGTCAAAGGCTGCTTGATTAGATCATGTAGGCCTATTCCTGCGTGTTGTTTGATCACTGTTCTATCAGTTTGAGTATAATGGCAGTATGTTGCATGAAAGCCAGATAAGGCATGTCTCTTTGTTGGACTGTTCGGTTATCTTTTCTCCTCTGGTTCAGGTGATGCGCTCCAACTGCATGTAGGTATGCGGAGCGGCGTGGGCTACAGCGAGTTGGAGGGAAGTCTTCCAGCCATTGCTTCTTTGAACGCCTCGTATTCGCAGGCGTCCCTCTCCCTTCCCTCCCCTTACTACCCCCCGCTGCCCCCGGGAGAGAGGAAAGCCTTCTCAGACGTCCGCCGAACCTTCTGCCTCTTTGTTACGTTTGACCTCCTCTTCATCACTCTGCTCTGGATCATTGAATTAAATGTAAGTTTATTTTGTGCTTCCAAATTGTCTTCTTGCCCAGTGCTAATCGTTTTTCTCTGTCATGCAGTTTGTACTTCCTTTTTTTACTTTGTATATTATAATTTGGGTTCATATTTACGGTTGATTGTGCGTGCCTGTTTCACTTCCTCTGATGAAAAGAGTCATGCACAATTTGCATATTATTTTTAACCATATTTAGTTAAGTAAATAGATATGTGTGTTGATGTGTATTCATTTATATAACATATATGAAAATATTTATTTCAATATTTTATGAAATAAATGGAAAACCTTGTATATATTAAACTGTTTTTACTAATTTTAAATGTGTCTTTGGCGTGTGATATATAAAATAGTACATCATTTGCAGTTTTTTTTCATTTGAACATGGTAAGTTTGATCTGTTTTTCTGCCTGTGTCTCTCAGATCAGTAAGAGTATATGGACCAGTCTTGAGAATGAGGTCGTTCACTACAACTTCAAGTCATCTTTCTTTGATATATTTGTAAGTATGAGTCCCATTGCTTTGTTACCTAGTGAACCATAATAAAATGTGGTATATTTTTATATTGGCTTTAAACTGAGTTCTCTTCACTGTTGATCTGATATATCTCTCTTTCATGCTATTCAGTTCAGTCTAACATAAGCACACAAACAATCACTTAACTGTACAAAATGTGTCAATCGTTAAAATGTTCCAGTTTTATTATTATTATTTTAAATTGTTAGTCTGTTTACTTGCTTGTAGAGCAGGAGGTGTGAGAAATTGAGATTCCTACAGTTGCTTTCTTGCTACTGTCACTTTCTTTAGCATGTGACATCAATAGATTGTACTTTTAAAAGTGCTCGTTCTTTATAGCATGTACAAAGGCCTTTTTATGCATTGAAGCTGTTCTCTTATCTGCAAAAAAAGTGATGGCATCCTAGAAAAATGTCAAAACTCTGATATTTACTACCTTTCTAAAGGAGCACTGAACAGTCACTGTTAAATCCTTAGTTATTACTCTATATATCAATAATCTCTTTCTTTTTCTCCTTTGCTTGTTCCCGCTCAGCTTTTAGCATTGTTTAGATTTCTGTGTTTGCAGCTTGGATATGCTGCATTTCAGTTGAGACACTGGTGGGTCATTGCGGTAAGAAAGACCAACCTCAGCCTATAAACATCTCAGTATTTGCATTTTTTATGTAATATAATATTTATTATATATATTTGTAATGTATTTATATAAAAAAAAAAAAAAAAAAATATATATATATATATATATATATATATATATATATATATGTGTGTGTGTGTGTGTGTGTGTGTGTGTGTGTGTGTGTGTGTGTGTGTGTGTTTTTTATATATATATATAATTATTATTTTTTTTTTTTTTTTTTTTTTTTGGAATTATGACTTTTAGTCTTAGATATGGTGATTTATCATACCATGTTAGCATATAAGTCCAAACTCAACTTGAGAGTGTGTATACAGTACTGGTCAAAAGTTTGGAAACATTACTTTTTTGAAAGAAGTCTCTTCTGCTCATCAAACCTGCAATTATTTGATCAAAATACAGGAAACACAATAATATTGTGAAATATTATTACAATTTAAAATAATGATTTTCTATTTTAATAGATTAGAATGATTTCTGAAGGATCATGTGACACTGAAGACTGGAGTAATGGCTGATGAAAATTCAGCTTTGCTTCACAGAAATCAATTATATTTTAAAGTATATTCAAATAGAAAACCATTATTTTAAATTGTAATAATATTTCACAATATTACGGTTTTCTTTCTGTATTTTTGTTTAAATATATGCAGCCTTGATGAGCAGAAGAGACTTTTTTCAAAAACATTCAAAATAGTAATGTTTCCAAATTTTATATATAAACACACACAGACATTTTAAACTTTAAAAGGTTGAGAAATGATCATTGTTCTTTCTCTGATCTCAGATCACTACTCTGGTGACCAGCGCCTTCCTCATTGCCAAAGTCATCATATCAGATGTAAGATAGTTAATATTTTATCTTCCTAGCCAGTCTATTTCAATGCTTAAATTATATGAAGTGAAGTCACATGTCTGCTTTGTTCCTCAAATGAACCACTAACAGCTCTCTGAATTCTTTATATGTTTTATTGCATTGCTGTAATAATAGAAATAGGTGTAGGAGGTCATAGTTGTCTCTTGTTTTCTCAGTTGTTCAGTCAGACTGCTTTTGGCTATGTTCTTCCCATCACCTCGTTTGTGTTGGCATGGTTGGAAACCTGGTTCCTGGATTTCAAAGTGCTCACGCAGGAAGCAGAGGACGAGAGAGGTGAGAGAATTTTTAATACAAATATTCAGGACTGTATTGAATATACACACCTTTGTTTATTCATGTTGGTCATAAAAGCATCCTTTCCTTTTAAGCTGAAATATGACACATTTTTTTAAATAGCGGACAGTGGATGGCTGATCCTACATTTTTCTCCTGATCCTACATTTATTTTATTTCAGGCAAACCCCCTAAAGGCTTCATAATAGTTTTTTTCATGATCATTTTCCACTCTCTCTAAGGCTGTTAGAAATAAGCAGTTTGAAGTCAAAGCTTTTTGCATCTGTAACTTTAAGACATATAAATTGCATATTATTATGATTTGCTGACCTTTGCCAAATTAAATTAGTAAAAACGTCCGAGACGTGTAATAATGCTGAACTTTATTGTTATGTAAATGTGGATAATCATATGTTTGATGGTTTGCACGTAGTCGTGATTTGGCTTATTAGTTGTGGGTGGACTGGGGAACTTTGCATTGTCAGAATTTGAGTGCCTACATAGTGCAAGGCCTTTCAAAAGAGGAAGAAAGAGCCTTTTTCCTGTGATATGTCATTTTAATAGTCATGTGGTCACTTAAACAGTCACATTACTTTAAGATTTGGGAAGGGAAACATGCTTCTACTTTGTTCTGGAGATGCACACTAAGACTGTCGCTGATGTTTAGTAAAGTCCTTGTAGGATATGTAGAGCGCTACATTATTGATCTGTCATTTCCTCGTCTCCTGCAGCGTATCTGGCAGCAGTAAATGCGGCGTGTGAGCCGGCCCCTCTGATCGCTCCTAGAGCCGTGTCTGACGGACAGTTTTACTCCCCGCCAGAGTCCCTGGCAGGTATAGAGCCATTCGCTTTCGTTCTAATGTGACTGTGTCTGTTTTTGCTTTATTTCCTGCCTAATGTTTGTGTTTGTCCTGTAGGTTCTGAGGATGATCTTGATGAAGAGGGTCTCGGCAGAAGAGCAGTAACTGAACAAGTATACACATGATTGATTGTTTTCTTTCTTTTCATTATGTTTGCATGGAAGAAATATCTGAAAATGACCCAATTTCTGTCTTTCTAAAAGTAATAAGAACCACTTATTTCATAACCAAAGCTGGGGTGCATTTCCTGAAAGCATCGTTAGTCAACTGTGCTCGCAAGTTCCATCGTTACTAGGGCTGGTTCGAATACCATTTTTTGAGCTTCGAAGTTTCGGTAGTAATGAACATCGAATATTCGAAGCTTTGGAGAGAGGGGGCTGAACATATTCTTCTCTCTAATAAAGGCAGGAATCTATATGTGTCTGTCTGTCCGTTTGCATTTTGATTATTTCGAGAACCATTCATCCAATCGACTTAACAAGGGAGTGCAGTGTCGTATTTGGTGTAATATAGATAAGACACGCGAGACGCGACACTTTCAGAATTAATAAACTTGTAATAAACTACAGAACAACGCGAGCGGGAAGCGGTACACCTCACACGGGCAGGGCTTATATGCTCCGAGAACAGACACTGCACTAGTGATATTAAACACATCTTCCCCATGAACAACACAAAGTAAATACACTCGCACATAACACACACACACACACAGGTCTGTTAACTTAAGCAATACTTTTAATAAGGTAGTCTAATATTTTTCTGACTAACAAATTACTGACACAGTAAAGGGTAGATTTAAATAAAGAAAAACAAAATTTAAATAAAGAAAAAACTAAATTTAAATAAAGAAACAAAATTTAAATAAAGAAAAAAAACAAAATTTAAATAAAGAAAAAAAACAAAATTTAAATAAAGAAAAAAAAATTAAGTTAAATTAAAAACGAGATTAATTTAGATTGATAATTACGGGTAAAAAGCTTAATAATTTTTTTTTTCTATTATTCTGTTTTCCACAATGTCAAAGCAACGCAGCTTAACCCAAAATGCAAGCTCAGGCATGCACTTCTGTCCACACACACTCCGCTGTTCTGCGCTCCAGCCAGAGAATAGGAACACTTTTGCAGGAACACTTTATTAGGTCAAGAAGAACGAATATTCGAATGTCAAATTTTCAAATCGAATACCAACCCACCGAACGAATATTCGAATATTCGGGTCCAGCCCTAATCATTACAAGCATAATTCAACGATTTGCCTTTTCATGCAACCATAGTTCCAATGAATATTCGCAAACAGCGTCCCAAACTTGCATGCATCTACAGCTCTCGAGCTATTATTAAAAGCATAGTTTCTTATTTAATTACATGTGGACTTGAACAGATCATGCTCTTGGGCACAATAGGCCTCTATCACACTTTCGTGTTTGAAACAACTAGGAGCATAAAAATATTTTTTTTTATATATATTTGCATATTAATCTATATAATTTATCTTGTCAATAATCAGCGCCTTTTTTGAAGAGTGCGCATGTGCGTAAATTCGCAAGGGAACCAAAGAGTATAGAAGTACCAAGAGGCGAAACTCAATAGAACGTTCCATTGCAACAAACGCACCCATGCGCAGAGCTGCAGCTCCGCCATCTTGGACTGAACGCAACACAGCTGTCATAGAATTGAACGATACCGGTTCCAATTCAAAAGCGGTCAAGGGAACTAAATAGTAGTTTCTAGTTTTTAATATCTCTATAGCAGACATCCCAAGTCTCCCGGAAGTTCCGGGAGTCTCCCGCATATTGATAGCGGCTCCCTGATGTCCGCAAAATTAGCTAAAATCTCCTGGAATCTAGAGCGAGCGAGCGAGCAAGAGCGCGCAGCTCCAAACCGACAGTTAAAGGGTTGATTTAGTGATAACAATGAATTAATAAAGCGGTCATTTGCCAGGTTAGGTGTGCATATATCTCTGAAAATATGCGATTTAAAAAGCCCATTTCGAGTCTTGACTCAATTTCGACCAAATACATAACATTAGCAAACTGTTACTGCGGTTATGGGATAGCTTACATTAACGTTACAGCACCTGTTATCGTTGACGTTAGCTCACTTTTTAACGTTAATAAAAACCTTTTCTACTTTACCTCTCATTAATAATGTTAATGCTGTATACGGTAGTTGTGCTAACGGTAAAGCCATTGGTTCAGTCCAAAATGGCGACAGCAGGGCCATCTAGCGATTGTTGTCAAAACTACAATGGTGTTTCGCCTCTTGGTACTTCTATTCTCTTTGAGGGAACATTATGGATTATGACGTATAAGTGAATGAATCAAACATCAATTAAAGCAAAAATGACATGGAACAAAAGCAGTGAAGTAGTTCACCTGCACATTAACAACATATTGTTGAGCCAATGTGGTTCAAACAACAGAGGTGCGACCATGTTACTACAGTGTCGGGAAACACTTGTTACTAGTTGGTTAGTTTTCTCCAATGATGCAGCGTACTATGGTAGTTAACCAGTGAATTACATCGTTGTACGGGAAACACCCCAGTTAACTGTATTCACTTGTTTGTAGGACAAAGAGTTTGTACGACAGGGACGGGAGGCCATGGCAGTGGTGGAACAGATACTGACACAAGAGGAAAACTGGAAGTTTGAGAAGACTAATGTATGTACACGTCCATGCTTGCAGTATTTATTTGCTAATGGTTTTGTGATTGGCTTAATATGAAACTTTTTCATTCTAGGAACAAGGAGATGCAGTATATACACTTGAAATCCCATTCCATGGGAAGACGTTTATTTTAAAGGTATGATGCCTAATATATTATGAGCCTTCGTTCTTACTCCATTCTGTCCATCTACATATATACAGAATCAGTTACGTACCTGTGTTTGGCGTGTTTTAGGCACTCCTGCAGTGTTCTGCAGAGCTGGTGTATCAGGAGGTCATTTTGCAGCCAGAGAAGATGGTGCAGTGGAACAGAACCGTGTCTGTTTGTCAGGTACACGTACACTCACAGACTCCTCCGTTAAAGACAGCTGAAACACATGTTGGGTGTGAGGCATGTGTTAATAGTGAAAAGACACACATGTACACATCAAAATGTACAAAAAAAAACATTAGGTCACTACTGTTCAAAGGGTTTGGGATTGGTAAGACCTTTTATGGTGACCTTGCTTCAACAGGGTGATATTTAAATGGATGACATGGATTTTACTATCATCTATCCCTGCTAATTATAAAGACAAAACTCTAAGAAGCTACAAAAAAAATGTTTATGTTGAATGGATTGAGATTACAATCATCGTTCTCTCGGTTCCCTCCTCTGATCTGCCCATAGATTTTACAGAGAGTGGATGACAACACATTGGTGTCATATGATGTATCTGCAGGAGCTGCTGGAGGTGTCGTGTCTCCCAGGTGGCTGTTTTTGCTTCTCAATGTGTGTCAAATTGAAGCTTAGGCCTGTTTTACATGCCCTCCATATTAACAGGCTGCAGTATTCACACTGCGATGGAGAGTTTCCTTTTAGAACGTATATATTTTCAATACATAGTCATGTGATCATTTATACATTTTTGACATTCAGGGACTTTATAAATGTTCGTCGGGTGGAGCGCAGGCGAGACTGCTACGTTTCTGCAGGAATGGCGACCAATTACATCAACAAACCTCCTCAGAGTCGCTACGTCAGGTCTGTCGTGTCCTCAGCCTATTAAAATGCAGAACATATTTAAGCTGTAAACCAAACTCTCTCTCTCTCTCTCTCTCTCTCTCTCTCTCTCTCTCTCTCTCTCTCTCTCTCTCTCTCTCTCTCTCTCTCTCTCTCTCTCTCTCTCTCTCTCTCTCTCTCTCTCTCTCTCTCTCTCTCTCTCTCTCTCTCTCTCTCAGAGGGGAAAATGGTCCTGGTGGATTTGTTGTGTTGAAATCCAACAGTAATCCTTCAATTTGCACCTTCATCTGGGTTCTCAATACAGACCTTAAGGTAAGAGCTTCATGTACCACCAGTTTGTACATTTAAGCCATTTAAACGTATTCAAATAATGTATCTTTTTAATTATGTGTTTGCAAATGCAAGCATCACTATTAGTGTTGTGCATATTTGATGTTAAGGGGCTGTTTAGATCTCTGACCCCAAGTCATTGTGCAACTCATCCTGCACCATTTGTGTTACAGACATGAATTATGCCTCAAATCATGCAACTTGTTGAGGAGATGTGCACTATAACATTTTGAAGCATTCAGATTTATTGCAGATGTTAAAATGGATGAAAAAATGCAAAATGTATTTTCTTCTTACAGGGTCGCCTCCCACGTTACCTCATCCACCAGTCACTGGCCGCCACCATGTTTGAGTTCATGTCTCATCTCAGGCAGCGTATAAATGATGTCCACGTCTCCTACCGGTGATCTCCGGCTTTGACTCTTTATCCAGCCACAGTTTACATTGTGGCAACGTCAAATTACACTGCGCCATATTCATTCTCCTGTAAACTACAGTTGTCATGAGGAGATACAGCATTACATCTGACTGGTGGAAGGTTGTTACGGGCGGTCTGAGTGTTTGGCTGCACTTTATACTGAAGTTAAAGCTGATAAAGTCCATGTACTACTACAGCACACATGGACATGAGGCCGAACTCATACTGTCAAATCACACACGAGCTAAAAACATGCACAGGAAGTTGTGTGGTGTGTAAGGGGAAATGTATGTGTTATTCAGCTGTGCCTAAAACCACTGTTATCCCCCTAGTGAGCATGACTGAAGGCTAAGATGGTTTCTATACAATATTCTGAGCCAAATCCGCTGCGGTTTCTCATTCTGCTTTTACTTGTGCCTTAATCGTTCATCACACACATTCATGCTAATATTAATTATTGTTTGAGGTCTTATTGTGGTTTTAAATTGGCTCTTGTGGCCAAACATTGCTGTGTTAGATTATTAAAAGTAAATGTATTCATCTGTAGTGTAGATCAGCAGTCTGCTATGTATATTATCATTTTGTCTAATTATGCATACAGTTATGTCTTAAATCAACATTAACCGGTTAACTAGTACCAAAACACTTGTGGCATGCATCAAAAATTCTTCTGCTACAACAACAAAAAATATTGAAGCGAACATTTGTGCTTGGTTATATTCTATAAAATCGATCTGTAATGGTCCTTTTATTGAAATTTGCATTTATTTCTCTTATTTCTGTGTTGCATGTCAGTTTATTTTCACACAGAGCATAGCTGTCAGCTTTTTATTGGTTATACACTCATGTTTACCACATTTATACAGGGCATAGCATTTTATAAACATTTGAAACCGGAAATGAATCATAGTCACCAGTTGTTTGATTAGTATTGCCACTAATATAAATGCCGCTTATAAAATGTGAATGTGACCTTCATGAATAGTTGCCTTGAAGCAAGCAAAATACTTTTTGCTTTTAATGGAGAGAAAAGACACTCTTACAGGGTATTGGGCTTCCTTTTAAGGGACGGCATGTTTAGGTCAGTTTATCAGTGATGTTGTGAATGATGTTGATCTTTTTAAACAGTCTTGTTCTTGTTTTGCAGCCGTATTGGTTTGTACTTGTGTGCCTTTGTTACCGTTTACTGAAATCACTTGTCAGGATTGCCTACTTTATTTCGATTTATTTTGTATCATCTGTACATCTTTTTTGGCATCTACAGACTGTAACCACATTTATTTGTCCAGAGCCTTTTGCAGTTCACTTGAATTCATTCAATTCAGGTTCTGTGTGAATGTTATTTTTATACTGATTTACAGTAATATGAAGGAATACAGAATTTTGTCATGTAATTCAAAAATCAGAGTTCTTGCTGAATTCAATAATCAACATTTAATAAAACTAACAAACAGTTTATACATGATGTCTGTTATTTCAGTTTTATTTCATGTCTGTTTCAGATTTATGGTTAATTACAACCCAAAATTGCATGAATCTGAATGCAAAAGTCTGAATGTCAATGAATTAGATAATACAGGGCATTCAGGGGAATCAGGGCATAACAGATAATACAGGGCAAGTCATTCAAGTTTCCACTGGCACCACCAAAAACATTTTTAGTAGCACTGTTACCAAAAATTTGGGTTGTAACAAAACTTTTATAAAATTCTATACATAAATAGAAGCACTATGTTGGCATTCATGGCACTGTACTTGAGTGGTTTATGTCATATTTATCCGATAGAACTTTTTCTGTAATGATTGGTGATTTGTCTTCTTCATGTACTTCTCTCTCCTGTGGAGTCCCGCAAGGCTCTATTCTTGGCCCTATTTTGTTTTCATTATACATGCTACCACTAGGGTCAATTATAGCCAGGCACAACCTATCTTTTCATTTTTATGCAGATGATCTGCAAATTTATCTGCCTCTGAAGCCTGGTGATGTACAAGGTACTTTATTTGACTGCATTGCGGATATTAAGCAGTGGTTTGCCCAAAATTTTATGCACTTAAATGAGGACAAAACTGAATATATTGTGTTTGGAGAATCTGCGTCAAACGGACTTGATGCCTGGCCTTTAACGGCCAGGCAGACAGTGAAGAACTTAGGAGTGATTTTTGATAGTTCTTTTAAATTCAACAAACAGATTGACAACGTTGTCAAGTTGAGCTTTTTTCAACTGCGCCTTTTAGGAAAGGTAAAATCCTTTTTAAACCGTCATGACCTTGAGAAGGCTATTCACGCTCTAATAAGCTCTAGACTGGACTACTGCAATGCACTGTATACTGGTGTCTCCCAGTCCTCTGTTGGCCGTCTTCAACTTGTCCAAAATGCAGCTGCCCGTTTGTTAACGAGCACTAAAAAACGAGAGCACATAACTCCGATTCTTTATTCCCTCCATTGGCTCCCGGTACATTTTAGAATTCACTATAAAATTGTATTGTTTGTTTTTAAAGCTCTTAACGGCCTCGCCCCATCTTACATATCAGACATGCTGACCATTCGGAATTGCGGAAGGACTTTGAGGTCGTCCAATCAACTCATGTTGGAAGTGCCCAGGTCAAAACTTAAACACTGGGGAGACCGTGCTTTTTCAGTTTCTGGACCTAAGCTCTGGAATAAGCTCCCCAGTGAGATGCGTATCGTTACTGACCTGGGCCTTTTTAAATCAAGACTTAAAACGTATCTTTTCAAAATGGCTTTTAGTACCCAGTAGTGTGGTGGCACTTTTATATTTATCTTTATTCTATTTTTTCTTTACTTTTTATTTCTTCATTTATTACTGTACTGGTTTTTCGGTGTGTTGTTTTAAATTGTTGTTTAATCTGTTGTAAAGCACCTTGGTTCACCTATCGGCTGATGTAAGGTGCTATATAAATAAAGTACATTTACATTTACATAAATATTATAAAAAATGTTTTAATAAATATAAGATACAGCTGTAATGGAACTCTTCGACAGTTCTAAATAAATAAAAAAGTTATATTGACAAATGATGGCATACAGTGCACAACACTTTTTTTGTCTTTTGTGAACTATATATCTGATATTTTATCATATAAAACCTAAAACTTTTGTGAAATGTTTTGCTTGAACACTGTTCTCGTGCCATCTTTATTTGAAATAAATGCCATTTGTTTGTATATTTTATCTAATGCAATGACATTCAGACCTTTGAAAGTGTAGCTTTAAGTGTCCCAAAGGTTTAGAATTACATTGATTCGTTTAATTGACACTTTTATCCAAGCGACAAAATAAGGAAACGCGGTTAATAATCATAAATATGCTAGAAATAATAGCTATAACTCTGTAGTAATTATATTTTCTCTTCTCTTTCTTTAAAAACACCCTGACATAATCAGAATGATGATTATTTGTATTATGTCTTTTCAGTTAACAGCCTCTGGCAGAGTAAGTTGTGCTCCGTCCACCATGTGATAGCACACAGCCTATGAGCCTCTCACATGAGTGTCACACATCAAACACTTCTTTATTTCCCTCTTTCCCTCTCATAAATTCTGAGGTTTGGAATTTTGTTTATTCATGTGATCCTTGTACACATTTGGAGGATTTTCTCACTTGGAATTCGACAAAAATCCGCATTTGAGAAGAAAACTTGCCACACTGATCAAACCAAAAAGAAGCAATAGGGGATGTGAAGTGTTTGTTAGTCCTCAAGAACTGTAAAATCAAATTACACATCTTGAACATCCATAGCAAAACGCATAAGTGTCTGTTTAGTTCTGGATTTTTGTGACTGGATTTCACCTGCTTATTCTTTTCACTCCTCTGTCAGAAATCTTGCGAGGAGCACCTGGTCGAGGCAAATATATGGTGAAATGATTGTCTTTCCACTTCTGTATTATGGCCCCAAAAGTGCTCACTGGACCATTCAGAAGCTTAGAATGGTGCCTATAACCAATGCCATCATTATGTGTTGGAACAATTAGGTTGCTAAGGTCTTGAGACAGCTCTTTGCTTTTACCCATCATGAGATGTGTCTTGTGTGACACCTTGGCAATGAGACCTTTTTGTAGGCCATCCGTTGGGACTGAACCAGCTGTTATTAATTTCCACTGACAGGGGGCTGGATTGCTTTTTAATTACTAATAGTTTTAAGCTGTTGTCTTGGCTTTCCATGCCTTTTTGCACCTCCCTTTCTTCATGTGTTCAATACTTTTCCCCTGTATCATTTCACATTATTACACATAACTTCATTTCTGAGCTTATTTGTTTTGGTTTCTTTGTATGTACTGATTCCTTGGGTTGTTATCAACATCTGGTGAAAATTTCATGTCAATAGCACCTTTGGAAATATATTTACTGAGAAAAATGGTGATGTGTTCAATACTTATTTCCCCCGCTGTATATACACTGCTCAAAAAAATTAAAGGAACACTTTGAAAACACATCAGATCTCAATGGGGAAAAATATCATGCTGGATATCTATACTAATATGGACTGGGTAATGTGTTATGAACGAAAGGATGCCACATCGTTTGATGGAAATGAAAATGATCAACCTACAGAGGATTGAATTCAAAGACACCCCGGAAATCTAAGTGAAAAAATGATGCAGCAGGCTTGTCAATTTTGCTGAAATTTCATTGCAGCAACTCAAAATGGTACTCAGTAGTTTGTATGGCCCCCACGTGCTTGTATGCATGCCTGACAACGTCGGGGCATGCTCCTAATGAGACGACGGATGGTGTCCTGGGGTATTTCCTCCCAGATCTGGACCAGCGCATCACTGAGCTCCTGGACAGTCTGAGGTGCAACCAGGTGATGTCAGATGGACCGAAACACAATGTCCCAGAGGTGTTCTATTGGATGTAGGTCAGGTGAGCATGGTGGCCCTTCAATGGTATCATTCCTTCATCCTCCAGGACCTGCCTGCATGTTCTCGCCACATGAGGCCGGGCATTGTTGTGCACCAGGAGGAACCCAGGACCCACTGCACCAGCATAGGGTCTGACAATGGATCCAAGGATTTCATCCCGATACCTAATGGCAGTCAGGGTGCCATTGTCTAGCCTGCAGAGGTCTGTGCGTCCCTCCATGGATATGCCTCCCCAGACCATCACTGACCCACCACCAAACCGGTCATGCTGAACGATGTTACAGGCAGCATAACATTCTCCACGGCTTCTCCAGACCCTTTCCTGTCTGTCACGTGCTCAGGGTGAACCTGCTCTCATTTGTGAAAACCACAGGGCACCAGTGGCGGACCTGCCAATTCTGGTGTTCAATGGGAAATGCCAATCGAGCTCCCTGGTGCTGGGCAGTGAGCACAGGGCCCACTAGAGGACGTCGGGCCCTCAGGCCACCCTCATGAAGTCTGTTTCTGATTGTTTGGTCAGAGACATTCACACCAGTGGCCTGCTGGAGGTCATTTTGTAGGGCTCTGGCAGTGCTCATCATGTTCCTCCTCGCACAAAGGAGCAGATACCGGTCCTGCTGATGGGTTAAGGACCTTCTACGGCCCTGTCCAGCTCTCCAAGCGTAGCTGTCTGTCTTCCTGGAATCTCCTCCATGCTCTTGAGACTGTGCTGGGAGACACAGCAAACCTTCTGGCAATGGCACGTATTGATGAGCCATCCTGAAGGACTGCCTGCGCAACCTCTGTAGGGTCCAGGTATCGCCTCATGCTACCAGTAGTGACACTGACCCTAGCCAAATGCAAAACTGGTGAAAAACAGTCCGAAAAGATGAGTAGGGAAAAAATGTCAGTGGCCTCCACCTGTAAAACCATTCCTGTTTTGGGGGTTGTCTCACTGTTGCCCATCTAGTGCACCTGCTGTTAATGTCATTAACACTAAAGCAGCTGAAACTGATTACCAACCCCCTCTGTTACTTAACTGACCAGATCAATATCCCAGGAGTTTAACTGACTTGATGCTATTCTCTGATTAAAAAGTGTTCCCTTTATTTTTTTGAGCAGTGTATATATATATATATATATATATATATATATATATATATATATATGCACAATCCTAAATAAGTTAAAATATTTTAAATGAACGTAAAGAGTGGTGGAAAAAACAGGATGTGTGTGTCAGATCTGCATCATGTGCATCAGGTCTTAAAGTGACAGCAGCATTAACCTGCTTAATCAAAGAACAAGCTTAAGAACTGGCTTTTAATTGTAACATGAAAGTTTTTGTTTATATATTTGTTTATAGGCTATATATATATATATATATATATATATATATATATATATAAAAAGAAAGTTCATGTCTTTTTGTTTTACTCCTGGGCACAACAAATTCCCTACGCTGCCGAAGTAGATACAAAGGTGTTGGAGCCACAGACAAACTGTCCTTGAGTAGGTTAGTAAAAGTACGTATAGTGGCCTCGTCGCGCCTCTCACTCAGTGATGGGAGAGCAGAAGTTGGAACCCCTATTATCCGACAGCAACGTTTTTGGACCCTCTCTAACTCATCAGAGAGACCTTTAGGTAGTCCACCCCATACTGGGCTAGCGTACTTAAGAACTGGCCGTATAAATGTCAAATATACTTTCATTAGAACATCACAAGGGAGACCCGCGTTCTCAGCAACACAGAGATAGTGGACTCTAGGACGCACCTTCGAAATCATGTACTTGATGTGGGCGTCCCACGACAGGTCAGAAGAAATTTGAACTCCAAGCAGTTTAAAGGTGGAAACTCTGCTAATTACATGTCCTGAAATTACAGGAGAGGAAGGGCAGGGAATGTTTACGTCTTTGCTGGTGCTAATGACCATGTCCACTGTCTTACCTCCATTCATTGCCAATGTAAATTCCTATAACGTTAACTAAACAAAAATTTTAAACGCTGACTTGGCAGCTAACTGAAATGAGTCCAAGTTAAAGCACTAAAATTACATACTAAAAATAATAAAAAACTAACACTGAGAAATAAATTAAACCCGAAATAGTAATCGCATAGTAAATAAAATGACAAAAGCACCTCAAATTACTAAATGAAAATGAAAACTGAAATAAAAGCTTCTTTCAAATTAGTAATAAAACTGTAATTAGTTCATAAAATAACACCAACCTGCTGTCATGTGCTTCTCAAGTCTGGTATTTACTGGTTTGATTCTTTTGCCAGTGAGTTTTTCCATGAAATGTGAGCTGGAGGTTTAGGATTATTGTTTTTTTTTATAATAATATGAAGCAACTGTGCTATGTAGGCTAATCACTATTTTTCCTCCAAACCTGCCTCATTTTTACTGAAACAGTTTTAAAATCTTATGAAGTGCTGGTGTATGCAATCCAAAACTGAACTGTTGAAAACGTTCCCAGAGGTAAAAGTACATTTGTGTTTTGGGGCTGTTGGACGAGTGGCTTTATTTAGAGGTCTGTGATGGCCTCGGGTTACACGGCTCAGACTCATGACTAAACTGTGATGCTATTCATTCTAGAGAGTCGCTGAAATCTTTTAGTTGCTCTCTGGGCCCCAAAAGATGCTTCTCTTCTGAATAGGAGAAAACTGCGTTTAGACTTGAATTGATGGATTCAGCATTTTGCCAGCAGTTTCTTGGGTAAGTTACATCAAAACAATACATTACACAATTTTCATCTGAAATTACTCGACAAATGATACTCTGAGGGACGAGGTTCACCTTGAAGACCCTGGAGAACTACAAATGATGCTGACAGCTTGAACAAAGGCAAAAACACTCATGTTTTTATATTAATCTGCAGAAATCTCACCTTTATTCTCTTGGAGGGGCAGACGCTGTTTTACACTCATCTCTTGAACTTGAACTTTTTCTTTCCCCATCTTCTAGTTTTGTATTTTGAGGATGGGTGCCACCTTCAAGAGGTTCTGTGTGCGATTCTGCTGTTGCTGCTGCTGTGAGGATGATAATGATGAGGAAGAAAAGAGACCTTTACTTAGGTATTCAGGGGATGTGGGGTCGGTTTGTTTTTAAATCATGTCTGTCTGATAGTTTGAGTTCAGACCTGCTTTCTGTCTTAAAATTTTTATTTTTATTATTTTAAATAATATTAATTACTACTACCACTGCTACTAATAATTGTTTTATAACAAAAATATCTTTGTGCTATAAAAACTGTGCTACAAGTTTAAACATACAAGTTTTCTCTTTAAAATTAGAACAGCTAGCGTTAATGGTACTAACTCTTCAACAATATAACATGTTGTGGAAATAGTTTTTCATAAATGTTTAATTCATAACTCACGGTCCAACGTTCGTCTGCTTTCCCTTTGTTGCCTGACAGAATGCTTAAGGTTATAACTACAAAATAATATCTAACACACTAATACAAATATTCACACTAAAATGTCTTCATGTGGCGAAAGAATTTGAACATTGTGTGTGTGTGTGTGTGTGTGTGTGTGTGTGTGTGTGTGTGTGTGTGTTTGTTTGTTAGTCACGACACATTAGAATATTTTGAACGCGAGGCAAAAAGAAGGCGGGACCAAGAGACCAACCTGTGGAGTGAACCAGGAGACCCTTCCCACTCGGAGAGAGATGACGACCGCATTCTCTACAACCTGCTGCAGACCAGAGCCCAAACCCGACAAGGCTCTCATGTAAGACGCGTAGAACTAACTCGCATTTAAATACGAGACGTGACTAATGCTGCGTTCAGGCCATTATTACCGTAAATAAAGCTCCTCGAATCGCTCTCGCGATACTTTGATGTCATACAGCGATCTGACTGTCTGCACAGCGCCGCTTCAAGTCGAACACACCTTGGTCAGGTCAGAGCCCGTCTACGGAGAGCCTGCCCACTCCCTATTAAGTCCTATTGTACCGAATTTTGGTTGTAGTTCCACCAGAGTTCCACTTGGGGCGATCGCCCATGAGTGCAAAATGAATGGGAGTCTATGGGGCTAGACGGCTAAATTTGTCTCTTTCACCCGATTGCCGTTGAGAAATCTCAGATTCGATTGTAGGTTTTGCAAGTTCAACATGGGTTATAGGTCGAAAGTTGAATGAACGAGTACTTATGTCCATTCGATTTCTTACAGGTTGAGTTGTTGTTGCCCATAACACGCAAGCATTCTGCTAATGAACGCTGATTGGTCAGTGAAGGACTGATTACGACCAGAGATACCGCTTGATGGCATCGTGGCATCCGAAGCAGGACCAGAAACAAACAAAACAAAAAATCGTCTAGCACGTGTGTTTACCTGTGTCAGCTGTGTTGTCGATGCCTCGAGAGAAAAGAAAGTGCAGAGCGCGAAAGCACCAAAGTGACTGAAGGATTGCCGTAAAGCAGCATCTCTGGTCGTACGATGTGTATGACGTCATTGACATTTTAAAAGACTTTTTAAAGCAAATAAGTGACTCTAAAAAATCTAACACCCAGCAATGTGTAATTTCTTTGCATCTCCTTTCGAATACAAAATTCTAATTACTAGACAAAAAATTATATCCTGAGAAAAGTGGATTTTGAGTGGTATAGCGCCATAGACCTCCATTTATTCTGCACTCGTCCTGTGAGCGCCCTCATATGGAACCAGAGTGGAACTGCAACCAGTTCAGAAGCCGGAAGTTTACTGAGAGTGAAACTTCTCCCCTTATTAGACATTCTCTGGTCAGGTGGTACAGCGGCCACGTGGAACAAGTCGTAGCTCTCAGTTGTAATTACAAGTTCTACAAGCACGTGAATGGTTTTTACAGTTCAGAATCATTATGGTAATTACAACATGACGTGAACTCACGCTCTTCGGTCATTTTTTTAAATCACAGCTCAATCGGAATGGTACGAAACTGTGACTTTAAAGGTTGTATCAGCGATTTCAGGCCCAAACATAAATGATCACATTCATCTAATCTTTCCTAACGATCCGCTAGCTGCCCGCCCCATAAGCAGGTCGTCAAAGGCGACCCCTGTCGGTGATTGGTTGGAACACTATTTATTTTGGTTTTGAGTGGTTGGTGAAACCGATTGTTTTTGTGTGCAGATCTCAGAGCCTAGGCTGCCTACAGAGACGCGATTTTTTGACGGCATGCTTATGGGGCGGGCAGCTAGCGGATCGTTAGGAAAGATTAGATGAATGTGATCATTTATGTTTGGGCCTGAAATCGCTGATACAACCTTTAATGGCATTAGGAATGTGAACACAAAAAATTGGAGGGCATGATTCGAGCAGGCTAAGCTATGCTCAACAATGAAGGGGTGACACTCTTAAACATCAAGATTGCAAAACAGACACACCCACTCACACACACACATACAAACACACTTATATATACACTCACCAATGAATTGTGAAAAAAAAAATCTGTTTAGAATATTTTAAAAATCACAACTTCATCGAAATGTTACGAAACTTGGTGACTTTTATGGCATTAGGAATGTGAACACAAAAAAAATTGAGGGCATGATTCCAGCAGGCTAAGTGGTCTTAAAAAAAAAAGTCACACTTTTGCTCCTCGGTCAAAAATGACCGACCATAGGAAATGAATGGGAAATCGACAAAAAAATAAAATAATTCTCTACAAATCGGCCACGATGCAGAAAAAAAAATGCTCAGCAATGAAGGGGTGAAACTCTAAAACATCAATAGTGAAAAACATAACATAATTAATAATTATAATATATATATGGTATAATTAATATATAATGTATATATTAATAATAATAATAATCTATGATAAAGCATTACTGTTTATTTTTGTAATTTTTTTATTGAATTGTAATGTTACCTGTAACAAAATGCTTTCTCTGTATTCAGGTTTGACTGTAGTAATAATAATGCAAAAACGTGTACACTTCACATCAAATTTTATTTTTATTTTTTTTATAAACCTTGACAAAAAGTATTATTTGAGAATTTCTAAAAAAAACACATTCAAATCCACATCTTAAAAGTAAGTAATTTTGTCCAAAAACAGCTAGAGAATTCACAAGCCTCTCCATAGAGAGCTATACAGGCATCTAGTGTGGTAACACCATGTTTTATTTTATTTTCTATCAACAGATGGCGCTAATCTGACTTCAAAAAATGGATTTAAAAGGCCTAGTCTCATATTAATCTGAAATACTGCATTCATTGAAAATTTAAAAAAAAAAATGTTTGTATTATTTTCAATGGCAAAAATTAACCAAAAATATTGCATAAATATTAATAAGTACCGTCAAATTCTCTCAAAATAAAAAATAAAAAATATTATTGAACAAAAATAAATTGCATTGGTTTTACTGGGGTGGAGGAAGTTTAATTTTCAGGTGTCCGGTCACATCTGACCCGGGAGATAACTAGAGCTACACCCAAATGAAGAGCACCTGAGGGTTAAAAACAGAAGTGTATCATTGGTAATCATTTTGAATAATTACTTCACAACCGCTAAAAAAATTATGGCAAAACGACATGGCGTGAACTCATTTTAAAAACAGATAATACACAATAAGGTATTATCAACACGCTTATTCGTGTAGACATCTGAAATTACTATATAGCCCTATATAATAAAAAAAAAAAAATAGAAATATAGCCAGAAAAAAAAGAGATTACAAGATTACAATTATTGAGTGCAACATCTTTTTTTTGTTCTTTTTTTTTTGAGAACGGTTAAATAAAAATTATTTAGTCCCATTATTTGTCACATTTGGACAATTTTAGAAACATCAAGGTGTTTTTTTTTTTAATTTACAATATTTTCTTCTATCCCAACTTAGTATAGGGACAACTAAAGTAAAATATTTGTAGGTGTCATTTTTTGAGTCTTGATGGTTGAGTTCAGTCCTGTCATGTCTTCTGTCCTGCAGGGTTACCGGCGTTTGAGCATCGACATCGAGGCCATGAGAGACATGAGAAGAGAGGTGCAAGATAAATGGAAGATGATCTTAGAGAATCTGGGTAAGAGATTGTGTGAGAAATTTTGTTCAAATGATGTGCTAACAGGGACAGTCTGTCACTGAAAGGTTTGGTTGATTCTCTCAGGGTTCATGGCCGAAGCAGAGTCTCTGTTGAATGTGTCTGCCAGCGCCTCATACGACCGCATGAGAAACGCAGCGACCGCCCGCACCCTTCTACAGACCCTCTACACCGAAACATCCTTATTCAACAGGAACGAGCCTCCACCCGAGAGATACCTCTTCATCCTGGTGAGCATGTCACTGAAACTCACCTCAAGTATGAACAAATCTAAATCAGAAGGAAATATTGCTGCGTAATACTCGTCGATCAATGCAGTATAGTTCTATTTAAAGGAAGGTGATTCAGGCATAAATTAAGGGGAATATAATTGATAAAAATATATAATTCTGAATAAAATTCTAAAAAAATGTAATATTTAAAAAACATTTTAAATTATGTAATATTTAGAATCATCTATGCCAATATCAACTGCACAACTTTCAAAAAGCATAAAAAAATCTAAAAGATGGGGAAAAAAATCACTTTTGCCAAGTAAAAAAGCATAGGTTAGCATATTTTAATGAACACTGGATTTTAAAATTATATCTGGTAGTTGTCAGAGGGTAATGATCATTACTCTTTTATAGAGCATTTTATTGGCTTGAATTGTACTAATTTACATGCAATGCAAAAATGTTTTAATAATTAAAAAAAAATATATATATATATATATATTCCTTCCACTAAACTTTAGGTTCTGACATTTTATCAAAAAGATTAAAAAAAAATGTATTTAAAAGTTTCAGATAAACGGTAACATTTTACAATAAGGTCCCATTAGTTAACGTTAGTTAATGCATTAACTAACAATGAGCAGCATTAATTGCTGTATTTATTCAAATATGTTAACGTTACTTAGACACAACTGTTCATTGTTAGTTCAAGTTAGCTCCATTAAATAATACGAACACAAACTTTAGATTTTAATAAGGTATTAGTAAATCTTATTAACATTAAGCTCAATAAATGCATTAGAAGGATTTTTCATTGTTTGTTCATGTTAACAAATGTAGTTAAGTTAACTAATATTAATAAAACGAAACTTAAAAGGTAAAAATAAATCATTGTTTTTAGATTATATTCAAATGTGTGCATGTTTATTATATAATAAACCAATTGCATAATTTAAAATGTCACATAGGAAGGTAATTGATAAAAAAAATTTTTTTTTTTAAATGTAAATGTTTTTTTGTAAATTTTTGCAAATGTTATGTAAATATTTAGTACCTCCCCCCAGAGTATTTTACCGTGAACATCAATCAAATCTTCTTCCCCACTTTTCATACATATTACCATTTGGCATTCAGGACCGGCTCATTTATCTGGACGCTGCTGAGGATTTTGTGGCCAAGGCTCGTCGCTTCTACCCTCCTAGAGATGACGATGATGAAGAAGAGAACCCCCTTGCGATAAATCTGCCTCTGTTGCTGTCCCGTATGAATCAGAACATCTCTGGAGGAGAGGATGAGGATGAGGATGATGATGGGGGTGAGACAGGACCAGAGGACTGACACTGAGAGGATTTCATAATCAGTTAGAAGGATATCTGGAGGTACATCCCCATTGCCAGAAAAGTTGTGACATTGTGTAAAATGCACATCAAGAATATGGGATTGGTTAATTCTGAAAAAAGTACAAAGAAAAGATTTCCAGTGTTTTCACTGACCAACTTAATTGTGTTTTTGCAAATATAAACAAATTTTGATTTTGATGGCTGCAACACTGCAAAAAAGTTGGGTCATGGTTTACCATTGCGCCAAATTTCATGAGATAATTGTCAAAGAGTTCAAAAATCAATGCAAGATTGCGACGGACTTTCACCAACTACATAATATTGTGAAAAGATTCAGGGAATCCAGAGAAATCTCTGTCCGTGTAGGGCGAGGCAGGAGACGTCTGGTGAATGTGTGTGACCTTTGACCCCTCAGATGGCATTGCATGAGAAACTATCATGCTACTGTGTTAAATTTAGCCAGGTGGGCTCAGGAGTACTTTGGAAAACCGTTGTCACTTAACACAGTCTGACGCTGCATCAAAAACAACGTGGAAATGTGTGTCAGATGAATCCATGTTTCAGCTTTCAAACAGACATCGAGTTCTCAGTCCAAAAGACGAAAAGGCACTATCCAGACTTTCATCAGCGACAGGTGCAAATTCAAACATCGGCCATGGTATGGAGATGCATCAGTGCAAACGGCATGGGTGAGTTGCATATGTGTGAAGGTACCATTGATGCGGAGGCGTGTATTGGGTTTGTACGGAGACATGTACTGCCATCAAGAGGACATCTTTCTTGGGAAGCAAGACAATGCCAGGCCTCATTCTGCACGTGCTAAAACAGTTTTCATAAATACTCTCCTTCTTCAGTCCAGATCTGTCGCCTGTTGAAAATGTTCGGCCCATCATGAAAAGGAGAATCACACAACGACGACCACAGACTGTAGCAAATCCATCAAAAAATGCAGCCGTTAGAATCCTCAATTCCAATTAAAAGGTGACGTGATGAACATGCTTTTTTTCCCCCAACCTTTTTCTGGAGTGTTGCAGCCATCGAATATATTTACAAAATACAACTAAGTTGGTCAGTCAAGACATTGGAAATCTTCTCTTTGTGCTTTTGTACAATATAGGTTCAAGTGAATTCGGTTAACGAATCAGAGATTCTTGATTTTATTGCATTTTACGAAGTGTCCCAAACTTTCTGGAAATGGCATTGAAAATGGATTTGGACTGATTTCGGCACGGGTCAAGGTGGAAGATTCAATAGCACAGGTTAAATCATTAGACAAATGCTTTTGTGAGAAAGGGGAGACTATTATCAGAATCTTCAGAATAACTGAAGAACTCACATCTTGTGTAACTGTGAATTGTAAGATCAGTAGGAGATTCAGGATTACTGAGGCATGTTTATATTGTAAGTGTGTGATGGTGAAGTGAATTTGAATCAATAGAAAAGAAAGTTTTTCTCTTGAAATTTGTGTCTGTGTTCTTTACATTGAATAATTGTTTGATGCATAATAAGGTTCTTCACCTCATCTTTCCATAAGATAATATAATTCTCAAACATAATGCACAAACTTCATCACATCGCAACATAATCACTTGTATTTTATGCATCTTATGCACTTTATTCCTTTATCATGCATGGTATTTATTTAGCAGTTGTGTTGATTTACTCGCATACACACGCATGCGAGTGGACAATTTTTTAATTAACAACTGATTCAATCATATTGTAAAACTGTTAAGATTATATATCGTTACAAATAGGAAAATGAAAAAGAAACATTTATTCTTGGCTATATTGTTAGTATATTGTATAGTTTTCTATAATTAAAACTGCGAACAAGAGAAAACCTTAACATTTTAACAAAAATACATGTGCTCACTATGCTGGAAATAATTTAGGCTTATTAAAAAATAATTTAATACATTTTGGACATTCATTGGCATACTATTCATGTTCTAGCTTTAAAAAATTGGATGTTTATATTTATTTTTGATAGTTTAGTTCTCTAAAATGATCCAGTTAAATGGCCTGTAGATTTAATGACTGCCTAAATATGATGAACCGTAACGACACCCTGTGGCTGGCAAAGCAGAAAAATACACAATAATATCTACAAATAAAATGATTTAAAGAAACGGTAACCTTTTTATTGAACATTTTTATTGAGGTCCCAAAAACCATCATCAACAATATTATGTAAACAATATTAATTAGGAAAATAATAAAAAACAACAGCTCAAATTTCCACAGCCCCCAGGGTTGAGCGGACAGTACGAGGGAGTGGATTCAAGCTAAGACGAGATATCATGTGCAATCAGGAATGTAGACATGGTGTGTGGCGCTCTGAGGACTGGAGTCTGCTGAGGGCTACTGCTGGACCTGCCAACATCATCAGAGAAACGACACTTAAGAAGAGACACAACTGAACGGGAAATCTGCAAGATGTCTATTTGAATGGACATGCTTTTGAAGACTAAAATTCATGAAGTGTCTAAGACAATGTGAAAGTCATTTTGTTCTGGAGCTGGTATAGGTTTTCTGTACTTGATGTCACTGTCTATCATTTATGTGTAAGGTTAGACGTGGCACAGAGCTAAATTTAGACATTGCACAACATATGTCAACGGTTTAATGGGGGAAAAAAGACTAGCTCCTGTGAGGCATAAACTCGTGTTTTACTTTGAAAACACGACCTAATTCACAACATGTCAAGTTTGTTTTTCCATGATCGATTTAGAAAGTGAATGATTTCTGGGAAAACCTTAGTGGTTACTCTTTTGACTTAATATGTAACCGAGTGCATGTCTAACTGAATAGAGAAATATAGCCTTGTAAGGATTATGGATGAAGTTGTTTTTTTAACTAACAACTATTTTTTGTATTACTTTTTTTTTTTAATCTTTCTTCATTTAATTGTATTTTTATTTAGTTGTTTGTATCTTTATTTAATTGTATTCATCTACTATCTTAGAAAATATATATATTCAGTGTGTATATATTATATATAAAAATATATAAAGATAAATCAAATAAATAAATCTAAATCAAATTTTATATAATTTTTGAGAGCCTGATTACAAAAACAAAACTCACCAATAAATCCATGTCCTAAGCACACAATAATAATGATCAGATTATAATTTTATGTAGCCTATATGAAAGACTTGTGCTGCACATGTGCTGTATTTTCTTTTTTATAGTAATTTCAATCATATTTCAAGCAATTCAAAACCATCATGGTGAACAGTGTGCAATGCATCTGAATGTCTCAGCTGAAGGAACTTATTAGCTGTCTACTATTACATGAAATGGCATTACTTATTAAATGCATATATAAATACATTAAAATACATGTTATATAAATTACATATATAAATTAATTATTTATATATAGTGGGGGAAATAATTATTTGATCCCCAGATGATTTTGTAAGTTTGCCCACAAAGAGATGAAGGGTCTATAATTTTTACGGATAGAGACAGAATATCAACCAAAAAAAATCCAGAAAACATATTATATAAAGGTTATAAATTGATTAGCATTTGATCGAGTAAAATAAGTATTTGATCCCCTACCAACCGGCAAGAATTCTGCCTCCCACAGATTGGTTATGTGGAACACAGATTAGCCCTGTCACTTTAAGAAAGTACTCCTAATGTCAGCTCGTAATGTGTATAAAAGAAACCTGTCCACAGAATCTGTATTAACTCTATTGACCAAAGAGCTGTCAAAGGACATCAGGGACAAGATTGTAGACCTGCACAAGGCTGGAATGGGCTACAAGACCATCAGCAAGAAGCTTGGTGAGGAGGAGACAACAGTTGGTGCCATTATTCGGAAATGGAAGAAATACAAAATAACCATCAAACGCCCTCTCTCTGTAGCTCCATGAAAGATCTCGCCTCATGGGGTATTGATGATCATGAGAAAGGTGAGGGATCAGCCCAGAACTTCACGGCAAGAGCTTGTTAATGATCAAGGCAGTTGGGACCACAGTCACCAAGCAAACCATTGGTAACACTACACCAAAATGGATTGAAACCCTGCAGCGCCCGCAAGGTCCTCCTGCTCAAGAAGGCACATGTACAGGCCCGTCTGAAGTTTGCCAATGAACTTCTAATGATTCAGAGATGGCTTGGGAGAAAGTGCTGTGGTCAGATGAGACCAAAATTTTGCTCTTTGGCATCAACTCAACTCGTCGTGTTTGGAGGGAGAGAAATGCTGACTATGACCCCAAGAGCACCATCCCTGCAGTCAAGCACGGAGGAGGAAACATCATGCTCTGGGGCTGTTTCTCTGCTAAAGGTACAGGACGACTTCACTGTATTGAGGGGCTGATGGACAGGGCCATGTACCGTCAAATCTTGGACGAGAACCTCCTTCCCTCAGCCAGAACACTGAAGATGGGTCGTGGATGGGACTTCCGGCATGACAATGACCCAAAACATACCGCCAAGGCAACAAAGGAGTGACTCAAGAAGAAGCACATTAAGGTCTTGCAGTGGCCTAGCCAGTCTTCAGAGCTTAATCCTACTGAAAATCTGTGGAGGGAGCGGAAACTTCGAGTTGCAAAGCGAAAGCCAAGAAACCTTAAGGATTTAGAGAGGATCTGTAAAGAGGAATGGACCAAAATCCCTCCTGAGATGTGTGCAAACCTCATGACCAACTACAAGAAACGTCTTACCTCTGTGCTTGCCAACAAGGGTTTCTCCACCAAGTACTAAATAATGTTTTGCTTGGGGATCAAATGCTTATTTCACTCACTGAAATGCAAATCAATTTATAACCCATATACAATGTGTTTTTTTGGTTAATATTCTGTCTCCATCTGTTAAAATAAACCTATCATAAAAATTATAGACTCTTCATTTCTTTGTAAGTGGGTGAACTTACAAAATCAGCAGGGGATCAAATAATAATTTATGGCTTGCTAATAAGATAAGTTTTTAAAATACTAATGTAGACTATAAAAACATATAGCATAAATCATCGCAGTGCAGGTAGGTGTTGACATACCTGCTGAGACTGTGTGTCTGGTCCTCTGCTGGCCAAACGACTGAGAATGTTTCTTTCGGACATCTGCAGCCTCACGGCAACAGGCGGTATCCTGGCGATGGTCGCCGGGAGACGGGTGACATCTGCTTTCATGTCACTTAGCAACTCCTCCAGCTGTTTTAGTACTGTCAGAAACAAATACAAAGAGGTAGTGAGTGTGTGTCGTCTTCTGTAACGCATCACACTCTGGAATTAAATTAAAATAACATGAGCTCACATGAAGTACCTTTATGTAGGACGGCGTTGGCAGGTTTGTTTCCGGACATGGATTCCTTGCTCAGGTGCTGGTGGGACTCGGCCAGACACTCCACTTCACTGAAGCGTGTGTTGAGAGCCATGGAGGGGTGAGAGGGGTCTTCAGTCATGTTGAGATACGCAGCTCTGCGCAGCTGTTCTTCAATCACCAGAGCCTGCTCAAGCAACTACACGAGACATCGAAAAGTTGTTACTAAGGCTACGTTCACACGGTCAGTCCAAATCAGATTATTTGTGTATCCCATTATTGAACCTGATCTAAAATTGAGTGTCCACATTGTGTATCGCAACAGTTCAGATCCGATTTGTGTGTCCATGTTTCATTTTCCGGAATATCTGCATTGGTTTCTATGGCAAAGATGTTGCGTTGGTAGGTATACATCAACAACAACTTCAGCACGGAGGGATTTGCAATACAGATGTTGTCTTATTTATAACATGACAATGCTTAACTGGAACCGTCTCCGTTTTATTGTCATTTTCTGCTCATCCAGCACTTTGCAACAACACCGCATTGTTTCTGTCAGACGTTTACGTTTTACATGGCGTGATAAAGTCCCAAACCAAGCGAAATCCAATCAGAGCAGTCGGACCGAAACAAATTTCCAGAAAACCGATTTGAATAGGATTTAAAACCATATATGAATGTAGCTCGAAACGGATTTGTAAAAAATCGCATTTCATGTGACACTTTGCCGTTCACACTTAATAAATCTGATTGGATTTCAACCGGATATATATACAAAAATCAGATTTGGACTGACAGTCTGAAAGAGGCTTATAGATGCGTTCACGCCATGTCAGAATGGCTGTAGTTACGAGACTCCGACTTGTAAAAAGTGTTCACATCCTCATAGTAATTATAACTTGTAAATTCTGAATTTTCGGGGTGCTCCGACTTGTCCCATAGGACCGATGCAGATTCATTTAGGCAGATTCATAGAAATGCATAATTCCGAGTCCGTAGATGTGAACAGAATATCACAGGAAGTCATCTCGTAATTACAACATGATGTGAACACAACACAGCATATCTCATATACCTTGCATATCTATATCTATAACAAAAAAAGACTGCTTCCTTTCATTATACCTTGAATCTCCTAGCCAAAAACTTGTTCTTGATCTCCAGGAAGTTTCCCCTGTTGATCTCTCCCTTGAAGGGTTCATTGAGAATGGCGAATCTGACGTCATTCTGAATATCTTGCCAACGAGCATAACCGTGTCTGAGACGGTGAGTTAAGGTAGATTTCATATTCAGCGTTTCATTGAACACACGTAAATCACACTGACACGTGTGCACATACACGGAAAGCAGCGGGGGGGGGGGGGTTTAAGGATACTGTATGATGCCAGCAAGTAGCCAGTAGTCATGGCGACGATGCCAGATCTCATTGGTCTTCTTGGTGACGGTAGCGGCTCGCTCCTCATTCTGCCACAGTGAGTGTAATTCTGTGAGAAAGAAAGAGAATTAGTACAAATGCACAAATATGTACAATATAAGAGACAAAGCAACAAAACATAAAATGTACTAAAAATATACTAATTGATAAAAAAATAAAAATTTGTAGATACTGAAATTCAGTTCAAACAGTGTATTTTTCTTACAACAAAAAAATATTGATATTGTCCATTACAGATATATTATGCACTTTAAATAATATATATAAATAAAAATTACCCCAAAGCAAAAGTAAGATAAGTCTTCACAGCTTGTCAAGGTCCCACGTTTTTTGGGTCATAAGCCGCTTTCCGACCGGAGGAACCTTTTCACAGTTCCTAGAACTATTGGCTAAAGTACCCGGATGTCGGCGTGTTCGCACCGCAGGAACTAGGAACGATTTTAGTTCTAGGAACTCCATTTGTAGGAACTAATTTAGGTCCTACTTCAGAGTAGGGTCTAAACCAGCACTATAGGAACTACCCGTGACGTTAGTGTACGCTGATTGACCGAACGCACGCGGAACACCAGCACCCGCCATTTTTAAAACAGCTAGAATGTAAACACACAGATTATAGCCTATATATTTACTCCATAAACTAACTATACAAAGTTTAAACATGGAAAACAGTGATAGATGGGTCTCTAAACCTTTATGCTGAAGAGAAAATCCAACGCAACTTTGAGGGGACCAAGCCAAACATGATTATGTTTATCTGCCCAGCTAGCAACACTGGACATCAACCACACGGCATAGGCTAATAACCTTTTTTCACATAATGTCTACTTTTTATAACAGTTCTATCTAATAAGATATTAAACAGTACTGTTAGACAGATCGCTAACTAATAAACACAGAGAATGCGAGCATTGTTTGCTCTGGCGGTCTCAGCGCCGCCAAAATAAAGGTCCGTCGCGCCGTCAAAATAAAAGTCACCGTGCTTGCGTCACTCCCTTACCCCTCCTACCAGTTCCTATGGCCACTTGGCCAGTGCGAACGCAAACAGCAAACCCGAGTTTGGGGGAGAGTAGTTCTTAGAACTGTTTAGAAGTGGACAGTTCCTAGAACTAAGTTCCTAGAACTACTTGGTCGGAAAGCGGCTATAATGGCTTATAGCTTAAAAATAGTACAAAACCTGAAAAGAATTTCTGAAACAAACACTCAACAGGAGATCTTACCGGTAAACCCTCCATCTGCAATGTTGAACATGAACCGTGTTTTGGCTTTCTTCCTCTCTTCAGCACCCGCTGCTGCTGCTGCTGCTGCTGCTGCTGCTGCTGCGCTGTCTTTGGCACTTTCTCCGTTCTGTAGTTTTCCCGCTTCCTCCGTCTTACCAGATTCCTTCTCATCCTTCTGACCTGGAGCGAAACGAACGACAGAAGTTAGTAAAGCGGGAGGGGGAAATCCATAAACTACATAATCATGTCAAATCTAATCAGGTGGTACAGACCTTTCTTCTCATCTGTAACAGGGGTAGTGTCCATCTTTTCAGGTTCATCATCCTTCTTTTCTCCTGAAAGGACGTATGAACAGAAATTAGCCACTGTATGTTTGGATTTTAAGATTTCAGGGTTCTTGAGACCTTCTTGAGAATCAACCGTGAGATTCCACATTATTAAAGTTTAATGACTGTGAATGCCATTTCTGTTCACCTTTGTTGTCTGAAGTTTCCTTCTCAGCCTCAGATCCTTTGGGCTTGGTGTCTTCGGTCTTCTCATCAGCTTCTCCAGACTTCCCTTTCTCCTCTTCTTTCTCAACTTGATTCCCATCAGCCTTATCTGCCTCTGAAGAAGATTCAGACGTCTTTTCCTTCTCCTCTTTGTCTTTTACTTTCTCTTCAGGAGCAGAGGAAGCTTCATCTTCATCCGGAATGGCAATGACCTTTTGATGGAGAAACAGAATCACCTCATTAATAACCAAAATCAACTAAAGTCACATGGTTAAAACACTGAAAATTAAGCAGAGATCCACAGAGTTTGTTGCATAAGCTGACACTCACTTCATTGTCTTTATTTTCACTGGCCTCCTTCTCACCGTCTCCATTTTTCACCTTTTCTTTTTCAGCGTCTTTTCCACCATCTTCTGCTTTGGAAACAACATCTGTAGAACAAACACATAAAAAGGTTTAATATTTGGACTGCAATATTTGCAGCAATAACTCACAAAAATAATTAATTTTAATGCTGTGTCAGCAGCTGAGGCTATTTTCATGGCAAGAGCTGTTGTACATGTTCTACCAGTTAACAAGGAGATGTATAAATACAATAAAATAAAACCAAACAATAGAAAAACAAGATGTTTTACATATGATAAAAACTCTAAGGACTTGTTCAGTAATATCCTTCCAGAAAAGTTTTAAAGTCAGCGTGAAATTTGTTTTAGGGCGGGACTTGATTTTTGGGAATGAATTGGATGGTTAAATGGTTGTGGTTTGCTATTGGTCGAGCTCTTGTGAGAAAAATAAAGAACATGCATTAAATTGGACCTTTACCCTTCAGTAGAAACGCATGCGTTAGTCTAATCTAGAATATACTAAACATCTGGTGGACACCACTTGACAAAATCTTGTTTTGAAAGGGAATGAATGTCTGCTGGAGATTTTAGGATAGATTTCTCACAAACAGGAAGTAGATGAGCGAGCTGAGGCATGCAGTACCTGGAGCAGGAGTGTTCGGCTGAGTGTCCGCTGGAGTGCCAGTAGAGGGCGTTTTGCTGGGGGAGTCGGGCTGGCTGCCGGTGGTGGACACGGTTTTATTCTCGTTCAACTCCATCATCCAGGGCATGGACCACTGACCGTTTACATGCTCGAACTCTTGCACCTGAAAACAGACGTTATCCAAATGCCCACAATTAGACAACTGCAAAAATTTGATTTCGCTTTCACGCATCTTGGAATTTTTCATATGAACTATTTATGTGAACTCATTGGTATTGCATTTTAACTACAATAACACATTACTAACTTACCTTCTTTCGGATCAACGACATCACACCAATACGAGTAAGGACGTGTTGCCGTGACAGTCCCTCCCGAGGAACGCCATCGGCAAAGCTTTCAGCACCATCCGCACCAGGCTCACACAAGTGCCGCATAAAGAGAGAGACGTAAGCCCTGACAGAAAGAGAAACCGGTTTATAGATCCTGATACACCAAAGATACAAATATTTATTAGGCTTTAATGGAGTTTATGGTGAGCTTACAAGTGTTTCAAAGAAAACATTAGAGTTCTTTTGATGTTTCTAAACTAAAATACATATATGAAAATATATTTGTTAAATTACTACTAGATAACTAAATATAAGCGACTGTTCAAAAGTTTGGGGTCGGTAAGATTTTTTAAATGTTTTTTGAAAGAAGTCTCTTTATTTGATCAAAAACACAGCAAAATTGTGAAATATTAAAATAGAAAGCAGTTATTTTAAATAGTAATGATATATTTTAAAAAACAATTTATTCCTGTGCTGGAAAAGCTGAATTTTCAGCAGCCATTATTTCAGTCTTCAGTGTCACATGATCCTTTAGAAATCATTCAAGAAACAAACTTATGATAACAGATCAGTAAAAAAAAAAAAAAAAAAAAAAAAACTTAATTGGCCCCAATACCGATCCTTGAGATCGGGGGTGCATTTCCCAAACGTATTGCTAGCCAACAATGGTCGCAATTTCCGCTAAATTGTGTTTATAACGACAGAGCTTGCGACCATAGTTGGCTTTAGGAAACGCACCTCATCTAGGGACATCTATAATGATAAATAGATTGAAACTAAAACCACTAAATGAGCTAAAACTCACTTGAACTCCTTCTCTGATTTGCCACGCAAGTCTCTGACCAGCCACTGGGTTGTGAAGGCGTCCTGAGGCGGCATCCCATAACGCATCACTGCATTCAGGAAGGCCTTCCTCTGACGAGCATTGAAACCCAACACCTGTCAAATCAAGACGTTTTAGTAAAGTGCAACTCAAAATACATGCGTTTAAGAAAACAAAAATCCCAGATTCCCTTACCTCAATGTTACCGCTCACTCTGGCCAGCAGGGGGGGCAGGGGTTTGTCTTTGTCGTTTCTGAGGCCTTTCCTGTTGGGTCGCCGTGAATTGGCTGTAAGCAAACAACAAAAATTGTGCTCAATAAAAGGGTGTAAACATTTTTAAATCTTTTATGCATTTCTAAATTCCTATCTTTACTTATCGTCATGCTCATCTCACCTTCTGATCGTTCGTCAAAGTCCTCATCTCCTTCCTCTGAAGCAACGGAATAATCTGATTGGCCATCAGATTGATCATCCTGCCAGTCTGAAACAGAGCAAGAAAGATGATTAACATTTAAACAATTGTAAGTAATTGAAAAAGTTATTTTAAGTTTATATTAACTTGGAACAAAATGCCAAGTATGGTTTATAGTTAAGTTTTGATTATGAAGAGTTGTAAAAGTTTTGTCAATCCTTACGTCTCTTACCTCGGTCCTCCTGGGACCCGTCATTGTAGTTGACCTGTTTGCGGATTCGTTTGCCCTTGCCCAGATTACGAGCCAAATCCTCCTGCTGCTGCTCATAATGGTGTCGGAGCAGCTTCTCCCAGTAATCTGGATCCACACTTTCCTCCTGCTTAATGATCTCCCTCTGAACTTCCTCTTCCTAAGGGAGAAGACAAGAAAGAACAGTGAATAAGAGCAAAAAAATGGCAAAAGTGAGATACATAAACGTATTAATGAAGTTATATGCCAATCAGTCAGTACGGGACATGAATAAACCACAGCTTGATGTGACATATCACTTGTGTCAACTATGGCTGCACGATTTGGTGGAAAAATAAAATTGCACCTTTTCTGATAAAACTGGTAAATGGCATATAAAATGTGATAATTTTTTTTATTGTTTTAATTATTATTATTATTACAAAGTAAAAATAAGCTAAACTATTGTAATACCTTACTAGTGTAACATTACTACTATACTAGTATCATATTATTACCTTTAAAATAAGGTGTTAATATTATAAATTGAGTATTTAAGAAAAAAATTACAGTATACTAAAATTACAAAACTAATATTTAAGGCTGTTTTCAAACATTAAACCAAGTTATATTACTATTATATTTCACTATGATAAAAAGCATTTAAAATATAATAATTTTGAGAATTTATTTTTTGTATTTTACAGTACAACTGTTAAATTACAATACATATAAAACTGTCTTAATTCATTTCATTGTTAAACTATCTAGTTTTATTTTGGCGTAAAACAGCAGGAGACTATTAGCTTCTCTTTTGTTGACAGAGGGCTTATAATCTCTTTTCATTGCAAGTTTGCGAAGAGGGTCGCTGCATTTTGTGCTCCTAAATGCATGTTATAAGCGACACCAAGCCACATCACGATTTTGGTTTTATTTTGATTGATTTTGCAGTCCCACAGGTCCAACAGCCCACATTGCTCTTTATCGGCACTCACCGCTTCCTCCTCGTCCTTGACCACATACTGAGCCACTTTGAAGGAGCTGAGATACTCGTTCATGCTCTGGATCTCCGTGTCATCCGTGGCGTCCTGGTTCCGATCCAGCAGCCGATCGATGGCTTTGTCATCATAGTGAATCACGCTGCTATCCTCTTCTTTGTTCTCTCCTTGACAGACAAACACAACCAGTTTCACACATCTCAGTTGCTTAAGTGAGAAGCTGCACAGGTATAAAGTAAGAAGGAAAGAGGTTTGTAAATCCAGCCACACCTTCTTGCTCGTCCTTGAAGAGCTCCTCTGTACCAAATTTGAGAATGTCATCCAGCTCCTGTTTGGACATTGAACCGGTCTTTGAGCCCAATCCAGGACGCACAACCAAGTGAGTCAACATCATCTTCTTCTTGGCCACCTTGAGATTAAACACATAAAGACCAAATCAGTTTACATTCAAAAGACAGTGTTGCATAAAAATAACATTTCACTTCCCAGAAAGATAGGGTATACCTGAGTAATTCTTTCTTCTACAGAGGCTTTGGTCACAAAGCGGTAGATCATCACCTTCTTGTTTTGACCAATCCTGTGAGCTCTGCTGAAGGCCTACAAAGAGAAAACAACAGCCTAAGTGAAAATGAGGATAACAAACTCAACAAAATCTAAATGAAACATACTGAAGATTATTAACGTTTCTGAAGATTATCCTGACACCAAACACCAGATAAGGGGCTTTCGCACCAGAGGAACCTTTTCGGACCCGCTTTTTGGCGTGTTCGCACTGCAGGAACTGGGAATGATTTTAGTTCTAGGAACGCCTTTTGGGGGAGCTAAATTAGCTAAAATAGTATGGTCTAACCAGTGGTGTAGTGGTAAAAAAAGAGGTGGGTAAACTATAAATTCTGGTGGACCACGACATGGTCACCCGGTAAGGTTGGCCACTGCCTACCGTTGTATGTGTATCCTGATGACATCGCTATAGGCTATCATTTGATGGTACTACCAAGGGTATCACTGGTTGTTCCCTCATCATAGGTCACACAATCACTATTCAATTCATACATTAATCTAAGTTCTTGTTAAAGAGACTCAGAAAGGAATAATATGGTTGAAATCTATCAAGTTTAGTGGGGACCGGGGACAGTTGCAACACTTTTTGCATTTCTCTCAGTTACTCAGACTATTTGGACTAGACCAACCAAATTTGTACATATTAAACTTCTGTCTGCCAATTACCCATACCATTTAAAGATGATTATATAAGACATATTGTTCACAGTATTTATTTGAATGGAAGAAGTCAGATGTTGCAACTGACCCCGACCCATTAATTTCATTAATTAACTTAAGCTTTTTGTCTCAATGAGCATCGAATTCTGAAAATATTAACTGTTTTAGGCCTACTATAATATTATAGTATTATTTATTTCAATAATATTATTGTAGTCTTTTTTATTTATTTAGTCATATTTATCAAAAAACAGTTTTTGAGTTTTGTTTGTTCATGTGTAGAACATAGGCCTACACAGATTCAGTGTGCAGGTGTTACAGATGCTATTCAATCTCTCCATATTTCAGTGTCAGACAGGAAGAATTGAACAGTTTGCAATGCAACAAACTTTTATTAAACATGCAATTTATATCTTGTTGCTTGCAACCGTCCCCAACCCTATCAGCCATGACAGAACATCATGTGCCTGCTAGACACACTGACTTTGACACATGCTAACCATGCCACTTAGAAGTCAACAAAACAATAATTCAAACGAAGTAAGTTTTGTTTAATTCATACAAAATTTCAGGACAGTATGACAAAAATATATCTCATGAAAATGTTTACTTTCATACCTCCAAAATAATTTTTGTTCAACAAATGCAGCAGCATATGTTGAATATGTCTACTGTCTTTTTGGAGGGGGGAGGGTCTAACTGCGCATGTTCAGTATGAGTGTCATCACTAGGGGTGTAACGATACACAAAACTGACGGTTCGGTATGTCCCACGGTTTTGACGTCTCGGTTCGGTTCGGTTCGGTTCGGTTCATTTAGGTGGGGTGGGGGGTTTAGAAAGCTAAAATTGTTTTTGTTTTAAAAAAAAAAACAGTGCTTTAATTAACAAATTGTGTCCTTGTCTTTAAATTAATTAAATTACAAGTAAACGTTTCACAAGGATAAAGGTTTGCTAATGCTGTAAACTATATAGGAGACCTTACTTTCACATTACTATAACATTAAAGCTTAATAACAGAGCCTAGACTTTTAGCCTAAATTCAGTTGCTATTTATTTTTAGATATAATAATAATAATCAACACTCAAGTAACAAATTGTATGAAAACATGTAAACTGTACATAAGGCAGTTTTTACTCTAATTTATTATTGAAATATAATCATTTACACAGTTGCTGTCATTTTCATGACAGATATTTTAAACATACATTAAATAATCAAGATGTCATTAACAGGTTAAGTAAAATATAATATATAGGCTAATATAGTGCATTTATTTAGTTAAAGGGTTCATTTCCTTAGCAAACCAACAAGCTGTGGACACTGAATGACTTGCCTGAGGTAAATAAAGCTATGTGAAAAACTACGTGTTTTATTGACGTATTTCCGCTGTTGAAACACTGACTTAGCGATTACACGAGTTATGATGCCTTTCAGTAAGTATACTGTATCTTTCAACATACCTTCAGGTGTCCATTCATGTTTATTATGTAACTGAGGAAGAGATGCTCGCGTTTACTCGCGCTCCGCGCTGCCGCTTTAAATGAGGAGCCTAGTATGGTGATCTGTCACGCCACATCAAAGAGCGCCAAAACGACATTTAATGTTTGAATTTCGTGATCAAATAGACAGAATCTGAAAGATTACACCTTGCTTATTATCGAAAGTAACAAAACACTGAGCTTATTGCGATTAAATGTGGTTAATGGTGGTTAGGCAACAACGGTGTATTCGGTGTGTACACATAAGACATGAGGTCCAATGGGGGCGGGGCGGGCGTGTTCGGTACGCCATGAGAGTATCGCGATTCGTATCGTTGGTGGTGTATCGCGGTTTTTCGGTTCGGTTCGAATATCGTTACACCCCTAGTCATCACGCTAGCTTGTTTCTGATTGGAGAAAAATGACATGTTGCAATCATCCCCATCCATGTAGAGGGAAAAGTCTTTAACCTGTTGCAGGCTTGATTCCCTCTGAATCTCTTGCACAGTTGGGTTTTGACATGCTCCCTACATTAAACCAGCTGCCTGTAAATCACTTTTTTGCATCGTTTTATTGATTTCCTGTTGCGACTGCGATCAAGTTTCATTCTCGCGCAGCTTGTTTAGTAACATCACGAGCGTGTGTTTTCTTCTACGTGTGTGCGCCGTTCTCTTTGTTCCGTGTGTGTGTGTGTGTGTGTGTGTGTGTGTGTGTGTGTGTGTGTGTGTGGCGCGCACTGCGCTCTCTGCTCCGTGTTTGCGCGCTTTTCTGCTCTGTAGTTAACGGCCCAAATGCTCGAATCATGTGCCGATCGGCGATCACACACTGGAAAAGCAAAGTCCGCTCAAATAACGTGACATTTAGAGGTGGATAAACGCAATGTAGAGGTGGATAAACGCACTTTGGAGGTGGGCAAACGCTATTTCCAAATTTTGGGAGGTGCGTAAACGGCGTTTACGTGCGTTTAGCCTCCACTACATCCCTGGGTCTAACCCAGCACAATAGGAATTACCAGTGACGTAAGTGTACACTGATTGGCTGAACGCACGCAAAACACCAGCACCCGCCATTGAAAAAAAAAGCTGTGCACGCACACACGCACGCGCACACACACACACAGTATAACAGTATAACCTCTATATTAACTCCACATACTAACTCTATGAACATGGAAAACAGTGGCAGATGGACCTCTCAACCTAAGGAGAAAATCCAACACAACTTTGAGGGGACCAAGCAAAACATGATGATGCATTTCTGCTCAGCTAGTGACATTGGGCATCAACCACATGAAAAACGCTAATACTTTTTCATATTCTGTCTACTTTCTTTGTATAACAGTTCTGTCTAATAACGTATTAGACAGGTCTGTTAAAGGCACAATATGTAATATTTTTCGATTCAAATATCCAAAAACCACTAGAACAATGTTTACGTACGTACGATTTCTGCTCGATTCCCGTCGGATACTTTTCCACCGGCTGTAGAGGTAAGACAACTCCCATGATTCCGCGAAATTAAGGCATCATCAAGCTACACCTCTGTTTTGAATAAGCGACCTCTAGTGGCGAAAATTACATACTGTGCCTTTAAACAGATCGTAAACTAATAAAGACTGAGAATGGGAGCACTATGTGCTCAGGCTCTGGCGTTCACTCCAGAGGTCCTACTGGCGGTGCGAGTGCAACCAGGAAAATGGCCCTAGGGGAACATTTAGTTCTCGGGGAACCGCCCTGGAGGCTAGTTCCTAGAACTACCCAGTGCAAAAGGGGCTATAGAGTCTTTTGCAGATGAATGATCTTACTTGAATGTCATTGTGAGGGTTCCAGTCTGAGTCATAGATGATGACAGTGTCTGCGGTCGCCAAGTTAATACCCAAACCACCGGCTCTGGTCGATAGCAGGAAAGCAAACTGAGGAGCACCAGGAGCTAGAGCGAAAAAAAACAATTCATTTTGAAACGAACTCATTTCAGAAATTAAGTTTATACAGAGCAACAGAGAACAAATGTATGGACCATATTAGTTACACATCTGGTCCTACCATTAAAGCGGTCAATAGCTTCCTGTCTCATGCCTCCTGTGATGCTTCCGTCAATACGCTCATATTTGTAGCCCTCATTCTCCAGGAAGTCTTCCAGCAGGTCCAACATTTTGGTCATCTAGAGAAGAGGGACAACACATCTCAAACTCCTGCTGTTCATCATAGGGGTTGTGTCATTTTACACTTATCCATCTTTTTAATTTATTTGATCAAAAATACAGTAAAAACAGCAATATTGTGAAATATTACTAAAATTTAAAATAACTATTAATTATCTATTTTAATGTATTTTTAAAATATAATTTATTCCTGTGATGCAAAACTGAATTTTCAGCATCATTACTCTAGTCACATGATCCTTCATAAAACGTGAATATACTGACTTGTTGCTCAAAATTCTTTCTTATTATCAGTTGAAAACATTTGTGCTGCTGAATATTTTTGTAGAAACAGTGAAACATTTTTTTGTTTTAGGAATATAAAGTTCAAAGGAAAATATAAAGAACCCCAAACTTTAGAACAGCAGTGCAAATAATTAATTCTTAATAATGGCAATATTTATTATTATTGATACATTTCTAGCAATAGAAAGAATTTTTTTAAAAAGTTTAAGAAAATAATTTCTAAATAAATAAATAAAATGCTTGTTTACCTGAGAGAAGATGAGCACTCTGTGTCCACCGTCCTTGAGTTTCCGCAGCATCTTATGCAGTAGCAGCAGTTTGCCAGCAGATTTAGTCAGGGCACTGCCCTCGTACATCCCATTGGGCATCTTGGCAGCTTCCTGTTTCACACAGCCAAACAGAGAGCAGGATCTCTTCAATTTACTTGCTTGTATCCTCAAAAATCACATAATAGAACATATGCTATCGTCTATTATTAAAGGTACAGAAAGAGCAAAAAGTGGAGCGTACCATAGCAGCCACAGGGAAGAGATAAGGATGATTACAGCACTTCTTGAGGTCCATGACGACGTTAAGCAAAGAAACCTGATTTCCTCCGCCACGAGTGTTTAGAGCCTCAAAATTACGGGTCAGGATGAACTTGTAATATTTCCTGGATTAACATATGAGATTTAAAAAACTCTGTCTCTACAAATCCTGTAACCTAGTTCGCAGTCCATACCTCATTACATACTCACTTTTGCATGGGGCTGAGCTCGACTCGGACGATGAGCTCGGTTTTGGAAGGCATGTGCTTGAACACGTCTGCTTTGAGTCTCCTGAGCATGTGCGGTCCCAGCATGTCGTGAAGCTTTTTGATCTGGTCCTCCTTGGCAATATCGGCAAACTCCTCCAAGAAACCTTCAAGATTACTGCAGAGTGAGAGATAAAGAGCATAAATTATGTTTGCAGATACCCAGGGGGCCACCAGAGGGTGCTAAAGGGGTTCATTAAAAAAATGTACAAGAAAACATTTTTTATAGTGCTGTCAATCGATAAAAATAAAAAAAACTAGATTAATCACATTTTTTTCTGTAATTAGATGCAATTAAAAACACTGAAGTTTTTATATTTTTTTTAATATATTTATGCATGTAATAATTTCACAGTTAATCTGAAAATTAAATGTAGAAACAGTATATTTTAAATACTTTAATGCCATCTTTTTATGAATGAAGGCCAGTATCACTGATACTAATACTGCTACTGAGGTCTCCATGAAAAGGAATTTTCCCCTGAATTTTACACATTTATAGCCATTCAACAATACAGTGTATTGAGAGCTATATATATATATATATATATATTAGAGGTGGGCATAGATTAATTTTTTTAATCTAGATTAATCTAGATTAATTTTGAAATTAATCTAGATTAATCTAGATTAAAATGGCTCATTTGAATTCTGACGAAGGCATTCAGAATATGTGTGCTACCTAAATAATGACTATAAAAGTAAGTCTTTGTGAACGGGTTTCTCAAGCCAGGTGGCGCATTAGACCAGGGGCTCATCTCCTGTTTCCAAAATGCATCACAAACTGCTTGAGAAAGCTGTTCTACTCATAGACTGTAAAAGGTTACTACTGTACTGTTACCGTCCGTAGGCAACATTAGGTAGGCCTATGTTATTATCAACTACTATAGGCTATCAATTAGGGATGGGCGCCTAAAATCCATATTGTGATATACATTGCAGCCTCTTGCGATAATGATATATATTATAATAAAACCATTTCAGAGCAGGTTACACAGACCCTGCTAAACAACTGCTAAACGTTTTTTATTTTATTTTTTTTAAAGGGTGTATGTAGTTTTGAGAACATATATTGTGCAAAACTGTAAGTATACAACATAATTTTGCAGATAAATAAAATGTAAGTAAGTACACTGGCTGCAGAGACTTAAGTAGTCTAATGTTTATTATGTTTATAATGTTTATTATGGCTTGGAACTTATGAAACCCCAAATTTAATATATATTAAATATTGTCAGAATATTGTCTAACTGATGTCTTTTCAGTTAAAAAGAAACACAACAACGATTCTTAAAATCGGGCGCAGACAGAGATTATGTGCTACACCACTCACTAAGATATATTGGGAATAATACGCGCGCGCTGGTATTCAGTGATATGTTTCGTTTTGAATTTGAGGTGGTAGAACGGATTAGTCGTGTGTTAACTTACCGAACTGTTACCACACACACTCTGTCTATATAGTTTGCTGCTGCTCGTCGGACGGCTTAAATCCGAACCAAGTCCAAATAATGGATGTTGCACGGATCTTTTTCACCAGCTTTCACTTTCAGCCGTGTTCACTTAAGATGACGACGAATATGATGCGTTGAAGCCGGGTGTTCCTCGCGGCCGCGGGTAGATTCATAGCTTGTGTAGTATAGAGCAGCTCCCAACCCAACTTTGAGAATAGATTAACGGCGATATTTTTTTTATCGCGCGATAAGAGTCTCGCGTTAACACAGCACGTTAACGCCGATAACGGCCCACCACTAATATATATATATTTATTTTTTACATATATTAGGCTTAAAAAAAAAAAACTTTTAATTTAAATTAACTTATAACAATCCTCACATGAATCCCATAATAAATGTAATTTACCTGTGCCCTTCCTACCAGTCTTACATGTAGGAAATATACAGAAAGTTATCATACAGTCCGCACTGCATAATTCATAAATTTTATTTAGATTAATCCTTATTAAAGCTACAAAAGTTCTTTAGTCAAGAGCAGGGAGTAATTTTCCCTGTTACTTTTGTTCTTTGATTAACGTTAATGACAGACAGCATTAGTGGCTGCTGTCACTTTAAGACCTGACGCTGCTCACGCATCCCAGTTTGTCACTCTTTACGTTCATTTAAAACTTTAAATCGTTTAAGACTGCTCTTATGAGGATACTCGACAAAACGGAAATTTTGGCATAAATGTATGTGTTATTGTTTGTTCAAGGGTGAAGGAGAACTCGATTCTCCTTCGAAAAAGGCTTTAAGATCTTTTGGTTTGAAATTAATCAGAAAAAAAAAAAACATTTTGACAAACATACCTGAATCTCTCTGGTGTGAGGAAGTTGAGCAGATGGAAAAGCTCTTCTAAGTTGTTTTGTAGTGGAGTTCCAGTCAACAACAACTTATGCTGCAGAGGGTAATTGTTCAGCACCCTGAAAAACTGCATAACAAATACCACCACAGGACAACATTAAAACATCAAATCATCATAAAAATGTACAGTGTGATAAATTAGTAATTTGAACCAGTTTTAGCCACACAACTTGTGTCAAATTAATGCATAAAAGTGAATATCCATGTTGGTCTCACCTTTGACTGGTTATTCTTCAGTCTGTGGGCCTCGTCAACTACCAAACAAGCCCAGTCGATGGAGCCCAGGACGGCCGTGTCAATAGTGATCAACTCATAGGAGGTCAACAGTACATGGAACTTTACAGAGGCTTCTTTCTGCACGATCATAAGGGAAACAATCATTGATTTACAAGTGTCTTAAGAGTCTTTAATGGAAAGCAGAATTCTCCAACTCACTAACCTTCATCTTATAAGGTTTCTTGCCACCGCGGATGGCGTTGTTCTCAAAAGAGAACTCGTTTTCTCTGATGACAGCCCTGCTGTCCTTGTCACCGACGTATGTGACAACGTACATGTCCGGGGCCCACATCTCAAACTCTCGCTCCCAATTAATGATGGTGGACAAGGGGGCACTCACTAGGAACGGACCCTTAGAATGACCCTGGAGAACGAGCACACCAGCGTTTTAAAACTGAAGAAAGAGGACACGCTGTACAAAAGGTAGTAACATTCAATGTCTCAGTGGCCTTATATTTTTCTATGCTTACAAAACATCAAATATACTATTTAGCAACAGCATTGTATGAAAATGTATGGTATCGTTCAAAAGTTTGGGGCCAGTAAGATAAAAAATAAAAAAAAAGTAATACTTGTATTCAACTTTCTATTTATCAAAGAATCCTGAAAATAATGCATCACAGTTTACATAAAAATATGAAGCAGAACTATTGTTTCAAACATTGATCATAATAAGAAATGTTTAATGAGAAGATATCAGCATATCAGAATGCTTCTGAAAATTCAGCTTTAAATATAAAATTACATTTAAAAATTTTATTCCAATATAAGAGTCATTTTAAATTGTATTCATATTTCACAATATTACTGTTTTACTGTATTTTTGAGCAAATAAATGCAGCATTAGAGACTCTTTCATCAAAATAAAAAAATAAAAATCGTACACACCCCAAACTTTTGAATGGTAATGTAGTTCTTCTTGGATTACAAGATTAATAAAGCATAATGCATTTTAATTCTTTGTTCAATTTATCACATAACCCTTTTAGATACTCAATGAAAGTTAAAACAAATAAAAAAACAGGGCACCTCTTTATACAGTGAATAGAGGAAAACAGCAGTCTGCACGGTCTTTCCCAGACCCATCTCGTCTGCCAGGATGGTGTCGGTTCCCTGAGCCCAGGAGAAGCGGAGCCAGTTGAGCCCCTCCAGCTGGTACGGATGCAACGTTCCTCCTGTAGAGTCCAGATACTCTGGCTGACGATCAAACTTAATGGTGGGCTACAGGAGAGTACAAAAATTGGGTTTTAACCATCGATGTGCAAGTGAATGGTGCAGCTGGGTCTAATAAGTGCTGCCAGTGTGTAGAACCAACAAAATGAACCTCGCTTACATCCACGACAGGGTTCTCTGGAGGCCGGTCCAGTTTTCGCACCTTCCCTTTGATCTTCAACTTCTTTCCTGGTTTACCTTCATCACCCATCATCAACTCCCTTAAGGACAGAAAAACAGATGAATATGATGGTTGTGTGCATCAGTAGTACATGCGTTTTCTAGCACTTTCAGGCTATGAACCTGAAGATTTTTCTTAAATATCCTAAAAATCTAAATGTATTTCTTAATTTAAAAAAAAAAAAAACTGTTTTTATAGTCTTTTGTATAAATTTCATTGGCTTACAAACCACTTTTCTTTTATGCTGTTGTAACCAAGACTGTTCCTAAACAAAATATAACTTTTTTCTTTGAAATATTTGTATTTGAAAGCTGAAATAAAATAAAATACAAATTCACAAAAAAACTTATTTCAGTAAGTTGCCATTTCTAATATTCATTTAGTTTTAAGCTGAAGCACTAAAATTAACTGGAAATAAAAAGCTAAAATTGAACTAAAACTAAATTAATAAAACCTGAATAGTAATATTTAAAATAAATAAATAAATAAATAAATAACAAAAGCACAAAATTACTAAATTTAACCAGTTAAAATTTGAAAAATTAAAAATTAAAACTAAAAATACAAAAACATAGGCAAATTCAAGATATTTAAAAATGTATTTGTGTATAAATAATACTAAATATAACACTGAATGGTATTAAAAATATTATCAAATAATATCATAAACTTCACGACCTAGATGAATAAAAGTCTTGCCTGTTTTTCCCCATTATTGTGGAAGTTAAATGCCTTGCAACGGCTGTTTCTGTTCACATGTATACCTGTGGTTCCAGTACTGCAGTTTGAAGGCGTCAAACTCTGGTATATCCATATCCTCTGCCTCCCAGGTACACTGATCGTACGTTACATCCCTCCACTTGATAAGGTAGTGACAGTTATTCTTCTTATCCACACTAAAAGGAATAAAACAACAGGTACGGCATGAGCCATGAAATTGACCAAAAGAGATTCAATAAAAAGTTCTTGAGCTCATCTCACCTATGGTTCAGAACACGGTGAATCATCATCCACTCCATCTTGATGCCGAAGCGGTAGTACTTCTCCTCCATCCGAGCGTAGGCGGGGTCTTTCTTCTTTCTCTTGTCACTCTTGTCCTCATCTCCCTCAACACCAAAGTCTGTGGTCGGTGGCTCGTCCATGTCGTTCTTGCGCTGGTAGTTCCTGAACATCACCTGACAGTGCATCTCCAGCTAGAGGGAGATGTTGCGAGCCAAAGTTAGGATCAAGGAAACTACTTAAGTGTGAATTCAGACTAAATCTGGATTCAAAATGACATTATAATAAGCTATTGTCTGGATTCACAGATAGTAGATTAAACCCTGAAAGTTTTATATATATATTTTAAAAAAAATTGTTTTGAAGTGTGAATTTCCCTCTTAAATTATACATAAAACATTCATTTATAATAAATGACCTATAATAAATTACAATATATTGACTAAAAATATTAAGATGACACAGTAAAGCCATTTTTTAAGACCAAAATAAGAGCCAGTGATGTACCTGTAGCTCGGAAACCCAGGAGCAGTGCCAATAAGACATATTCTGCCATTTAACAAAGAACTCCCTCTCAGGGCGACCAGCCAATGGTGTTGGGTCAGGTGCATCAGAGGAGAGTTCAGTGGGCCGGGTCACAGGGGTTGGGGGAGGAGGTTCAGTCCAACGCCAGGTCAGAATCTTCTGCACCTTACCTTTCATAGTAGGACACTGGAGAGAGAGAGAAAAAAAAAACAATTATAAAATATTTCACCAGTAATTATATAAGTAGGCTATTTGTATGTTATCTAAATTATTTAAAAATTCGGTAACACTTTACAATACGTTTCATTAGTTAACTACCTTAGTTAGCATGAACTAAAAAAGAACAATACTTCTTCGGCATTTATTCATCTTAGTTATAATATTAATTTCAACATTTACTAATACAATATTATGATCAAAGGTTGTATTTGTTAACATTATTTGAAGCCCTGTGAACAAACAATGAACAGCTGGATTTTTGTTAACTAATATTAACAAAGATTAATAAATACTGTACCAAATGTATTGCTTAATGTTAGTTAATACATTATCTAATGAGCCTTATTGTAAAGTGTTACCAAAACTTCTAGCGTGGTTGACTCACAGTGCAGCGAGGGCAGATCCATTCTCCGTTGGGAATCTCGGGCAGGGGAGGGTTAAGGCAGTGAATGTGGTATGATGAGGGGCAGGAGTCACAGCACAGCAGCTCTCCGCCATCCTTACACACTCTGCAGAACTCCATGTGATGGTCGTCCTCTTCCGCCTCGCCTACCACCTCATTATCCTCCTCTCCGTCTGACCCGTCCTCACGAGCCTCCCACTGGATGCCCATCTTCTCCTGAAAGAAGAAGAGATGGTTTCATTTTGCAGAGTACAAGGTCACATCAGGGCCTATGCTCTTTGGACATCTTTTAGATTGAACTCATGTGGAGATTGAAAGTTGGTTCACTCACACAGTGTGGGCAGCTCCAGGTGCCCTCCGGTGCCTTCTCCATATCAGGGTCCAAGCAGACCATGTGATAGGCTCGTGGACAGGTGTCGCAGAGAATGATCTCTCCTCCCTGCTGACAGACCTCACAGTAATCCTGATGATCCGTCTCATAGCCATCACCATCATCATCTCCTAGCAGAGAAAGAGAGAATAGATGAACGACTGATGGTATAGCCCTATGATTTCCATAACGCGGAAATAAGGAACAGAATCGTGGAATCCAGTCATAAAAATGGAATTTACAGAATAATGTGTAACGTCAGAGAATTTGGGATTAATAAATCAAAAGTAGAAGAGTTCACTTTATCAAAACGTGATACAAACTAGTGTCTGTGAATAATAAAGTGCATAAAGACTGGGATTTAAATATCAAGTCTGCAGGTTCTGCGTGTTTTAAGATGTACGAGAGACATCGGTTCTCAAAAATGTCTGGTCCCTTAAGTTGTTCTCAAAGGGACAGGGAAAAAGTGTCTTAATAGGCCTGATTAAACCTAAAAGTTTCACAAGCACCAAGACAGAGAATAAGATCCTCACCCTTTTTCGTCTTCTTTTTGGGCTTCTTTTTCGCACTGCTGCGACTACTGCGGCTATTTGATCCATTCGAAACAGACACACTGTTCATACTGCCGTCATCAAAGTCACTATCCACGTCAACATCGTCCTCTTCACTCTAAAAAAAGAGAGGGTTAAAAAAGCAGAGATAAATATACGATTCTGTTCTCCAGTCCATAAATGACCAGAAAATTACTTGGATGTCATTAGTGAGACGTTACGACTAAAATTGGAGCCAGGAAGAGAAAAAAATAGCATCGTCGCTCATGGAAAAAGGTTAAAGGATGAGTGCAAAGGCGAGCTGGAGAAATGAGCGAAAAAAAGTAGAACTGAGGGTCTTACAGAAGAGCGTTTCCTCTTGCTGTTGAAGCCTCCTAGTTTGATTTTCAGAGGAGCAACCTTTTTGGTCTTCACCTTCTTCTCCTGAGGTTTGGGAGCAGGTTTGGACTTCTTACGTGCATTGGGACCTGAAATGCGCAGGAATTAGCATAATTTTATGCAAGCAAAACATTAGCGGCTAAGAACTCATACATCACAAATAAAACCTGCTAGCATGTGGAAAAGCACTGTTTTATTAGAAGTGCTATAATACACACTGATATACACTACTATTCAAAAGTTTGGGGTCAGTAAGGAAATTATTAGTTTGAATTTAATTAACTCAATTGAATAAATGTGATAGGAAAGACTTCTACAATGTAACAAAAGATTTCTATTTCAGGTAAATGCTGTTCTTTTGAACTTTCCATTAATTAAAAATTCTGATGTGAAATAATTCTTAGCAGTTTCCACAAAAACATTAAGCAGCACAACTGTTTTCAACATCGATCATTAAAAGAAATGTCTTGAGTAGCAAATCAGCATATTAGAACGATTTCTGGAGGATCTGTGCCCCCCTTTTGCAAGTGAAATGAGCATCGGGTCGAATAAGTTTTAACTGCCCCATTCTTCAAGCTTCTCAGAAACCATTAAAATGTGATGATCACAATTTAAAAACAAGCTCTACAGTGAAACGAGCTCAATAGCACATTGAACAATGCAAATATCAAGGAAACCATTATTCCTCAACACCGCAAAAAAACAACTGCTGAATGTTTGTGATAATAACACTGACCAGATGAAAATGCACAAATCAAATAAACATCTCAGCTGGGAAAAACAGCTGTTGTAGTGGGAAGTCACTCACACAGTAGAAGAACAATTACACAAACAAACAAAAATGAAACAACCTTGCACTCACCCTTGCCCTCTTTTGTCTTGGCCTTGCGTAGGGGAGCTGCTGGCGTGGACTCGACACTGACTGGGACTGCAGGTGCAGCGGCTGGAGCTTCGGTGTCAACAGATGCTGCGGCACTAGCGGCCGCCAGGGCCGTGGTGGCAGCAGCCGAGCCCCGCAGAGGATTGTTAGTGCTGAACTCACGCCACTTTGCTCCCAGAACCATCATCATTTTGGAAACAGCGATTTTGGGGTTCTTGGCAGCAATCAGAGGCCTGTGAAATTGCAGGGAGGGCATTTTTGATGGTGAAATTTAGGGGAAATCTCTTTATATACTGATGATTTTGCTGCCGTTATTACTTTGTTGATGTAAAGCCAACATCTAACAGTAAAGCTATTAACATCATGCAGTGCTCATTTACTGATGTTTAGCGAATTTTCGCAGTCCAAATCCAGTCATTTCAATAGGAAATCGTGCGGGTGAACAATTTTGACACAGATTTTGCATCGTGTTCAAGTTGGTCGTGCAAATTCTTCACGTTGACCAACAGAAAGCTGCTTGGTTTGAAAGACTTGTGTGTGATCTGTGCTTCATTCAATTTCATTTCAATAATGTGACCGTACCTTTAGCCAAGCAACCTTTTTCAGAGTAGATGCCATGTTAATTATGATTATGATGATCATATGTTGTAAATCAGGAGATAACACTTCTAATTTGTCAGCAAATAAAAAAGCAGCCGTTAAAGTCAGCATGAAACAAAAGTTGCGATTGTCTTTTCTTCCCTATTGTTACATATTTCTTCTGATTGAAACGACTTTTCGAACATGATCCATTGGGAATTGATTGGATTGTTTAATCAAGTGTTTTCCATTTTGGAAGCAAAAAGTCACAATGGAAGCAAATTTGACAATAAAAACAAAATAATTAGGATTATAGGATTAATTTATCGGTGCAAATCACCCTTTTTTATATTCATGTGCCTCGTAATATTTAATCAAAAGAATTTCCCCTGCCTCTTGCAGTGACTTCTCTTCTCTGATGATATGTTAACTGGCGCAATGGTGGGACAACCTGTCACTCACATGTAGCCCACTCCAGCTATAAAACAGTGTCTGGTTGGTCTCGACACATCATCCTTACCCACCATAACCAAGTTCCAGATTCCATCGGTTGAACTTGCTTTAGCCACGCAGCATGTCATGTCACTCTGTGAGGATTTTCTCTAGATCTACACATCGGGTTATGTTGCGTGTTGACTCGTATGAATCGAGACAAACTGCTTGAAATAAAGATGTGCGATTTACTATGGTTTTCTAATGTTTAGCGCAGTTACAAAGCGGAAAATGGCACCAAAGTCTCATCTGTATACTGTTTACATGTGCGTCGACGGCTGATCGATCAGAGAATCCCTCCTCACATGACATCACAGCAATAGTAAACCACAACGATCCAACAATCCAAACAGTTCCTTGTGGACAAAATTAAATTCTGCCCTAGATTTTTTTCTTGTCTGAGAAGCCGTTTCACACAGATATACGTCACAAGAAAAGACTCTCGCAATTTCATTCCTACTTAAAGATAAAGATTCACATACAATGATTTTTCTCACATTGTTAATCTGGGTAAATGCACTCATACCTGACGAACTGGCTGAAGGCTTTGTAGTTGGTCAGAGTTCTATAGTCTTCCTCAGAGAAGACATGATCGATGTCCTCCATACCCCAGGTATCCAAAAGCTGAGAGGAACTTTTTGGCTCCTTAAAATCAGTTCAGAGCTTATGAGCGATTCGATTTATATGTACTTTATCATAGAGTTAATTTAGCTGTCAAATCTCATATGAACTCACAGAATCGTCATCATCCTCATCTTCCTCTTCCTCAGGTTCCCTCCGTTTGGAGGCTGCTGAGTTTCTGTCGGCACCAGAGCTGCTTCTTTTCTTCTCCTTTGAGGTGCTGGCTCTTTTCTTCTTTTTCTTGCCTGGTGTGTAGTCACTACCCTCGCTTTCTGAGCGGTCTTCGCCATCATCCAGTTCTGGCCCTTCCCCTGGCTCCGGAGAACTGATGCCGATATCCTGGAGGACACATAGGACATATTTTGATCACTTCTGGAAGCTGCTAAAATTATCTATAGTAGTTAATTTTCCAAAACAAGATTTTAGGCAACATTTTATGATTGTAGGATAATGTTTAAAGGTTTGGGGCCAGTAAAGCATTTAATTGATCAAAAGTGACAATGAAATGTATAATATTACAAAAGTCTCTTTCAAATAAATGCTGTTCTTTTCAAATGATCCTGGAAAAAAAAAAACATGCATCATGTTTTCTAAAGGATCATGTGACACTGAAGACTGGCGTAATGATGCTAAAAATTCAGCTTTAACATCACAGGAATAACTTACATTTCAAAATATATTTAAATAGACAGTTGTTTAAAATTATAATAATATTTCACAATATTGCCGTTTTTACTGTATTCCTGATCAAATGCAGCCTAGGTGAGAGTAAGAGACTCTTTTTCTTGATAAAAAATCTTATCAAACCCAAACTTTTGAATGGTAGTGAAGGGAGAAATCACCATTTGTAAACACTTTTTGTCTTTTAGTGAGGGGTTAACAGTAAATGTCAACAGAGAGCTTACATATCACTTATATAAAGCTTAAATGATCAGGACCGGTATTGGCCAATCATGATGATAAGTGTAGTCAGCATCGGCTGCAAAAATCCTAATCGGAGCGTCCCTACTTCCCAGTTCTCAAGCAAACAAAGGTACCATCCAAGTTGTGCATAAGCTCGCTTTTACTTATAGTCCTTTTAACAACCACTTATGATGTTGCAAAAATCGATTTGAGATCTTTACATTTAATAACTCAGCTTGTCTTACAAGATAAAGCCAATTACTTTATTTTGTGTTCAGTAGAGTGGAACGATATTCAAACCAAACCAAAAAACCTCATGGCGTACCGAACGCGCCCCGCCCTCTGCTGCCCCACCCAGCCCTAGTCCATTGTTGAGGTTGACCTCACTTTACCTTTTGTCACAAAACTCATTTTTCTTTCCTTGACATTTGATTAAATAATAATTAGGAGTGTAACAGTTCACGTATTCTTTCTTCAATTCTTTCATTTTTTCCACAAGACGAATACACCGTTGTAGCCTAACCACCATTGACTACCAATAAATTGCAATAAGTTTTGTTACTTTCAATAAGAAAGTGAAATTTTTCAAATTATGTCAATTTTATCACGAAATTAAAACAATAAATGCCCTATAATTTGGTATGACAGATCACTATATAGGCACCTCAGTTTAATCCCATGATTTCTTTCATTTCAATGACTTCGAGATTTTATTCATTAAGCAGCAGCGCGCGAGTGAACGCGATCATCTCTTCCTAATAAAAACTAAACAAAAACTGCCTTATGTGCAGGTTACATGTTTGCATACAATTTGTTATTTGAGTGTTGATTATTATATCTAAAAAATAAATAGCAACTGAATTTAGGCTAATAGTTTGGGCTTTGTTGTTAACCTTTAATATTATAGTAATGTGCAAGTAAGGGCTCCCTATATAGTTTACATTACATTAGCAGAGATCATTTTTTCATCCTTACTTAATTACAACTGAATTTATTTAAAGACAGAGACACAATTTGTCCAGTAAACCACTGTTTAATAAAAAAAAAAAGCAATTTATGTTTAGTTCTCCTCCCCTCCTGTACCAAACTGTACCGTGACGTCAAAATCGAGGTACGTACCGAACCGTCAGTTTTGTGTACCTTTACACCCCTAGTGTTCAGTATTTTATAAAAATAAACAGACCACTTGACCAGTTAGACTAGAATCAGATTTTGCAGCACATATTACATTTTGTTGTGGCTGTGTTCATACAAAATCACTAAGTCTTTAAAAAACAACATTAATGAAGCAGTTGTATTGGGATTCGGTAGCTTTAAAAAAAATGTATCATGAACCTTTGATATGAACAGTCATTAGGACATGATATCCTATTTGCGATGGCAGCTAAATTGCTCTGTTTCTCATTAAGACACTGTGGGGGAGGTTTCTAATCCATAACATAAGGAAAGTGAATACTGCATTGTCCAAGGAAATTGCAAACAAACAATATCCACACACACACACTCACAAAAAAGATCATTACCTCTCTGCGGGAACGATTTCTCTTGCTGCCTTTGCTCTCACGGCTACTTTTTTTGGCTTTCTTCTTCTTTTTCACCTTTGGAGCATCATTCTCTGACAACTCCTCGTCCAAGTCATCCTCGTCTGTGGAACAAACACACATCAAATCAATGTCATTTTTAATAAATGATTCTTTTTCTTGACTTTTCCAGTCATACGGATAAGTACTATTGGATTAATATTAATTTAAAAAAATCATTAAATAGAGATTTAATTGAGTGCAAGATCTACTCAACTTTAATATTTTGGACTGTAGTCTATTTAGTCTGTATATTTGATATATATATTCACTATTCAAATTCAGGCCTGAAAATATCAATTAAAAAAAAATTCATGAGCTTGTGAACCCAGCTCCTCAGATTAATCCTCAATAGATCAGTCATCTACAAATCAATTTTTGTCATTTGATCTGGGCTGGTTGAAAAATCATCTGGGGCACTACATATTGAGACACATTTCAATAACACTGTGATGCAGGAAGTATTAAATAACCAATAAATCACTGATATGAGGGAGCTGAACATTTTATCAGATACCATAGGTTATTTTTGGAAACAATTGCAAATACTAGGCTAAATCTGAGGAAATGTAATTTTGTCTTACTGTTACACATGGCACTGATTTTATTCTGTAAGTCCTTGACTAAGTGTTCCCATGGACGACAGTAATATAAGATCTTAATGGACTCGCCTCATATATTTCATTATGAAAGACAATATAACGTGTTAACATTACTTGCTTTTCTCCAGACACCACAGGAACGTTGTATTAATATAGAAGTATATGAGCACTAAACATACTAAATTAAGCACACACAACACATTTTCAATGATAATTTCCTTCCTGTAGAGGTAAAATTAATCTTACATTGTGTCTTATATGGTTAGTAAGGCACACAAAAAAATACACCGAGTATTTTGCTCCATTCAAAACACTGAATACCCGGGCAAAGCCCCCCTTCAAGCATTTCCCTGAAAAACTAGCGTCACATCCGATTCCTGCACACACTGATGTGCAAAATCAAAATATCAAACTGAAAACCGATTTTTATAGTTGTTTCACAAGCAAAAAAATATTTTTTTTTAGATTAAACAGTAAAGGCCGACAGCGCGCGAACAGTGAGAGCGCGAGGACACTGAAAATCCTCACGCGTCAAACTCGCACGCGACTGTTACCGGTAGGCCGCGAAACACCGATGCCGGTACAGCAACAACATAATACATCAAATGTTACTATAAGGCCACCACTACTGCTCAATAACCGCACCAAGATGTTCAAATCAACGTAATGTGCCATGTTTGACTAGTATGAGGGCATATTATTTGAGTGTGAAGGCAAAAATAACAGGCAAGTCGACGGCTAGCCGCGTAAAAACCCGGCAAAACAAAGCACTGACTAAAAAAACTGAAAGGGGGAGATAAAATACAAATGTATCCAAATACATAAGGTAATTTAATCGTTAAAATGACATTTATAGTTTTAATGTTTTATACGAAATGAAATATCTAGCATCAGCCCCGCTTGTTGTTACGTTAGCCGACTAGCCACTGGTTCATCGAATAAATGAAGTTTCCCAGCAATAAACTCCAACTGAGAACATAAAATACGTTACAAATAATCCGTTAAAACATTTCATGTATCTACTTTACATCCACATTAGCGATAAGAAAAACCAACACCGACCAAAGTTGACCCGCATCAGTAAACGTAAATATTTTACCTTGCATCATAGCCCGAGGTTCAAAATCGTCTCTATCGTCTTCACTGCCGGACATATTGTTGATCACACCAGATAGAGAGGATTGCGAACCCTTGTATGCCGATTTTCGCCTCCTCTGGTGCCTTCCTGAAGCCGGGGGAGGCAGAAAATAAAAGAACAATACAAACGGAAGTTAATAGTCACGGTAGCATGCTGATCGTAGTGGTCACTACATGGCAAAAAAATTCAGAAAAGCATGCAAATATATGTGATATTGTTGGACAAAACCCCTTTTGGTTTGATGCAAGTGAAAAAACGCGTCAATAAACTTTTAAAATACGCGGTTAAAACAAGTTATGGACATTTAATAGGCAAATGGGGCATGATGTGAGTGAGGCATTAGCTAAGCAGGCTAGGGATGCTAACCTGCAAAGTCTTCATAACTTTTAAGGTTCCTTTAATTTTACATGCGTTAAAAGATGTCATAAATAGAATGATTTATAAAAACCCATTATTAGAATGAATGTAATCCAATTTTAGAAAGTATACTCACACAACTTGACCTATTCCCTTTTTCAAACAAACAGCTAATGCAATTTAAGATGTCACCACGTTGTATTGGCTCCTTTTCATCAACACTTAAATACAATTTGTAATATCCCTAATGATTAAGTATTGAAAGTGTATCCAGATTATATATTTTTTCTCGGCTGTAGGATGCACACAACGTCGCAGTTTCTCCTTCTGCCACTTACACCCTTTGCATAGACACAAAGAGATCAGGGGCCAGACATCCCATAATAATCACCCTCCCCATATTCACACATACACATACATACAGACATTCACCCTTCCCCCCACCGCATAGTTACCTTGCAACATACAGACCATAATAACCCCCCCCCCCCCCCCCACAACCAAAGACAGACCCTCTCTTCCCCATTCCACCATGCCCTTAGCAACAGTTGCCATGGAGACAGCCACCCCTCCCACCCCAGTTAACATCCCATAATAATAAACATAGTCACTGACATCCCACAATAACCATAACTCCGAAAAAAGAATGAACGGGAACTGAACCGGAAGAGAGAGAGAGAGGGAGAAAAAGTCTATTAGAAACTCCTCGCCAGCCTGCTTCCTTATTACAGTTCTGTATATACAGTATATGTACAGTAGACATTTGTGAGTGTATAAAATGCCATTTGTAATCAAAACTTAAAGTTAGTGCTCTTCGGTGCAATGGCATTTCAGAGCAACAATTCTCTACCACATGTCACTAACTTTATTTTCGGGTCCAAAAATGAGCAGATAATAGTTCTAGTTTGGGGTTTTTAGGTTCAAGGCCACATTCAAATATGCTCTACCGTTCAAGTTCAAATATCAGCCTGATAAAGAAGCTATATAAGGGCTTAAAATGAAAGTGGCACTATGTGATTAAGGCCTTCAGAAGTGATAGTCTCTGAATGGGACATTGGGACGTTTTGTAGTTTGACCTTCTCTTAGCTTCAGCTTCACCTTTTGCCATTTTCACCCCATTATGATCCACCTGAATTGTCGAGTAAAATTGTCGAGCTCTTGACGCACGCATCTAGTCCATCACAAAGCAACACATATGTATGTATGTACATATGTAGAAACAAATGTAATTCCTTAGAGGGGGGATGGGGAGTGGTAGGCACCATATAGCATAATTACATATCAAAGAAATGTAGAGGTGGTTGTCATGACAACCCACTCAGGCGCACCCCTCCTCCACACTCCAAAGCACCAAATATCCAGTAATAATGTCTCAGCCAAAAGAAAACACAGACCATAATATTCTTCCTGTGCTGGCAGTTGTCATGGCGATCCGCAAGAAAGAGGTGTTTCTGTGTGTGACCGTCTTTTGGGGGGGGGGGGGGGGTATAAAGGAGGGGTTTCAGATTACCATGCATGCTAAAATGAATGCCATAATACTCTTTTAACGCTCTCTGCTAGTTCCCTCCTCCCCCCACACCCTCACCGTACTGAACATGACTCCATAACTGGGTGAAAGAGCCACATATGGACACCATCAGAGATGTCTGATAAACTCTTAAGACATAAGCGATGTTGGATGTGGCCAAAAACCAATAGGTCGTGATTTCAATTTGAATCACTAACTTTGCGTGTGCAACTATTAGTCGCCACAGATTTAATGTAGGCTTTGTTGCTCTTGGAGTTAGTACATTTATATTAGTGCTACATTTGTTTTGAGGATATTTTTAGGGGTTCTAGCGCTACACCGAATTAAGAACATTCACTGATATATATATATACTAAAAATTTTGCAATCTTCTTGTTTCATGAGGTAGAAATGAGAATAGCAGTCTCTCACATGTGAATCTTCTACCATACAGCCAAATAAAAGCCCCAAAACATAAAGAGACAAAAATGAACAATCCTGAGTGTGATATTCACTCTCTTTTTCTTCCCCACTTTAAACCCGGCCCCCACCCCTCCCCCTCACTAATGGCCCAGACATCCCATAATATGCCCAACGAATATCCCCCCCGCCCCCACCCACCCACCTTTAATCTCAGTCTGAACCCCATACTAAATCATGCAAAACTGTTCATAAACTGATTTCTGCTCTCTACTGAGCATCCTTCAGTTTGTTGTTTAATTGATTTTGTACACCTTTCAGACATTTATGCACAATGTACATTGTAAACATTATGAAAAGGGAAGTAATCAGTCCAAAGGCACCCAGTATGGAGATATGAGTATTTGAGACATTCAATATACATCATGATATAATGGCCATTCCCTTTTCCGTGACCTCATATTCCCCACCCCCTCTTATTCCGGAGCATTGTGATTGATTAATTTTACCACATGAACGTATTGTGCTTCATTAAGTAAACAAAGGATGTTGGTTATAATGCATTAGCTTCAGGGTCCCCATTGCAACATATGAAATGCAACACAAACAATAGGTGTGTAAATCTTTCATTCTAATAAAAAAAAAAAACGTTGCATGGGGAAATACAAGAGATCATGTGTAATTTTCCAAAACATTTGAAATTAGGTCAAACGCACGCTCTTTAATAATTAATAATGCCTATAGACGCACTGGGTTTGTGTTTTTGTGGATCGCACAGAACTACTTATCTTTAGCATTATAAAGATATATTTTCTTTTATGAAAATGAATTTAAATTGCATATCCGAATGATTAAATAGAAGATCAATTTTTTAGTTTTTTTCAGGGAATGTCTTGCTATTGCATTTGTACTTGCACTATAGACATCATCTGCCACATAGATCTCTCCATTCTCAAAGCTTTCAGATCTAGTCGAGTGTCTCGAGTACAAATGTTCGACAGTCTATACCAGGGATGGGCAACTTCGGTCCTGGAGGGCCACTGTCCTACAGAGTTTAGCTCCGACCCTAATCAAACACACCTGAACAAGCTAATCAAGGTCCTCAGGATTACTAGAAAATTACAGGCAGGTGATTTTTTCAGGGTTGGAGCTAAACTCTGTAGGACAGTGGCCCTCCAGGACCAAAGTTGCCCATCCCTGGTCTATACCCTGAAAATATAAGATCACTTCAATAGCCGTGACTCTCTTCCAGATGAAGAACTATGCGCTATTTTCAACCAACCAACATAAGGCCATCAGTTTTGATTGCAACTTCTAACATACTGTTGCAGAGAATATAGGATCTATGCAGGGTGTTTATTCAGATAGAAACTCAATCCATAATTCAGCTGCTGTAAATCCGCCTGGAGAACAAAACATCATAAATCCTGTAAATTAACACAAGGAGTTTTAGGAGAAGACTACGAAACCCTTTTGTAAAATTGTTAACAATTAGTAAATTAACTGTCTGCTGTCTGTATTTACTAGTGGTGGTTAACTAGAATAATGATGATATATAATGAGGAACGTGTTGATGGTGACCTCTAGTGATTGACTGTGGAAATCTTGGATAAGAATATAATATAGCTCCTCCTAGTGACCAGGAGTAATATATCCACATCCTGCAGACCCAAAGACTTGATTATTTTATAGTTACACTTAATTTGTTTTGTTTGCAATGTCTGGTTTAATTCTCAGTAGAACTTGAAATACACCTTACAAGTTACAAGAAAACAGTGATTTGTGCCATTTGAATTCATTAAAATGATCTTATTTTTTTATGTTTACACTACCATTCAAAGGTGTGAGTTAAGTTAAATAAATGAATACTTTTATTCAGCGACGTTGCATTAAATTGATCAAAAGTGATGGTAAGGACAGGTTTCTATTTCAAATAAATGTTGTTCTTTTGAACTTTCTATTCATAAAATAATCCTGAAAAAAATGATCATGGTTTCACAAAAATATTAAGCATGCAGCCTAACTGTTTTAAACATTAATGATAATAAGAGATGTTTCTTGATTTCTGAAGGAACATTTGACACTGAAGACTGGAGTAATGATGCTGAAAATTCAGCTTATCAGATATGTATACTTACAAAATGCAGTTGTGAGTATAAAAATACACATTCATTTATCATATAACTGTGGTGATTGCATTAACTATTGATTTAAATGTGATTCCATGGAATGCTATAGAATCAAGCCGTTTTATGGGGTGTAACATCGACACATTAACAGAGTGTCAACATGTCTTAAGATGCACACACACTGTAGATTCTCTTCTAAAGAAATTATAACAGTCTCTACAGTGACCTGTTTGATATAAAGTGAATTTGACACATGCTGAGAAGCTGTGCATGACTCAACAGAATACATATACCACAGATTTGTTTATTCAGGCTCTAATGTCAACACAATGAAAATATCTTTCTTTTAAGAGTGGCATTTCAAAAGGGACAGAGAGACACTGCTGGTCTTATATATCCTTGAATCATACACTGTATATATGTTTATTCAGCACAATAAAGATCAAGTTTCAGGGCAGGCTTTTCTCACTTTTGTTCAAGCCTTCAACTCTTGTGCCAAAAAAAAAAAAAAAAAGTCAATATTTTATCCACTTGAGTTTTGGATTATTGACCTTTTTGCTTAATTTGTTTATAATTGTTGTAATTAAATTATTATCTTAAAAGGAATTTCATGAACAGATTGTAGCACAAAAATAAGGTTCACTCAAGGAAATTTCTAATATCTAAACCACTTAATTGAACATTATAGTGATTCAAGAGGCCTGATGATTTAACGTAACATGAACATTTAATATTGCTTTGTAATGTTTTAATGCAAATTTTTATTGAATTTAAGAACAAACATGTCAGGTTAGAGTAACTGGAACCAGTTCTTTAGAGATCAGACTCATTTTAAAGACGTGACACTTTTAGTTTAAAATCTATTTCTTGTTAGTGAAATCATCTCTTCTACAGGCTTTGTATACGGAGGAAGGAACATTATTCTCTAATAACATGAATAAAAAACATGAAACATTAATCACACTCAGAACTTCGAAACACCAAAGACTGGCCAAGAGGTTTGTATTCTCAAAATAATACCCTTTATCTCAGTATGAATGTATGTAGAGTCAAGATCAGTGTGACCCAATTCCCTGAAACAATAATCTCATTAAAATAAACAGTGTAATCACAGATTATCTTTCACTCAACTTTATGTGCCGATCTCATATACTTTTCACTCGCACACATGACATACAAACACAATATATATAAATATAATCTATTTTCTGCTTTGATACAATAATATCTGTCAGTCAGCAAACCCTTGACTATATGTTTTGACTATATGCATACAACGCATAGAGATATTCGTCCAGTTGTCTTCAGAAAGAATTTGTTAAATTAAAAAACAAAAGCAATGCATATTACTTCCGTAATGAGTGACATTTCTGTGTAAAATTCAATAAAGGAAAAAAAACGTTAGACTGAACTTGATTTTATCAATTGCGAATTTTGTGTAAAAAAGGGGGTCCCAAATTGATTTTACTAAAACAACTATTAGTTTTTTAGCTGTTTGTTAACAAATATGCAACAGCCAAATCAGCAGAAAATGAAAGTGTGTTCAGGGGCAGAGCAACTTGTATTTTAATGAAAGATCATCCAGACAAACATTTCTGTTTTATTATTTGGAAAATCGTGCACTGATAAGTCATGCAAAATAAAAATAATTATATTTCATATAATCTTATATTTAAAAAAAATATATATATATTTTAAGAAGAAGCCTATTTCTAACTCACAAAAAATTAGTTCACATGAATTCAAAAATAAACATGAATTTCTGAAATATTTCTTATTAATTTAACATAATCTTTTTATGTTTTTTTTCAATGTTTTAAATCGCCATTTTTTCACCAAAAAATCTAAAGAATTCTATCACTACTGTAAATTCGGGCTGAGATGAAAGTTGCGATAGCATTTTCCCCCCAATGTGACATCTATCCGAGTGAAATGGCTTCTTGAACAAGAAAAACTGTAGGGCGAGACTTGATTTTGCCCATGTGGAATTGATTGGATCATTGTGGTTTGCTATTGGTCGATCTCATGTGAGTGACAGGTTGCCCCGCCCTCGCGCCAGTAAACACGTCATCAGGGAAGAGGATGGGAATATAATCATGCAGTTATAATAAATAATTCAATATTTCATAACATTTTTGAATTTTGATTTCATGGTGACTTTAATAGTCATCATAAGCTTTGCATTCCCTTAACACTGGAAGATTTGAGTCTTGCTTCTTTCTGGTCTACCCAGTTCCTCCATCTATTTTTACCAGCAGTCACAGAGGAACATTGCAGTTCCCTGTGTTTGTTGTTTCCCCTCCTCTTGCCGGGTCTCTCGTTCCCGCTTATTAATCAGTCGCCTTGACCTACTCATCCTCCTCTTTCTCTCCTCTCTAATTCTCAGCATCTTCCTCTGACTCATCTTTTCATCCCCTCCCCCGTCTGTTTCTCCTCTCATCTCGCTCTCATTCTGGTTTCCACCCACCCTCGCTCTGTTTTGCCTCTCTCTTCCGCAGTTCAACACTTCTTTCCAGGCTTGCCTCTCGCAAGGCTACGCGCACTGACGGCAGGTAATCATTGCATGAAAGAATTTGTTCTTGTTTGCACTTTCCGCTGCTCCTTTGCATCATAAATGCATCATTAATGCATCTGTTGCGGGGTCATTAAGATGGTTTGGCTTGGCCATAAATAATGCTATTTGAATGGGTTAATATAGGTTTGGGCATGACTTTGTGCATGTTGCATTAATTAACCAGGAATGAATTGTCATATCAAGACATCGCTGATGTTTAGGGCATGTCTCTGCGGACAGTCTCCTGAATGAGGAGTCACTCCTTATCTTGGGATGCTGGATGTGAATTTGGGTGGCAGTGTTTTTTTTTTTTTTTTTTTTTTTTCTGGTGCCCGCTGCTAAGGGGTCGGACAGATAGATCCCGCACTATGTGTCTGCTAAGCGTTACTGTTTGTACATAGGCTACGTGTTATCAGTGTGCGTCCAAGCTGTTCTCATTGGTGACGGGATGATCGGGCAATTTTACTGTATTGATCTTGAGTAAAATCCCAATTCAAGTTCATTTGAGCATAGCAGTGCAGCCTATATTTTCAAGTGCTTTTTTAATTATTATTATTATTATTAAAACGAAGCAATTAATACAGCTAAGTAGGCTATGAGAAGCATAAATAATTAGTTCACCGCGCGAGTTTCGAGTTTTTCGTATATTTGTCACGTGACAAACGCAAAAAAGAACGAATCGCTCGTGCACGTCCCTACGCTGGTTCTTATTTCCGTCCGTTTCCAATGCGCGCTTCGATGATCAAGAAAGCTCATCTTTTCGCCAAAGGGATGATAAATTATTTATCTTTTTCTTGCCCCATCACGCCACTTTCTGCGGTATCCACCCCACCCCTCCGTTGATCGCCCCCTCCCCCCTGTATATCTGCTGACAGCACGCTTGCTGCAGTACCACACTGGCACGGCGTAAATTAGCAACGTCCGGATTTAGATGCACGATTGGTCGCACCGTGCGGCACCTGCGGGCATATACATGCCCTTCTTGTCATTACAAATAGCCCCTCCTCCTCCCCCTAGTCTAAATTGTGGTGGTCGGTGTTATGAGACGCGCATTCCATTAGCAAGGTGGCACGTGTGCCCATGTCGGTCGTGGCACATTTAGAATGAAATTTGCATGTTCTGGCTTTTTATTGGCTGCCAGCGTGGCATGTCGCTGTCGATGCTTGAGCTATATCTCTCATTGGTAAGAAGGACGGAACTGAATGTTCCAGAAAAAAAGTCCTATTTTCAAAGCAATCAGATTGATTGGCACTCCTGATGTATTTGCATATTGAGTCAAAATGGATGCTATTCACTTTATGCAAGTTCCTGGTCTTATTTTGAACGGTTAATCAGTGCACATCATTCTAAATGTTTAATTTCTTTATCTTAAATCAAAATTTAATAGCTGCTCAATAAAAGCTTGTAAATAGCCAAATAGGTATTGTTTTAGCAAACTCATATTCTTGTACGGAACGCCCATTATTCGTGATCCAATCCAACATTTTTCCTACAAAAAAACATCCAGATTTTGACCCCTTGGAGGTGAGCAGGCAGTGATCATGTTCATTTAGACAGGCAGCTTAATGTAACCTGAGTAATTCTGTGGACTGAAAGAATTACGTAAAAATGCAGTATTTCATGACAAAATGCAGTTTCGTACACAGGAAGACAAGAGCCAGCTGCTTTTCGCCAACAGAATTCTAAACCCAAAAATTCCATTTTGTGTACATGAATGTACTTTTACAAACACCTTTGACGAACAAAATGCATTATGCATTTCATGAAATACCTTTTGTTCACAAATTGCTCATTCTGTTAATCGTTGTCTGGATCACAGAATACTTTGTGTCCATTAAAAACCCTAGTTCATCACTTACATTTATGTATTTTGCATATGAGCAAGATTTATAATATGTAAAAGGAGATTTATGGCAGATGCAGGTTGACCAAAACAGTGTTTTGACCCACTCACTGTTAGATATTTATCTTTCTCATGCAAAGTCAATTAAGTTTCTAAACATCATGACCAGTGATGGCAGAAGTTAAGCTCTCATGCTCTTTTGTTTCCTCTCTGTCTTTAAGGATGTCCATTGTGAGCATCATTGCCAGGGAAATCCTGGACTCTCGGGGAAACCCTACAGTGGAGGTGGACCTGAGAACTGATAAAGGTGAATCAAAAGCAAAGGAATATGTGGAATGTGTTATCTACAATGTAAATTGAGTTCCTGGATGAATGTCAATTAAAAATAAAGTGTATTTATTGAAAGCATCTTCCAAAATGCATACATGTGAAATACAATTTATGATAAATATAATAAAAACGAAATCAAAATATGTTATGTCCACATGCAAGTAACTTTTAAGAGACAAATGTAAATGCATAAAATTTTAATTATGTTGACGCAGCGCCATCAGTAAGATATGGACGCACTATGTATTAATCACCGGTATAAACGAATGACAGATTTGAAGTGTCAGTGTGTTTTCAGGTCTGTTCAGGGCTGCGGTGCCCAGCGGAGCATCGACAGGCATCTATGAGGCTCTGGAACTCAGAGATGGAGACAAGAGCCGTTACAAGGGCAAAGGTGAGCGATCAGAGATAGTCCATCGTAACATTGGCACTATTATATAACATTAGATTGTTTAAAGTGCCTCTGTTATGCGTTTTCTAATATTACATTTTATGCATTGTCTATAGCTGTTTGTGAATGTAAAATGTCTGCAAAGTTTTAAAGATCGACAATGTATCAAATTTGCATAATGCCAGCCTATGCACTTCATTGGCTGCCCACGAGTGACGTCTACTTTGAACCGCCCTCAAACACGGTAGTTGTAGCTGAGGCCTTGAAGAGTTTGGTTCGTGTTTGTCGACATGTCGAAAAGACGCTGTTTTCAGCGTTGCAAATGTCGAGCTCAAATTGAGCCATCGTTACTGTTCGTATTACTGGATATCAATCAATTCAGATATGGTCGTTTCGTTTCTGAAATGCGATGTAGACGGTGGACCAATCACAACAGACTGGGCCATCTGACCAATCAGAGCAGAGTAGCTCGCGGAAAGGAGGGGTTTTCGATAGACTCAATGTTCAAGCAAACTGTTTTCAGACTCTTTGAGAAATGAGGTGATGTGCAATATACGTTGCCTGACCAAAAAAAAAAAAGAAGCCGCTGTTTGAATTTAAATAGGCAAATGCTTAAGGGTCGATGATATGACTGGATCATTATTGCATTGATTATTTTGTGTCTAGCATGTTATATAGACTTTCCAGAGTGCTTGACTCTTGCATTGTCAATACAAGATCTTGACCAAAAATGAATGGACCTCTTGATTGAAATAAATTTTGCGATGTTATTTCCATCAAGAGGCGTATACATTTTTGGTCAAGATCTTGTATAGACAATGCAAGAGTCAAGGGTTAGAATAACTGTTGCCACACATATAACATGCTAGAAACATAATAATCACTGCGATAATGATCCAGTCATAGACTCTTAAGCATTTGCCTGTTTAAATTAAGCAAATTAAATGCTTAATAAAGAAAAATAAAGTGTTTTTTGACCTTACAGGTGCATCTAAACCTGTTGTAGTCTTTAAAACAAAAGTAGGACCTTTAAAATAGAATAATAGGGGCACTTTACAACTAATTAGATAATTAGTTTTGTAGCCTCCTGCTATAGTTTTGTTTTTTGATCTGTCTTGACCTGTTTTCTTGTGAACGTCTTGTTTTTTAAGGTGTCCTGAAGGCTGTTGGTCACATTAATGATACTCTTGGACCAGCCATCATTGCATCTGTAAGTGAAAAAAAATGGTCTTGTTTAATTAACCTTCTTTTTTATAACAAATAACCAAACTATTTGTTTTCAACCAGCATGAGAAGGATTATAAACGGCAATCTGTGCATATTTGCTTACTTCTGGAAAATATTATCTACATTAAGCTGAGACTCATTTCTGCAAGAAAAAAATGACAACTCATTTGCAACTAATATTCAAAATATACTTGGGCACATCTTGTATTTAAACCTACGATATTCCTTTAAAATGAATGTGACTGCATTTTTTTTCCCACTATGATTTACATTCTTTTACAGCCTCCGATATTTTTTCATTCATACATGTTTTTCTTCAGATGTTTGTCGGCACTTTCCCAATAATCAGATTTTTTTCACAGTTCATTTCTAAGCAATTGTTAATTTAATTATTTGTTATTGTTTATTTGTTTGTTTGTTTGTTTGTTTTACAGATCAGATTCCGATCAGATGGGATCAGAATCAGATCCCACCCCTGCACTTTTTGAATCATTTTTCTTTTCATATTTTATACCCATTTACTTGTAACAGGAGATTTTTTTGACTGCTTCAAATCTCCCAAAGGCAGAGACACAAAATCTCCTATTATCCAGGTCTTGATTTTCATTCTGATCTACACATTCCATTCTTTTCGTTTTCATGTTTTTTTTTTTTTTACTTCCATGTCTACAATGCGAAAGCTAAAGCAAATCCAAAGATACTCAAATGCTGCAAGAGTAGTTTTAGACTGATTTGACTTTGATGATGATTTTTAATTTTACAGGGCTAATGATTAGGCAACATTTTCATCAAGCATCAATCAAGCACTGTATTTTATTAATCTGGAGAGTTTTATCTTCATGATGTGAACTTTAGGAGATCAGTGTGGTGGAACAGGAGAAACTAGACAACATGATGATTGAAATGGACGGCACAGAGAACAAATGTGAGTTATTATCTTATATGATAACAATCAAATTTTAAAAGAAATAGTTCCACCAAAATGGAAATTCAGGCATCATTGACTCACTCTCATGTTGTTCCAAACTTGTATGACTTTCTTTCTTCTTTGAAACACAAAATAGATATTCAACACTGTATTTTCTAAACGCTAAAAGTTCAATGACCAAGAAGGACAAAAAAGCAGCATAAAAGTTGCTATATTCCTTGTCTTGCAAATGTGAAGTTTAAAAAACGGTATATGATTTAATAGGATATAAGATTTATAAAGAACTCAAAATAGTTTCTAAAATACATTACTGTTCAAAAGTTTGGGGTTGGAAAGATTTTTTAATGTTTTGGAGAAAGAAAAGTATTTTATTCTTACTAAGGCTGCAATTATTTGATCACAAATACAGTAAAGGCAGAAATATTGTGAAATATTATAACAATTTAAAAGAACAGTTTCCGAGGGGGTGAATATATTTTAAAATGTATTCCTGTGATCAAAGCTGAATTTTCAGCATCATTACTCCAGTCTTCAGTGTCACATGATCCTTCAGAAATCATTCTAATGTGCTGATTTGCAGCTCAAGAAACATGTATTATTATCCATGTTAAAAACAGATGTGCTGCTTAATTTTTTTGTGTGGAAACCACGATGAATAGCATTTATTTAAAATAGAAATCTTTCGCAACAATATAAATGCCTTTACTGTCATTTTTGATCCCTTAAATGCGTCATGTAAAAAATAATAATAATCTTACTGACCCCAAATTTTTAAACTGATATTTAAAAAAAGAAATTGTAATAATTTCGGCACTTGTTTTGAAAATGTTACAAATTTTTCAATGTACAGTATATGTATTTTTTTCTACACAATAAAACTACCATATCAATCACATAAAAAATGATATGATAATAAAAAAGAATGATAATTGCTATCTGTTCATCATGTCTACAGCCCAGTTTGGTGCTAACGCCATCCTGGGAGTGTCTCTGGCCATCTGCAAGGCCGGTGCGGCAGAGAAAGGCGTCCCTCTGTATCGTCATATTGCTGATCTGGCAGGAAACACAGAGCTGGTGCTGCCAGTTCCTGTAAGAAATCTCATTACTCAATTGCACGACTTAGTACGCAACATAATAATTCACATCTGTAGGTATGTTTTTTCTTGATTATCTCGCGAAATAGACTGACGAAGCACATTCTCTCTGTCCATTTGTCAGGCGTTTAATGTAATCAACGGAGGCTCCCACGCTGGAAACAAGCTCGCCATGCAGGAATTCATGGTACTTCCTGTGGGGGCGGAGTCATTCCGTGACGCGCTGCGTGTCGGAGCCGAGCTCTACCAGACGCTGAAGGGTGTCATCAAGGAGAAGTACGGCCAAGACGCCACCAACGTCGGTGACGAGGGAGGTTTTGCCCCGAACATCCTGGAGAACAGTGAAGGTGTGTTCATGAGTCTGTGCATCGCCTTGTCTGAGCTTGTGATCCAATTTAATCTTAATGAATTTATCTACTCTTCTGCTCTGTTGGCTTCTCTATCACGTCTCCACAGCTCTTGAGTTGATAAAGACTGCCATAGAGAAGGCCGGGTTCACAGATAAAGTTGTGATCGGGATGGATGTAGCCGCCTCCGAGTTCTACCGCGACGGGAAGTACGACCTTGACTTCAAGTCCCCTCCAAACCCAGACAGACACATCACCGGCGATGAGCTGTTAGAGATCTACCAGACGTTTGTCAACGATTATCCAGGTAAATTGTGAAGAATAAAAAAAAGATGTAAAGGAGATAGATTTCAAAATTCAAATGTTAATAAAGTCACCTTGAGGTCCATTTAAATTATATACATCCTAGGTGTGACTTTCTTCTTTCAGACGAACACAATCAGAGTTATATTAAAAAACATTCAGTCTCTTTCAAGCTTTATAATGGTAACGGCCATTTTGCTCTATCCTCTGTGCTTTCGCATTCGTCAGTATGTCATGTGTCGGGTCAGAGGTCACTCTTTCGCCGGATAGAGACTCAAGTACGGCCGTTACCAGAAGCCAGTGATTATAGTTTATAAAGTTATAAATATGGATATCTTTCTTACAAAAACACATAGATTCGCTTCAGAAGGCCTTTATGAACCCCTGGAGCAATATGGATTACTTTTATGATGCATGGATGCTCTTTTTTTGGGTTTCAAAATCTAGGGTACCATTCACTCCCATTATAAAGCTTAGAAGAGCCAGGATATTTTATAATATATCTCCGATTGTGTTTGGCTGAAAGAAGAATGTCATATACACCTAGGATGGCTTGAGGGTGAGTTGAGTATGGGATAATTTTCATTTTTGGGTGAACTAACCCTTTAACCCAGAATGTTCTATCATGTTTTTGTTCCCATCATCATTGACAGTGGTGTCCATTGAAGACCCGTTTGATCAGGATGACTGGGCCGCTTGGACAAACATGACTGGTTCTGTGGGGATCCAGATTGTGGGCGACGACCTGACCGTGACAAACCCAAAGAGGATAGAGAAGGCAGCGGAAGACCGTGCGTGCAACTGTCTGCTCCTGAAGGTCAACCAGATCGGCACCGTCACAGAGGCCATCCAGGCGTGAGTAACTCTAAACTATGTCTAGTAAACCAGCGTTTTCTAGCTCCTTAACTTCCCATTTTGAACTGTGTATCCCTCAGATGTAAGCTCGCTCAGGCCAACGGATGGGGCGTGATGGTCAGCCATCGCTCAGGAGAGACAGAAGACACTTTTATCGCTGACCTAGTGGTGGGACTCTGCACTGGACAGGTACGCACACTTACACAAATGTAACCAGTATGTCTAGAAATGATATGGTTTTTATATTTATGATGTGTTTTACAAAACAATTATAATCAAGTTTGATTAACTTGACAAACTTTCACTCTTTATCTCTCTTATCTTTCAGATAAAGACAGGAGCTCCGTGTAGATCTGAGCGTCTCGCCAAATACAACCAACTTATGAGGCAAGAGCGCGTTCAACACACAATTTTTAGCAATGCAGTAAAAACATCCATTCGAATCCCCAAAACAAAGTAATAATTTTTAAACAAAAGTAAACAAAGTAAACAAATCCAAATAATTTTTGCATGCTTTTTGCCTCTATTAAAGGAGAACTCCGGTCAATTTTAACATTGAGCTAATTTTTTTGTAAATTTGGAGTGCTGTCAATACAGAGAACAACGACAAAAATCGGTGTTGCCTACACCGAGTTATTCTATTTTTAAAATTTGCACTCTGTTGACTTCAATGGGGCAAGTTTTAAACCTGCTTTTAGCCTCTTAACATCCTTGATGTGTCATTACAAGTGCACAGGTCATGTGAGTGATTCCTTCAGAGTGAACACGAGTGAATCTGACTGCAGTAGATGTGAAAGAAATGGATATAAATGATGTTATTTAAGCCAGCGCAAATACCTGTATTTACATCCTGTTTTCGGTTGAAGTCCAAAGTAGTCGATTGTCGAGTTCACGCGCATAGGTTTAGTTACCTATGATCACGCGCATGAACTCGGCAATCGACTACTTTGGACTTCAACCGAAAACAGGATGTAAATACAGGTATTTGCGCTGGCTTAAATAACATCATTTATATCCATATCTTTCACATCTACTGCAGTCAGATTCACTCGTGTTCACTCTGAAGGAATCACTCACATGACCTGTGCACTTGTAATGACACATCAAGGATGTTAAGAGGCTAAAAGCAGGTTTAAAACTTGCCCCATTGAAGTCAACAGGGTGCAAATTTTAAAAAGAGGATAACACGGTGTAGGCAACACCGATTTTTGTCGTTGTTCTCTGTATTGACAGCACTCCAAATTGACAAAAAAATTAGCTCAATGTTAAAATTGACCGGAGTTCTCCTTTAACTCTTTCCCGCCATTGATGGAATTTTCCGGCTTTCCATGTTTTCACTATTATACCGTTGAGGGCGCTATTACACATCTTCTGAAAGAATACTGAATCTCCTGATTAAAACAGTTGAAAAAGAAGCAGAAACAAGGGATAGCATATGTAAGCATCTTTCATTGATTGTTGCTTGTTTCCATCACAGAATAAAAAAATAAAAAAGGTAATTGTGACTTTTTGTCTCACAGTTCTGACATTTTCTCGCAATTGTTAGAAAGTCAGAATTGTGAGATTAAAAATGTGGAATTACATTTTAAATTTTTTATTCTGTGGTGGAAACAGGCTTCCATAGCAAAAACCCCAGAGACTTCCATTGAATGAAAGACTTGAGCCATATTTTGAGACTTTTTGGTGCGTTTTGAAATCTTTTTGCAATTTTTAGAGCATTGCTAGGTTGTTGGCCACTGGCCAGTAATCAAGCACTTAGAAACCACTCAAACCACCATAGCAACGCCCTGGCAACAATTCTAACATTGTAGTGCCACTAGTATCACAACAAAAACGCCATTCATATTTTCTTCAAAAAATGTAAAAATCATTCATTTCGATTCCATTTGTGCCTCAACACATGCTCTCATGAAAATGACTCAACTTGCATAATAACTGACTGTTGTACTTAAAAAGCCCCAGTCTCAAAAATAACAGTGGCCGCAAAAAGAACCAATATAATTACTTTGATTAACATTGCTGATTACAGGCTTCTAGCTCTTTCTCCGTCACCTCCTGTTCCCATATAATTAATCCACGTCCATCTGTCTCTTTTTTTCCCCTGCCTTACAGGATTGAAGAAGAATTGGGTGATCAGGCTCGTTTCGCCGGGCACAATTTCAGAAACCCTAGCGCTCTGTGAGACTGACGTCACCGCACCGAATTCACACGAAAAAAACAACTGACAAACAGAGTATGTACTGCACTGAACCGACTGACTACCCCCTGACATTCCCTAAAATCATTCAAAATGCATCAAAACAGCACTATTTGCACTGAGATACTAAAAACGACTTACTCAGACACTCGAAAGATGTATTTAAAACTGAACTGGACTTCGGACAGGCTTTGATAGACCAAATATTATGCACAGCGGATCCTGGACAGACCAACATTATGCACAAGTGATTCTGAGGTACTTGACGGACAAAACGTGCACAGGTTGGACATGCATGCGTAAGATCCAGAAAATGGACCTTGAATTTAACAAGGCAAAGACTTTGTTGTCTAAAAAGAAGGATTTAACTCAGATGGAATAAAAGTAGAGATTTATTTGAATCAGGTGTAATCTTTAAATTTAAGCTTCAATTTAGATGTGAAATATATGTAAATACATTTAAAAAAAAATCTAGATTGACTTGCCACACTAAAGAAATCAAATGTATGTAATTTTATGGTTCATTGCATGAGAACATGTTAGAAATGGTAGAAAAATAAAATATTTACATGAATATTAATGCAGCAGTGGGATTTTCAATGGGAAGATTGACAATGTGAAGTATTCAGATATATAAGGGACCAGCGTTTACTCTAAAAGACAGTTTACTAAGTAGTTTGCCTAGGGCATTAGAGGCTTTTTATCAAACAGTACTCTCTTTCTCAGATGCAGTTTTTGTGTCTATCTCTGACCCAAAAGAATGCTGAAGAAAAAGCCTTTTAAAACAAACTGTTATCAATCAAAAGAAAAGACCAAATCAGCAAATAAAATAAAATATGGTGCTTGAACATTGACTTAAAAAAAAAAAGTTTCATTCATTTTAGTATAGTAAAAATTCAAAATAATGTGTGTAGAATATATTTCTTCTCATAAAGATGCTTCGCTATTTAAACCAACTTTGAAAGTTTTCATAAGATTGTCATTGAGTTGGGAGGTCTCAAATATGTCCTCGTGTGATTATGTTATTATCACCTTCACCCTACATAGACCAACACAGTCAAACACACACACACATATACGAGATAATTTAATCTAAAAGTACTGAACAAAGTTCACGTCACTTTATTCACAATAATTATATTCAAAAGTCCCCAAATCTTCATACGTCTGCCTGATTTTCTCATGCAATGACTCTTAAAATGTACTTTCGCATTTTCTTTCACCCTGGATCTTAAAGGGGAAGTGAATTTTCTTTAAAAGGATAGTTTACCTTAAAATGAAAATTTTGTCGTCATTTACTCACCCTCAAGTTCTTCCAAACCTGTACGAGTTTCTTTCTTCCGCTGAACACAAAAGAAGATATTTTAAAGAACGTTGGTAACCAAACACTTGACGGTAGCCATTGACTTCCGTAGTATGTTACCAACATTCTTCAAAATACCTACTTTTGTGTTCAGCGGAAGAAAGAAACTCGTACAGGTTTGGAAGAACTTGAGGGAGAGTAAATGACGACAGAATTTTCATTTTTGGGTGAACTAACCCTTTAAATGGGTAAAACACTTCCTCCTCTCCCATCTTAATGTGGATATTAAGTGAGCCATTCGTAGGTAGAGTTTGTAAATACTGTTGATCTGTGGCTCAACCAATGGCGTGTGTTTGGGGCAGAGCTACCTTCGTCCAAATCATGATTTGACGGGGCAGAGAGAGCAGTAGAAATGACACGTTTCTTCAAGATTAATGATCTTAATCCAGCAGTGAACGAGAAAGAGAGACATAACTATCACAATGACAGATCTAATTCAAGAACTCGACCGACAGACACGCTTACACGAATAGAGACACACATTCACTCACATTTGTGTAGCAAAGTCTCACTCTCAACACACACGACTCCTTATTCTCTGCCACCTTGGACTTGCAGTCTGTGTTTCTTCCTTTCTCGTTGTTTCATCTGTATCTTCCACCCCTTTCCCTTCTTGTGGTTATGACTTGGCTTGTTCCCTCTTACCTGAAATCTTTTTTCTCCTTGATGACTTGTCTTTTCGTTATTTTGTGGGATTATCGTCGTGAAAGAAGGAAAAGAAAGCAAGATGGAGAGAAAATAAAAAAGCACTGACAAGCCTGTCAAAGAATAATGTTATGGAATATTAAAGCTGTCATTACTTTCGTCACCCTCGAGTCTCTAAGTGTGTTTTCTTCTCTTCTTTAAAAGCAGAGGAGGACGTTTAAATGGCTTTTCGCCATTCAGATGCTCAATTATGAAACATTAAAACAGAAGATGTGAATGCTTTTGTGGGTTTTAAAAATTGCTGCTCTTGTCACCTACATTACAAATGTAAAATTACTCTAAATAAATACATATAGTTATATAAAAAATACATGCAGTACTGTTCAAAAGTTTTTTCTTTGAAAGAAATGAATACTTTCCATTAAATTTATCAAAAGTGGCAGTAAAGACATTTATAATGTTACAAAAGATTTCTGTTTCTTTTGAACTTTATATTCAGTCAAAGAATCCTGAACAATGCTTCACGGTTTGCACAAAAATATGAAGCAGCACAACTGTTTTCAACACTGATAATATTAATGTTTCTTCAGCAGCAAATCAGCATATTAGAATGATATATATATACACATACTTGATTCAGGCAGTTCAGAATTGGTTCTTTCTTTTGGGAGAACTCTATGCATATATATATATATATTTTTTATTTTTATTTTTTTTAGGGCTGTCAAACGATTAATCGCATCCAAAATAAAAGTTTGTGTTTACATAATTTATGTCTGTGTACGGAGTATAATTATTTTCTATATATAAATATACACACACATGCATATATATATTTAAGAAAATGTGTTATTTATATATAAAATATTTATATATAATATAAATTCTATATAATATAAATATATATACACAGTATATACATGCAAATATTTCTTAAATATATACATGCATGTGTGTGTATTTATATATAGAAAATAATTATACACCGTACACACACATGTATTATGTAAAAACAAACTTTTATTTTGGATGCGATTAATCGCGATTAATCGTTTGACAGCCCTAAAAAATAGATAGATAGAGATATATATATATATATATATATTAGAGGTGGGCATAGATTAATTTTTTTAATCTAGATTAATCTAGATTAATTTTGAAATTAATCTAGATTAATCTAGATTAAAATGGCTCATTTGAATTCTGCCGAAGGCATTCAGAATATGTGTGCTACCCAAATAATGACTATAAAAGTAAGTCTTTGTGAACGGGTTTCTCAAGCCAGGTGGCGCATTAGACCAGGGGCTCATCTCCTGTTTCCAAAATGCATCACAGACTGCTTGAGAAAGCTGTTCTACTCATAGACTGTAAAGGTTACTACTGTACTGTTACCGTCCATAGGCAACATTAGGTAGGCCTATGTTATTATCAACTACTATAGGCTATCAATTAGGGATGGGCGATATGGCCTAAAATCCATATTGTGATATACATTGCAGCCTCTTGCGATAACGATATACAGTATATTATAATAAAACCATTTCAGAACAGGTTACACAGACCCTGCTAAACAACTGCTAAATGTATTTTTTTTAAAGGGTATATGTAGTTTTGAGAACATATATTGTGCAAAACTGTAAGTATACAACATAATTTTGCAGATAAATAAAATTTAAGTACACTAGCTGCAGAGACTTAAGTAGGTCTAATGTTTATTATAGCTTTGAGCTTATGAAACCCCAAATTTAAAGTGGTAATATTGTCTAACTGATGTCTTTTCAGTTAAAAAGAAACACAACAACGAATCTTAAAATCGGGCATAGACAGAGATTATGTGTTAACGTTACACCACTAAGATATATTGGAATGAGAATAATACGCGCGCGCTGGTATTCAGTGATATCATGTTTCGTTTTGAATTTGAGTTGGTAGAACGGATTAGTCGTGTGTTAACTTACCGAACCGTTACCCCACACACTCTGTCTATAGTTTGCTGCTGTTTGTCGGACGGCTTAAATCCGAACCAAGTCCAAATAATGGATGTTGCAGCTTTCACTTTCAGCCGTGTTTACTTAAGATGACGACGAATATGCGTTGCAGCCGGGTTTACCTCGCGGCCGCGGGTAGATTGCGTCATCATCTCCCAACCCAATTTGGGGAATAGATTAACGGCGATATTTTTTTTATCGCGCGATAAGAGTCTCGCGTTAACGCAGCGCGTTAACGCCGATAACGGCCCACCACTAATATATATACACACACACACACACATATACATATACATACCAAACACACACACACGATAAAAGCAGAAAAACAATCTTTAGACCAAGTGAACACACCATGAGAAGGCAGGATAAGTACATTTTTTTTATTTTCTACCGAGGTGGTCATTTCTACAGAGGATAAAGTGCTCTTAAAGTCACTACAAACTTCACCGCTGATCTTGTAAGTTCATCAGTGTGGAGTGTACAGTGTGTTAGACTTCAAGTAATGTGCTCTTGCAAGTGCATAGACAATACAGTGGTTTACTCAAGCGCAGCAGCAAATAAAGAACTAATGTGTCTAAGCTCTCTTTTACCTTTATATTACCACATTTTTAGTAGGAAGGGAGATAATATTAGTATTCCAGACCAATAACCCAACTCAACCATTTAACAAGCAGGTGAGTTAAAGCAATACAACCACAAATAAACATTCAGACCTGCTGGAATGATAAGAAGCTGGTATATACTTATTAGTGCAGTAGTTTGGACCCTCAAAACAGCTGAGCATCTCTATGAGCGGGCATTTATGATGTCAACAAACTCAGGCTTAAGGGAAGCACCTCCAACCAGGAAGCCATCAATGTCAGCCTGGGCCGCAAGCTCTTTACAGTTTCCCCCAGTAACAGAGCCTGTCAAATGAGGGAAGAGCATGAAAGCAATCCAAGAGTTACAAATCAGAATTTTTATTTTTCTATTAAATATATTTTAAATACAATACAAATGAATGATCATTAAATTATACATTATAGGTTCATTTAAAAACTAAAATATATCTGTCATTGTGAAATGATTAAATTAGTGGTTATCCCAAAAATGAAATTTCTGTCATTAATGACTCCCCCTCATGTCGTTCCAAACCCGCAAGACCTTCGTCCATCTTCAGAAACACAAATGAAGATATTTTTGATGAAATCTAAGAGCTCTCTGTCCCTCCATAGACTGCAACGCAATCACCACTTTCAAGGACCAGAAAGGTAGGAAAGACATCGTTAAAATAGTCCATGTGACTCCAGAGGTTCAACCTTAAATGTTATGAAGCGACGAGAATACTTTTTGTGCGCAAAAAAAGAACCTGGAAGCGCTGCACTGTTTACAATGTGAACAGCAAAGCAGACTGACATGGAAGAGAAGAGATTGTTGAATAAAGTTAGTTTTTTTGCGCACAAAAAGCATTCTTGTCACTGGAGTCACATGGACTATTTTAACAATGTCTTTCCTACCTTTCTGGGCCTTGAAAGTGGTCATTATGTTGCTATGGATGGACAGAAAGCTCTCAGATTTCATCAAAAATATCTTCATTTGTGTTCCAAGGATGGATGAAGGTCTTACGGGTTTGGAACGACATGAGGGGGAGTCATTACTGGCAGAATGTTCATTTTTGGATGAACTATCCCTTTAAATTGCATCATGCATGGACAAGTAAGGACATTCTGCAAAACTACTTTTGTGTTCCACAGAAGAAAGAAGATCATAGTGATGTGGCATGAGCAGAGTAAATGACAGAACATTCAATGTTGGGTGAAGTATTTCTTTAAGGCCACTCAGAACTGAACAGACAGGATGTTCTGCACATCAGACTCACCTCCGTAGATGATGCGCACAGATCCGGCTACTGCATCCGACACGTTCTCTCTCAGCCATTCTCTCAGCTTCTCATGCACCTCCTGAGCCTGTAGCACATACAAGACTTCTTATACACACCGATTCAAATACATGATCATGAACTGAATGACAAAGTGCCCCATTATGCTCGTTTGCATATCTCTCATGTAGTGTGTAATATAGTCAGATGTTTGTGAATGTAAAAAGTCTGCAAAAGTTTCATAGACCAAAGTGCACGACAAATAAAGTTATTGTTTCCCAAAAGAATAAAGCGATTCTGAACTGCCTGAAACGAGACGTCAGTAATTCCAGTCTCACTTCCTGCTTAAACCTATGTAGGTCTGTAACACATTTGCATAATGCCAGCCTATGGTCGTTATGGCTTCCCGTGAACAACATCTACTTTGACCCACCCTCAAACACTGTAATTGTAGCTGAGGCCTGGAAGAGTTTGGTTCGTGTTTTCGACATGTCGAGAAGACGCTGTTTTCAGCGCTGCGAGAGCAAATCCACTACAAAAGGATGAGGACTTGACACAGTAAAACTGACACCATCATAACTGTTCGTATCACTGTTTATCAAGTGCTGAGAAAGATCTGGAACTGAAATTCAGATATGATAATGGGCATTTTAGTTTCCGATACGCACTGTAAGCAGTGGACCAATCAGAACAGACTGAGCCGTCTGACCAATCAGGTGGGGTTTAGCGAGACCGAATCCTATATTCAACTGCTTCAGACACTCTGAGAAAAGATGTGATGCTTTACCTTGTATGCATGTACACAATTGGTAAAAAAAAAACTAAACTGAAGCACTTTAACTTCATCCGATTACTGCTTGTGACACACTCACAAGCTTCCGTGTTTACATATGTGATGTGCCCTATGTATGTGTAATGTGTTTATATGAGAATAAAAGCCTAAATTAAAACCGTTTATCATATAAAGCAATCTTATCTTTTCACAAGACAAAAAAATTGCTTGATTCATATAGATTTATCTAGTTTTGGTTAACTAGACTTTAAAATGGAGGGAGAGAAACCTCAGGTTTCATTGAAAATAAATTAATCTGTTTCGAACAAAATAATTTTACATTTTTGGGTGAACTATCCCTTTAAGCATATTATGACTCCTGCTTTAGTGCATATGCATTTCATAAATAGAAAATGAAAGTTATAAAACATGGAGTTGAAACATGATATGATGAAAATTTGATCTATGGATTATGTCAATAGATTTACCTGATCAGGAGTGGCAGTTTTTCCAGTTCCAATCGCCCACACTGGTTCATACGCTAAAACCACACGAGCCCAGTCTTTCACATTGTCTATAAAATATATAAAATCATCATGGCATTTAGTGTTTTATAGGTTATATGTATACAATCATGAACAAGGTCATGAACAAAATAAATATTCCTAATAAGACAGCTCAGCATATTTGCTGACAATCCATACTATCAATGTCGAAATTACATAAATTAGTTTTTTATAAATGACCTGCAATGACTTTGGTCTGTTCAAACACCACATCCTCAGTGGTTCCAGCTTCTCGCTCTTCTAGTTTCTCCCCAATGCAGGCGATCACACCCAAATCATTCTCTAGGCAATGGGCCACTTTCTGGCCAATCAGCTGTAAAAGACATCACAGCCAATCAGATTGAGACAGGGCTGAATGCAGAATAGCATGAATATGCATCAATATGATGTCTGAATTTCATCATACAGAAAAGCAAAGACATAAAAGGGTTTTGACTCCTAGATCATTTAAAAATAAAATTCCTTCTCAAATCTGAACCTCGTCACTCTCGCCAAACACATGACGCCTCTCAGAATGGCCCAGAATCACCCAGTCGATGCCGCAGTCTTTAATCATCGCTGGACTACAGCCGAGAAGAAAAGGAGAGAGCGAGAAATATGCTTTTAGAGTTTTGACAGTGATAAATGGCTGTTCATAAAAACTATTAAAGATACCAATGAGCATGTATACCTGATCTCCCCGGTGAAGGCTCCTTTGGGTACCTTATAGCAGTTCTGGGCGGCCACACCGATCCTCGGGTCCAGTTTAGACCTCACATAATCGAGATAGATGGACGGTGCTCCACACACCACCTCTAAACCATGAAGACAAAGCCACTGTTAAGATGATATAATGATCATGAAAGCCAGCATGACTACTTTTAAAGGGACATTTCACCCAAAAACCAAACATCTGTCAACCTTTACAATTGCAACAGTTTTTGTGAGAAATATTTATTTTATTATTATTTTTGACTTCTGACTTTATTAGATCATTTCCCACAGAGAGAATGGGTACATTTGGTTAACAATGCTTTTTTATGCAAGTGATGGGACCAAAATGGGATACGGCTAACAATTGTTTATATAATAAACTGGATTTTATGAAATTTGTATGCTTATGGGACAAATATGTGATAGGACAGATATAGTCAGTAGAACCAACAATTGTAAATGAGTGATGAGGCTTTCTACAGCAGGCCTATGCAAAATTGCCTGCGTTTCTTAGGAAAAATAACACATGACTGTGATGGCATGCAATGATACAAGAATAAGCAACTCAATATCAATATTAACAAGTTTATAAACAAGTGTATAAGTTATTTATAATTAAATTAGTCTGTGCACACAAGCCATGCATCCATTTAAAGTGTCACGTGACGATGTAGCGTCTCTGATCCGTCTAAACATCTCTATCGATTCTATCAAAATACATCAGACTAATTGGCTAAAATGAAAACTAAAATACTTTCTGCTTTAATATGCTCTCAGGTAAACAACATAACATCAAATAACGCCATGGACCTGCTTCATCGTTGAGACTGGCCGTGTTCAAGGTCATTATGAGCTCGCCCAGACTCTCTTTATCGCCGTTCATTTTCCAGTTTCCCCCGACGAAGAATTTTCTTGAAGACATTATTGCGAGACAAACCAAACGGACCAAACACACCTACTGCGGTATTATCGCTCCCGTAAGCGAATTTGCGAATCCTACTATGGAGAAGGTTTGGTCGTTAATATTCAGGAGGTGGTCCCTTGTCATTGGAAGGTCGCAAGAAACGTCACAATAACCTAATTAATGTGCATGAGGTGAGGCCTCGCCATGAAAAGCAATCGTGCCCATGGACAGTAAGCATAGATATTTAATAATAATAATTATTTTTCATAATGTAAACCTTAGGAATACTAATCAGTCAAATTTCCTAAAATCTTTTTAACTATGGGCTTCATAGAAGAGCTCAATGGATTTAAAAATATGACCCTGGACCACAAAACCAGTCATATGGGCCAATCTTTTGAAAATGAGATTTAAGCATCATCTGACAGCTGAATACATAAGCTTTCCGTTGATGAATGGTTTGTTAGGTTAGGATAGGGCAACATTTGGCCGAGATATAACTATTTGAAAATCTGGAATCTGAGGGTGCAAAAAAATCGAAACATTGAGAAAATCGCCTTTAAGTTGTCACAAAAATAAATGTTTTATATATTTATGGTAGGAAATTTACAAAATATCTTCATGGAACATGATCTTTACTTAATATCCTAATGATTTTTGGCATAAAAAAAAAATCGATAATTTTGACTCATATAATGTATTGTTGGCTATTGCCACAAACATAGCGACCCGTGAGACTTGTGACTGGTTTTGTGATCCAGGATCACATATTTGTATGTACAATGGGGTACAAAAGTATGAGATCACTAATGAAATTGCATCTACTTTGCATTTTTTTAAGTCGGTACTTTTTCCTCAATACAAATTACATTTTCTATTTTATCCAGGATGGTTTTGGGATGTTCCGAAGAGCATCTTGTGCTTCATTTGATTTTAAGAAAGTTCACATGGCCAATGACATTTGCATGGCCTTCATTTATTTATTTATTTTTTGTTTTATTTTTTAATGTCACTTTAAATCATACAGCTTTAGATATGAAGTTCATTCTGTGTAATTATTTTTAATATTAATTATTTTAAATTATATTTCTTACAATGTAAGAAGTTTTAATGCCCTTCCGAATGCTGTTGCCACCCATGTGTGCTTTTTCTTACAATGAGTATTGTTCCAAAACTGTTTTTTATGTCATATTATATTATGTCTTCTTTCTCATTTCGCAGCCAAAGCTTGGTCATCTCAGCCGTGCACCACCGACTTCACCTTTAGTCAATTAGTCTGTGCTTCAGTGCTTGCTAATGTTTCTCTGGGAAAAGCTCTATTGAAAGTGGATTAGAGTAAGCCTCACGTCCTCCTTCTTGAAGTGAAAGAAAAAACAACTGTCTGATCTACTTTCTCAAGGTGAGATTGCAGTAGGTGATAAAATATACTTAAAGGAATTATAGGTTTACTTAGGTTGTGACCTCATTATAGAAGTGAAAGCCTATAATACAAAGTTCTGTCATGAAACTCTAGATAGCACAGGCTCATAAGTCCTTAACCCAATCTGCTTGCAATTACATCATTCTCTATAGGGCACAGCTGATTGGTTCCCACTGTATTGGTAGAATAACACTGGAAAACTTAACTATGGTTTGCTGTAGCAGTGTGCAGCATGCTTTCAGAAACCCTCCACCCTCCCCAGCTCCACCTGTATAGATCTGCTAGGGGGGATTCATGTGTGCTTGTGCAGCAGCAGCATGTCTTACTTTCTCACAGCAGTGTGTCGTGAATGTGGCAAGTTCCAGATTTGCTCTGCAGCAAAAGCAGCGTATAGATCTATTCCACCAAACACATTGACATGGTCATACTCATTACCATCCAAAACTCTCCAAGAGTTGTCATGACAGAATTTGATAATTAACAAATTCTGACCTGGATAACTAAACATTCAATTCTCCTGGGCTGAATTATTTTTATTATTTTACAATGCAGCTTCAGATATCTTTCTTTTTCCTATTATGAACTTTATCCTGCTATTAAACGTTTTTTTAAAGCAGCACTATGCAGCTTTGCCAATTTCTTCGCTGTTTTCTCGCTTTTTGCTCGCGGGTTTCTCTATAGAGCTCCCCCTACAGCTTCGGAATAGATATTTCACAACACTGTCGTCAAAACTCGTTGGCGAATCTCCCCCCTCCCATCTTCTCCCGCTGGTCAAGTGCATTTGTTTTCAAAGAACCCGGCGAACGCACGGAGCCATGTCCATTGAGGTATGTATGATACACAGAAGGCTAGCATATACATGTTTAGATAGTGTATGTGTGCAGTGCCGTAAAGCAATTCGTTACATCGCGAGACCTGATATCACGCGATACTTCCTGACGCTGAATTTTTTTTTTGCAGGGTGGTAGCGGAAGACTCATTAATATTCATTAGGGAAGTCATCCCTGATTGGTCTGATGACCTACTCCTAGCCCCGCCCCTAAATCTACCAGTCACTGGGGTCTATGATGACCTACCCCAACCCCGCCCCTAAACCTACCCGTCACTGGGGTTAAGACCAATCAGGGATGACTTCCCTAATGAATATTAATGAGTCTTCTGCTACCACCCTGCAAAAACAAAATTTGCGGCCCGCCGGCCAAAAGTTGCAAGGGTGGTTTTTCGGCTCACAGGCGCTAGGGGGGTGCGAGACGACCACCATTCAACCCGAAAACAGTCATATAACTATTCCAATGACTCCGAAGCTGTTCGGTTAAGGTAAAAAAGTTACTTAGTTCACCTTTAAAACGTAGTTTTGTGGCCTAATTAGATTTCCTTTCCAATAATATTTCTTTCTGTCACCGATTCTTTAATAAGTGCCTAGTGCAAAGTTTTCACAATAAGGTAGTTTAGATGTATTTTACATAGTAATGATGTCAAGATCAACATAGTTTTTTTATCAATTTCTTCAAATGTCCTAAAATCATAAAACACGTATTTTATTGGACATAACAGCTTGACAGACACAAATAGCACACACCAAAATATCGTTTAATGCAGAATACTATGTTTATTAGAAAGGAATTCGAGTAATCACTGCAACATTTAAGAGGAACTGTCTTGTATGTAAAAGCCCTACAAAAAGATGAAAGAAGTAAATACAGACATCGTCTCTTTTAGCATAATGTACCATTTGGACTTTGGGAAGTTTGTTAGAAATTAAAATGCCATGTTAAAGTTGCCAACAGCATCAAAGAGCCATCAGATCTCAGTCAGTGGAGTTGTTGGGAAAAGTCACTGTACATTTTCTTCTGCATTCTATCATCATTTCTAATGCATAAAAATAGTCATGCAAACTTTCACCTAATGATGAGGATTTTTAACAGACAAAAACTATATTTTTTATTCTTGAATAATTATTCATTTTCTTCATTTTTAAGATGTCAAACACTATAATTTCAAGTCAAAGTATTGTTGTCATGATGAGATTGTCATTTTAACAATAATGCAAACTGCATTCCTGTGTTCGTTGTAACTTACATTTTTACAATTAAATATTCCATGTAAATATTCTAATAAAATCCAGTCTTCCAGAAATCCCACACATACAGATGTGACAATCATGTGTTTGTTTGTGTGTGTGAGAGAGATTCTTTGTTGCTTAGAATTTCTCAATTCTCATCCTCTCTCTCAACCTTTACTCATCCTTTCTGTCTTATCCTCTTCTCATCTTGTTTCAGGGTCCAGCTCAGTTCCAAATCTTCAAGAAGCTGTCCCATGAGCCAGTGCAAACGCACATGCCATCTAATGGTACTCCGGTGCAGCTCACCCTGTTGTCATGGCCAGACAACACGCCTACAAGAGAGAAAGGAAGAAAGGAAGTGAGAATATGAATTTGATAGGACTTTGTTCTTCATGCATGCTTCTTTATTCAAAGATGCAATGAAACGGAAGTAGCAAGTTGCAACAAATCTTTTCTTCCGTATTGTGACATAAATCTGAGTGTAACAGATTATTCGGAAAATAAAAAATGTAGGGTGGGGACTTGGTTTTATGCATTGGTTGTTGTGGAGGCAGAAAAAAGACTCAAAAGTGGAGGAAGACGAACATGAGCTTTCTCAGTCTGTAATTTCATTGGAGGATGCAGTTATTACATTTTGATTAAACATTATGAGGTAAAAAAAAAAAATTAACATATGCATGGATGAATTTTTTACAATAAAATCTATAATATAAAGATAGATGGTGAATTTTCATTTCATGCCGACTTTATAGAAGACTTCCTCGACTTAAAGCCCCGAGATTGCCTACTTCAAGCGAAATTGAAGAACGATCTGGTGTGTCAATAAGAACAAAATCAGGACAACATTTTTTGGAGTTCGTTTCAGGTGTATGAAACAGCTTGGCAGAGCGAAATGTCTGGAAAAGTTCACTCCGGCTGGTAAACACCTTTGAACTAATATCGGTGATTATAGTATCAGATAGCACAGCTATGTCTGTAAGATGTCTGCTAAAGATCTGTTAATCTGGAAAGCATCTGCTGTGTAAAAACATCATATATATAGTGTATAGTGTATAGTGGAGGATTATCTTTTTCCGGGTGGATCATCAAGACTATTGGTCCTCCTAGTTGTCAATCATTCTGGTGATATGTTTACGTAAGGCCGTCGTTATGTACGTGCTCATCCCTAGGTAGTTTTCGCTTTCTGCGCATGCGCACTTTCAGGTGTATATGTGTGGTGAGCTACGGTTTCAGCCATTCATTGATGCTTGCCGTTTTCACCGGGTTTTTTCAAAATGTCTGAGGGTCGCAAGAGAAAAGTGTCTACGAATTGTATGACAAGAAGAGAAAGGCCTCTGAAGAAAGAAACAAGACCAGAGTGTTTTTGGGAGAATATTTCACACGCTGGCATGCGCTAAAAGCACAGGTTGGGCTTCCCACTGATGCCTCAGTCGCGAATTTTCTACTCGACATGTAAAGTTTGGCATGCTATATGGAGAAATCCATTTAAAATCACTGCTAGTAAAAGTTAATGTAAGCTATGATTAGCGATGCTAGCCCTGGCACAAGTCACGCACCGCGCAGACACGGTAAACATCTCAATTTGTCTAAAGTAGGCTTGTATGAGCCATGCCGACAGCAACTTGTGAACAGAGCGTGCACGAGGAGAACTAGGCTCGTGCACACGTTTAATAGGCGTTCCCTCACGGGAGCAGGTAGAGTGTTGCGGATGTGCATTTTTTCAAAAAGTGGAGAGGGCGGTTCTTTTCTAAAATTCGGGAAAATCCTCCACTATACCTTTAAGCGGGATAATGTAGCCTACATCCAGCCAGTGGTTCTCTCAAAATAACCCCCTTCAGGCTGATCAAGACCCATCCTCTTCACATCAGGGTCCTCATCACCCTGTCGGGGGTTGTTTTGAAAGAACCACCGGCTGGATGTACATTATCCCTTACTTAACACCAATGCAATTATTCACTCCATCCGCTTCTCCTTTCTTTAAACTTACCCACTTTCTCGCCCTTTAGCGAGTCCCAAATATTGCAGTTGAAGTCATCGTAGCCAGCAAAGATGAGGCGGCCAGACATGGACAGAGCCAGTGATGTAACGCCACTGTTCAGGGCGGTATCCTGGTAGCAAATCACTTCTTGATCAGCGCGAAGATCATACATCTTGCATGTGCAGTCATCCGAGCCTGTGATAACTGCGTTGCCACTGGGGAGGAACTGAAGAGGTAGACACAGTTTGGTGAATTCATTTATGTGCTTTTGTCTTATCAATTGGAAAAACTCAAATCGTTGAAACTGGTAGAAGGTTAGCATCATCAACGAAGAAGGAAATTACTGGCTAAAAAATAACTGATGCCCTTTTCTGTATTTTCTTGGTAGTGCATCCAACATTTCCCTTAAACTCACTGAGATTGCATTGATGTCACTCGTGTGACCCTGGAAGGTTTGCTTGCACTGGCCATCCCTGATGTCCCACAGCTTGGCCAGAGAGTCGCAAGCACCAGAAATGAAGGCGTTGTTGTCCGGGGACAGAGCCAGACACATGCAGTCACCAACATGGTTCAGGAAAACTGTCGTCTGCTTTCCAGTCTCCAAATCCCACATTGCACTGGGGGGAAAAAAAACGGGATAAAATGAATAATAATAATAGAAACTAACAAAAGCTTATTACATTTTCACATTATTTAACTTTTTATGATTTTTTTTTTATGGATATGTTTATCAATTGTTTGGCTGAATGAGGGTTGCAGCAAATTTGGCAGTTTAGCCAGATAATGTGTTATAGAACGGAAGAGAGGTTCTCGGGGGAGAGCGTGAACAAAACATCCTTTTGATTTTCCCGGCAAAAACGTCCCAAGTCCTTCACATGAAAATCAGTCTACAGGCTTTCATAAGCAACCTAGGAAGTCGGGGAAGGCCTTGTTTTTTTAAAGGGATAGTTCATTAAATTAGACATATATTAAAAAATGTCCTGGCTCTTCCAAGCTTTATGGCAGTGAATGGCCGTATCAGTCTTGAAGTCCATCTATCCATGATAAAAAGGCCTTCTGAAGTGAAGCAATGTGTTAGTGTAAGAAAAATATCCATATTTAAAACTTTATCGACTAAAATAACTCGCTTCCAGCAGACGGTCGTACGTATCGAATTATGGCGGAAGAGTGACACTTGACATGACGCACAACGTAATGACGAACGCGGAAGCGCAGAGGATAGAGCAAAACAAAACACCAATCACGAATTAGAAGTCTAAAACGAGAATTTATAAAGATAAATGTCGGAGGAGCTTGAGTTTGTTGCCCAGCGCTGTTTGTTTGAACCGCGAGAGGCGTCTTAAGCTTACGCTACTCCCTACATCTACATCATAAATTGTCAAGTGTTACTCTTTTGGCGCAAGTCGACTTGGGTAGGCCGTCTGCCGGAAGCTAGTTATTTTAGTTGATAAAGTTTTAAATGTGGATATTTTTCTTACACAAACTTTCACTTCACTTCAGACGGCTTTTATTAACCCCTCGTAACAGTGTGGAGCACTTTTATCATAGATGGATGCACTTTTATGGACTTTTAATGGACTGCCATTATAAAGCTTGGAAGAGCGAGGACATTTTTAACATAACTCTGATTGTATTTGTCTGAAAGAAGAAAGTCATATACACCTAGGATGGCTTGAGGGTGAATAAATCATGGGCTAATTTTCTTTTTTAGGTGAACTATAGATACATTTTCAGTTGGTAAACATGGTGACTTTTTTTGTGATCGGAGCTTAGGTGGTGGCAGAACGATCCCTCTGGCCGCTTCACTAACGTTAGTTTGCAAGTTTTGTTAGCTTGTTTTTTAATAATGACTGGAGAAAATCCGATTTTATCTTAATGTGCAAGGACACTCACTGTCCAGGACCGCGATTGTTATTTGCAAAAGTTAATTTTAACGGACATCCCAGATTGGCGGACCCGTACGCGCTCAGTCAATGGATGGACGATCTGACAGGATTAACTTTAACACTACCTCCGGTTAAGTGACCTGACTTCAACACCTACCCAATAGAGAAACTGAGCATAAAGAGAAACTGAGGGCATATAAATCTTTAGATGCCTATAACTGTACTAAATGGTCACGTTACGTACAAGACTTGTGTGGTAGCCTACGATCCGCAGTTCTGCCTAGCCAGCGCCAAGGCCAGACAGAAGACGACAATGTAAAGAGTAACATTATGGTGCAATTTTAACGATGTGAATATTTTCTAGAAATAAAAATTCCAAATACAGCATATTCATTTTTTAACTACGTATTTGATTACCCTTTCTCACCAGGTTCTTCAAAAAGTATAGTCACAATCAATCAAAACAATGTATAAAATCATAGATGATTCACAAATAATCACAATCATTTAGAAAACATTATGCGATAAAATTTCAAATTGCAGCCTGTAATCTGTCGATTCTTGCACCCAACAACACACAAAGATGACATTTAATAACAATAATAATAATTTAAGCTCCTTATTATGTAGCCGAATCTGTGCTGGTTTGTATTGGCCGCCTCCAGTTTTCCCTTTGTCTTGCCACCAGCCGTGACGTAACTGACGTCGGCTCGAAATTGGTCTATCCCTTTAAGTTTTGTTACAAGCTGTTCACACATTGTCAATAAAAAAGCGATTAATACATGAAAATTCTTTCATACAGCCTCTTTAAATAAATGGAAGCCAGACGACAACAGCATGGATGGCGTCTGGATGTTCGTTTATATCAGTATATCACTCACTATAAAGGTATTTCCAACTTCGTTTTACTTCTAAGAGTGAAAAAGAATTTTGCCGTGCGTATATCGGGTCATTGAATCACGTTCAGCCTCTTATTTGTTACGTGTGCAAGAGTGTGAGTGCAAGCGCAAGCAATAAGTTGCTGGCTGCAATTCACTTAACGGCCACTGGTGTTGCTAATAACAAAGGTTTCTGAATACTACATATAGCCCCTTTAAAAAAAATCAATAAATAAAGTCACTCAATACTCATACAAAAATGTAATAAAATGAATTTTTATGCTTGGGTGAACTATCCTCTTAAATGTAAAAGTTACATGCACAAACCATGTGGTATCACCAGAGGCGGTGAGAATCTGAGAGTCACTGAGGAAGCGGCAACAGGACAAGTAACCTATAAAAAATAGAGAGAGACACAATTACATAACAGACACATGAAAGAATAAAGTAAAGATTCTCGAATGACTTATATATTTTACCTGTGTGAGCATCCAATTCTTTCACGGTCTTGATTACGGGTGTCTTCAAGTTGTAGACAGTACACATGTTGTCGAGACCACCGCTGGCCACAAGGTTTCCAGAAGGAGCATATGCACAGGTCATCACCCATGAGGATTTGAGGGGAACAGCATTCATCTAAAGAAAGAGGCAAATATTAAATCTTTTCCTTGAACGTATTCAGAATTGCACCACCAAATGTAATTTCAAAATAATCACTGTTCTCAAATATGTTTTCCAGGTTTTATTGCTTAAACAGATCCTGTCCTGCCAGAAACTGTTCAAAACAAATTAATATTCTTAAAGTGCCACATTCACGATTCATTCATGACAAATGTCATGATTAGTCAATAACTTTTGTACTTAAATTTAAACAAATTTTAGTACAACCGAAACCACACTATGCAAAAATCACATGCTCTGTTTTTGCACATAAGCTTTAATAGTAGACGAAGTTGTGAGTATTTTCACAACAAAAATTGCAAACTTCACCTTTAAATAAAAAATCTTTGTTCAACTGGACGTTTTTATTTATGTGTAAAGTTGACTAGGGTACGTTTACAAGACAACAATGTAGTAAAAATGGAATAAGCTTTTCCTTTGCGTTTTTGAAAAGTTTTGTGTTTGACAACATTGTCTAAACGATCACCGTTCTCACGGATATGCGAAAACGATTAAAAGCGCTGTATTATTCATGCCAGGCCAGTAGTTGGCGATGCCACTTTGTAAAGAAACACTATTTGCCTATAGACTGAACACATAATATGCATGCGCATGACGTCACCGTTTTCACAAATTCACATTTTTATAGTTTACACAGCGACGATAACGATACCTTTTTCAAAAGTATGCATTTTCAGGCCGCAAAAACGCCATTGTTGTGTAAATGAACAGCCAAAACGCATGAAGTTTTTTGAAACTTGTTGAAAACTGTCATGGTTACAATACCTGTGTATTATTAGAAGTTAGAGAGATATTTAAAAATGTAAAATCAAATGGCCCATTCAAGAAGCTTAAAATATGCATCATTAATTCATTAAGCTGAGAACAGAATGGCAACATTATGATGTAGCCTACAGCCCAAAATATTTAGAGATTGCTTGCTGGTATATACAGCTTAAATATATTTATGATTCCCCGTCTTCTCTTGAAAGTGTATTTGAGTAAGTCAGACTCACCTTATTTCCAGAGTAAGAATCCCAGATAAGGAGTTTGCCATCCTGTGACGCACTGACCATTAGCCTAAAGACACCAATGAAAGAAAGAGCAAAGAAAGGCTGGTAAGACAACAGGATGAAAGGATATTGTTCATATATCCAGTTAATATACTCCAACCCTCATTGTATTTTTTAATTTTTGTAATTTTGAAATCTCACACATTTCAGAAATCTTCAGAAATCTCACTATTTTAAGGATAAAATATGATTTTGCTGTCACTGCAGTTTAACCCTAGACATGGTTAAGTCCCTTCTTTAAAACACTGAGGCTTAAGTCTGTTTCAGGTCACTGACCCTGATAATTGATCTAACTAAGAATTAGCTAATTCAAGGTGACCACAAGATGCAGTTGAATTCCATGTGAGAGCTATTAACCTGGCTGAGCAGATCATGTGACAAGCAAGAGCATCAACTAAAACTAATATATTTCACATTCTGTTAGATCATTTTTTTTTAATCCTGTAAAGTACGTTTGGAGGCCAAATTGATAAAAAAATTAATGAATACATCTACTGTGTAGTATAGCCCATCATATCTCATTTCGTACTTTGATTTGACCCATAATAATGTTCTCACTTGTTGTCTGTACACCAATGCATGGCATAGATTTTGGCCAGGTGGCCTTTGAGGGTCCTCCTGGTCTTGAGTTGGACCCGAGGGGCCGGGGCCACCCCAGCAGCGGCCGCGGCCATGTCTGTGTCATGGACTGCTTTACGAGCCGCCTAGAAGGGGAACAAACATGTAATATTAGTATTCCATTATTAATTGTTTAAACAGCTAGTCATTGCATTAGTCTCATATAGTCTCACCTCGATCTGTGTCTTCAGGCCTTCGGCCTCCTTCTTCATCTGTTCCATTTCACCCATAGCTGCTGTTGATCGGGGTGCTTACCAACACAAGCTAGAAGCAATCACAAAATACAAATTCTACTTAAAATGGTCTTATATGTAATCAAGTAGAAGTAAATAAATAAATAAAATGACTGGATTAATCTGAGCAGGCCCTGTATGTGACTATTACATCATCAGGCATGTGGAAGACATTTTAATAATATTGAAGATGTATGATTTGACATAGAACTGACGAATATTGATTTCATACAAAACCTTTCAGCCAATATCTCACTGGAGACCAATTAAGACTGAACTTTTCATGTAACATCTCAAAAAGCAAGTTCTTCCTGCTTAGTAGACAGTATTGAATACAGATTTGCAAAAGTTGTGGAACAACAATGGCCTGTCATTTAGAATCTCTAGGAAGTTAGATAAGCCAAATCCAATTGAATGTTCAGTAATGTTAGCTAAATGCTAAGCGTTACATAAATAATAGTGCTGTTGGGTATTTCAACTTTACTGTCATAGATACTGAGAATCTGTTATTGAAAATTCCAATTTCAAATACTGATATTCAAAAAAAAAAAAAAAAAAAAAAAAAATTGCACCAAAGTGAAAGCAAACTCAAGCAAACTTCCAAATCAATCCTTTCGTTTGTATTATAAAATATTATGCAATTTATGAAACAGCAACAACAACAAAAAATATTGTAAAGTAAGCTACATCTAATATTACCCATAAACAAAACTTGAGGCTTGTCATTGACTTAGTAAGTCTGCACCTGACCAATGAGAATGTCTAGATTTTAAATGTCTAAGTCTAATCAAGATCTGTAATGCTGCCTAAAATAAAATATTGCAAATGTTTCATGCAGATGTACATCAACCTAAGCTGCAACTTACTATAAAAATATTTGGTTGCTAGTCTACCAACATATGAATTTACCTCTCGGTGGGAGGCCAGAAGAGATGATGAGGAATTGTCAGCCTTGTTGTACTACGGAGATCCTAATGAACTTAATTCATGGTTAAGAAGTAGAGCCTACTGCTCTGTAGAAACTGTGATCTGCAGAACTGTCTCGCCAATTATCAAATTATGATATGTTATAATAGTTACAAGATTACTACGTGATGTCTGTTCAGCTCTTGCTGAGAGCTGTTGTTTTATTGATGTCAAGGCTAGAAGAAAGGTTTAAGCCTTTGCAGGAGCTGTTGGGGGTGGCTTATCAAATCTCCTGTCATCCGATTACCGACTGCTCTTTACTACGGGATCAGGTGGGACCCGAGGTAGGGAGATCAAAGACAAAACACAAGGAAAAGGGCAAGAAAAGACTTGGGGATTTGTATGTGTACACGTAAGAAAGTTCATCAAGATGAAATGAGACCTGACGAATCTCAAGATTTCTAAGGTGTCTTTGATTACTCGCTCAAGAGCAGCTTTAGCATTAGGTTAATCCTACAAAGAGACAAATGTGCAAACTTTGCCAGTTGCGACGACATTATAATCCGTTTAGAAATGAAAAACCACAGGAATGCATTAGTTAACAAACTTTGCTACAACCTCCTGAAAGTGCTGGATGCATTTGTGATGGTTGAAATACCATCATTAACATCCCAATGTAATTTTATGTGTTTTTAAAGTTGCAGATTAACCTTTCGTGATAGCGTGTTCTGGGAACTACTTACAGGAAATCATTTTCTTACAATGCAAGGTTTTTAATCTGTAGTATGTGTGCAAAATGCATGAACGTGCACAGATAAAGCAAAGCATTTCCGTGCATTCTGCATTCATGCCAAATTAAAAACAGCATTTTAGGCATATGACTTCAAGTTTATCGCAATGCACAAGGTTTGTATTTGTTCGCTATATACAATGTTCTTACACACGCTAATGAACGACCAAACTAAAAACAAACTCACCTGTCTACCCAAAAAAAGCTTCTTCCCTTTCTCCTCAATAACTCCAAAGCCTCTCTCTCTGTATCAGTCTCTAATTTGCTTAGTCCACAAGACAGCTCTTCAATCGTCTTTCTCTCTCTGCCTCCCACAAGTTACTCCAACAGACTGGATGCAACTTACCTGTGGAAAAACTCTCTCTTTCTCTTCCCCTTCTGCAAGAGAGGAACAGATGAGGATTGGAGGGGATGAAGAAGATCAGGGATGAAAGGATAAGCCCAAAGATGAGCAGAGAAAGGGTAAGACAGAGAGAGAGAGAGAAAGAGAGAAGGAAAGGGGAGGGCAGGGAACAGGTAAACCGATTGGAATGGAAAGTCAGGTTATGGGGTCGAAAGACGAGGCAAGAGTGAGTGCAGAAAGCAGAGGACAGAGGAAGGGATGGATAGTGTGTGGCATGAACAAAAATATGGTTGATTCCTGAAGAACATCTTACAACTATCATAAAGTTCTCAGTGTTGTTTCTACCACCCATCATTGTTGAGCAATATGGGCTTTAACATTATATTCAAAGCATTTCACACTAGTTTGATCACATTTGAGCAAGTTTAACACTTGATGTGTCATTTCTAAAAGGGTCAATGGTTTGGTGAACACTTAATGGAAGGGGGTCTGTGCTTTGGCTTTGGGGTTGAGGGGTTTGAATTGGTTTGTCAGAGCTAATGAGTTGAGCTCGCCTAATCAGGTTCTAAGTGGATATCCGGGGAATAGGCAATCCCGTTAAGGAATTAGAGCAGGTGAATCTGTGGAGCAGACGTCATAGGTGACACAAAGATCAGCAGAGGAAGGAAAGTGAGGAAACTGATGAAAGTTTTGATGATATGATGGTGATGTTCTCATGACAATTTTATATTTGATCTTATAGGATGTCTTGCATTTGCCAACTCTGGGGAGAGTCATATGCAATAGAAAACAATAATGACAGCGTTTTTGCCTTTGGCTCTGGAATAGCCTTCCTGATAATGTCCGGGGCTCAGACTCACTCTTCCAGTTTAAATCTAGATTAAAGACGCATCTCTTTAGCCAAGCATTTGCATACATGTAACAACATTTGAATTTCCATTTGCTTTTCTGTCTCTACCTCGGGATGCCCATCCAGCTCCAGTTTGGAATCCAGCCTCTTATGAAGTTTCAGATGACCTAACACCTGCGAGGAGATGACGCCAACCCCTGCGAGGACTTTAGATGACTCCAACTCTGAATCAACATGCACCACTGACAAATTTTCTATATATTGTCATTTTATGATCACAAATTGTAATAATTGATTTAAGGAGATCATTGTTTCAAAGGCTCTAAAAAACCTATGACCTTAATTGAGGACACATTTTATACGATAATGCGCATGAACTACGATGGAAACACATTTACATTAGAAATCTCTCGATGTGCAACAAAAAACACACATGAATCTGCCTTAACAGAGGATGTGATTGCATAACTGGACTAATGCCTGCTACAGACGATTTCTGCAATCCTATAAGATCATTACAAATTACACTGTACGACATGGATCTAATAAACTTGTGGGTACGACATGTATGTAGACTACGATGACACCTATTGAATCATAGGCTACAACGCAAGTTAGTATAGAAGAATAAAACCTCATCAGCATGTGCTATAGTGGTTAACAAATACAGCAAGATGAATCGCACTTTGGCAATTGTGGTTTTATGTGCGCTGAAAGAAAAGAGGAGGACGCGAAAGACTAGAATATGGACGCGGTCGTGGCTAGGGAAGAGAGGCTAATTTTGCAAATAGAGCTTGAGGTAAGTAGTTTTGAGTTTTAGCGCCATGTCACGTTCATCATCATGTTGCATTTTTATTGGCTAGTCAGTAGACGTAGGTCGTAGCAGCAAACACACTGTGAGCTAATCAGGCTAAATTTATGACACTATCAGAAAATTATTGCAGGCTATCTTTGGTCACAAGCAGAGGCTACTTGAGTAAAAGTACAGATACCCCTTGCTAAATTTTACTCAAGTACAAGTAAAAGTACTACAGTCAGATGTCTACTTAAGTAAAAGTACTGAAGTACTTGTTTTTAAAAGTACTTGAGTACCAAGAGTACAAGAGTACATTTTCTAAATATTGCATTACTACTGCCATAGTGCTTACATTTATGTACAGAAACGTCCTACATGGAGTTATGAAAAATGTTAATGTTAATACCTTGGAGAATGTAAAGAAATTGAAAGTAAAATCAAGTCATTTTCATCTTTTTACCATGTTGCTTTATTTAACATTTTCACTTGCCCACAAGGCAATAGCACAATGGCAACGCTCTGACAAACCTCTGCTAGAGTTTTAATGGATTTTTTGCACCCACATTTGAACCCGACTGTGTTAAACACACCGCATACTCAAGAACATCAAAGCAAATGCTCAGCTTAATGTGTAATATCAGAAAAGAAAATTCAGCTAACAATTGTGTGTACATGTGAGTTTCTCTTTTTTTCATCAATCAAATCACAGGGTTCCAGACTGCGACCAAATATGCGACCATTTTATTGAGAATGTGTGAGTTAAAATTTTATGTGGTCGCATTTGTGCGAGTGCATGGTCATGTAGCCTACTACTCAGTTAAATTCACGCATGAATTTTCCTGCATTGAACTTGTTTTAGCGCCCGCCAAAGTGAATTTTTGTCCCACCAAAGTCTTATTTGATCGGTGAGTAAAGTAGATGAACTGCGGCGCTTGTGACAGGGCGCATGTTTAACTGAAAGAACGAGCAGAGAGAGAGAGAGAGCCGGTCGCACGCGCAGACACACTCGGTCTCTCTCGCGCACTTTCGGTCTCTCTCGCGCACTGTCACTCGCTTTTTCTTTTTTCCTTTTTATTTATTTATTATTTTTTTTAGAAGAGGGTACTCACGGTTATGGATAGAAATGTAGCGGAGTAAAGAGTACAATATTTGCCTCTCAAAGGCTACTTGAGTAAAGTCATGAGTAGGCTACTCCCCAAAAATGATACTCGAGTAAAGTACAGATCCCTCAAAATTGTACTTAAGTACTGTACTCAAGTAAATGTACTCCGTTACTGTCCGGCTCCGGTCACAAGACTGTGAAAACGGCTGTCTTTGAATCTCTTTCACCTTCCGATTTTTTCACAACCACAGAAATCGCCATAATTGGTCATCTTTAGTCTGGGACAGGCCACAATCGTACAACGTGTATCAGGCATAAAGGCAAGTTCACACTACACGACTTTTGGCTGGATTTTGATGTTGCATACAGATTTCCAAGGTCTGCGACAGAAACCCCGGATCGCGGCGAAATCGGTGCTTGATGTAGACGGCGATGCTTTATGAGCAGGAAAGCGACGTGATCTGAGCCTGTCCCGAGCAGTTACAGATGCTGCAATAGCCTACTTTCAAACATCAATTAACAAAGAAATTAAATGAGTGAATTAATGAAACCAAACACCTTGTAATCACGTTGACTTGTCACCAAATTCAAGGTTATTTTGGCTAGAAGTGGTTTCGGGTCTATAGTTAACCTATATGTGAAGTGATGGCTATTGCTTTCTGGGAAGCGTCTCACATGATTGCGTTCCCAAACACAAGCATCTGAACGCGAGATAATATGACAGCGTTTATTGCATTTCTATTGTGCGTTCTGAGTGCGCAAGTCATTTATTATGAAGGGAAAAAAGAGCCACAGTGCCCTTCCACAATTGCAGCAACTTCCATTTTTAATATCTCGCGCCAATTTCCCAGGAAATTGATTTTGTTCTCTTGAACACATGGGATGGAAACGCTGCTTTATTCTTAAATGTTATATGCGATATTCCAATTTTGCACATAAGTTAATTTCGCAATGTTGGATGGAAACATAGCTAATGATCTTTGTGAAGTTGAATTATGGGTCAATCCTGGTTCAGAAGCATAGCTCACACAGTACACCAATTAACCGACTTTTTGAGTACAATAGCTATATTATACAAGAAAATAGAATATTATATATAATATTTAAATAATAATATATTTTTTGGATATGGTAAGTGCCAAATGAACCCCAAAGCACTGACACAAGTTCACTGGGTTTTGAACATTTTCAATATACTGGACTAAAGTTTGCAACAACAGATATTCACAATAAACCCTATCTGATCCATTCTCTGAAAAGCGAATGGATCTAATTAACAAGGTAAACATGCCAAGAAAGGCTTATTTTCTCAAGTCGTGTTGTATGTAACTGCCACCTTCCCTTAAAATCCTCCTTACATGTTGACGCAAGTTCATTTGAGGCAGTGTTAAAGCATACCATATATTTATGACAAAGAAAAAACAGTGTTGTGTGTATTATTTTTTGATAGTGTGCATGGGAATAGTAGAAAGTAGTTTCATTGCAAGGAAACACCCGTAAATAAAATGATGTAAACTAACTACAGTTAGTAGCAGCCTGATTGAGGCCACTTAGCTTTAATTAGTGACCTTCCTGTGCTTCCTGAGCACACGCTTATTTGCCGAAAGGTATGAGCTCATGACGGTCCTGGTAACTGTGTCAGGGATGGTGGTGATGAACAACACAAGGTTACCCTCAGGGAAATGCATATCTGTTCAGACTAATAATTTAATACACATTTTGTTGCCCAAAGTGATTTACAGTGTTGCAGTTCACATGGAGAAACCTGACATTATCATGAAACATTTTCATGAAACTCCCCCTTCTGGGATTTAAGCTGCCAACCTGATCTGGATCTTTAACCGCAAGGTCACACCACCCACAGAAGGTCTCCTATGACTGTTCCATTGTAGGCTGCATCAATAATAAAGATGAGTCAGAAAACAGGAGGTAGGGGGAGACCTTTAAGATTGGTTTGGATACAACTATCTTCAAATGAACAACACAGTTTGGATACAACTATCTTCAAATGAACAACACATCACACTGTAGTACTTGTTGTCAATGAAATGTGTTATAAATGTGCCATTGCTTAATTGATCAGAATAATAACAATCACTCATTATTGATTCTGCAACATGATCAGACAAAAAAACTCATGTAATTGAATAATATTAGTATGCCTACACAATGGCAAACTGACTCATACTCTGTAGTGTATGTGATTGATCTGACAATATCTTTTTTTATTTTCCTACAAGCTGTCAGCATGGATGTAATGGACAGAGAGACCTCTGGTGGAAAACTGAGGAATTTTAAGGCATTGATGTGACAGCATTTGTCATTCAGTCATTCTGTTCACTTCTGGCATTGTATAAGCAAGTTTAATTTGGGTTCTGCATTTTGTGGAGGGATCTTTGTCACAAATGAAATGCATTTGGTTCAGCCTGTCGTGGCAGGAGTGACTGATTTTTAAGTTTAAATTTACAATTGACATTTTAGACATTCTACTAACTAGAAGTAACTTTGAAACTACATGTCAATTAACTCTCATTAGAGTATTAGACTGTAGTAGACAGTCCACACTGTCATCGCTCTTCCTTTTATGCTTCCGAAGCTCATCTGTGAGAAACTCGAGACCGGTGCAGCGTGCAGGTCCCTCGGCCTCATCCTGCTTGCCACAGGTTATCATTGGTCACCTTGATAAACAACACCACAAACAATAAGCCCAAGTTAAAACAAACAAAGCTTTTTCCGTACAGGATAAATATGCAACAAAGGCCATTCCCAAGAGTCACTGAATAATAATGTGAGAAGAAGCAGCGATTCAGTGCAGAGTGAGGCTGTGGCTGAGTTCAACTTCATTGGACCAACACACACACACACACACACAGACACAGACAGACACACACACACACACACACACACACACACACACACACACACACACACACACACACACACACACACACACACACACACAAACACACACACACACACACACACACACACACACACACACACACACACACACACACACACGCACACGTCAATTCACTTTAATAATAGCAATAATATGTGGTTTGGCTAAAATACCATTGGAAATATTTTGAGATAATTACTGTATGGAATGATTTCTGTGTATATAAAGCAACAGTATTCTTTTTATTTTTTTATTTGCAGAATTATACATGTAATAATTCAGTATACAAATATTTCACATATAAAGTTCAAAATTAATCCAGAGCATTATAAGATGAGAAGAACATTACAGGTAACATTTATATCAAAGATGCTAAACAGTCAATTCACACATTAAGGAAAGAAAGAAAAGTAAGACATATCGGAGAGGAGGTATATATGTATAATTAAAATAAAGAAGAGGAATTTAATTTTTTATAGATGACCATAGTTCTGGTTGCTTTGTGGTTTGAGAGTCCTAAAGCAAAGGTATTCACTGTAAGGTATTACTGGGAGAAAGTGCAACACAATATGGTGGAATAAGTCCCGCCTTCTAAATAAAAGAGCCAATTACCAATTGGTAAAGTCAATGCATCACTGCAGCTGCCTATAAAAGTTGGTCAGTGTTTTGAGACGTGAGCTTATGACTGCACATGGGCATTGGCTGCTCCATCCTGAAAAATGCAGTTTTTGTCATGATTTGAGCATTTAGAAACAAAATTTATGAGACAATTGTCAGATTTCATTGGTGATTTCAAATATGAAATTTAATCGTAAGCTTGGTGACAGCTTTGGAGAATTTGATGTTTCTCCATTTAAAGGAGACATATCATGCTTTTAAATCGTTCCTTTTTACATATAAATCATACATTTGTAGTCTATATAAAGCGGAACTGCAATGCTTGGGTCTGAATTCCTCATTATTATAGCTCCACAGGCCCCTTTTCTACCCCTTTTCTGATGTGCGTCTGAGAGCAACTCGTTTTGGTGCGGTCTCAATTGAGACACTTCATACCCCGCCCCCTCTCCAGGATGCAGAGGTGACACTCGGTTCAACTCCACCCCGTTCGGCCATTTTTGTAGTTTGATAGCAGAGATAGGATTATCTAGCGGCACAGAAACTTTTTATTCACACGTTATTAACAAAATGTCAACAACGGAAGACTTGTCCAGCCAGCCTTACATGTTCGAGCCAGAGTCGGAGCCGGAGCGAGATGAAAATGAAGACGACGAACCTGCAGAACAACGTCTTCATATGGATGTATCGCAATGGTGTGTTACTGTATTTACACATGAAACTTTGGTCTTCCGACCTTTTACCACCGTGTCGATTTATTTTGATTAATATGTGCGAGGGAGAGAGAGCAAGACAGCGTCTAGTTTGGCGACGGTGTCTTGTTTACACTTTCGCCTGGCTCCGAAGAGAGAGAGAGTGCGTGTGCGCGACCGGGTCTCTCTCTCTGCTCGTTCTTTCAGTTAAACATGCGCCTTGTCACAAGTGCGGCAGTTCATCTACATTAGACGGTGTAATGAAGCTTGTGGGTTACTACATCCAACAACCGAACATTTTAACTTACCCTCTCGTAAGTTCTGCATCTTTGAGCTTGGACTACAAAATTGCGGCGAGAAATAAAAATGGCGGATTGCTCGAAGTGTTGGGCTGGAAGTCAATGTCCTTATTTGGCAGTTCCGCTGCAAATACTGTGACGTAATAGTTCACAAAACGTCATAGATAACAGAAAAATCGGAACAGGTTGAAAAATAAGGCCAAAACAGAATATAAAGATATCAACGAAGCACCTGAAGAGAATCATTTAAACTTTTCTGTACTTCTAAACACTCCAAATATACAACAAAATGCATTTAAGGGCTAAAAAAGTGGATTTAGCATGATATGTCCCCTTTAAAGAGAGTGGAGCTGCTTGCATACTGAAATAGCTGCCCGAGAGGCGTTACAAAGATGTGAAATAGCCGAGTGAAATAGCTTGCCTTAAAGGGACTTTGCAATAACTAACTTTGCAAGTATGTCAACTATTGTACTATCCCTAACTTAACGGTCTACTAATACTCTATACGATAGTTAGTTGACATTTAGTAGCAAATCAATGAGAGTTAGCTGACTTGTAGTTGCAAAGTTACTTTAAGTTAGGAGAATGGACTATCGAAATAAAGTGTAACCACACTAACAACTCTGCAGGTAAAGGTACAAATAAAGTGACAAAGTGAACATGTAGTAACTGAAGAGAACACAAAACAGTCACACATTTGAAAGGCTCAAGAAGACAGAAGATTTTGGGGTTACTTTCAGAGGTTCCAACTGAACAATGCTAAGTTAAAAAGCGCTTCAGTTATGACAAAAAAGAATAATACTATAGGCACAACATGGAGAAGTCATTGTTAAGCAAGTACCAAGTACCAACAACTAAAGCCATTATCCAGGGGGGAAAAAAGTCAGCAGAGAGCTGATCATACATTACACTGATAAAAATCACTAAACAATTCAGTCTGTTGTGCAAAGTGAATGATAATGATTGTGCAGAATTATCTGCATGTCTTGCAATGAGTTGGAACCATTTGAGTGTGGAATGAATGTCAGCTGCAGCCATAAATCATACAGTCTAGTTCCCTGTAAAACTCAGATAAAACCAACTAATGGACAATCACTTTTACAAATTCATCTTTATTTAAAACCTCTAATACATGTCAGCATTTCTAGATGTATAAAACATGAACTGCTCTATACCTTTGCCACTATTGCTGCTAAAATGATACTGAACATTTGGTTAGGAGGTAGTCATTATTCTGGTTCATATTTTAATTATTGTTAAAATAGTAATGCTCACAAATGCATGTGCTTGTTATCCTTAATTGGAATGGGTCTAATCTTGTGAAAATATTATGACTTGCCACAGATTGTGCTCATAATTAATTATATCCAGAAAATGATGTGGGATAAACAGAACTTTGATTACTTGCCATGTAATACGTTTCTGGTTATGTAATAATGGTCTGCTGCAAAACTATACAAGCTGCAGGTACGTACAATATTTATTATATTTCAAATGACAATGGGTAGAAAATTTTTAATTCAGTGTTGTACAATGACAGATGGCAATACCGTAATAGATTTATATATACACTGCACAAATGTACATTAAACAAATTTTAATTGTGCCTATAGGCCAATATTAATTTCATTACAGAATTAGTCATGACCAGCTCTTTCAAGTTGAGACCGAGTCTAAGACCATTTTTTCTAGGTAGTCAGAACTTGGCCTTGACTCAGACTCGACCCTCTTCTGGTCTTGGTCTTAACTACAACACTGATTTGAATTTTTTTATATATTATTAATTTTAATGAGTTGACCGCATAGTAAAGGAAAAACATTGATAATGCTAATAATGCGTAATGCTGTAAAGTGTATATTTTCTCAAGGTAGGTTTATAACTGAAAGTCAATTTCTTTATAGACATACAGAATTCAGCAATGTATGAAAACAAGACAATTAATGAAACTGCAAATGCAATGCAAAAAATATAAAACCAGATGGTTTGGGCCTCTAAATATTGTAATTAAAAACTGGCCCATTGAAGTGCCTTGAAACGCGCAGCATTTTTCAATGTGTTGACGTAATTTCCACTAAAACAGGCAGACAGGGCGGGACAGCTCCTCCCCCTTTTTAAAATAGCCAATAGCATTTAGTTTACATGACAGCTCGACCAGAGCCGTTGAGCTCAGTAAAGCCGCAGCTTCCTCCTAATCTCTAGCAGTTTCTCACGCTAATATCCTCACGTTGCTTTAAAATATAGCATTTGGTGCAGAATTCAAATGTGTCCGATACGTTTTCTGGTCTGCGCTGACTCACGCATATGATCCGGTCTGTGCTATCGTGTCTCTGGACAAGAGCTGTGCCGGTTCATTCGCCCCAATGGAAAGCATATTTACACTGTCTGAGTCGTTCCCTATTCTCTATGTAGTGCACTATGTGCCATTCACCATGTAGAAAATAGTAAATGTGTGAACAAGTGACCGATTTAAGCCGCAGCTTCAGCGTCTATTTATAATATGGGGGCGGGACGCTTCAGATAGAGAGCATTTGATTGGACAGAAAATCTGATGAGACACTGAAGTCCAGAGTGATGTCATCAAAATCATGATTTCATGGGGACTTTAAAACGTGGCAGTTGAAACTAAACGTGTCAGTGTGTACACAGCAGCTATAGAAAAATATTGTTCAGAGAAGGGGTTTTCAATATTTTAGATGCCACAGAAACCCAATTATGATCGTCCTCATGTGAGGGACATTATTAAATGTATATTAATAGTACATTTTATTAATTTATTGAATCTATTTAATAGATTATGTTAAAAGCTAATATTTGTAATCATATTTTAATTCTCAGCCTCCCTGGGAAAGTCTATGCCAGGGTACTGGAGAGGAGAATTCGGCCGATGGTAGAACCTCGGATTCAGGAGGAACAGTGTGGTATTCGTCCCGGTCGTGGAACACTGGACCAGCTCTATACCCTCTACAGGGTGCTGGAGGTCTCATGGGAGTTTGCCCAACCAATCCACATGTGTTTTGTGGATTTGGAGAAGGCATTCGACTGTGTCCCTCGCGGCATCTTGTGGAGGGTGCTCTGGGAGTATGCGGTTCGGGGCCCTTTGCTAAGGGCTATCCGGTCCCTGTACGACCGGAGCAGGAGCTTGGTTCGCATTGCCGGCAGTAAGTCAGACTTGTTCCCGGTGCATGTTGGACTCCGGCAGGGCTGCCCTTTGTCGCCTGTTCTGTTCATAATTTTTATGGACAGAGTTTCTAGGCGCAGCCAGGGGCCGGAGGGGGTCAGGTTTGGGGACCACACGATTTCATCTCTGCTCTTTGCGGATGATGTTGTCGTGCTGGCCTCATCAAACCAGGACCTCCAGCATGCACTGGGACGGTTTGCAGCCGAGTGTGAAGCAGCTGGGATGAGAATCAGCACCTCCAAATCCGAGGCCATGGTTCTCAGTCGGAAAAGGGTGGTTTGCCCGCTTCAGGTTGGTGGAGAGCTCCTGCCTCAAGTGGAGGAGTTCAAGTATCTTGGGGTCTTGTTCACGAGTGAGGGAAGGATGGAACGGGAGATTGACAGGCGGATCGGTGCAGCTTCTGCAGTAATGCGGTCCCTGTACCGGTCTGTCGTGGTGAAGAAGGAGCTGAGCCGCAAGGCGAAGCTCTCGATTTACCGGTCAATCTACGACAAGATCCCGGATACAAGCGGCCGAAATGAGCTTTCTCCGCAGGGTGGCTGGGCGATCCCTTAGAGATAGGGTGAGAAGCTCGGTCACTCGGGAGGAGCTCAGAGTAGAGCCGCTGCTCCTCCACATCGAGAGGGGTCAGTTGAGGTGGCTCGGGCATCTTTTCCGGATGCCTCCTGGACGCCTTCCCGGGAAGGTGTTCCGGGCATGTCCCACCGGGAGGAGACCCCGGGGAAGACCTAGGACACGCTGGAGAGACTATGTCTCCCGGCTGGCCTGGGAACGCCTAGGTGTCCCCCCGGAAGAGCTGGAGGAAGTGTCTAGGGAGAGGGAAGTCTGGGCATCCCTGCTTAGACTGCTGCCCCCGCGACCCGGTCCCGGATAAGCGGTAGAAGATGGATGGATGGATATTTTAATTCATTTATTTATTTTAATCTAAGAACACAGTACAATCCACATGTGAAAATCTCACAGTAAAACAAGCAGCTGTGCAAAATATGATAAACTGGTGTTTTGCCAGATGAGAAGTTTATTTATGTATAATCTTATTACTCTTTTAATAACTGTATCCACTGTATGTCCGACTGATTGCACTGTGTTCCTCCTTTTGATTTTAAACTGAACTCAAATGGCACTGAGAATTGGGTAAGAGACAAACATAAATGACTTAATTGGGGAACTTGAGAGATGAAACCCTGCTGATAACCTGGGTCTGTGGTGGAGTAGTGAGTTTGATGTGTAATTAAACTCAAGGTTCTGTGGGGTGCGGACTGGATCGATTCCATTAGAGCTTACGAACAAATGTGTTTTTGGGGTGCGGACTGATGGGGCAGTGAACCCGAGGTTACCCCGTGAGTCAGTCCTAGAGCTCCTCCTGTCCTTTAGGGAAAAATCGGGTCCATCGGAGACGTCCAACAGATTTCTTAGGCGCGCCAAATGAACACCACAGACACAGTGTAATCACCATGGGAAAATCTCAGAGTAAAACTGGGAGTTGTGATAAATATGATACACCGGTGTTTTGCCAAGTGAGAAGTTGATCTATGTATCATCTTTTTACTCTTTTAATTAATTTTATAACTCTATCTCTTTTAACTGTTTTAATTTTCCTTTTTTTTATTTTGTGGTTATTTTAATTCCTTTCTGTAAAGCACTTAATTGTATGAAATGTGCTATATAAATAAACTTGCCTTGCCTAATTTATTTATTTAATTATTTATTTTAATCTTTTTGTACACTTTTTTTTTAGACCCTCACTCCCTGAAACCCCCTAAGGTATTTTAAGGTTTCACAAACTATTGAGGAAACAAGCATTTGTGTACTTGATTTTTTACCTAAAACTGTGCCTACTGAAATACATTCCTTGTGACAACAGTCCCGGTCTCCAGTACCATGGTTATTAAACAAATACCATGGATCTGTCATGCTGTAGCTATGTGAAAAAACATGGTAGTACTTTTTGTTTCGTGGCATTTCACAAAATAGTTGCAGGACACGGTCTGTGTGCTACCTAAATAGCTTTACGAAAACATCTGCTGTGTGATTTTAGTTCAAAATTTTGCTCTACGGTACATTGGACAATGTTTACTTCCAACGCAAACACACGAAGAATGAGCGCAGAGTGACGCGGTGAAGCACGTCCGCAGCTCGCCATCTCCATTCAGCCCGCAGCAGGAAGTGCTGAAATACACCGAGAAAAACACGGTGGAGCCGCCCGCTGAAGGAAAAAAAAAAGAGTTAAAATAATAATGGCGATCGGCTGAACATGCCATTTATCCTCCGCGCAATCAAAAAGAGCATAAAACCCCCATCCCCGATCATTGTGCACGTCTGTAAGTCGGGTAAGTAGTTGCAGCTTGAAGGTGTTTGTTTAATTGCACACAATGGCCACATTCATTGAATCAGAGCTCGCGAGCCTCCGGATCTTTGTGTCGCTAGGCTGTTAGCCGATTAGCACTGACCTTACTACTAAAAGCAGAAACCATTTCACAGTAAATGCCGGGAGTGTATCGATTCAGTCTAATCCATACGAGTATTATTTTATCTACACGGCTATTACTTCAAATTTACGACATCAGTACGGCTAATTTTTTACGAGACTGCACCGTTTGCTCTCCTTTCGCGCTAGTATCATGAGGGGAGGCTAGCGCGTTAGCTGCGGGGGGGTTGTCGCTGTCAGACAGACAGACACATTAAAATAATCGATGCGATCGCGTAAGAGCGCTGGATGTTTTTTCGTGCATTCGAATCCACACACTATGTAGACTAAATAAATGCTCGAATATTTGGACCAAAGCGTTTGACGCTTCGAAAATCATCGTTTTTCCCCTCCCCTCACAGTCGAAATAGCTGCTGTAGCCCACCGGCTAATATTTGCACACAGCGACGCGCATCCTGTGAAAAACATACGGGTCGGGATGTAAATTTTGGTCTCCCTCACAACGATGCACACACGTATTTGTCTACAGAAATGCACGTGTATTGAGCCTAAATGGATATACGGTAATTTCTGTCTTAATTCGGGGGTTTTGACGTCTAATGTGGTGAGTCTGGGGAGGGAAAATGACAAGGAATGTCGGGTATCTGCTTTTGTCCGGATAAAAAGCGGGTGTGGGAGCGTCAGGCCAAGGTCATAGCGAAGCGTTAACCGCTTCCATTTTATATAAAAACCAGGTTTTGTTCTTGTTAACGAAAAATATTGTTATTCGGTTTTTACTGGGGGTCCACATACGTGTTAGGCCCATCCCGTTTGTTTCTTTGTGAGCTGCGCCATTGGGAAATAACAAAATGTTAAAAAAAAAAAAAACACACACGAATAACAACATTTTTCAACTGTAACAAGGTTTTGGGCACTCAGTTTACATATTTTGATTAAGAGGAAAATATTGGCCAAGTTGCTACAAATGATTGTGTGTTTTTATGTACCCAGGTGTTTTGCCACTATATTCTAGTTTTTATCTTTCATTTTCATAAGAGTACTCAATGTTTATAGGGTTCCCATGGTCATCAGGGTATTTAAAAAAAAAAAGCGTTTTCCACGGATGGAAATTATTAATATCTTAAATGTCATGGAAATGTTATATTAGTGAATATTCTAGTTAGGTAATGACTAAATACAACGTATAACATGTTTCAGCATTAATAGATGCTGCTCTAATGTTTTGGGGGCTCATAAACATATTTAGATTAGAGGAAAAATAATAGCCAAGCTGTTATGAATGAACATTAGTGTTTTTATGCACCCATGTTTTACTCCTCACAAAGCCTCTATGTAGTTTTTATCTTTAGTTTTCATAAAAAAAAGTTGAATGTCCACAGAATTCCCATGGCCATCAGCCAATTGTATTTTACAGGCCTGTGAATTTATTTATTTTTACACATTTTTCTAGTTTTGTTCTGCACATCTATTATATATGGCTGCATATTCTAACTTTCTAGGAAGCCACTGTGATATTTGATCTGTGAGGCAATTTTTTTTTCCTTTAGATTTTTTGTCAGTTGGCCAACCACAAAATGGTCTGAATGATTCATTATTCATTTAAAACTCTTTATCACTGTGTATTTATGCGAGTTATAGATTTAGATTATTTCACTAATATATACATATATTACTTTTTTTTTTTTTTTGGTTATGTTACCATAATAATGCCATGTTTTTTGGGAATGTACAATGATAATTAAGTAGTTAAAATTTAGCAGTTCCGATTCTGTTTATTTTATTATAAAAAAAATACCACAGCAAAAACAACTAATTAATATACATTTCAAACATTATTAAAGACAATTAAACCGTACTAAAATAAAAACAAATAAACAAATTAGCAATAGCACAAATAAATACAGGTCAAGTCACATTTATTTATATAGCGCTTTTTACAATACAGATTGTTTCAAAGCAGATTTACAGTGAAAACAGGAAAATAATGCAACAAAGGTTGTTTTGGCTGTACATCAGCTCTAGAAGAAAATAGAGTCATTGTCCAGCTTAAGTAAGTTCAGTGATGATTCATTTCCGTTGTAAAAAAACATTAGTTATTCATTTAGTTCATTTATCTACCGCAGCTCTGGAGAAAATGGTGAACAGCTCTTTCTGGAGAAAACAGCTCAGTTCAGTTCTCGGTGTCAATGCAATCAGATCAATAGATGAATAACTTTTGAAACTTTAAGGATCCATTAAGGGACACTTAATATTCAACAATATGAATATTAAGTGTCCTTTAATGGATCCTTAAAGTTTCAAAAGTTATTCAGTCAAGGTCAGTGAGTGATTTTCTTTCTTTCACTTTAAGGCCTCATTCAGGATCCAATATACTGTTACACATGCTTTTTCTTATTCAACTGATTACGTTCACTTAAGACAAAACTGACTGTGTTTATGAATATTTTGACATAATTTTGTATATTTGTGCGTTCAAGCGCAAGAAGACGTGTATGAGAACTCAATTCAGCACAAAAAAAGAAAACCGTGCAAGCGCCGAATTGAGTTTTTTCACGTTGTCTTGTGCTTGAAAAATTAATTAGAAATAAATTAAAATGTGCACAAAGGAATCGATAGGCAGAATTAAAATTTTATTACAAGTATCTTATTCCAGAATTGGAATTTCGATTGCCAAGCCTATTAAAGTTCCACTTAAATATTATATTGTGAAACATTCAGTACCACATGTATATGTACCATGATATTACAAATAGGTTCAAGTACCACTTGTGCACTGATTGACCTACAAATGTGTATTTGTAAATTATTGTATTCATTTTATTCTGCAAAGCTGGACCCATATGGCATTTTGCAGTATGGATTTTGACAGCGTTGATGTCGCTTAAGCATCCAGATGGTCTTGAGTCAGAGACCACTGGTCAGGTTATATACCCTAAGGGTGTGCCATCCTAACTGAGATCACAGATGCTGTGAGATGACTCTAGACTCATTCCACATACAGCAGACTGTGCTATGCATGAGTGATGATCACATAATAAACACTTCATAGAATCTGTATTGCAACTTGTAGCACAAAATATAAAAAACAGTTGAAACCACAATCTGTTAATTTGGTCACAACAGTTTATATATTTCAGGTAAAGACGTTTGGATGTGGTACATTGCTTAATTTCTGTTGTTCAAAATATTAATCAACGAAATATTAAGCAATGAAAATGCGTTGTTTTTTTATGTAAACTGCATTGTAACATTTTAGATATAAAACACTTTTTGTTAAAGGTGCTCTAAGCGATGTCACACGTTTTTTAGGCCGAAACATTTTTTGTCACATACAGCAAACATCTCCTCACTATCCGCAAGCTGTCTGTCTCCTAAACGCACTGTAAAAAAACCAAGGTCTCTGTAGACAGCCCAGGCTCCACAAACGGCAACAAAAACAAACTGGCCCAGCCTGGACCACGGGGGACGGGATGAGGAGGAGGAGGGGGGGTCGAGCTAGCCTCCGTTTTGTTCGAACGTCAACAAGAAGTGACGTCACCCAACATCGCTTAGAGCACCTTTAAATGGAAAAAATATGCATGTTATTCTCACCTCAGCTATTTAGATAAGCCTTAAAGAAATATTGTTTCTTCAGTATTTTTCATTATGTTTCCCACAATATTTTAAAGTAATACATTTCTTGATACTGGACTTACCTGATGAATAAATAGTTTTGATTATAGTTATAGTCCTATCTTAAATGTGATTTATGAACTATTAATTTGAAATGACAGATATCTATGTAAGATGCATACAAGGATATCACGTTTTTCCAACAAACTTGGTGACCTAAAATATAGGCTCATTTAGAGCTGCACTGAAACTATGACCCATTCGCAGTTATTGAACTATACTACTATTTCAAATTATTCTTCAAACCTAGTTGCAGTGTAAAAAAAAACACTTTGTCTTACTGGTCCCTCATTTTCTTCCAAATCACTTCACATTGAAAGGTTATGATATCAGTCACACATTGTCTGAACATGGGGTTATTGTTGAGGTGACTATTGAAGTTATTGTACTGACAGCGAAATAATGCCATACAGTAGGCTTGAGAGAGGCAGGAAAATAATCCAGTTGAAATTTCTAGTGTTTCATTTTTTTTTAATGGCCATTGTGTGTGGTAAAGGAACACTGTTTCTTTCATTCCAGTTGTGTGGTAAGATGAATTGTTCCCCCGTGGGGTCTAATTGAAGTGAATTTGTGGTCATGCATTTTATTTAGCCTAGTTCTCTTGGAGCAAATTCCATTTGAATAATAAAAACTGTGAGATTTAAGTTTGATCATGAATACAAAAGTGCCCTAATGCTGTACTGACACCAAACACACTGAACCCTTTTATTGAACTCCCAGCTACCAATGTTATATTTGTATTAAACTGGTTTTGTATTTAGGTTGGAGCACAAGTAACTAAATTTCATTTGCTTTAGTGATGAAAATCTTAAAGCAGTGGTCAGTCTTGGTCAAGAATCTAAAAAATTATTGGTCAGTCTTAATCTTGGAACTGATGTGCTGCCAAGACCTCATCACATATGTGGCTTTAAATTAAAAAGATTTCCGCATAAACCAACCGTTATGCCATAAAATTAGTCAAGACTACATTGTCTATAGTTATGAATCTGAACATGAATGTGGTACATGGGACAGACTGAATGACTTTGTAAATCTAGCCCATAATGTCTTCATTGTTGAGTAAAATAAGTTAAACCTGGTTTTGGTAGAATTATGGATTAGCTTGAGAATTAGATTGAACTTTACCTACACTATGTACTGACGACCTATTTTGAATTCGGCTTATATTTATTGAATGTACTGGTAATTTGCTTACTGTTGGGAAAGTTTTGCTTATAATGGTTTCTGTAGCTGTGATTTATCAGTACAGTTGACATCAAAGGAGTGATGCGCACATACACAAAGCTGACTTATTTCAGCTATTTTGAACCTGTGTTTCTGTCATATGACCTAAATATGAGATCAAATGTGTCAATGCTAATATCATGTAATGTGGCCACATGCCTATCACAGTGAATGTTTTTATCAAAGGCTCTTGGTTACCCTTAATGAACAGCTTTTATAACCTGTTTTGCTTGTTACGCATTTATAAAATGATTCTGTCATTTAAGTGTATTTTTTCCAACACTACATATATTAAAATAGTGAATGTAATTACAGTGTTAAATTAAAATAATGTTTCTTTTTGTATCTTCTCAGCTTTCCTCTGATGCCCCACAACTGTCCAGACCCTCTCTGAACTGCTGTGATCGAGTGGAATTGAAAGGCTGATTGGAGAGAATATCTGTCACCCAGGTAAAATGGCTGATACTACAGAAGCAGAGAGCTGAACATCACACATTGCCCCCTTTTCTTCTTTGTTCGAGGATCATTTTATGTGGACATTTCCCCCTTCCATTTCAATTTTCTCATCATGGCTATGCATGATATGAATCGTGCCAAGGGTTTCCCTTGCAAAGAATGCGACATCATTTGCCCAAGTACACCTAGCCTACTGGAGCACATGAAAGCACACTATCATCAAGAAGAGAATGGCAGATTTGAATGCGAGCAGTGTGGACGCATTTTTAAGCATGCCAGTAGCTTGGCTTCTCACAAAAAAACTCATGAGATGGGCTCCTTCCAGTGCCCGGTCTGCACCAGAACGTTGCCCAATGCAGTGGCGCTAAAAAACCACCTCCGCATCCACACCCTGTCTCCGAGTGCCCAAGCAGAAGAGGAGAACGATGACAATGTTGACGAAGAGAGGGATTATAATCTAGCACAAGATCTGTCTGAAGCAGCTTTCAGGAGTCACATAAACAACAGTGGAATAATGCCTGGCCACGACCATGACAAACAGAAATCTCCAGGATCTGAAGATGCCTGGGACAGACCATTCAAATGTGACCAATGTGAAAGGACATATCGTCATCATGGCAGCTTGGTTAACCATAAGAAGTCTCATCAAGAGGGCATGTATAAGTGCAATGTCTGTTACAAACAGTTCAATAATCTTGCAGCTCTCAATGCTCACGAACGCACTCATTCAAAATTTAAGCCCCTTGGAATGTCCATGGGGGCTCTTGTGCCTGAAGCACAATCTGACCCTCGTCCCCTTGGACCCCAGAATGATGACATGATACCCAGCTTTTGCCATCTTTGTCAAGTGGTTTTGCCTAATAAGAATGACTTTCAAGAGCACCTTACGTTACATAATGCTGCATCATCTTCGTTGGGGCTAACACGTAGTTTCCCTGGGATAGTGCCTCATAGTTCTGTTCGGTCCCCAGCTGTGAATTCTTACACACCTGCTCTAGGTGACCCTCTTCCACTGCCTCCATTACCCGACAAGCGTTATGACCCAATGCTAGGCCCTGCTGTTAATAATCCCATATATACCTGTGCATATTGTGGAGCGGGACATCCTGACTTAGAGAGTCTCAAAATTCACTATCTTACCCACGACCCTCATACCACAAGCCATGGTCAAGATGGTCCTGCTATGTTAAATTCTAATGGACTGGCTTCAAACTCTCAACCATCAATATCATCATCCAATGGTGAGACAAGGTCTCAGGCGCAGTCTACAATTGATGATGCTGAACGCAAATTTAAGTGCCAAGAGTGCGGGAAAAGCTATCGACATGCTGGGAGTTTAGTTAATCATAAACGCTCCCATCAAACTGGTCAATATCAGTGCACTGTTTGCTGTAAGCAGTATCCACACTTAGCAGCCCTTCAAAGTCACCTCCGTAGTCACAAAACCCGGCCAAATTCACAATCGATGGGTACAGAGGGAGATTGGCTTTCCTCTGAGCCACTCACAGGGCTAGACTCTCAACAAGGCTTTGTACATTCTCAGGATCAGGGGAGTGGTGCAGCAACCCCAATTTCACTGCCTGGTAATCTTGGTGATGCAGCACACTTTGTCCCAGATGGTTCCCATAACAGTGGCCTGGATTCACTGGAATTCCATGACCGATTTGACGGCTCTCTCGCTCAAAGCAGTTCTGGTCACTCACCTCTTCCACAAAACCATCGTCAACCAGATAGAGTCAACCAAAGCGGTATGACCAATGGTTACTTGAGTAACATAAGCTTCCATAGTGCTGGTGGTGCCTCTCTGCCAGGCAGTGGCAACCTCAAAGAAAGTACTCGTCAGAGACGTGGTCACAACCAGATGCCATTTGGAGGTCCTCAAGACAACTCCCAGGGCAACAGTAAGAGAATGGATAACAAAGACGATGATGATGGAGAGGTTTATCAGTGCACAGTCTGTGGAAACCATTATGCTAGCCTAAGGGCACTTCGTAGCCACTTACGAAGCCATGGGGTTAACCAAGGGGCAGGGCCCTCCTCTGCCCTCTCTCCAATTGGTGAGCAAGAGTGGAGGAGGCGACAAGAGGGTAATACAACCAGTCTTTTGATCTGTAGCACATGTGGACAGAGTTTCAGCAGAAAGCAGGACTTGATTAACCATCAGCTAGTCCATGGACCTCCCCGGGCAGATGGATCTACACAGGGCTTGGGAGGAACTAGCTCTAATTCTAATGGCAAAATGGATGGAAGGAACCACATTTGCGTTGACTGTGGCATGTTCTTTGCAGATCGCCATCAGCTGATCACTCACCTGTGTCCAGGCAAGGCGAGAGTGGGGGCATTGAACAAGGGTATGAATGGAGCTAAAGGGATGACGGGTGGTGCTGGTACCAGTGGCAGCGGGGGCCCAGCAAACCCTCAGCAGATGCCAGGCTCTGATGATCGGCCCCACAGGTGCGACCAGTGTGGAAGGGGTTACAGACACCCCTGCTCCCTGCTCAACCATAAGAAATCTCACAAGACTGGGGTCTTCCGCTGCCTTGTCTGCCAAAAACGCTACTACAACCTACTGGCTCTCAAGAACCACCAGAGGACTCATTTTGACTTAAAGAGGTTAGCCAGCATTGCATGTGCCCTATTATACTCTAACTGTTTAGTTCTCTTTGCATACTTTGAATACTTATGTATTATCATGAGTTCCCCACTCATGTGATTACCCAGGTCATCACTGAATGAATAGATTTTAATGAAATTTTGTGTCAAGGCAGTGTGCTTTGGTGATTTTCCCAGGGCAACAAACATAACTCATACTGATGTACACACATACACGCAGTTGAGTCTGAATTTCATAATGTCTGTACCCCATTTGAGCATTGTGTAGTCATCTTTGTATTTGTAAGGGGAACTTCCCTCTTTCTGTTTCTTTTTTTAAAGTGCATTTTAACACTGCTTTCTTATCTGTTTGTTTTTGTTTGTTTTTGTCTGTTCACAGGCACAAGTGTGAGGAGTGTGGCAAAGCCTTCAAGATTCAAAAGCAGTTGATAAATCATCTACGGCTGCACGAAGAGCACAGAGCAAAGACTGGAGATCGAGAGCAACGTGTTCAAAGCATGTCTCACCCTAATGGTGCCCGCTATGAGGGAGGCCCATCGCAGCTTCAAGCTATGAGGATGGGAGATCCCAAAATTCAGAATCCTCCTGTGAACACCAATTATGGTCAACCTCAAGATTTCAAGAAACCGTATGCGGGGGCTAGGGCCCAGCAAGTGGATGATGGCAGCGGCCGCCGCCCCTTTGCTTGCGATCAGTGCGGACGTACTTACCGTCATGCTGGCAGTCTGGCCAATCATAAGAACCTACATAAGATTGGTGAATACCACTGCAACGTGTGCAACTCCACTTATCCAAATCGACTGGCAATGAAGAACCACCTCCGAATGCATTTCGCTCTGAAAAAATATACCTGCTCCGACTGTGGTAGGGGTTTCAGGAACCAGAGGCAGCTTGAAACACACACCGGCAACCAGCTCTGCAAAGATCTTCCTGTTCCCCTTCCTGGTCCCAGCGTGCAAACTGCTGCTCCTCCAACCGAATATGAATGCGATGGGTGCTCTCAAGTCTTTACTACAACCACAGATCTGGCCTCGCATAACTGCAGTTCCCAGCTTCCTTCTTCCTCTGCCTCCCTCAACAGCTCTAATATGAGCATGGAGACGGGTGATCTGGGATCTCCAGAGCGTGAAGAACGCCCTTTTAGCTGTGACCTTTGTGGCTGCTCTTACAAGCATGCTAGCAGTCTGCTCAACCACAAAAACACACACAAAATTGGCAACTTCAGCTGCTCATATTGTGACAAGCCGTACTCCAACTATATGGCCCTGCGCAACCACATGCGTATCCACACGCAGAAGAAGAGGCATATCTGCACAACCTGTGGCAAGGCTTTCCGGCTGGCCCGCTTTCTTCGGAACCACCAGAGAGTCCACGAGGAAGGCCACACCCGGTTTGGCTGCCCCACCTGCGGGAAGAGCTTCCAGGGTCGTTCTGGACTGGCCAGACACCGCTGCGGGGACAACCAGGTAGGCAAGGAGGGCGTGAGGAAGGACACTTCAAGCACAAGAGAGGGAGAGGAATACCGGTTCACGTGAGTTTACGTCTGTTGTTCGTGTTTTTTGAAGTGAACTAGTAAAGATCACAGGTTTCTACATGTCTATTACAGGTATATGATCTCCAATCCGGCTTCCTCGGGACCATACGCGTGCCGGAATTCGGATTTTTCTGAAGTTTGGACAGTATGATTAGTGGAGACCAGATAAGTTACCCCCCTTTGCTTTCAGTTAGCAATATGTACTAGATTGTTAGGATGTCTTGATATAATAGGTACATTTTGATGTACTTACTAGGTAGATCTGTGTGTATTGTACTAAATATAGCCAAATCATTTATTCCCTCCTTCTTAATTGATCTTATTGATAATATTCTAGAGTGTATGGTATAGTTTACTGTTGTTACCATTTGAGCATTCAGTTGCCATAATAATTCATACTGACCATCTTATATTAGTTGTAGTGCTTCCAGGAATAAATACTGATCTAGGCCCAACAGCACTCAGCAAACCGTCCATTTATTAAATGCACGTTTCTTAAGTACTATAAACATAGCTTTGTTTGCTACTGTGGTGAAACATAAAAATGTTTCATTTGCTGTTGAGACAATGAAAGGAAAAAAGGAAGAAACTTTTTAAAAAATGTGTCAACATACTAACACAGAACTTCCATACTAACAAATTACATAAATGATCAGAACAAAAATGTATAGAGAAGTCAAATTCTAAAATAAATAAATAAATAAATAAGGTACCATACTGGTTTACCACATGTGCTTGGGAAACAAGTTCACCACACCTTTGTTATGCTAGATTCCGACCAGAATTCAGGTCCAAATCCCAAAACCTTATTTGCTGTACAATTTTGTAAGCATTTGAAAGACTTTCTGTGTGTACTCATTCTATACTTGGTAACATATTTACCAAAATATGAGTAAATACTATGAGTTTGAAAACAAACAGTGACTTGCAGTACATTTTTATAATGTATTTGTAAGGACTAGGTTTGCCCTATACGGCAACAGTTTGTATATTACCACCATAAATGATATAGATTACTATACCACTGACTTTATATTAACACTAAACACAATTGGTTGATACTTTTATCATTCATATTCAATTTATTAACTTCTTTAATAGGCAGTGCTATTCAAGTCACCCTGTGCAAGCTGAGACAGTTTTTTGAGTTTTGGCAGCTGGATTCAAGATCATATACCTGTACTTGTCTATCCATCAATGCTGTTATCATAAAAGTCAACAACATACCGTCAGGTTACTTTCAGACTAATCTAGGTTACTAACTATAGAGGGGTTAAAAGAACAACGAGCAGGTGAGATTTACTTTTTCTCTCCTCTGTCTCTGTCTTCACAGTTGTGACCAGTGTGGCCGTTCTTACCGGCATGCCAGCTCACTCCTTAATCACAAAAACACCCACACCGTCGGCATCTACCACTGCGCTGTGTGCCTCAAGACCTACTCTAACCTGCTCGCACTCAAGAACCACCGTCGCATTCATTCTGAAACTCGGCGGCACCGCTGCCCAGAATGTGGAAAGGCTTTCCGCGTCTCTTCCCAGTTACAAAATCACCGCCGTGTGCACCAAAAGGAGCGGGAGTTTGCCTGCACTCTGTGCCAGCGGAGCTTCCCTACCCAGGCTAGCTTCCGGCTCCACTTGGAAATGCAACATGGCCGTGCCCCAAAAATATCGCAACAGCCTGGGGTTTCGTCCAGTGGCTCTAATTTGGGTTGGGGCTCTGGGCTTGACCTTACGCTGATGCAGGCCCAACGATTGGATCCTAATGGGCTCCCAAAGCTTAACCCATCACGCCATGGCCCCAGTAGCAGCAGCTCATCTGGGCAACAACAACAACAGCAGTTACAGCAGAGTCGTAATGAGGCGGGGTGTAAGTCGCATGTCTGTGATCAGTGCGGCCGTGGTTATCGGCACGCCAGCTCACTTCTGAATCACAAGAACAGCCACAAGATGGGCACCTATTTCTGCAACTCCTGTCAGAAGGAATTCTCCAACCTGATGGCACTCAAAAACCACAGACGCATCCACACAGAACCCAAGCGTTACCAGTGCCCGGATTGTGGCAAGGCTTTCCGTGTCTCCACCCAGCTCATCTGTCACCGCCGCATCCACACCAAGGAGAAGCCTTTCTCATGTCAGCAGTGTGATAAGCGCTTCTCCAGCAAATCCAACTTAAGGCACCATCAAAAGGTCCACTGGAACAGTTCGGCTCCTCCTACTGGTCTGAACATGGGTACCACCAACTTTTTGGGTATGCCATCTGGGCCCTTTTTATAGTGGGTTATATTTGGGAAGCAGAACTTGCAGTTTGTTTTGGATATCCATGCCAAGGCTTTTGGAGGTGCCAAAACCCCCTTTCTCACTCACCCATCTTCATCTCTAGTGCTTGAGGTGTGGCTGTGAGGCTTTTGTTGCACAGGTTGTTGTTTAGGTTAACAGAACTGTCCCTGCATGTACCCTGAAACAGTGGATTAAACATTGACTGTTAGTTTTAGGTCATAGTGACATTTTCCCCACCCTTACCCTCACCCTAAACACCACAGGTGACCTTATTTGCATTTTCATAGTTCCCTTTGGGGGTGGGGGACATTGAGGGCCACTGCCTTCATTTCTGATACCAGCCTTTCGAAGAACTAGCTGCTGGCGTCTTGTTTTAATTCTTGAAAACGAATTGCTTTTGGATGAGACATTTCCATATATGTTGTGTATAAAACAGCACATTTCCCACCATGGTACTGTTACGTCAGTATTGTTTTTGTGATGTCACAATGGGAAGGTTAAACTGTAGCCACATTAGGTTAAAAATGGATGCGCATCCCCACGGTCCAGGTAATGTCACAAGAAACAAGCATTTGAAAAACATACATTTCATCCCATGCCCAGTTACCGCTTTGATGACAGCCTTCAAAGCATTCACAATTTACAATCCTAGACAATACAAAGAAAACATGTTGACTGTCTGATGAATTCTGAGACATGTCGAGCAACTTGTATGTTTAACAAGTAGAAGTAACTATGTTTAACAGTGTATAGAGCGTAATTGAAACGTCTTCAGTTAATTTAGGCAACACATTTCTGTGTTGCATAGGACTGTCAACGTTTTTTTTTGTATTCCTCCCCCTTTCTGTTGATGTTTTAACTTTTCTAACTTGCGTGTTCCTTGCAGCACGAAGATGAGCTTCAAACATTATTATTCAGCAGATGACAGCATTGCGCTTATTGGGTTCATTTCTTAGTGGCATCATTCGTTCGTTCTCCCTTTAATTTTATGATGTTGCTCAGAACCCATATTTTAAAACTGCAACTAACTTGCTAGTGTATAGAAGCGATAGATTGTGCTGAGAAAAAAAAAAGAGAAAAGCAAAAGGGGGAAAAAATGTATATTGATAGGCTTGTAATGGCATTTGGTTTTACCTTGTATTGTATTGTACCTCTGACTGTATTATTTACAGGAAAACTTTTATAAAAGATCACTGTAGTATGCATTTTATTTATATTAACACTTGTAACTGAAAACGTTAGTTTTAGAACTCCAGTTTTAGGATTTCTTGTTTCAACCCCTCTATTCCCCAGAGGCTATTGGACATGGAGTCAGGAATGGCAGGACTCCTAATGAACACTTGTTATAGTGACTGTAATCTCCTATTTTGTTGCCATTATTTGTTATGCTTTTAAACGAACATTTCTGTCCCTTGTGCAATAAACAGGGAACTGTAATAATGTGTGTTTTGTTTGCAGTACAATGAGTGTAAACATATCACTGTATCATTATTGCCTTTCTCACGTGATGTCGTGACTGTCCCCCCACGCTCATGTCAAGATTGGATGTGCCTGTTTCATTCTTTGAGCGCGCACGTTAAGGAATGATTTTGTTGTCTTTACAATCAGCAAGGCAATCTTATTTTAACTCCTCAGTTACACCTTTATATTAACCCATGTATTTATTTGTTTTGGGCTTTTTTTTATTTAATTGCATTTTACTATTTTGAGCTTGTTTTCAGCCTATATTACCTGGGAGCACTGGTGCTAAGTCAATTGTATTTTGAGTGAAAATGAAGTTGTATGCGCTATGATCAGAGCATGGGACGATTATATATTTACATACCCATGTCCTTGCAAATTTTACACAATTGGATAGAAGGAAATTCTTCCCAGGTGCACAGTTGCTACTTTGATTCCAAATATAAATTATAAAAGTTTAATTTTTTGTTCCTTGTTTGTCATATATATATATATATATATATATATATATATATATATATATATATATATATATATATAATGACTATACTTTTATGCACTCGCACACACGTATATATATATGTGACTGTATACTTTTTTTAAACTACATTTTGATAATTCATTTCCTAACAGAACATGTTTGAATTATAACCTCGATGCTCTCAAATAATAAAAATAAATAGCTGGAAAATTAATGTAACATTCACTTCAAATTTATGTGTGATTTTAAAGTTTGTCACTCATGGTTGTTGTTCTAAAAGAGTCACCATCATTTGGTTTCAATGTCATGGTGTCTTTGTTAAAATCTGATTTTTATGAATGAATTATGAACTTTATGATGTGTAATGCACCTGACAGCTGGGGTAAGCAGTTTGTTTACTGTGGTCAGTAAGATTTTAGATGAGAACACAACATATTCCTTACTGTTACTTATTTAATAAACCACATAGGATTTTGCTCTTGACGCTTGCTTTCCTCACATAAGAATAATACCCTGCTTCTTGTTAAGACTCAACAAAGTTAGATGATCTCTTGTTGCTAAATCTAGATATCCTTCTTGAAACTTTTGAACATTCCTCACTTTTGGTAAATACACAATTATAATATTTCTCTATTCTGTATGTCATGAATATGTAAAACTTATTTTACTGATATAATGAATTCATGAATTCAGAATAATGTCTCAAAAATGGGGTTGTGTCAGTGGTTTCCCTCTACATTTTACACTCCAGACAGTGGAGTTTAGACAGGAGAGGGGGAGAGCAATTGGGACATGTCCTAGTCGGACTAGAACTTGCGTCCTTGTGAGCGAACAGCTTTGATATGTCCTTGAGCCGTGTGACGTGTCATGTTCACAGCAGTTTTATCTAAAGTGCAAAAGCGTACAAAAGTGTAAGGGTCAGTTCACCCAAAAATTAAAATTCTGACATCATTTACTCACCCTTATGTTGTTCAAAAAAAAAGATGATGATATTTTGAAGAATGTTGGTTACCACCAGACAGTTGACGGTAGCCATTGACTTCCATAGTAGGAAAAAAATTGCCAGCATTCTTCAAAACATCTTTTGTTTTCAACAGAAGAAAGAAACTCATATAGTATTGGAACAATATAAGAGTGAGTAAATGATGACAGAATTTTTTTCAAAGAGAGAAAAAAAATTTCATTTTTGGGTGAACTGTTCCTTTAAATGGCTTTGAATCAGCCCAAAATCAGAACCAGAGTAAATCAACTAAAAATAAGGCGATTAATTGTATCACATGCCAATTAAATGTAATAATATGCAGATGTGTCTATAAAATATGGGCATTCATGATAAGTATTGCATCGAAAGCGACCACTGCAGGTGCCTTAAGAAATTACCGCGCATGACATCAGCTACAAGAAAAGCGCGCCATTTCTCCACCGTAGTCACGCCCACAGACCGTTGGCTGAAAGTCAGTCTGAAGGTCTGGCTACGCGAGACTACCGAGCAACAGACATATCGCATTTCCCAAAGGTAACGATAGAAATTTCGTTACAGAAATTTCTTATAGAAATTTAAGTTTATACAACACTGCATTGTTCATATTATACAATATGCCATTTAAAATTTAATCAGAACATTTATCCTAATAGTCTAATCCGGTCTAATTAGCCTAATCCGGATAAATTGGTTAACTAAAAAAAAAAAAAGTTATTTACTCAGTCATTTCAAACCTGTTAACCCTTCTTCATAGTGACATAGTCCGTCAATCACACCAAAAATCACCATAAAAATATATATATTTAATATTTCAAATGTACTTTTGTGAGGAACAGACAAAAATGAAGCCGTTTTTCACTGATAGTTTTGGCCACAAACCGAAGCTGGCATCAAGCTTGCGTTTGCGTCCAGAAATGGCCGTTGATGTACACTGACGCCATAACAACATGGCTGGCCTGAGGTGAAAATTATCTTTGAATATTCGACCTTATTCAGAGCAGCGCCATGACAGGTGTGAAAGCGAGGCTGTGAGGGATAGACTTACCGTGTTTCCAATGGCATCTGCAGTGAAAAGCTGTATAAAAGCTCTTAGATCACTTGTAATTTTCCACAGCTCATAGTCTCTTGAACTTTCTTGGAAATATATTTTTGCTGAGTTTTGTCAGCAGAACAATCCAAAACGCATTCAATGACAGTACAACCCACTGAAGAGACTCTAATCTATCCCTCAGCCTTGGTTTCATTCCCGCTAAAATCGAAGATGGCGCTGCTGTGAATAAGGTCCATAACTTGGTCTTTTTACCCACGTGAATCCATCAAATGGCTTCAGAAGACTTGAAATATAACACACGAGCCATACTGACTTTGAGATAATAATCAGAACGTTTTTATGCAGGTATCCATCTTATTCACAAAAAATTACAACTTCTTTATAATTGCATATTGCTTTTGGGATACTGAGTGTGGATGTTAATTCATCTGATTCACAGGTGCTGGGTGCAGAATAGTCTATGAATAAGTGAACTCGTTGATTGAGGTCTTGGAGTGTCCACTAGATGGTGAAAGATCCTTTAGGTAAGTTTTCACCTTCAGACAGACTTATCTGTTTGGCCCGTTTAGTAGCCTAGTCATGTTTCTTCATTTTATTTCAAAGCAACACTGCACTTGAGAGCAAGAGAATGCAATTTGCAGCTTCTCAATTCAGATTTAGCTGAGGCATTTACACGTGAGAGTCCATACAGGTCCTCCGCATAGAATTTTATTGACAACTTGTACCTGTTTTGAGGCTGTGAAGTCCATGTTTTGGGTCCTGCTTGAAAAGTGTGCTTCTGAGGATGTGGAGTGAAAATTGCATGTTTACACCTATAGAAACTACATGCATAATTCATGTTTTGTCTGAATTGAGAGTAATATATCTAAAACTCAGCATAAAACATTAACATAGAAAGCGTGTAGCTCAAACAGTACAGATAAGTCTATCCGACTAAATTATTTTTAAACGAAAATGTACTGCCTGTTGCTTAGCAACTGGAAAACCAGCCCTTCATACCTGCCAAGTTTGGCAAGTTTCCACTGAAAGAACTAAATTAATTAATTTAGAGTAATGATAAGCACTTGTTGGTCTTGCACAGCTCCCAGGGCATCTTCTGGTGCAATCAATAACAACGTAATTGAGCAAAACCCCATTATCTTTCGAAATAACTTTATCTACTTTGCACACAGGGGTCTGGGGTGAATGTGGCTGGCTTAATAGTTAATTTAAAGTGTGTCCAACGCTTTACAGTGGATGAAACATCTTTAGCACTATTCAGATAGAATTAGTTTGCTAAATGACAGCTGAGTTACAATTACTAGGAGGGCATCTTATTTCATCAACTGATTCAGATGTGACTTCTGTCATTTGTACTAAGGTGTCTGTTGTTATAAATTTACATTTGCACAAATGACAACATTTTATGTGTTATTAAGGGAATAAAAGGTGAGGATCAAACCTGATGCTGCTACCACAGTGGCTGTTCTGATCAAAATCTCTATTGATTTTAGTTTTTATTGCCAGCATACTGTAAAAAAGTTTTTTTTTTTTTTAAGTTGAAAATAAAACAAAGATTGTTGGAGTAGGTTTTACAATAAAATACTATTTTAGTCTTTACTTAAAAATTTCACGTTTAATTCAATGTTGCATGCTGTTTCTTTGTTAGCAATTTTTGAGTGAAAATTATTTCTATACCAATTTTTTTTTCAGTGCAGGCCATACTTTTTACAGAAAGTTGTCAAAAACATCTAAACATCTACACCATGCAGTGCATCGTGAAAATTAACTTCAAAAACACTGTAAAACAAAAGTCAATATACATGTTTAATGCTTAGGCTATACAAGCTTCTTTTGTTACGTTATGGAATTCCCCCACCCCTGCCCATGATTTGAGAATGGAGTAAAAATACGGAAGACAACTACAGCAGTTGTACACTGGACAATCGTTTTTCTTTATTTTTTGTTTCAGTTCATAATATCTGTTTGTTGGGGTTTTTCTTTTTTCATTTTTCATTTCAACTTAAAATTTTGACACACTTATAAAAGACAGCATCTGCATAGAGTTCTCATCTTAAAGATCCATGGAGAAAAGAGGGAGAGAGAGAGAGAGAGATTGTGAGAGAAGGGAGGAAGATAGCAAAGGGTTTAGGGGTTGAGAGGGATACTGGTACGCCACACTAACCAAACAGAACAGCAAACAGTATTACAAGAGAGAGGGGGGAGAGAGGGACAGTTAGGTTGTTTGTTTGTATCTTTTTCCTTTTTTTTACAATACAGTACACACATACACACACAGAAAATAAAAGACAGAAGTTGCAATTCCAGTCAAAGTTGCAGAAATCGATTTAATTTCTTCCTTCCCATCCTTGGTGCCCATCTCAATGTGGTTTCTGCCCTGAATTCACGTTCAACTTAGATCCTAGTGGGGTGAGAAGACAGTTGGCGACACATAAAACGACGGCTGGAACCACGGTTAGTGGCTGTTGTTTCCCTCAACTCCCATAATAAGATTGATGTCGGCGTTCTTTCGTGCTTTCAAATGTGTGTGTGAGAAAGCCCTTTTCTTTGTATTGCACAGATGAGTGTTTTTCTGTTTGCTTCGAGCATTATTGTTTCTTACTGTACTTTTAAACGGCCATTTTCTTTTACTTCCTTTGTATAAGACCAGAGCCTAACCTGTGTTACGTTTAGCTTTTGAACTTCAGCCATGCTACAGTTTATGCAAGCAAGGTTTTCTAACCGACACTTAATGTGAAAGCGTCCAAACATATACCATGAAAATGCCACTATTTGTTAAAAATTTGACATTGCCAATATGGTGGACCTCTGCAAGAAAAGTAGTCAAGTTGCATGGAAGCTACAGACTGTGTGCATTTGACCTGTGTACATGGAGGGAAGCACTTTTTTCCCCCAGAGTTGAACCGCTAACGGCTCTCTGAGGTAACACGACAACATATTGTATTGATTCTGATGTTAAAGCGTTGCTCAACTTTTCTCCGTTATAGAGCACCCTTGACATCACTGCTTTAAGACAAGCGAGCAGTCGGTAGCAAAGCACTGCGACCAGGGCAAAGAACAAGAAAATCAATCAACCTCACAACTTTGACAGGAACTATTTTAGTAGTTTTATACATGGACATGCAAATCATTTTTTCTCTCTTTGAAATATTTACAATAATTACAAGACAAAGATTCAGTTCAGATTGACAAAATCGCGAGCATTCAATATTACTACTAATATAACACAACTTCTCGGGATTTTTAAATCATTGTAGTTATATAATTCATCACATTTGATAATGGTATAATTCAATTATGTCATCCTTATCCAGTCATCTTCCCGTTCTAATTAGAATAGTGTTTTCATCACATCATTACAGGCCATCCTCTGTAATTGATGATCATTTTGCTGAAATCACAGTTTAAGCACCATCTCCACAAACTGTTTCCTCGTTCTAAATCTAACACTGAAGCAAGAATACTGGTATAAAGTTTAATGGGAATATACATCAAAGGAATGACACAAAAGAGGATGAAATTATGGAGGATCATGGCTGGGGCTGTTGAGAAAAATCACAATCGCAGGTCTTGGGTACCGAGAAGTCATATCCGTTAACGTCAAAGTCTTTGAGAGCTGTCAGTCAGGTGCTTTGCATCTCATAGACAGCTAAAGCACATGTGGAAACTAAGCAGCGAGCATTACAATACACAAAGCAGTCTACGTAGCTGAGACGGCTTCGTTGATCATGGCGGGAGCGTTCTAGCTTTGTTGCATCACCGCTCGCTCGCCGTGCAGATTGGGTGTAAGGGTTTTTTCTTTCCCTGCAGTGATGAGGCACTCAACAACCCCAACCAAAAAAGACTATTATGCAGTTAAACTCTAAAAGGTACATCATTTTTTTAATATATAAGTAGTTTGTAATTTTCACCCATTTACAAAATGCCTTCTCAATGTGCTGTGTTATGCCAGTGCTGTCTGGTCATATCAGTGTCTGTGTGACGAACATCCAAAAACAGTGTTGAAAAATGAAAATAAGACAACTGAGAAAACGTTCATCCAGATCTGTGCCCATGTTAGTATACATTTTTTTTTTATTTCATTTTCTTTTAACCAGAGCTGATCTAATGTCTACGTCTAATGTATTGCCAGCACAGAGGAAGCAATGCAAGTGAGCTGAACAAGGGGCAAATGGCAACATAAACAGCATCATTGAGGGGAGAAATAAAAAACAACATACAGTACACACAACATATTTGTTTTGTACGTAGCTGTTTTTGGAGAAAGTGCTTTAAAAGGAACAAGCTTGTGTAGTATACATTATACATATTGTTCAGAATTAATATAAATAAATAAATCAATAAACCTTTATATCGAGAACCTTGTCGCTGAAAGAAGTGGAATTGAAAACGTAGTAAATGTATACGCAAGATAGTTCACAAGATTTATGGGTGGGGAGGACTACACAATACAGTTGACTGTAACATTGTGCTCTGTACTCGCATAACGCTTTGGCTTTTTAGTCTTATTACTTTTCTTAACATTTGAATGAAGTCGGCACAAAACTGGAGCGCTAGAGCTGCATACCATAGACCGGCAGACCAGAGAAAGACCCTTGCGCCCGACGCCAGTTAGCGTTGCGGTGCGACCGAGGGCTCCAACAGCAAACGAGCACACACACACATCCACACACACAAATGCTCATGCTCACTTATACAGCAACGTGTACGTAAAAAAGGAAAAATGCCGAAGGGACAGGGCACGCATACATGGCCTTTTGAGTTGCACAATTCGACACCGCAGCACACGACTCACAATAAAGAATAGTCTTACGAAAGAATTCACATATCATCACCAGTTAAGCACAACAATCAAGTTTGGGAACACATCAGGGGAAGGGGAAATGAACAAGATGCGCAAAAATGATTCGTACCCAGAGTGTTTCCAGAGGGCGAGGAGGAGGGGGGGGGGGGCAATACGTCGTTTTACACTATGAATGTGGTTTAAGAACATAATACCTGACAACAAACAGATTTTGTACTCATGTGCACATCCACAGGGAACACATTCATGGGGACCACGGTAAAACTCCAGCATCGTCAGGGTCATGATGAAATAGGCAGGAGAAATCTTAAATGAAGTCAATCCCCCCACCCCCAATCCAACCCTTAGAGATTCATAATAAATAATCATAAATTAAAAAAACAAATAAACATATTAACAAAACAGAAAACGGTACAACCCAAAAATGTGGCGGCATAAGACAGTTTTCTTTGATTGTAAAGTGCACACATGATCGAGAGCCATGCAAACTAACAAAGCGAAAGTTGCATGCGTTAACAAATAAGGGCCTTCCAGCTATATCGTCTACTAAAAAACAACACCGACATACATATTTACCTCATTTTACCATACATGTAAGTGATTCGACACTAAATACACAGAAGTTTGAAAGAAAACATGCTGGACGTTACTGGAATGATTAAAGCAAAATAGTCCCGGCCCTCTGCCTCAGGCTTTCTAAAAGGTGTACAGTGTATATCCCCAAAAACTTTCCTGTTCCCTACTACTTCGCATTAGGTAGGTAAAGGGGTGGCGGGACGGGGTGGGGGGGCTCCTGTTATATATTCTATGATAAGCAGTACATGGAAAATAAAGTCTGTATTGAGAAAAGGAGTGAGTGTACTTTGAGAGTTGATACATGTTCTGTAACGTCATGAACATGAGGGTGAGGGCGTTCTAAGAGTGCGACGAATCTGAATCAAGCCAAGAGGGATTCTGTATCAACAAAAGCAAAAAACAGAGCTAAAGTTTGGTTTTAAATTTTAGCCCTTGAATTTAAAACGAGCAGTACATAATTAACCAAGCTGGCACTTTCTGTCCGCAAAGAAAAGGATGCAAAGAATTAATGATACAGCCGTTTGATAAAAAATAAATAAATAAATCTTTGGACAAAATCAAAGAGTCTTAGTCTAAGCTAGCATTATCTTGACAAGATGCTGTCTCTCTGGCGTTCAGAGCAGGATTTGAGTTGTTTCATATAAAGTTTGTGAAAATTAGTCGCTGCATAATAAGTGTCCTACAAGTTTCTTCAACCGAACTGAAGAATGCGTCTACATGTAAATATTTAGTCGGATAGCTCATCAAGAGCTCATCTCATTGTTTCAGATATGTAGAATTTTATAAGATCCAACTATCAAGTCCTAGTAGTTAATTTTATTAGTCTCTCTTCATTAACTAGCACCAGGTGAAAAACGTCAAACTCCCAAATCGATCCTTCAAAACCAAAATGGTCCCGTTCAAGCCTATCCTTTATATCATAACATAAAATATATATGCAATTCATTAAACAAGGCAAATAAAAAATGCAAAACTAACGATTAACCGGAAAATAAGGAATATTAATTTCAGCAGACCTAACCACCCTCCAAAAGATAATATTTAGGTTAGGTGTTGTTTCAAGTATTGACATTTTCTTTTCTCAAAATGTTCCCTCTAAGAAATCTTTCAGAATCATTCCATAAGGTTGCCATGAATTAATTCAAAAAGTGGGGGGAAATTACTATCAAAACTGCATAGTTCAACAGTTTGCCACCCTATCGATCCCAGCTTTCTATATGTTAAAATGAAATGTCTGTTACTTCACTGCCTACCATCTACAGTACAGCAAATTAAGTCAAAAGAAAATCATCTTTATGTACAAACTTGCCGATAACACTTCCTCTCACAATTCACAATGATGTGTGCTTCTTAGTTCTTTTTTTCTTTGTTTGTTTACAGTTGCCCACAGTAAAACTATTAAGACTGAAATTCAGCTATGAGGTTGACGGTGCTTTTAATCTATAGCACTCCATCAGTAATGAGCTAATATGGTAAAAAATGAGATTTCATCTGAATGCAAGCAACCACTCGGAACGTTAGGCCATTGAAATCGGAGTAGTACTACTGTCTATAACATCTATGCAGTCAGTTGGTTAGTATTCATAATGCTAGTATGGTTTGCCAAACACCGTGTTCTGCCGGAACGTAAAACAATTTAGCAGTGGCTGGCACTGTCCTGGAGGCCCCCCCAAAAATAAAGGACACTAAAAAAAATAAAAAATAAAATAAATAAATAAATTGAGTTTTATTCCTTTACAGGTAGTAACCCATGTGCTGCTTTTATGTTCAATACATTTACATGTACAGTTTTGTAAATATTATGTGTATTTGAACCCACTTTTATATATTTTAAATCAGCTAGTACGTAACATCTCCTTTTATTTATTTATTTTTTGATTGTTTGATTTTTGAATATTCAATTTTTAACCCTACCCAACCCCTGTTTTATGACAGTTTCCTTATCTCGTGTTTAAGTGGATAAAACACTCAGCTTTCCAAGTGTTTGTCTTTCTTCACGTCGTTTAGAAGCCCAGGGTTCCTCCGATAGTGGACGCTAAAACCACTCCCAAAATTACACAGCAGATGATGATCATGATCTTCTTCTGCAGAGGGCGAAAAAGGAGAAAGAAAGAAAGATAGAAAGAAAGGTGTAATTAAACAGCCAACAGATCAACAATCATTTGGTTTGTTCATCTAGCTACTCTATTACTCGATTGTGCAGTAATACACAGTCAGCTAATCTAAGTAGCATCACCTCATCTTAACCACACTTTAAATCATTAAATGAAACCATGAACAATTAAACCATTACCAAAGTAAATCATTAAATTAATTAAAAGTTAATTCAATTATTGATGAAAGGACACACTCTGGGACATTGACCCTTTGAATACTGAATGTATTAAACATTGACTGCATTTGAGAAGGTGGTGATTAGATACCGCGTAACTGTAAAGGCTAAATACAGTCCTAACATCATTCTAAACTTTGGAAACTCCAAAGGAAACGTACTGAATGTGATGATGCCATGGAGGGAAGCTGTAAATATATTGTGCCAAGGGACTAATGCCAAACAGAGGCAACTAAATGGAAATGCTGTTGCTTGGTTGGACATAAAAACCACATGAAAGTTTGAAGCAAATAAACATTTACTTTGCCGCTTTTTTCTGGTGACCAACTGACTGACATGTAGAGGGACCAATCAATGCTTTTCTTTTTTGTTTATTTTATAGACCAATTTGGGGGTGTATAAATCCAAAATGAGCGATACCAAGACACAAAAGTCTACAAAAGTTCCCTCAAAATATATGATGTGAAAAAATTTATTTTCCAAATAAATAAGCAACTACTCGCTTGACAAACACAAAACAAGTGTCCATTTTTAAAGCTTAGAACCTGGACTTTACAGTACATACAGACAATTTGACCTACTCTTTACATGCGTTTAGTGTTACTGTATACCATTCTGTAATTGGTCAAAACAGTATTTCTGGATGAGGTGTGCTACCCTGGTTTGATGAATTTCTTTATCATGTTTTCAAATTTGACCTGCAATAGCTTGCTGGGGATTTGCGACCCCTTGTCTTAGAAGTTGCACTTATGTTATCATTGAAAGCTGCAATGTGCATGGTTTAACCTGAATGATTTTATCATTTGTTTATTTAATTAGTATCTTTAATTGATTTGATTATTAGCTGCAAATAACTGTAGATCAATCAATCATTGACAATTCTAATCCAGGCATTTCTGAAGCTCTGGTAAGTGCATAAATGTAAAGATTATGTTTCACCAGATCTGCAGAATTTGACTCATCAGAAAGCATAAAAGTAGGTGGCATACCACCAAGAGTCTGCAGCCTTTAAACCACTGCAATGGACGTTAGCCAGCAAAACTGCAGCAAAAAAGCTGGGAGAAGACATTATCTGCTGAAGAACCAATGAGTGGCATAGGAGCATTATAGTTTTTCTTTGGATGGTTTAGGAATAATTTCAAAATGCTCTTCTATTACTCTTTGTACATGACATCTTAACACTGAGCCTATGTTCTCTAGAAAGCATGAATCATCGTACACAAAGGGCATAATATTGAATGACGTCAGGTGTAACTGCTGATAGTGTTTTACCTTGCGTGCCTGACTCTGGTATTTGACAGCCTTCTTGGTGTCAGAAACTGCTCTCTCTACATAGTCCACTGAGTGTTCCACGTTATACTCAATTCTGTCAATCATCTCTCCCTGTGAATGACAAAAATAGGCACTTCAAAAAAACAACTTCTTCACAATATCCACATACACACACGACAATCACTGTAACCAATGCAAAAATCAGAAGACTTGAAAGTTAAGATTTGAACGCTTTATTCAGCCTGATTTCGAACCCCACAAGCGGTGATGACTGAGTGCACCTCTTTGCCCTTGAGAAAAGGCCCTTAACCCCAGGGTGATCCACGGGGACTGCTATAGAATGCCATCATGTTAAAATACAAGGATAATGTTGGATAAACTATTTCCACTGTCCTTGGTTGCGTGGGAATATATACTGTAAATTGCTATCTGTGAATTACATTTGAAATTAAGCATCACTTTGGAGCTCAAAGAAGTCTAGTTTTCGTCCAGTGCGTGTTTATATCCAGAATTCAAAAATGGTGTATCATTGGCCAAGCCCGACAGTGGCCATTATGAATTGTACTATTAAAATTTGTTTTTGTTAATTGAAATAAAACTGATAAAATATAAATATTAGATGGAATTTTTTTAATTAAAATTTTAAATTATGCCTTGGCAAATAACAAATAAATGCAATATAAATAAAATAGCATATAAATAAAACTTAAATGACACTGCATACAGGTTTGGAATGACGTAAGGGTTAACAAAGATAGAGTTTTAATTTTGCCTGCACTATACCTTTAAGTAAATTACTTCCGGACATAAATGGCAAAATTTCTCAAATCGTCAATCCGTTATATCAGGGGTATTCAATTAAAGTTCCAAGAGGTCCGGTCTCTATATCTCCTTCCCAGTGGAGGTCCGGACAAAACTTTTTGAAACAGTTATACATTTCCATTGAGGCAGCCATAGTACTTTGTACAAAAAAACACCTCAAAATAATCATCAAAGATGAGAATCTTGGGCCCAGAGAGCCAAAACAGTGATGTCTAAGAATTTTTACAAAAAAATTACCAAAAAAAAAGTAAATATTTCTCCCAATTGTATATGAATATAAAAAGGTTAGATTAGATATTTTAACAGGCTATTTAAAAATAATAATAATAATTACATTTAGACACCTCGGTGTATGGCACATAGAAGGCCTTGGGACTGAGAAAACAACTAAAAACAAACAATGTACATAATTTAATAATCAAAACTCTCATCACGAGGACAAAACAAAGTTAACTAGTAATTTAAAAGTTTTTTTGCCTTCCCTTGCCATCTCTAAATAATTTTCCAAATTCTAACAATGTTTATTATGAAATGCTCTTTATATGCTTATTAATAATGCTAAATGTATGAAAAAAGTCATAAAAAGAGTCATCTTTATGACAGATAAAAATAATTGTATTAGCTGCATTCTCGTTTTGTGCAGTGTTTTAGCGAAAGTATCTATTTTTCTTCTCACCGTGTTTCTGCTACTGTTGGTAAAATAACCTTGTCATCTGCAAGTCTTAATGTGTCGGTTTACATTTTTAGCGAGGGAGAGAGAGAAGCAACACGCACAGAGCGGAAAGGGCTTGAATGAAATACTTTTGGCTCTAGATAAAAATATTATAGATATAGCTCCGAAACATCATTACCATAAACAACCCTAAGTGCTTGTGGTGTGAACCGCGCTTTTCACTTTAATCTGTAGAAACGGTAAAATGCCGCAATTATGTATCGTGGTCCGGATGGAACCAAACCGCAGTCCGCCATTTGAATAACACTGCTTTATATACAGTACTTTACTAACAGCCTTGTGGAAGGGACTTTTGTGACACGATTACATTGGTAGCATTTGAACAAATAGTATTTGGAGCGTTTTTGCTCCGATGAAATGCTGGACTCTTGGTTGTACCTGACTCTCCACCAGCATGGCCATGTCCACAAACATGTCGTGCAGCTCACGGATGCTGTTCTCCAACTTAATGATCTCAGTGTGTCGGGTCTCAATCTCATTTAGTGCCTGCTTGGTCATCTGGGAGTCCATTTTGATCTGTTAAACAGAATATTAGAAAAAGTTCATGGCAGCAGGTTAAGTTACTATTATTCAGCATACATTTGCACATAGCTTTTTTGCACATACAGATTGGGTGAAACAAATTATGAAATATGTGAATATGCTTCCATGGAAACCAAATTCATAGTTTCTGTCTCAAATAGCACACTTGATGTTGACTCCCTTGCACGTCTGGGAAGTGTATGAGTAGGGCAGTGGCGAGGCCAGATATTTGCTGCCCATAACTGCTGGACTAGGATCAGTTTTCTATGTAATAGGATATTGGCGTGTTGGCAAACGATTCAAGGCATATCTGTGTTTGCACTTTAGAGAGTGTCAAAGGTTTCTATTTACAACGTGTTTGTGCAGCGTTAAGCAATGTTAATGCCAGCCAGTCGTAGACATATCTGTTGATTTCTTGAATGCAACGGCCAATCAGAGGTGTTTAAGTCAGAATCCACTCACTGCTCAAATCTGAGTTTTTGTCCAGTGCTGAATTCTGCATGTTCGCAAATCCGTCATTATAATAAACAAAGTGTGGTAGTAGACATTATGTAAATAAGATATTTATTATTGTGCAGTATAGATTGATTCATTGATTATAACGCAACTTTGTGAGATTGCATCTTCGCGATGAACTAAGAGTGACAGCTTTAAGGGACCACTCTTTGCACGCTTATTACTAAGTGATAAATAAAGAATGTCCATCCATCCATCCATTTTCGTCTGCTTATCTGGGGCCGGGTCGCGGGCTTCCCTCTCCCTGGACACTTCCTCCAGCTCTTCCGGGGGGACACTGAGGCGTTCCCAGGCCAGCCGGGAGACATAGTCCCTCCAGCGTGTCCTAGGTCTTCCCCGGGGCCTCCTCCCGGTGGGACATGCCCGGAACACCTTCCCAGGAAGGCGTCCAGGAGGCATCCGGAAAAGATGCCCGAGCCACCTCAGCTGACCCCTCTCGATGTGGATGAGCAGCGGCTCTACTCTGAGCTCCTCCCGAGTGACCGAGCTTCTCACCCTATCTCTGAGGGATCGCCCAGCCACCCTGCGGAGAAAGCTCATTTCCGGGATCTTGTTCTTTCGCTCATGACCCACAGCTCATGACCATAGGTGAGAGTAGGAACGCTGATTGACCAGTAAATCGTGAGCTTCGCCTTGCAGCTCAGCTCTTTCTTCACCACGACAGACCGGTACATCGACCGCATTACTGCAGAAGCTGCACCGATCCGTCTGTCAATCTCCCATTCCATCCTTCCCTCACTCGTGAACAAGACCCCAAGATACTTGAACTCCTCCCCTTGAGGCAGGCATAAATAATGTGATTTTTGAATTTATTCAGAATGTGAATAAAACTTTTGTTTTTCATGCTTGACCAGCGGCCACGCACACGCTGTAGGGTTTCGGTAGTCACATCCACTAAATGCATGTATTTGAGTGATTATTATTGTCATGTATGCATACATTTTTTTCTATTTCCCCACAAAAAATTTTTTTGTGTGTGCCTCATTTGATTGGGTGGACCAAACATCAATCTGAGTGTGTCAGTGCCACCCTGGCCCTTATATAGCCTCACCACTGCTGTAGGGTGTCTCATTTACCGTTTTAATTTTCAGAAGTTAGTTTTCCTTTAGGGCTGCTTTGCACTTTACAGTGGACTATTACCCAACAGATAATATGGTGTGCATTCAGAGTAGTATCGTAAGGGCTCAGGCTGCTATTTGTGACTGGACCTTAGTAAAATTACATTTTAAAGCGCAAGTGTTAAAATTTGACCTGAAATTGTGACTTTCATGGAATCGAAAGTCATAGGAAAATTAGTTTGTCATTGATTTCCGACTATTAAACTTACATCATCAGTGAAGATAGCAAGTTTCCCGCTCTCCAACATGTCTTCCAGCTCCTCATTGGTAGTTGTTCTGCCAGCTAATTAAAAATATTAGAAGTACATGGTATCATTATGGTGCATACTGGGTATTTTGATCAGATTTGTGTTCCTGTATTAGATCAATGGGTAGAATATGGCGCACAGGTCATGCTTTTGATCCAGTAACATGCTGTATAGCTTTTTTTTTGTTGCTTAAGTTAGTAAGATTTGTAGTGAAAATGTAACTGTGCGTTCCAGTAATGTACAGTAGGATGTTTCTCAACTTTCTGCATATGTGTGTCTTTGTGCGTACTAGCAGAACTCACTAATTTCCAGTTGTCTCTGAATGCGGTCCTTGCAGCGGTCCCTGTATTTGGACTGCGTGGTGTTGTACTCCGTCATCACCTCCACAAACTTGCGTGACAGCGTGGAATGCTGTGGGATAAAGGTAGAGATGTTGAGGCGGCACATCAGGATGTGAATTCGCTCGCTGACTGGATAATAATATTGAGGGCCAAGTGTGAACATTGTGAAATCGGCCCCTGCTTTTGCTGCAGTTTGAGAGATTACTGCACACATTCTGTTTCTGAACAGCAGATGGTGCCAAGGAGGGTGTTTGACAGAGCTGCTCAGAGGGAGGGCAGAGTTCACAGGAAGTATGTCAGTCTCTGAGCTCACTGGACACCCTGAAGGTCAGATTTGTTACTGTTTTGCTGAATATTGCTTCCCTTTTAGAAAAACTATTTTACTTAACAAAAAAGCTTTGAAAGTCTTGAATATCCCCTGAACACTTCCTATGACATAATTCACAAGTGAAAGACACGATGCATGTATTTTTAGAGACATGCATATGTGGAACTTGATGGACATTATTCATAACGAATGATAAGTCTGATATCAGTGCATTTAACATTTAAAAAATGTTAATCCGTAAAAGTAATATTCTAAGATTATTTATTAATTTAATATTGAATATAAGAAGTTGTGACGTTGCTTGACAATAGACAACTAAACTAACAATAATAAATTCTTAAGTTGTCAATTATTTTACACATTACATTGATTTGACTGAATAGATTGACAATGATTATCGTTAGGAGAATAAAGATTGTAAATAATGTTTTGACAAGCATTTAGAATATTACAATGGTGTTTGTCATTATTTTTATACCTGTGTCTTGCGGATCCGCAAATCTGCAGATGATCTGTTCAACCCCTCCTCTTGCTCTATACTTTGTTCGATTGCTGTGGAATAGAGAAATAAACTGAATATAATAAATTGTAGTAAAACAGCCTGTGCTAAAACCAAGTCTATGCACATGCAGTCACCATGATAAATATCGCCCCTTCAACATATTTTAATGATTGACATTTCATTTAGCAGCTGTCTCACCCTGGTTACCTGGTTACAACAGTTACTGAGGTGGCACAGCAACTACAACATGAAAAAGTAATTGGCGGACTGAACTGTTACAATGAAAGTGCATACACTAGCTGTCAGACAAAGTGGTCCCAGAGTAATAACAAGTCCCTTAATCTCAGAAGAACAATAGATCTCACTGTCCACTTCAGGAGACGATGGGATTCACACTCCATTCACTTCTAATGGAGCTGTGTGCACCATGTGTCACTGGACTGGCTATATCAATGAAAGTGTAGATGAAGTTTAGATCAGAATGACCGTCACTGTGGGCTATACATGCATGGAGAAGATTTAAAGGTTTCCAAAGTGATTATTCACATGGCATTTAGGGCTGGATTTCCAGATAACGTTGTCTCTTAGCGCGCTACGAAGACTCTAAAGGTATAACTTAACTAAAGGTATACTATTTCTAGATGTGTTCACCGAACTATACCTTAGGAGGTTGCTTAAAATATTCCTTCTTACGTGCGACTTTACCAGGTGCTGTCCGCGGCGGTGGTGCTAAATTGGTTAATATCGATGGCTCGAGAATCAATTATTCATTCATGCAGGGGCTGCTTCACTACGTTATGTGAGAAAGTGTTGTTCTTTATAAAAGAAGCACTTCAGAAATAGTTGAAATTGCATTTATCAGTACTCATGGGATCTAATCAATGAAAATAAATAATCCAAATTGCAAACTAAATCCAACCCTGGATATTTTATATAATTTCGAAAAGAGTGCGCGAACCCGCAACCTCAAGCCCAAATGTATCATGCCTCAACCTGCTGAATTTCGGGGCTGAGAGCTCCGTCAAGTATGTGTCGGACCAACAAGATCTAAAAGCTGCTGAATTTGCTGTCGTGGCAGGCGAAATTTCTTTTGAATTGCATCTTCTGACATGGTAAAGTTTTAACAGATATAATAGTGCACATAAACAAAGCTGGCAGGAAGCAGGTCATGTACCTCTGGTCGATCGACTGCCATTGAGAAGAATGAGAATGCTTACTGATACCTCTCTCCATGTATTAGGTAGTAGTGTAATAAAATCAATTTTCAATTTTTAATTACACACTCATATTGTCATTGAATAAGTTGCTGAAAAATATTATCTTGTTCTTGGCGTGGAGTGTAACTTTTTGTCTTTTCCTGCACGACTTCAGAAGGAGAACACTTCAAAAGAGATTAGTCCAAACTCCTACTTAAGAATTTTCTATTGCTTAACTCCCTTTCCCTCAGGTGGCTGCCTTTTGAATCAAAGTTTGACTCCAAATTAGATTTGCCTACGCGAGCATGAAGATTTTAGGAGCTAAACTTTTAGGAGAAACTTCATGTATACTTGCAAATAGCTAAATAGCAAAAACATTTCTAATTTTCTCACGCTAAATTCAAAGAAGTCGAAGAACAGTGCAAGAATGTTCACCATCTCAAACTGATCTCAGATCTGTTTCATTGTTTGCGATATTTTACATAATTGTGTGTTATTTTCTAAAACAATCATACAGAAATATAAAAGTGCTAATAAAGTAAAAAATTCTGTTTTTTATACCTTTTAATTTAGAGCGCACTTTATTGGCTGTCTTCTTAATGTCAGCTGTGAGGTCCTCCAACTCCTGCTTGGTCTCTGCAGAATAAAAACACAAGGAAATACAAATTAGTTTAAATGCATATAATGTTGAGTTAAGTTAATGAGCACTGGTTGCATTATATAGGGTACAAAGTCATGTGACAACATACTGCATTTAGATAGATAGACAGACAAATAGATAGATAGATAGATAGATAGACTTTTATATAGAATATATTTTAACAAAAAAGGTTTGTGCTTAATAAATGCACAAATAATTTTAGTTCAAGATGTATTCTATGAAAAGTTTTATCTTATCTTACATAATTTATCCATTGTTTTACTGGAGAACATGACCAAAATACAGATTAACAATCCTGATTTTTGTAGTGCAATGTCTATTAGTTTTTATGACTTTAACCTTTGAAAATATCTCAGGCCATATAAAGTTCTTGTTCTTTAAAGAGAAAAATGAGTGCTCTCTTGTTAAACGGTGGATGTGTGTACAGACTGCAGGCTGCAGTCATATGTTGATTGATAGTTACTGCAGTGCCATTCACTCCCTGGACACCACCTCAGCCTTTTCAACTCCCACCTACACACTCTCCTTTCCTCTGACTAATCCAATCCCTCGCTGCTTTCTCTCTTTTCTCCAGCCATGAGTTTGATGACCATGACATTTCTTCCTCTGCGAGTATTAATGCCAATATCAATTTATCATCAGGGATTATTTATGCATTTATTAAGAGGAATAAAGCACTTGCAAATTCATACTGAAATATTTATCATAATATACAGTGCTTAACACATTTATTAGACCACGTCATAATAAAGAGAAAACACAACTATTTTAGGAATCTGTCAAAAACCTGTTTAAAAACTAAACATTTTATTGTCATTTATTATGCAAATAACAACAGGGTTTCCGCGGATCCTTAAAAAGTCTTAAATTAGATTTTTAAAATTTAAGGCCATAAAAAGTCTTATTTTTACTTATGAAAGGTCTTAAATTTTCGATGGGAATTTGACTTAGACATATCTAATTGTTTTCCAAATTAAAACTATCTAATTAGTGTACTTTATTTATTCTTTCTTTGTGGATTTGCTTGTTCATGTGACATTTCGCGTCACATTCGCGGCAGCATTACGTCTGTCTCCTGCACGCGAAACAGGAGGAGAGGAGAAGCAAGTTGATAAATATCAGTTCAATTGTAAGTTCATTCTTTATGTGCGTAGTGGAGTGCGATGTGTATTGTCTATTATGATATTGTAATCATTGTTTTAACGATGTACGAGGCACTGTGAGCTGACATTGCATTTGTCTCTGCTTTCACTGCGTGATGTGTCAGTGCAGTTATAGGTATATCTCCAAATGAGTTTTTGCCTTATATTTATATCATATTATGTTGTTATCATACAATATCACATCAGCAAGAGTCCCATTTTCCCGTGCACAATTGCAAATGCGATATCTATTTTATATAACAGTTAAATGAACAATAAATGAACATTGTGAGTCACATTTCATAAACAATATTGTCACTATTTTTTGTTTTCCCTTTGTTTTGCAGACGAGAATTTCAAAATGAAACCAGTTTGAACAAATCGGCTGAATGAATGACTCACTTTTTAGTTAGCGGTTTTAGTTTCACATTTAAAGTACCCTTTAATTAAAACGTTAAAATTAGAAATCAGTTCATATTTAAATATTGAATTAAAAAAACAAACAATCTAATAGCTTTATTTATGCAATTGTAAATGCAGTGTAAATATATTGATGCCGCTTCTGTGTCACTTCTGCACTGCAAAGATGGATTTTGATTTAATGATTTAATTTGACTGGTAACAGTGGTATTGTGTTATTATTCTAATAGAATTTAATTTGAATGTTAGAATTTGACATAAAAGGTGATGCATACATCTACAAATGTCCATATATAGGTGAAAATGCCCCGGAAATCAATTTAAAGTGGCAAATATTACCCCCTTAATAAAAAATAAAAAAATTCTGTCACTGCTGTGAACTGACCACTGCATAGAATATGAAAAATATGAATATCTTCGTGAGTCAGCTGTCAACAACAGGCCTAAACCAGCCATGGCACCAAGCACAAAAACACAATCAGTAAAATATTATCTAACTATTATCAACAAAAGTTTGAAAATATCAAGACACATTTTTATTGCAATATTGCACACCCCTAATGCACAGTATTAATTTTGATTTCTTCGGGTCTTAAAAGGTTTTTGATTTTATGTCTTGACTTAAATTTGACTTTAAAAATTCTGCAGACCCTGAACAAACTGAAACTACATAGCCTTTATTCACACATAATAACCAAAAAACTTAATATTTTGTATGGCGTCATTGGCCTTGGTAACAGCTTGCATTCTTGCTGGCATTGTTTTTATGTACAGTACTTTTCCACAGTCTCTGTTGTTATTAACTTCCAAATAGTTTCTAGTTGTTCCCAAATACTTTCTTTTTAAGAAACTTTTGTGCGATCTATCTTTGAATCCACTAAATCCCAAATTTGTTCAATAGCATTCAAGTCCGGACTTTGACTTGGCCAACTGTGACTAAAGAGACAACACATACTGGTGGATTAACCATTATTAAAAAATTATTTTGGTAATCACCAATACTGTTACATTAGAGCAGCTGTTGCACAAACCTTACATTGGGAGGTGGTCTAATAAATTTGCTAAGCACTGTATGTGCAAGTCTCAAATAGTTCAGTCGTGACTCTAACCGAGCGCTGATTTGTTCCTATAACACTGTGGCATTAGCCAACCAGACGTACTTCCTAATCCACATGATGCTGTGTGATTATGAAAACTTCTGTTTACCCCTCCTCCTCCCAAGTGCCACCTGTAGAGATCTGCTATGGGGTTTTTAATGTATTCTTGCAGCAGCTTGTCCTTACGTACTTACGTTTCTTAGCAGCAGCGTAGCAGATTTCATCTGCCAAAATTAAGAATATGTACATGCCATGCCAATAAATGCTGGTTAAATAATTCACTCCATGTGTTGTCAAGTTGTCAAGAAATACATATACACAACTTATTACTAAATAGGGTTTTAATAAGCTGGGTCGAGAATTTATAGAAGCCTCACACTTCAAATCACTCAGCGTCTCCTCCTGGCCATCAATATTGTGGCTCCTGCTGATCACTTTCAGGGGATCGACGGTGGGCGGCGGGTGGAAGAAGGGTGATAAATTACACGTCTATACGTTGTGAACAGTAATTTATTGATTGGTGTTTCATAGTAAATACCGGTGATTCTTCAATTAGGGGAAATTTTCTGTTCCCAAGGATGATTGCTTTTTTAGCTTTTAAAGGAGAGATCATAATGTCTTTAAACTTTTTAATTGTGTGTCCTTAATTACTTTTTCCTAATTTTGTGTTGAAAGGTTAAATTTGCCAGAACTGATCTGTTTGACTCAATTTATTATCTCTTTAGTTAAGTTAATTGATGGTTAGCTTTCGGCAATTGGGTATTATTTTGATTGGCATGTTGGATTGACAAAATTCAGTATGCCGGAACTTATTTGAAAAAATATATTAAATATATATGTTCATAAGCACTTATAATAGGTGTACCGTAGTGATTCAGGATAAGACAAAAACACGGTTTGGAAAATGGATTCATGAGGTACTCACACATTATATAAATTTTGAACACAAAAAAGTTACATAGTGCAGCTAAGCTTTAAAAAAAAAAGTACATGACAAACAAAACAGTGTAAAAAAGCGCTTAAAAAGCAATGCTGTCCTGTAAAACAAATGATCTGTTTAGTCACTTGTGTCCGTTAAAGTGCTGTAGTCAGGGTGTGGCCAGTTCCCCTGTACATCGATTTAACAAAAGTGTAATGTATCTCCTGTCACTGAGTTCGCATCACAATATTTGCACACCGCTACACCATTGTTGTCCTTACAGACAGCTAAATGCAGTCCTGCTCTTTCCTGTTCTAAACAAGCCATTGTCTCATGTCAGCTTTTTTTTTTTTTTTTTTTTTTTTTGCTCATGTGGTCGAGAGATCGATTTGACCGATGAGAATGTTTCTTGTCACACCCACTGTTTAACATGACATCTAACCAGCACTTTAATAGATCTTGAATGTGATTTTATTTATATCGGTTAGCAGTCGCCACAAAATTGCTAAATCAGGCCTGTTGCAGAAACATGAGATTTAGGATTTCAGCAAAATTTTAATTCATACAGTTCTACAAAATCTACCCCTGCATGTTTGTTTATTAAATATTTTTCACAAATTCTCAGAATTCTGCAGATTTCTTTTTCTTCTCAAAATTACCTTTTTGAGGTAAAAAAGCTCTACAGGTCTGGCTCTGTCTATTAATGACTGACTTTAATGATCTTTTATCAGCTAATGTTTATCTAATATGAATTTACTAGTCATTTATGATGTATGCTGCCGTGCAAAGGCAAAAGACCGTAACTTCGTTTTTGGTCGAAAATGAGTTATTTATATTTTTGGCACATTCAAGACCTTCTTTATCATGTGGATAAGTATCTTGAATCAATTCCGGTTTTTTTTCGAGAAAATAATGATTTGTCTTAACAGTAACTTCCAAAAGCCCATGAGAAACCAAGGCAGAACACCGTAACATCAGTTACCGCTCTTTGGCTTTGTTTTGGAACGCTCAAATTACGAGTTACGGTGCTCTGCCTTTGTTTAGCCGCGCGTCAATATGAAGTTACTGTGCCGGTGTTCAATCAAATAATGCTACCTACCAGATTGTACGGTTATCTGCCTTTGTTTTAATGTCCATTAAAATTTAAAGTACGGTGTAGCCTGTGTACTTTGTACAGCTGCCATCAGTCGCTCTAACTTCTGATGTTCTCAGAGCGGTCAGAACATTTAGTATGGTCTGCTCCATCGACAAACGTGCGATATCGATCGCGAAGGATTATGCAGAGTTGACAGAAAAACGTTACACATTGCCGTATCAGATGAATACAACCAAGAATTAAAGCTTGGCAAACTAGCTGGCAGAGTGCCAAAACTTCGCCTTCAGCCCCGCCCTAAACGCGGTCGATCGAGTCAACGCTGGACTAATAGGTATTTTGTCATGTCAAATGTATTAATAATGCCATCAGAATGCAACCAAAGCACAGGATAGCAATAAGTAGATGGCTATAAATAATTGTAAATCGTACAAAATAAATGCCATGATCACTAGATTTTATACAGGTGTTACTATAATGATTTTGTTAATGGTGATCAGCAACTAAATATTGATAATGTGGAAGTTACTGCCTTTTGCCTTGGCATGACTTCTCACTTTTTGCTGACAATACAAAGGCAGAGTACAGTAACTTTAAAATAGTGGTCAAAAGTCAAGTTTGAGCTCAAGATTTTTTTATGTATATAATTTCCATTACTAAAACATCTATTTGCCAGATTTCCAGTGTCCTACCTATAATTAATTTGGCGGGACAACTAAAAATCTTTAAAGTCATTTTTCTCAGTTCCACACTCTAGCGACTTAAGGTCTTTTGCCTTTGTAGGGCAGTATAGATAAACTACATGAACCTGAATTCTTTGTAGCATATGGTGTTTGTTGATGTCTACTTTAAAGAAAAAAAGATTATGTAATTTCAGTAGGGTTTTTTTTTATTATTATTTTTAGCCACATATTACCGCCTACTGCAAAATGCATTTAGCAAAACATTCCAACAAATAAGTGAGCACTTATAGCAATGCTTTTATGTTTGTTTCAGAATACTGATCATCCAACAAAATCCATCCAGAACACAAAAAGTTCTCAACCCCCAAGGATTGGCAGTATAGAAAAGCTAACCGTCCAATTTATCATCACCCCTCAGCTAAGTAAACTACGCACAGCTCATTTTTACTTGCTAACGTCACTCACCTGCAGGGCAACATGGAGGACTTTCAGGGGCAGGAGTTCATTATGCGCTATTATTCTGATGGCTAATTTGGTCATTTAAGCTGATTGGGTGAATTGATGAACTAGGGCAAAGAGGTAATCATTAGTCACCCGAAGAGCCAACAGAGGTTAACATTTTTGCTCAAGGTCACAATTGCTGAATTTAAAAGAGAGCAATTCGCTCATCTTTTAGCAAGCTGGCTTTTTCACAAACGTTGCACATTTAGCTTTGTACAGTAGCACATACACAAAAATGTAATGTAAAAGTAGGGTGACCTCAGTAAAAGGATAATAAAAAATCCATGAAATGCTTTGGTTTTGTGGTGGGGGTGTATTAATGGAGAACTTGGGCTGCTAACATAGAAGTTGTGGATTAGCTTCTGGAAGCACTGACCCAAAAATGTTTCTGAGATCACAATAACCCTGTATTACTGAGGGTGAGGGGGATGGTATTACAGTCTTGGTTAAAGATCTAAGTACACAAACGTTAGCTTGATCCCAATGAACTTGCCAGTGACTGAGATCATATTCCTGCCATTATATTCTGAGTAGGATATTTTGGATAAAAGGCATCTGTTAAATGAAAAATAACAGTGTCTGTCTTTCCATTTTTGTATGTCTTGTGACTGAATTCAAAGGCTTCTGCTGTAAGAAAGAGAAATGGGCATTGGGCCTTGAATTCTTCTATACTGCACAATTTATGCAGTATGTATAACATTACAAGCTCAATAATTTACAAAAACACACACAACACTACTGAAACTGAAGGAGAATAATGCAAGGAAAACAACTTAAGTTTGACATTTAAAGCCATAAATGGCAATCTTATCATGTCATATACTCATTCTCAAGTCATTTTTCCTGTATAATTTACCGAACAACTAAAAAGTCGTTCTTAAGCAGAATGTCTGAACATCCTTTTCCATAAATAACAGGAGATGGTGATTTACACAACCACAAATGACAAAAAACAGTATAATAGTCCATATGACTACTAAAATTATTCCTTTTGGTCATTTTTGGAACATGGCAGTATAAATCACCATCTACTTTTGTATGAAAAAGTCTTCCTAACATCTTGGAACGACGTGAGCGTGAGTAAATAATGACAACATTTTCATTTTGGGTGCACTATTCCTTTAAGAATTAGTTTATTAAATATGTTCTCCACCTCTCCTCAGGTTTCCGGTTCACACTGACACAGATATCGAGACAGACACTCAACTTCCACAGGTTCTCTTCATCCTTCATGCAGCATGGTGAAAACAGACAGGGGGGAAAGCAAAAGAAAAGAGAACAGGAAAAAAAGAAAGAAAATAATATTCTTATACATGCATGCAACAACTTAACAGAAACAAAGAAAACATGCATTGAAACCAAAGCGAATCACATGCAGTTAAATGTAAGAAACTGAACCAAAACTGTCAGACACAGTGAGACGTCATCTATTAAAGATTCATCTATAGCAGCTGAGTCATTCATAGGCTGTGGATTTCTTGGATCTAAGCCAGGCAGCCTCAGAGGGCACTCTGGGTTTTGGGTTCAGTGCGTTCAATAAGATGTATCAACGGCATTTGTGGCATAAAGTCAGATACAACAAAATAATTTAGAAAAATTTGTAGTTTCAGTAACAATGGAAGTAAACAGAGGCAGGTAATACATGCTAAAATATAGCCATAAGCATAGTATAGCCACAATACTTCCATATTAAACAGGTAAACATGAGACTAATATAATAGAATTCTTTAATAACATGTTTTGTGTGGTTATTTACAATATTAAACAGTTCTGGTCCTCGAATTTGATTGGCTGAGCAGCGTTCCAAGAGTCACTGAATCATTCACTCAAATGATTTGTTTAAAAACACTAATTCAATCAGAAATGAAACAAGTGACTGTCTTTTTGGGTGATTCATTAAATCATTTACTCAAATGATTTGTTTTAAAAAACTATCAGGAATGAAAGCACCATTTACTTCCATTTTAAATGGTACATGTCCAAAAAAAAAAGAAAAAAAGTGGAATGACTATGGCCCTTTTTTTTGTAAGCGAATAAACTTACATTTTAATAAATTTAACTTGGCCTGAAACTGATGTTTGATTACTATTTTAAGGTGAAGTATGTATTTTCGCCACCAATAGGAATTGCAAAAATAATGACTTTCACTTGCTTTTCAGAAAAAATTGCCTATGAATAAGGATACTTATGGTTGTCTCTGCTTATTAAATGGGATAAAAGTACACACAAAATTACATACTTCACCTTTAAAAACTGTCTATTTGCTATTTAATGTTAATTTAGAAGCAATATTTGAGTACCTGTAAAATAACAGATTCCACAAAAGCATTTCTTCATTAAATAACATTGTAACCGCACTGATTTGGAAACAGTTGGCTTACTGCACATTTACTAAAGAGCTGCTCTGTCAGAATGACCTCACACATTAGTCACAGACAGTACTGGAACGACTCAAACACTCATAGACATTTGCCGTAATTGAAGATTGTTGCTGGGGAAAGATGAGGTGAGCAGGATTTTTTAGAAACATTTGAGGACTCGGAGCTGAAGAAACAGCCTCTATAGATGCAGTGTGGGCTGGTGCACTATGAGGTGTGTGGGTTGGGTCTAACAAACACTTGGAGCGATGTGGCGACTCTTTTGTAGAGTGGGTGGCGCAAATGCAAGGTATTGGAGAAAGGCTTGAATAGGCTCACCAATGAGCTCATATATCTTACCACACAACTGCAGTCAAGTCATGGAGCTGGTGCTTTCCAAAAAGTGATAAATACTTTATCGAATTTGCACCTCTCAAACCTTCCTGCATTGTGACCGAATATGCATGTATGATAATTTTTTAGAGGTTGCACATATGTTAAAGGGACAGTTCCCCCAAAAATTTAAATTCTGTCATCATTTACTCACCTTCTGTACATAAAAGTTTACATGTGACTTTAAATTCCCATGTAAAGATTTTGAATATAACACACAAGTCATATTTTATGCAATGAACATGAGTAAATGATTCATTTTTGGGCGAACGATCCTTTTAAGGGCAAGCAGTATAGTAGACAATGCAAATATATACAGTTCATCACTTTTAATGTTGAAAACGTGGGTGAAGTTAAAAGCTAATGTAAAAATGTGTCATGTTGCCCTGAGATATAGATATGCATTTACAAACATGTGTCAGTGTGTTAGGTTTATATTTGTATGCGCGAATGGATAGATCCTACAGGGAGATATGGGGGAGGTAATACAATAAATTTGCACTTTTTTTTTTTTTGTATGCCTGAACGTCTCACTGATGAAGTGTCACATTCATGTTCATGTTAGTGATCTGAAAAACAACCATATTCTAGAGGCAGAATATTCATTTTTAAACCACACTGAAATGAATGTGAAAGCGTTTACACTGCGTCAATGAAAAAGCAGAGGCAGTAGTTTGGATAAAACTGTGTGCTGATGGGTGGAACTCACTTTCATCAGGGTTGGGTGCTGCTAGGATGGCACTGTGCTGCTTCTTGACCTGTTCTACATCCTCTGACAGCTTTTCAATACAGCCACGGATCTCCTCAACCTGTCAAGAGAACATGCGTTAAATAATGCTCATAATCCATATAGTGACATTTGCAAATTATATGAAAGAGGACTAAATCTAAATGACTACTTGCATATTGTGAAACTCTGTGTAAAAAAAAAAGAAAGTAATTGGCTAATTAGCTTCAATAACATGGAGCAAATTAATATTTGTATTTATTCATAATAAAAATAATAATGTATATATATAATATAATTATATATTTAGATTATATATTTAAAAAAAATGAAACATTTTGACATTTTCATCATATTTCTATATCCCATATTACAGATACCATATTATTTCATGTCACATTAAATGTTAGCTTAGCTGTAGAAATTTATTTGCGATCAATGTTCATAATTTGGAAGAAAGCATGCAGGAACTAAACTGCTTTAAGGTGTGAACTGCATAAAAAATGAATTACTATGCTTCCTTATGTTCAAGTAGCCTAATAAAGAACAGTATGGGAAAAAATGCCAAGAGACTTTTTTAATTTTTTTTATTTCTTAGATTTAATCATTTTGAATCTACTAGCAGTATTGGCCAAAAGTGATGTCCGGCCAAGGAAAATTGACATCCTCACCCTTTATTCTTTTTTTTTTCTTCAAATATTATTCATACTGGCATGACGAATCCGATTCTGACTTGTGATGCAGCCTGAATCATAATCACACCGTGTTCGCTCGTTGGCCAGAGGAGAACTGGCCCCTCGACTGAGGCTGGTTTCTCCCAAGGTTTTTTTCTCCATTCTGTCACATGATGGAGTTTGGGTTCCTTGCCACTGTCGCCTCTGGCTTGCTTAGTTGGGGACACTTAATATTCAACAATATAGATAAAATGAACTAATTTAATAATTGATGATCTTTACAACGGAACTGAATCAACACTGAACTGACTTCAACAACAGCGAAATGCATAATTTTCCTGTTCACTGTAAAGCTGCTTTAAAACAATCTGTATCATATAAAGTGCTATAGAAATGAAAGTGACTTGCCTTGACTTGATCATTAAATAAATAAAAGATTTTGTAAGCGTAGTTGGGCTTGTAGTAAACTTTTGTTTGTGATAACGCAATAAAATAAGCCAAATTGTTCGGACATAATTTTTGGCCTGGCTGTCATACAAAGAAATTATGAACACATGCAAAAACAAGAGAAAACCAACTTAATATTAGTAACTGAGTCTGTTGTAGTCAATGTATGCTTTATCTGGTGAGCTTTTTGTTTTTCTATGCATTTTTTTCTATGCATAGTAAAATAAAACCTGTAGCCAAATAATTTTGTCAGATAAATAACTTAACCAAGTTTAGTGTTTTGTTATTCCAGCATATTTAAAATATAACAACAAATATATGAATATTTTCCTTATATTTAAATAGTTAAATCAAACTTGTAGTGTCAGAAACAAATATCCCCTCCGTACATCACTTTTGACCACTACTGTAGATTGTTTTCATTACAAATTATATGATCAAAATTACAGTTTAAGAAGTTAAAGGCTGAAATACACTACACAACTTTTTTTTTGCCCTGATTTACAGTCTGGACGGGTCAACGCTAGTTGCTGAAAGTCAGGGCAAATCTGCAGATTTTGTGCAGTCGGATCACGAAGTGTATGATGGGCATTTGGGCACAGACATCTTTCTTTTTTTTTTGGCTTCAGACTATGATTCCATCCAGTCAGAGGATAGGATATCAAACATTTAATATTTTGAGCCGATTTTAAAACACATTGTTTTCATTTTTTGTCATGCATCTTCTGTCAATGAGATGCGTGTTTCTGTGTGAGTTTGTTGTGTTTGGAATAACTTGAAAGTCCGGTAGTATTTGATATGTATTTACTTTAATGATGCCCAGGCTTTCTCTGTAACCATTTATAAAGTCAGCAAATGTATGATGCGTAGTGTTTTAAAATCTGTTCAGATTTTTTAAATCAAATAGTGTGTTCTGGGCCGGATTTACCTCATATTGTGATATAGGCCCAAGGTCTGAAATCTTGTAAGCTGCTTTTAAGGAATTGAAAAAAAAACATACTTTTTAAATAATTAAACACTATTGTCGAAGTTGATATTGTGGATTTTTTATATGATCATATACTTGTGCATGTGCCATTATATTTACATTTTTACCAAAATCAAGCTCAAATAAAATTGACTAGTGAATGTCGTGTTTTTGTCCTTTATTAGAACGACCTTCTGAGGCAGTGAAGGTCATCGCATTACGTTTTCATCAACTTAGAGGTTATAACGTTTACTGTAGCAATGTGGGCGCTCAGTTATTTTTTCTATTTGGCCAAAATCTCGTTTTAAAAGATGAAGTGCTGTGCACAGGCTATTTAAGGCAGTATTGGCTATGACTCGATGACAAAAAAACACTAAGACACTCTTCTCTGCTCCTCAAATATATTAAAACTGAAGCCTTTATATATAGGGCCAGATTTACTAACAGCTTGCGCCAACACAAATCCTCTTTTGGCGTTTAAAAACTACTGTCAGGACAGGGTTATTTTTGCGGCTGACCTTATTGCATATGCATTTGTACGAGTTTCCCTTTCAGACACAAGATTTATCGGTGGAGAGTATTTAAATGAATCACGCAAGGTGATTTACTATGGTTTGCACTGGTCAATTTACTGGTATTTGGGGCATTATTAACCGCCCAAAAAAGCATGTTAAACCAGATGCTAATTTGCGCTGCTCTTGGCCGATTGCGTTGGTCATTATGGAAATGATCCGGCTGCGTCTGTGTTCTTTCATTTGCACGTCGTCAGTAGATCACGCACAGAACTTTCCTCTCCCTTCGGCACTTTTATGGGATTGTGCTCTCGTGCTAATTTGCCCTGTTTAGTAAATCTGGCCCATAGTGTTTGTAGAGAAAATGCTGTACTTATTCAAACAACCAGTTATTTATTTACCCTTCCACTGCAAACGACCTGAGGCGGGGTGTAGTTACGTGGTTTTACCAACAGGCAGGTTTAGTCACAAACTCTTTTTAATCCTTTTCATTGGTTAAAAATTTGCAAAACCCACAGACAAGTGTAAAGGGTGACCAATAGTAATAAATTTATGAAAAAAATAAAATAAAAAGACGAAATATGGAGATACGAGGTTTCTGGCCAATACGAGGTTTCTACATGAATCTCAGAATGTTTTAGTAATTGGTTTGTCTCTCTTTTGCATTAATGACAGCAGCACTACAGATTGATATGAACAAAACCTGATGAGCAAATCAAATCAGCTACATCTGCATAAATCATAACTGGATATGATATTTGCCTAAAGATAAAGTTTACCTGTTCAAAAAATTCATCCATAAAGTGGTCTCGGTCGACATGAACGACTTCCTCATCGTCGTCACTGTCCTTAGCCTGTGAGGAAAACAAAAACATCACTTAGAATATCTTAATAATCTCAATCCAAGACAAATCATTTCTTTAGTAGTTTTTATAATGTTGGGCAATACAAGCAAGGAGTGAAAATAAAATGAAATGTTGGGCAACATACCTCTACAGTAAATAGTATGTAAATAGGAAAAGTGTATTACTATAAAATTATTTAACATTTACTTGGATTAGTTTAGCTGATGCTTTTACCCAAAGCGACTTACAAAGGAGGAATACAACAATTGCGATTCATCTTAAAGAGACAGTTGCTCAAAAAAGAGCAATCACCAGTATTAATCAGCATTTCTTCCATCAATGCAGAATAATCATTTGCTGCTGTTTTTGGTGACTTCACTCAATATCTCATTCTCAGCCAAGAACACAGTGATGATTTAATGGCCCATATACACAAAAGAGCAACCGTATTCAACACATCCAGCGGCTTCTCCATTTCTCATATAGAATAAAGTAGGGCAGCCTAATAAACCAATGCAAATCACATGTTTCCAGATGAGCACACGGTGTCACATTTAAAAGATTGTTTGATTGTGTTCACATATTGGTTTGAGAATTGGGGATAGCTGGAGGGTGATCTCAGATTAGCTGTACGACCAATCCACACTGAGTGGAATAGGATGTTCTCCTGTGTGTGTGTAGCCATAAAGACCATCCCCCGTCCCAACCGCTGCACCTTTACTGGGAACTAATAGCTCTTCATTTCAAGCACACTGCTTCGCAGCCGATGAAACGGCTATGTCCAAAGAGAAAACATAGATTATAGTGACAGTCAGGAGGGTGAGCTGGAATCTTGTTTACTGGAACACGATTTGGAATTTCATGGGCACTTGTTAATATTTAGCGGTTAATCATTAATATTTACAAAGCAGTTCTTGGACAAATGTGTGACATTGTTGCCAATGAAACTAATACAGCTTTTATGAGGATTTTGAGCAATTATCATCACCACAGGCAGGCTCTTAATATATTTTTAACTGTAATAAAGTTAAACGGAGAGCAGATATTCTATTCATGCAGATGAAAGAGACAGGGCATGGTTATATTAAAATTGAATAATTAAATTAATTCTAAATAACTAAGTAATGCAGTTATTGAAAACAACATATTGAAACAGTTTTCCCAAAAACTTGCTATTCTTAGAAGAAATGATTCATTTCCATTGGAGAGTTTTATGAGGGCTGCATGGAGTTCTAACTCTCTGCCGAAGTGACATTTTCTGATCATATTTGTTTTAAGCTTTGGATACTTTCAAATGTTTCAACTTGTACAGTTAAAACTGTACGCAACAATCCAACTTGATATGATGTATTCCAATCAAAACTATAAACGCAAAGTAAAAAACAACAATAATATTTGTCTAATGTCATCTTAAGCACCTATTATGTCTATAAAAAGGACAGTTATAAATAAAGTAGTCAAGAATTTTTTATTTATTTATTCTGTTTAACACTGTAGCCTTGGGCAGACCATAAAGTGTTCCTTTTAAAAGTAATATATACAGTATGTAGTATATGGATAAATGGCATTATTCCTCCATTACACTACGGGCAAAAAATGGAGGGTGAATGTTTGTGCTCTGGCGCGATATAATAATATCTAATATATTATATTTGAATAGAAAAAATAAAATAGCTGCTAAAAAAGCCAAGAAGGTGGGTGGGCAAAAAGGTTCAATTTGTATTCTGGTGTTGAATTGGTTGACATAAATTTACAAGAATACATTTAGGTGATTGATAACTGGCTATTTCTTGAGCTGAATGTTTTTAATCTTAGATTTTTCTACAGTATATAGAGCTATGCAAGACATAACTGTCTGCCTGTCGGGTGATTGATGCATCAGCCTGTCTATCTCCAGCTAGCATCATTTAATTCATGCAGAGGCTATTTTCGCTCTCCCGTCATCAGATAATGGCAATAAAGTCCCTTCCCCCATGAGCAAAGGTGAAATGTCTGATGCTTTTAGCTTACTGACAATTGCATAGTCAACATTTTAGCTAGCCGTTTCTGGTTTAGCTACCGGATTCTATGCATTTCCCTGTGACGAGGATTGCATGTCAAAGCACAATGAAATAGTAACAGAAAGCGACCTGTGTGTTGTCTCATCAGCCGTGCTAATGTTTACTCGCCTGCTTCTCCCCTTATCTGGCCGCTCCCTTCCCGAGCCCTGCCCTCCCTGCCCCCTCAGCATCTGCTTTCACGGGGAGTGGCTTTGTGGTCCCCTGCGCTGTATGTCTACGGTACCGCAATATCAGTCGCTAATGACCTTCACAAAAAAATTCTATAGCAACAGATTTCAGGAGGAGAAGGAGGAGAGGTGGATTTCTGAATTTAAGTGCTGAGTTGTGCCACCGAAGCCTCCTACCAGTGTGGTGAGTGTGTGGGTGATGATGGAAGATTCTGCACATGTTGTTGCCTTTTTTGGGGGAAGACACATTCTGTGTCTACAAAGCTGGAGAGCACAGATAAGGTCAGGGGGAAGAGTTTGGAGACAATAAATCTCCTACGATGTTAGACAAGGGTCACAGTTGGACAGCAATAAACAATTCATATCTGCTTTCATCCCTTTTGTTGTTGAGGGACAAGAAGGGATTCTCTGCTAAAACAAGGGGAGACATTTTAGAGAATTGTTTTAGAGATATATTTGGTACTACCTCAAAATATATTAGCCTGAAAAAGGAGATTTATACTGGCTTGAAATTAAGTAGCACAAGATGTCATTATTAGTCATCAAACAACAGAATACAACATTTTTGAGGTTTATCTAGATTGTATAAGAAATATATATTTATCTTACTTATCTATATATTTCAAATGTATTTTATTCTTGGGATGGCAAAGCGGAATCAGCTGCCATTACTTCAGTCTTCAGTGTCACATGATCCTCCAGAAATCATTCTAATATGCTGATTTGCTGCTCAAGAAACATTTCTGATTATTGTCAATGTTAATAAACAGTTGTGCTGCTTTATATTTTTGTGGAAAACTTTTCAGGATTCTTTGGCTGAAATGAAATGTTTTCACTGCACTTTTGACAAATTTAATGTATCCTTGCTTAATAAAAGTACAGATTTCTTTAAAAAATCATACTGACCATTTTGAACGATAGTGTATATGAAGAGTTCAGATGCAAAAGCCTCTAAGTGCCATCTGAAATTTTCTTCTAGAATGATCATTTTTATAAAGCTTGTATATTTAAGTTAAGTAATTTCACTTAAATGACAATTAATAGGTAATTTGCATTGCCATTTAAGTGAAATTATTGAAGTTAAATATACGAGCTTGATAAAAATGATCATTCTAGAAGAAAATTTCAGATGGCACTTGCATCTGAACTCTTCATATATTAATGTAAATTTATATTTTGATATTTTTAGCAGTGAGCTACAGTATATAGTTAGCGTGCTGACAGCATGCTGTTGCATTTGGCCATTTTATTGCATCTCATGCTGTTTGTGGGGCGTTTCACAACTTAAAATAGTCCAGCTTTTAAAAACACATCTTTAGATGAAATGCATTCTGCTAGTTGTCTAGCTGTTTTTGCACACAGAAAGCAGAGAGTCATATCGGGGTCATGTGAACACAAAACCTACCTTCCTTAAGGCAGATTATTTGTACATTTCTGAATTTTATCCAAAGCGACTTGCAATGCATTCAGGGTATTCATTTGACCAGTTCTTACAAAAAACAAAAACAAAGTCCTTTCTGGTTCAATGTAGGTATAGGACATTTTTACATTTCCTTCTCTGCAATCCAAATATATATTAAATATAGATATATAAAGAACCCTGATAGGGTTCTTTTTCACATATATTGGCTTTTCTTTTTAAAAAGAGCACCACTGTATGCTTGGGGATATGTCACATCTACTCATTGCCAGCCTTATGACAGATCCTCTGCAAAACTACAGCATAAGCAACCCAAGGTCATTATAGTCTATTTGGGTACACAGCAAATGTCTGAGATTGGTTTTAAGCAAGGGATATTATACAATCAGAGGGCCATTATCGCAAAATAAACCCAGACAGGGTGTTCAGGATCTGGTCTTGTACCACCCTGAGAGCGTCTGTTTTGCCAATGACCGTCCATGACTGTACATTACCCTGCTTGTTACACGGCTACTTAAAAAAAAAAAAATACATGGACATTATTAAATTATTTTAATCTTATACTTGTACAGGCCACAGGGAGACAAAACCTAAGCACAGCTGTGAGGGGAAACTGTATTTTATGACCATTTTATTTGGATTATCTTGATATTTTCAATGAAAGACATCATAACTTTAACAAACACAATGAATTAAGACTATGCCTGACCTGAAGTTTATTATTTATAAACCAATCAGAACAGATCTGCAGCCCACCAGTTAAGAACCACCTTAATACAGCGTACAAGCTAAATAAGGGCAAAAGATACTTAGGAAAATGCCGAACATAAGTACCTGCTATGGCTTAAGAAGAAAAAATTAATGAAAAGTTAGGAAGATTATGTTGCATGATGAGCATGTGCATGCTCCAACAGCATCTGTATATCACTGGAGAGAAGAGGCTAATAAAATGCTGACGATTCAGGACATGGAGACAAAGTATGCAGACACACTGATGTACATGACTCATTTTGAATATCATGTCTAATATATCAATGTCTAAAGCCCAAAGTATACTTCAGCCCTCCGCATTCCGTAATGGTCTGAGCACGGTCCATGTGACATAATTTTCGTCATTAATTTTCGTCATCACGAGGGTTCGTGGAGGTCCAAATAAAGTATACTTTGAAAGACTTGTGCACTCAACTGAGGTGAACACGGAAAATGAAGTATACCTTTGGCACTTTATTTTACAGTCCTGTTCCGCATGTACATACTATGTACTTATTATATCAATTACAATAACAAATATCCCTAAAAACCTAACCTTAACCCATGTAGTTGCATTATATTACCAGTACTTTCTTGGGTAACTACACTGTACACATACTGTAAAATAAAGTGTAACCGGTTATACTTTATTTTGATGGTCCAATTTAGACTAACTAATGTGAGTTAGTTGACATGTAGTTGCAAAGTTACGTATAGTTAGTAGAATGTCTAAAGTGGACCACTGAAATAAAGTGTTACCAGAAATTGTTCTTCAATTAATTATACTGGTCTATAATTATACTTCTTAATTTTAGCCATCAAGAGTCCCATTGTCAACCAGCTTCAAACAAGACAAGCTTGCATTGGGACAACAAGTAAACAAGCATTCAAAACTCAACATACGCTGCTTGTTCCAGATGCATTTAACATTTGTAAAAATCGCCATTTTCACTTATTTTGTAGGGCTTATACTATTATGATTTCTGAATCAGATTGTGAGAAATCCCAGTGGCACCCTGTTGCCCTAATTCACCATGAACCTCAGGAGGTAGTTAGCTCAGGTAATTGACTCACCTACATAGAAAGTCTGAGATGGATAACGTACATTTATGCATTTGGCAGATGCTTTTATCCAAAGTGACTTACATTACATTTAGGGTTCACGCCTTCCTCGGGAATCAAGCCCATGATCTTGATATTGCCAGAGTCATACACTACTACCAGAGCAACAGGAACTTAGTCCGAGTATATGAATCCAGCTCGCTGATATTTACCTTTAAATTATGCAGGGCCTCCCTTTCAAGCTGTCAAGATAAAATGAAATATGTTGACTTTGTTGTCACTAATATTTACCATCTTACTGAACTGATTTTGCTAGACTGCATCTATTACGTTACTTTAGTGGGCCAGAATTTATATCCCACCTAGTGTACAATTACCAAAAATGAAACAAATATAGTGAAATATTCACATTTTCTGACTTGCTGGTTTTAATGGTATATTTTGCAAACCAGCTGTACCATAACTAGACAGGAAGCCATTTTGTTTTAGTTGTTTTATTGGCGGTGTTAAAGACTGGTGGGTGGTGTGCAGCAGGGAGGACATGACATTGTCCCTGCAATAAAACTGTCCTCACAATATACTGCAGGCATAGTCGTACCCACGCAGTGATTGGAATACAAACACGCATACAAACATAATTTGGGCATTTATTCCCTATCGGTACATGTGTACATTGTTATAAATATGCCGCCAAGTATCTTATTTTTGCTCTTAATAATTGACTTGCACAATATACTGCATGAAAATAATATAAAAGCTTCAGCAATGATATAAAAGTTTCAGACTCCCAAAAGCTTAAATATGAGGTATCAAATGCTGCTTTAGTTAATTTGAAAATATTATTAACAATACTGATAAAAAATGTGCATAAAATATGCCTCTTATGAAATACTTAATTGTTATTTTTAAATACTTATTTTATTCTTTATTTTACAAAAAAAAAAATTCTGACATATAAATTGCCCACATTCATAAGTTTCAGAACACGCTGAATTGCTCAAGTGGTGCTTTCCACGGAATGAATGTGTGTCACTTTCAGCTTTTTCATACTTTGATTTATTTACCCACATTGCGATTAGAAAAAAAAGCTCTTGGCAGGAATCGAGCAATAGTGAGTATGCTTAGGATGCGAAAGCAAGAGTGTATGAGTGTGTGGCAGGGAGAATCAAGAGGAATAAGTGTGCAGCTGTAGGGGGAGGGTGAGGAAAGTGCAATGAGAGGGGGATGGGGAGAGAGACAGACCTCCACAGGGAAAGAGAGAGTGATGGGGGAGGAGGGGGGGCCAGAATGATGCGGAATAAGTTGTCACCGGAAAAGGACGTTTAAAAAAAGTATCCCATTCCAAGCAGGTGACGAGGACCTTCGCTAGCAGTACACGGCAGGCTCTCGGAAATTTTCACTTGAATCTGTGCCGGGTTCTCGCGGAATAATGCGGTAAAAAATCAGGTGTGGGGGTAATGCAGAAGTGTCATAATCCTGCATCCCTGCCGTTGGCCCATCTGCGCTGAGGATGGCCATTGGCCACAGGCAACAGAAGTCCTTACAGCGTTAGACAGTAACCTCCTTTAGCCTCATAATACTGCATTAGTTTCTGTTGACAAACATGAGGAACCGCGAGAAGTGGTGGAAAATGTGATTATATTTCTAAAGTGGAAGTAAATCACATTCCTGCTCTAACCCGTGGATTCTTTCAATATAATGGTGCATTATGGGATAGAAAACATTTGAGGAATGGCATTAAATTTTGCATCACATCTAGCAACACCAAATGATGTGTGTTCCGTCATGAGACTGAGAGAGAACTGTAGAAAATACAAGTACAAACAGCATGGAAAGATATTATCAAGAGATGACAATATTAAGATTAGCATGATTGTTGTTACTGAACCACATTGCATGTGTCATGCAACCAATATTATTCCTAGAAAAGTGTTTCCTTTATCCTCAATCACATTTAATTGATAATTTTATTAGATTCTATGCTTAATTATGGCAATGCAATATATAATTACTGCATAAAATTTTGCATCATGTCTAGCAATATCCAAGTTCCTTCAAGGGAACCTTCCATTTAAGGGAAAAATTGTGGCTGTAAAAACAAAAAACAGGCAATAACTGTGTATAAAAGATGAGGAAGATGCATTATATTGTGTCTTTTGTGTTGTCTGGTGCATGATGTCCTTCTCTCCACCCAAGGGACGGGGTTATTCCCAGTTCAATTGTGCTATAAACCGAGGCTAATAACAAGAAGAAACTAAATAGACAGTTGATGAGTCATTTGTCAAAGAACTAAAAGCATAGGCTATATATGGTCATTTGAGTAACCTCATGCCATTAGAAATCAATTGAGGCAGATGTGAACAAGCCTAAATAAAAGACCGTACATCACAATCCTAAAATGAATCAAGGGCTATTTATAACTATAGGGCTGCACAACTTCTTCATTAAAAAAATACAAATGACCAAAACTGTAAAAAATCTTTTTACGGTTTTAAAATTAAGAAAATGAATAATATAATCAACTTTACAGCAGCAGAATTTGATATCCGCAAAAATTATGTATGATGTGAGAATGAAGATATTAGATGTTTAATGTACAGCTAAAAGAAATGTAATTTTGGACCAATGAGATTTTTCAGTGGGTGGGGTTAGTGCAGCACAAAAGTGCAAAAATAGAAACCAGCAATCAACAAAATGTCCTGTTGCTTATTACAGTGTTGGTTAAAACACGTTGTTAGTGTTTTAAACAATGCTTCTGAAACATTGCTCTATACTCTTACAAATTACAAAAGAAAACCAGATAAGGTTTTGATTAGCATGATTCTTGCTACTGAATCATATTGCATGTGCCACGCAACCAATATTATTCTTAACAAAGTGATAGTTCTTGCAAACCATGGACTGTTTTATGATTAATTACAATAAATTGTTAGTTTTATCAAATGTTATGAAATGTATGAATAACAACAGCTTGCATGTCACAGAAGCTGTGTCCAGGAAAGTCTATAACACAACATGTCAGCTTGGGTAAACTATTAATCATGTCCTTGCACATTTAGTGTTTTAATAAGGAAACAAATCATGAAAAAATATTTTGATGATATTCACAATAATGTCAGTAAAATCAGAAATGTTAATAAGATCATGAAATGTGGCAGCAGCTCCAAAGAAACAGACACTTCTTAGAAACACAAAAAGGTGCGATTGGGACTGACATCTCGACCACATACCAGCACTGATAAAACCGTTTTCTGTTTCCCACTGGAATAGCCACTGCCTTTTCACATTAGTCAATAATGACTCGGGTATGAAAAATAACTATCTGGTTCAAATGACAGCAAGCCTCTGGAGAATGAACAAGAAACTTGCTGACTCATTCTCTGTCCGCAGTCAATTTAAAGCATAAATCCACCCAGTAACTTTTAAATCGTGGCGAACCTTGCCGATCTATTGAAATTACCCATCAGGGCGGTATTTTGTGGGCATGACTAAAAGGAATTAAATCAGAGCTGGTCAGAAAGGGAAAACTGTGATTCAGTCTTAATGAAATTGAAAGCCCATGCAGCCTGACCTCAGTCTAACTTGCCTGATGTTGATGCTTGACGTCGCTTACAAAAGATTATCCTGGTCTATTATGAATTTTCCATTACATGGTGTGAAAAATGTGCCACAGACGCAATATCATGGATGATGCTCTGCAGATGTTCATTCACAGTGTTTTATGTGGCAGTCAGTGCTTTACTTTGACTATGACTAAGCAAAATGTGAGTGAAATATAGTTTAGTAGAAGGTCATATGAACATTTGTTCATCTGCAACTTCAATTTATATTCATCATGCACTTTTCCAATAGTCAGGTCTTTGTTGACCTTAATCATATTGGAGTCAATATTTCAAAAAATTGCATTGCAATTCAATCCCTTTTTGCATTTGTCTGTAGTTCTTCAAAAGCCAAAAACTTAAGGAAAATGGATCAATAAAAGAATGGATCAATACTAATGCTGTTATTGACAGGACCTCCCTCTTCAAATTCTTCAGTAATTGCCAAGACTGCTAATGGTGGTGCAACCATACGAGAAAAAAATCCAATTATTTCAGTGGGCGCCCACCCATATGTTTAGACAGATTAAAGGAACTGGCCATTCAGAAATTAAAATTCAAAATCATTTACTCACCCTTATGTTGTTTCAAACCTCTATGACTGACTTTCTTCTGTGGAACACAAAAGAAATTTTGAAGAATGTGCTGGTCTCTGAATCCATACTGTAGCTTTGTTTGAGGAACAGACTGAAATTTAAGACTATTATGACACCTTTACGGTGCTTTTGCATCCTTTTTTTAAGTTCGAAAGCATCAGTCCACATTAATTGTAACAGCATGGAAAAGAGCAACCAGCACATCAGTACAAAAAAAAACAAAAAAAAAACACGGCAATCAGAGTGATTAGGACAAAAAAATATATATTGAAAAAACAAAGAGATATTGGTTTGGAATAATATAAGGGTGAGTATATGACAGATTAAACTAGTCCTTGGATGCTATTATGTGTCCACTGTCCAGGTCTTCATTTGAGAAACGATAGGGGAGCACATCCTATACACATCAAACTTTATCACTAAAGTACCATTACAATGTTTCCTGCACTGCTATTCTGAATCCGCTGCACCACGGCAAAAAGAAATAGATTTAGCTGAATTGTGTGTTTGCAGTCTGAATTAATTGTGATTAGGGCGAGAGAGAGATGTGAGTGCAAAAGATAGACAACCAGCTTTCTATTGCATTGTACTCACAAACCATATACCAGTGTTGCCTGATTTGCAAAGAAATGACTCTTTTGAGTCATTAAGCTGGTTCTGAATTGGTCCAAAAAAATAAAACATCTGAAACTCACGGGTTATCAGTCTGAATCAGCCTAATCACCACTGAATCAGAGGTAAAAATACCCATCCAAAAGAGATTTCTTCAAATTAAAAGAAAATAATATTCAAATATTATTGTTTTTAATATGTTTAAGCTCATAGTTAGGTAAAATTACTATTCAAGTACTAATAAAACTATTCATAATATCATTAATGAATAAGAAACGCTATAAGAAATCCGATTCGGAATGGATCTTACAATTCCCATCCCAACAAAGTTAGCATCCAACGAACCAGTAGAGTAGAAAGCCTACTATAGCTATTTTCAGTGGTCAGTGTATAGCTCATAAATCCTCTAAGCATGCTTGATACCAAATATATATACTCTGTATTTTTTTTTAAATACAATTTTAAAGTTACTGTGAGGTATCAGCCAGATATAATACTGCAAGCTAACATGCCAGCAGATATCTTCATATCTTGTAGAAATGTTCAAGACTGTATCCAGATCTTTCCTTCAGGATTAAAGTGCCACTTAAGTGTATACTAGTGCACTTGTGTAAAATGTATTTATAGCAGATCAAAAACTTTGATTTATTTCAATATAAAAAGGTTTTACAGTCCTACACTATAGATTCTTGACACAGTCATTAGCATGTATAGGGTGCATCCATTGCCACATTTCTTCTAAATCTGGTTTTAGATTGTGAAGAATCCCCTGACAGTCCTTCAACTACTTGAACATTTAACCCTTTTAACTACTTGTCTGTATCATTCAGCCCCAGTTTCCAGTTACAAATCACTAACAATTTCATAAAATCTGTACTATTTTAAGAGAACTTTTCAGTTTAATCTCTGAGCATCCTCACTTCACAACCTACCGCTGAGCTATTTATTTGCAAAAAGAGCCAAACAAATCGGTTTAGGTTCAAAATTAATTTTACAGTATTACAAAGCAGTCAGCATCAGCAAATCTACCCAGTGTACATTTACTGCAATAACCCCACAACCGAATCATTAAACCTTTATTTGTCTCCTAACCATGTCTTTATGATGCATCTCATTTATTCTCCATCTGTTACAGTACCTGTGGCCTCCACTGCTTATCCCGTTTTCTTTTCTCCACTCTCTACCTCTTCCCATTCTGCCTTTTCTGAGATTTGGGGAAATTCCACTTCCCTCTCTAACCTTACTGCAGTTTGATACCTGCAGAGCTTCATTCTTCCCTTTTCCCACTGACACAGCCACATCCGTGACCTATCTTGACCTATCTGTTGCATCTGTTGTTGGGCAGCGGCCAGCTTCACATATGTAGCTGTATATTCCCGTCTCCCACTCTCTGCCAATTATTATCTACCTGTTCCAGCCCCGTCGGCTGACAAGACACATACTGAGTTCACTTTCCCCATGAGCTCAGCTCTTGCTGCCGTCAGCTGTAGCGCTGCTTATCATTTCGCTGCTTACTTTCTCTGTGTGTCGCGTCGGCTACCGGGGTTCCCTGCTTCTGTTCCATCTGTCCAGAGAATTAATACCACGGCACACACGTTAAAAAAACAAACCTTTTTGAGCATCTAACAGGTTAGCAACCAATCAAAGTCACAAATGAGCGCTTGTTTTGGGGTTAAATAAGGTAGCAGTGATCCAGAACATTAATTTTGTTGATTCCGAAATAAAAACATATATTTGGCAGTCCAATCCATTTCTGTGTCCGAACAAGAGTGCCCACTCAAAAAAAAAACTTTTTAAGTTCATTGCATTAAGCATTATGTTTCCATATTCCCTGCATTTGTTCTAATAAAATCTCTAAATAAAATGCAACCAATTAGGCCCCATTTTTATTTAAACCTACTGATTTGCAGAAGCAATTTTTGCTTGGTCATTCATAAATTCTAACGTCAAAAACAAGTGATATTTGTGTGTGTTCATTTTAGATCATTTATTTATTTATTTATTTATTTATTTATTTATTTATTTATTTATTTATTTTTTAGGCCTATATCACATCTTCACCCAGAATTGTGAAATTAAGTTTACAAATATGTTATTGAGTTTATAGTTTACAACCTGTTTATGGTCATAATTGGTGCTGCTGAATTGTATCTGTGGGTTCTATTAGCACTCATTTAGTATCAATTAGCACAATGTCTGACCTCTCCTTTTCTGGACAAAACTGGGCAAGATACAGTATGTGATGTCACATAGTCTTTGCCTTCCTGGCGCTTCTGAGTAAATTAATATTAGGTTGCCAACTTTCCAGTCAGTCCACACCTGCGGTTTTTCACCAAACAATAATCTGGATATCATGTTCATTGCAAAACATATCACGATTACGATGAAGAAATTCTTTATGCCATGCTCTCTACAAATACTGTATTCATCACTCAACAAGAGTCAGTGGCTTCCAACACAAATATTAATTGGGGTCTTAATTTATTGGGACTTATTCATTTTCATGCATTTTTCATGTTGTTTTGCTTGCTTGTTCATTTATTTTGATGCACAATAAATTACATTTTCCCCACATTTTGCATATTCTCACCCATTCATTAGCCAACTACCTGAAATATACATATCATGTGGGAAACCATGTCCTACATTCAACTGACCTGAGAAAGCTCTTCAGTACAGTCATATAACTAAATATGAATTTTAATATTCAGTCCAATATTCAGTGTTCTCAGTACATTTCAATATTTAAACACTGAGCCTATACTAACAGGCTATAACATCCAGACATATCTTGTAACTTATTGGGCTTTTAGCTTGGGTCTGGCAAAACATGTCTACTTGACAGGCTGACTTCTTCATAGTTCACTCAAAAATGAAAATTGTCATCTTTTACTCACCCTTGTAACTTTTTGTCTGTGGAAAATAAAAGAAGCTATTCTGTGGAATGTCTCAATATTTTGTCCATGCAATGAAAGCCAATGGTCACCAAAACTGTTTGGTTACCAACATTCTTCAAAATATCTTCTGTTGTGTTCAGCAGACGGAAGAAACAATTTTCATTTTGGATTGAACTATCTGTTTAATATACCATATTCTGAAGGCACAACAAAAACTTGTTTCGCATTCAATAATGCACATTTAATTCACTGCCTATATAATTTAAGTTAGGAGTCTTAAATATGACTTTACCCCTCAAGCCTGTTAACTGAGAGGCAGAGAAAAAAAAGAGAAAGGCTGAGAGACACAGACATTCAACCTTGCCTCTCTCAAGGACATTACAGGGCACAGTGAAGCACAACAATACATTGTGCATGTTTAGTTTTAAATGTTATGTTTAAATGTTAAATGTTATGTTTTTAATCATATTTATTGCCTGCTTGCTCTGTCACATTAACACTCCAATGCTGACATAAACTCTATCCGCTTTTCAAAAGACAGCCAACACATGGCATTACTCATGAAAAGACTTCTCTGTTGTAGACCGTATATGATGCTTAGGATATGGAATTATCATATATTAGGAGAGTCACACATTTTACTCTGGTGAATATTTCTTAGAGTAGATTTATTTTTGAAAGTCTGTTTCAGATACGGGCTGATGCCTTATAAAGTCTTGGTTCCAAAAAAGCTTTTGAACATTTCCACTGCCAAAGAAAAAGGTTCAATCAGGATACATTGACCTTTTGTGATATAGCAGGCATGTTGTCACTCTATATGTTAAGTTATCAAAGTGAAACCTGTCATTTAACAGCCTATTCATTTTTCTGGCTATATTTAAACAGTAAGACAGTTATGAAAAACAAAACAATATGAGACATCAAAAGTGAAAGGTTAATGTGTGTGTGTGTGTGTGTGTGTGTGTGTGTGTGTGTGTGTGTGTGTGTATATATACACACACACATATATATATATATATATATATATATATATATATATATATATATATACATTAACCTTTCACTTTGGATATTTTGATGTCTACTTTAAAAAAAAGTAACATTTTTTTAACTAGGTGTTTGAAACCAATGTACACATTTGTCTAATTTAACTTTTGACTCAAAACCTTACAATTACAGAGATATAGCCTGAGTGACAACTTCTCCTGTGCGACAACTAGCCCCAGATCCATAGAGGTCTATTGTCTGGATCTGCCATTGATATTCTTTTCAATTCTCTGTAGGTTCCTTCTGCCTGTTGTCAGTGCAATCATAATAAAATAAGTGTGCTAATTATCTGAACGAGGCTGTTATGGTGATGTCTTCATTGGAGTACACATGAAAGTCATAAATCAACAGTCATGTGTCATTTTATTTTACCTTTTTTTTATTTATTTTTTTATTTATTTTTATTTTATTTTTTGGAGCCAAAGGTTTGCTTTGGCCACTGTGGACATAATGCTTTCCCAGCCCAATTTCATTAGAAATACTTCAGGCTGTAATTATCCCATTCAATCTTACTCATTCATTTAATGTCAGATCTCTCCCCTATTCAAATGAAACCTAATATTGAAAGGGGCAAGGTCAATGAATTCTGTCTGATTTATCCTTGCTTGTCTCCACTATGCATAGACACGCTCGCCCTGCGCACGCCCACAGTCCAAGTAACCCATACACTTCCCTCACCGCGCGACCAATACGTCACAGTGATGTTGACGATTACATAAAATTCGATTATTGCCCAATCATGTCGCATAAGATTCGCGCTGAACTATTAACACCTTTTGAAGCTAGACTAATGATATATTATATAGCCTATAGCCTATATGTATGTTTGGCAGCGCCAGCATACAGCACTCAGCTTTAGGGAGTCTGCACGCGCGTCACGTATAATTGCGAATTCTGTAAATCCAATTATCTGTAGATTACATTTCTACGTTTCGTCTGATAAGCAAATGCTGATATCAGATGCTCCGGGTCTCCAGGGGAATAAGAGAAGTCGTGGACTGATTCCGGTCGGGGTTTTGTACTAATGACTTTTTATGATGAAGCAAGTGGCTCACCGAGAAAGATGCACGTCTTTGGGCTTGGTTGTTTAGTTACCGATATATTTTGTTTTACAAACATGTTAATGTACATATCTCTCTGTCACCCCCACCCCTTTCGCTCCCTTGCAAAAGCGCACTACACACTGATGTGTGCAGTGCACTGGGTTCAGGCGTTTCCTTTTACGATATTCCATTGATCTCTGGCGACGGAAAATTCGTGGAGGTTGGGCGACGCATTAAAGCTTTAAGGCCCACCTTCGATATTTCTGAAAAATGAAATAAATAAATGATTAAGTCGCTATACCGTCGCGACTACAAATAGAAATACTTTGGCGGCCATGTTGTATTCGTTTAGCTCAATTGGGCGATAGCCTACAATATTACACCCTTTCATATTTAATATAGGGGCTTAGAACGGAACAATGTGTGCTGCAATAATCGCACATCCCATCCAATGATCCAAATGCGTCCGATGTAGATGTAGCCTGCATGTAACCAGAATGGAGCTTTAGTGAAGATACTCAAAATCCTCTGGTGCAGAAGGGAAAATCTAATAGAGTTCATAGGGTACGGAACAAGGGGGAACCTGTTCGGATGAATGTCATTTTCGTTTGACAAAAAAATAGGTATTAATAATTAATCATGGTGGTGATCATAGAATTAGATATTGGGATGGTGCGTATCAGTGTAAGGATACTGCTTAACTATCCGCAGCAGTCTATACTCTAGATCACACTCCTGGGCGACATGTATCAAAGGTAGTCTGTGTGCATGCTAATGTGGGGGGCTCATTTCGCGAATTACGCCATATAACCGTATTTGATCGATAAATCGATCCATCGCACATGGAACAGCTAGTGCTCGCGTGAGAGCCGCTATTAAAAGCATAACGTGTAATGTGGTAGACGGTTAAATTTGTAATTGCATAAAGAAAAAAGATAAAAGGGAGAACAAATATCGGAAAATGTATGAAATCCGTACCATGCCCATAAATGTTAAGCCGTGAGCAGGCAGAAGTGAGATGTCAGCTGCTGACGCCCGGTTGCAGTGAGGAGACGGAGAATATGGGAGGAGATGAACGATAAAGCATCAGAAATAAAGACTTACACTTCGTAGTTCCTGCGTGCGATCCTTCATTTTTCCCCGCCGTGCTGGCCAAAAATATCGCTTGAGATGTCCGCTGCGTTCGTGTATTTATTATTAGCAAATGTCTGGCTCCTGTTTAATTTCCCACAGATTTCGGTGATTTCAAAAAAAGAGCGCCCTGTTCTTCCCCTCTGCACTATTTCACGCCTTTTTTCCTTTTCCCTGTTCCCGGTTCTGTGATGGTGTGTCCTCCGTGGCGGTGCAGTGATGCCCCGCAGCGCGCTCTGACTCCAGCACACGAATGCGATTCCGAACGCGGTACTGATGCTGCAAAAAAAAAAAAAAAAAAAAAAAAGAGGTGGGGGGAGGGGAGCGATGCAGAGGGCTGGAGCGCTTCTGCGCATGCGCCGCCGTCTAACTTTACCTGCTGCCCCTCCCCCATCCCGCTCGCTTGCTGTACTGCGTGTCTCCGCAGCGCGTAACTGACCTACGTTCCCCATTATAAGTAGGGAACTGTAGTTTGTATTAGGCGGAATACAAAACCAGGAGCCTCTTGTTGGCTTCACGAAATAATCGATGCGGTTCTGTTTTATTCTAATAGAGAGAAAAGGGGGTAGGACGCATCGAAAAAGATACTATCTCAATGCATTTTAAACCTTATTCCCCATTGGTGTGAGGTAACAATTTACCTCAGATCTCAAATGTCACTGTTATGTGTACAAAGAGAAATGCATGCTTATATAGTCAATACATTAATCTGCAATGTAGGAAATATAACAGATAAAGTGATCCAGGTGTTTTTAAAGTCAGCCTGAATTGCAGCATATTTTGCTATAATTACATATTTTCAAAAGAACTACAATGTTCAGTGGGTAAACAAAATGTAAAATGACACTTAATTTTATCTATCAAAAATTAGTGATGAGCAATACCACTTTTTTTTTTTTTTTTTTTTTTTTTTAACAAATGCAAGTACCAAGGCAAATATTGTCGATATTCATATTAAGATGACTTTAATGGGAATAAAGCCTGTAAATTAAGCCTATAAATGGGTTATTAATAGCCATTTAATGTTTAAATGCCATTTTTTTTTACATTTAATATGGCCTGAGCTGTAAATGATCAGATCTCTGATAAAATGACATAACATTATTTACATTAACTTTGAACAACTTCTGTCTGGGACTGCTTGTGCCTTTCAGCATTTTTACACATGAACAGAAGAAAAAAGGACTAATCCTACATAGCTGTTAACAAAGTTACTTTTTTGTTTTCTTTGAAGAGTGTGATATGCACATCCTCATGCAAAATAAATAAACTTAAAACTATATATATTTTTTTTAGAAATGTCTTGGGATTTCTTATGAAAGTTTATAATGTGAGGATGAATTCTCTTAATAGAGCATCAGTATTATTAATAATAGTTTAAATAATATTTAATTAAAACATTTTTTTTTATGGCCATTATTGGTAACCATTATCCAATAATCCTATGAAAGTCATTTCATAGGAAGAACGAAGTACTACATTTTGATGAAAGATTACAAAAACCATAAGAGCAGGGCAAGGAACATGCATTATAAAAGTAAATATATTCATTTTGGATTTCATGCTGATTTTAAAGGCCTATATGTGAATGTTCAAATTTTACAGAGACACTGCTTAAACTGTTAAGTTGAGCAGGGATACAGCGTTGGCACTGCGGTTGTCTGTTGGTCTTGGTTTGGATTGTTTTAAACATCTGCCAAAGGGAAACTTCTGGAACAAATGATCAGGGTTGGAGGGATCTTCAGTGCATCTTTGTGCCCCAGTTCACTGTCCTGGACTGGCAGAGCTCAGATATGTGAACTACGGGAACTGGTTTTAAAGTATATGGTCAATAATATAACACCTTTTTGCTAATCCCAGTGCCATAAGAGTGTCAAGTGGCTCCATATTAGACAAAAGACATCCCAATCTAAGGGGAAGAGATACACAAAGCAGTTTTGCCCATGTAAAATTAAATGACTTTTTGCATGTTTTTTTGCACATGTTCAAATGTTTCTGTAAGAAGAAATATGCAGTAGGCTATACACAAAATACTATTTTAATGTCATTGCAGTTTTAATGACATTGAAGATGTTCGTGAGTCATCTCTGCACCACCAGCGCTTGCAATTCATTTGGTGGTTCATATACATTACTTGCATTTGACCACAAGGCTTTTAATTTATAAACCCCATCAAACACCAATATGCATGTGTGTGAAGTTAAATTCAGATTAATGTTTATAAGGCCTTTAACAATAGTAATTATGACGAACCAGCTTTAGGGAGGTTTGGGCCTAAATTATTGAACTGAACACAGCAGAAGTCCTTTAGGAGATCCTTATTGTGTAAAGCTTAATATTTTCTACAGGGGGCACTGTTTGGTTCAGAAAGACTGCAGTTACAGGAAAAAGATTTGTCATTTTTAATTGACCCTTTTCACATTTCTGGGTTTCTCAGAAGCTGAAGTACTCATAGTTGGGTAAACTTGAATGAGAGACTACATTACTATATATATATATATATATATATATATATATATATATATATATATATATATATATATATATTATTATTTTTTTTATATATATATATATATATACATTTATATATTTTTTATATATATATATATATTTTTTTTTTTTTTTTTTTGCTCAAATAGCAAAAGAAAAAACTCCACAACAGTGTTTTCATAATTTAAAAAAGAGATAGAGAGAAAGACGTACATTTTTCCGTCACTCCCACAGTTGTTGTATTAGAAACACACTCACAGCAACCAGTGTTAACTCTTTTTTTTGTAATTTGATGCGAAGATAATAAAATAGAAAGTGTTATACATGTACTACAGGGCTGTTGAAAGCTTGAATCTGATTGGTTTACCAGTGTTCTTCGTGTGCAAGTAGATCCAGCAGGTCTTGACTGCATTACAGTTCCATATAACTTTGCCAAATGTTTCCAGATATCTTTACAGACCACAGAACTATAAAACCCACAACGATACTGACCGAGCAAAAAAATATTATTATAACAAATTATTTCCATGTTTTTTTTGCCACAAAATTAAAGTAACATTACCACCTCGGGTGTGCATTATTTTTCTAACAATTCAACGCCCGTCATCAATTTAAAAAAAAATGAAATAAAAAAAACATTGCTGGATTTACGATGCTGATGACTGTTTAAACGCGTCATCGAGTCTGCATGATCACATCTGTATCATCTTATTTAGAAAGGTGACAGGTATCACTTTCTTCATGCCATATTCATCTTCCGACATATTGAATGTGACTCATTTTCATTAGAACCATCAATGCATAATTGTACTTCATAATCATGTGTTTTTAATATTTACAACAATTGTTTACTTTCCTTATTTATCAGAACCATTGTTTTACCTTTTCTCTGTTATTTCTTTTATTTTCTGTAATTAAATTTAATTGTTATAATAGTTCACAAATCTAGTACCTCATTTCACCCACTATAATGATTGAAATAAGCAACCTAAAGTGAAACCTAGAGACAAAATAGACTTTTTTTTCAATAAAGTTTTTTTTATTGCATCAGTCTGAAAGTTTTGAAAAATGCATGTTTTAAATGTAATACTGCTGCAGGTTGTATAAGATACACATAAAATTATAAAATTAAATCATGTATTGAGAAAAAATCGAAAATAAAAATACTTCAGATACAAGTTCTTGAAGTGACTATTAAAAAATAGCTTTTGTAAATTTGTGTACAGATCAAGTCAATGGTATTTCATTTATTAAAGCAATTTTCACTGTATCTTTGCCAAATATTTAAAATCGCTTATGGCAATTTTTATACATGCGTTATCTCAGAAGGCCCTTCATTCATATTTTACAGTATCCTTACATTCTACAGCTGTTGTATTACAGGAAAGACACATTTCTTGTTAAGCCATTGGATTTTTTAAACACAATGGGCTGCTCTCTGCCAAATGGCTGGTAATGATTTAGAGTACCATCACCACCCGGCGTAGGAGCGTATGTGTCACAATATGGCTTTGTAAGGCTTGGGCCACACTTTGCAGTGTAGGAGATCAAAAGAGAGCCGTGCTTGAGTGCAAACTTCTTCGGCACATTGTCCCCTTTCTCTGGGATAAAAGATTGCTTTCCCAAAAGATCATCATCAAACCGGTTGTCACGGTCCCACACCTCAAATTTCAAGTACCTGTAAGAAAAGGATGTTCATGACATGATGTGCAATTATTTAAAGTTTCACATCTTTACAACATTAAAAGTTTAAAGATTTTTTAGAGCATTATCACATTTTGAAAGCATCTACAGTATTGCTGACAGAAACTGAAACTTTGATTATGAAAATGGAGTTTGAGAATATACAGTAATTACTCACTCTTTTTTAGTCAGATCAACAGTTCCAACATCGAACAGGTAGTTCCACCGAGGAAAGTTGTTGTTCATAATCACAGGGGTTGTAGCCTTTGCAGCTCCGTAGAACACTTTAACATAACCATCAGTTTTAGAGAACCAGTCGCCCCATAATCCCTCAGCCCTGATCACGGTCACTTTCAGCGTGGCCACTCCTGGCTGACTCGGACAGCAGTTACTATCAACTCTTTGATGACCGCTGCATTTGCATGCGCAATTATTGTCATGCCGGCCCACTTTGCAACTGGAGGGGCAAGCGGTTGATATTGCGTTTTTTGTGATGTATTTGCTGATGGCAGCTTGCAGACTGGCTTTTCTAACTGAGTCATTTTTCACGAGCATATGCAATGAGCTCAAGGTGTAGGACACCACTCCAGGAATTTTCTTCAGTGACTTGAGCCACACGCCATATCCATTATTGACGCTTGGATTGAAGAGGATGTCATGCTGCTCACCGTTGCCGCCCAATATTTCAGTGACGCGGTCGGAAAAGGAGCCACTGAAGGTGCTGTTCTTCTCCAGTTTCTTTTGCCTGGCTGCGCAGAAGCTTGCTTGCGCGCTTGCATTCACACCCTCAATGACGGCGGACGCTTCTCTCGATAAGCAGATGCTCACGTCGTGTGCTGTCAGACCTGACATGGAAATCTGGCAGGTCTTCACAGCAGTGGTTGACTTTACGTGGCCGCCCAGTTCGACTCTCCGCAAGAAGTGTGTTCCATAGATAGAAATAAAATGGTTGTATGCCTCTTCTGACTTGCTGTTATATATAGCAGGAAGTGAACTGATGGAACCGGCAAATTCTTTGGTCACTGGAGGACTAGCATGAAGACGAAATCTGATGAAAACATGCTTCATGTTAGTAATCTAATGTAACATAACACATATCACACTGTTCAATATGAAAGCCTGTTTCTACCATAGAGTTAAACCATTTAAAAAAGGTAATTGTGACTTTATTGACCTTAGGTTAGACGCCATGTTGAATTTTAGGTGGATGAAAACGAGTCTGTGTGGGATAGGCTTACAGTGTTTACAATGGCACGCACTGTATAAAGTTCCTAGATCACACTTTCTTTTTGTATTACTTTCAAAACTGTTTCATGGAGATTTTATCTACTGAAATTTTGAAGGGTTTTGTCAGCTAAACAATTGGCATGTTGTTAAACAAAAGTACAATCCATTGAACATGCTGTACTTCTATCTCTCACAGCCTTGTTTTCATTTCTGTCAAAAATTGCTACTTTTTATCTCACAATGTGACTATTTCTCATTTGAAACTTTCTCACAATAACCTCTTTTATGTTTTTACAGTGCGATAAAAAAAGCACACCGTTTATAACTGATCTTTTATAGTTAATCCTGGGTAGTCAAGTTTTGAAATTTCACACTCTACGTTTATAAACCCTGGGCTTATGTCATGATTTGCATATTTATGAGGTCAATCACATTGATTGGACGAGTACAGATGCATATTACATAAACTCTTAATAATTGCTTTCCCCCCTACTTATTCCCAATAATATGATGCCAATATCATTTATTTTTGAGAGTGCACACACTTACGAGTAATAGCGACAGGAGAAGGTGTGGCCTGTGAAGGAGTACTTGTCTTGAGTTGAATGTCTCTTTGCAAACCTGGCTGACATGGAAAGAGAGCCAGCAGAAGACGCACTTGCCACCATTGGCACACTCAGCCCAACCTTCCAGCCGATATTGAGGGAATTGCTGGTTTCCTTAAGAACTGAGTTGGCCGATTCATACACCTTGGTACTGAGGGTGTGACGACACTGCACCTTGACGCGCCAGTCCATCACAGAAGCTGGCACCTTCTGTTTCTCCTGGAGTAGTGAGTTCTCACATACAGTGCAGTTTCCTCTCCCTCCTCCATTCATGTACGTAAGCACATCCACCACAAAAGCTCCGGTGGTCTTCAGCCGCACAATGTCAAAGCCTTCTCCCACCAAATTATGCCCAGGCACGAAATTAAGCTTCTTGCACTCTTCGTTGGGGACCGTTTCACAACAGAGGGCAAAAGGAAGAAAGAGGAGCAAGAGAAGAGGAGCCATTTGTACTGCAGGCTGAAAGAGAGGAAAATGAGAGGAGATACTCTTTCACATTATTCAAATTTAATAACTGATCAAGAAGTATTTGGACACTTAAAGGACAAGTTCGGTATTTTACACTTGAAGCCCTGTTTACAGATCATTTCTGATTAAATAGAACGGTTAAGATTAAAATTTGGACACATGCTGCTGTCCCGAGAATTTTAGGTTTCTTTCGCTTCTCCCCCCCCACTTACAGAATGGCTGCCTATGGGCACTGGAACAATCCTTCCTAAAAACGCATTAAACTTTCGTTTACAAAGACGTGAAGTTTTTGTTTGTTTGTGTTTGACAAAAACTACAATAAAACCTGTTGGAAAGCATCTTTTGCAGCGATTTTTGTGTGAGCATATCCGTGAACACCCCTGACCACTCGGTGAGATTCACGTCTTTGTAAACGAAAGTTTAATGCGTTTTTAGGATTGTTCCATTGCCCATAGGCTGCCATTCTGTAGGTGGGGGGGGGGGGGGGAGAAGCGAAAGAAACCTAAAATTCTCGGGACAGCAGCATGTGTCCAAATTTTAATCTTAACCGTTCTATTTCATCAGAAACGATCTGTAAACAGGGCTTTAAGTGTAAAATACCGAACTTGTCCTTTAACGTAAAAATGTCTGAGTGTTTTTACATTTTATAACAAAATATCAAACCAAGTATTTCCATATAAATATTATACATAGTTTACTAATATTTTAATTTGTCAGTTGATCGATCATTGATTAAATATTTAGAGGTCAACAAATTTCTATCATTAACCAATGCTGAAAAACGGTCTGTTCCTCATAGGTTTAACAGCTAATTAAACAATAAATATGTAAAATACTAATTCTGTTGTTCTGCTTACATAGACCGTTACTAAATTTTAAAGTTCTCTGTTTTTATATGATTTTTGAAGGAGTAAAATCATATGAAATCATCTCCAGAAGGATGCAGGCTGTAAATATTATATTTATAGCACAATGTATACTACTTTCAAGCTTATAAGTGGAAGGCTGTAGATTAAAAGGTTCCAAAGATAACAAGAAACATTTAGCATTCAAAGAGTGTCCAAACTTTTGATGCAAGTAAAACTTGACCTGTTTAACTACTAAATAAATCCACTAATTTGTCCAGCAGAAAACGCACATTCCCATGTTGAAGTGAGACTTGGAAAATTTAATTTATAGGAAAATTTTATTTTCTTTATCAGAATTCTTTAAAGTGTTCTAATTTAACACTTATTTATTCTACGTTGTACCAAATACAAATACATTTAAGCATTTACAGAAAGATGAATAGTTTACAATTTATAATTCCTATACAAAATATGACAATACCAAGCAAAAAATCTACATTTACCTTGCTGAGATGTTTTCTTAACAGCTTTGGGTAGAGCAAGGCAGACGATTAGGTTAAATAACCGTAATGTTAGAAAAAAAAGGGGTGTGGTGGTGGTGGTGGGGGGGGGGGGGGGGGGACAAAAAGAGCAGACTCAGAAACACCAGTTATGTGTTACCTTCACACTTTTTTCAACAGCACCAACACAGAGACACAAGCACACTTTTTTAACATCTTTTGTAACATCTTTATGGGTATCTAGAAAAAAATATTTCTCTCACAGTTAAAAGAAATCAGAAAATATCTGATTCTGAACAAATTGTAACTCCTTTTTTGCAACCAGCTGTGAGGAATAGACTTATTTACACTCTTCTCAGGCCATCTATTACTATGCAATCAATAAAATCAATAACACTTCTGTAACTTAATTTGTCAAGTTACTCCATTGCGCTTTTTCTTGATGAATGCAACAAAAAAAAAATTTTTTTTTACAGATTTTTCAATATGAGATAAAGATATGAAACAATGAAACATAACAGCATCCTAGCTGTAACAATAAGCAGGAGAACACTTTTAAAACTAGGTTTTGTATTGTAGCCTATATTTCTCTATGGCAGTGAGGTGCACTTACTGCAAATGAATCATGACATATAGTCTTCTACTAGTGAAGCTCACACTGCAGGGTCATACTAATCACGATTTGATATCAGTCTTGATTCAGTCTTCTCTCTGTCTGCTCTATTTAATGCATTCAATTGCAGACCGTTGACCTTCGCACTGGCTGCGATTGGCATCTCTGGATTTGCGCCCGATTGGTTATCTAACTTGGATGAAAATTCCTACCAAGTCAAGAGTCAGTCTCTGTACTCTGCACTCTCAGGGATTTTAGAGGAATGACCCAACCATGTATACGATTTCACACATTTTTGGACCTCACAGTAAATGTGCAGGTTTACTAGTATACAACATCAAATCTATATAATAGGTTCAATGCGATATTTCTTGTGGACACTTGGGCTTTGCTAATTCTCACATGTAATGACTTTTATCATATCAAGATCTTTGTGTGTTCTAGACCAACTTCATTTGGTGCAAGTATTCGATGTATCAGCATTCATAAATGTGGGGTGAATATCTGACTAAACGTTTTTAGAGTGAAACAGAAGTTCTTCACACCTCTCATCTGCAATGTCTGCAGAAATGGTGTGTAAACCACTATTCCTCTGTCACAATACATCAAAGCATTCAAAAACCATTAGGCTTTAACTCTATAGTTTCAACCATTTCACATTTATTCAATTGCACTGTTCATCTTATTATAGCAGCTATTATAGTTCTAAATCTACACATTTATTAAGTCCCCAGGGTGCAGTCAGAATTTTGTAAAACTGCTTTCTCTTTTTATGCTTCGTGGGCATGGAATGAGCTGCAAAAAACTATTAATAGAAAATAAAATAAAAACACTCACCTCTTTGAATACCTTTTAAAGGTATTTTACAAAAACATGTTGCTGTTTAACATGGATTTGCATACTTTTGTGATGTTTTTATGCATTCTATACACAGATGAGCAAAAACATTATGACCAGTCACAGGTGAAGCGAAAATCATTGACCATCTCATAACAAGGCCACATATTAAGGTTTGGGTAGATTAGATACCCAAAGGTATATAGGTAGATACCCAAGATACCTTGGTAGATACCCAAGATACCTTGCCCAAGGTTTGGGCAAACCATCAGTTCTCGTAATCAGTGCGTTGGATGCTGGAGAAATGGGCAGGAATAAAGATCTGAGTGACTCTGACAAGGGCCAAATTGTTATGGTAAGGCGACTGGGTCAGAGAATCTCTGAAACGGCAAGGCTTGTGTCACTCCCGGTCAGCAGTGGTGAGAATTTGCCAACAGTGATATGAGAATCACAAACTGGCAACAGGGTGTTGGGCACCCAAAAGGCTCATCAATGCATGAGGGCAACAAAGGCTATTCCGTCTTTTCCGAGGCCAACATAACTACTGTGGCAGTGGTAGTCACACAAAATGTGAATGATGATTATGGGAGGAATGTGTCACAAACACACTCTGCATATGAGGCTGAGTAGCCACAGGCCAACCAGAGTGCCTATGATGTCCCCTGCCGAAAACGGCACAATGGGCACATGAGCGTCGGAATTGGACCTTGGAGCAGTGGATGAAGGTTGCCTGGTTTGATGAGTCCCATTTACGTGTATATCTTTTACATCGGGAAGTGATGGCACCAGGATGCACTGGGGAATGAAGACAAGCTGGTGGAGGGAGTGTGATGCTCTGGTCAGTGTTCTGCTGAGAAACCCTGGGTCCGGCCATTTATGCGGACGTCAATTTGACACGAGCCACATTGTTGCAGACCAGGTACACCCCTTCATGGTGTTCCATGGTGAAAGTGGCCTCTTTTAGCGGGACAACTCTGCCACACTGCACACATTGTTCAGGAATGGTTTGAGGAACATGATGAAGAACAAGGTGTTGCCCTGGCTTCCAAATTTCCCAGATCTCAATCCAATTGAGCATCTGTGGAATGTGCTTGACCAACAAGTTCGATCCATGGTGGCTCCACCTCGCAACTTACAGGACTTGATTGATCTGCTGCTCAGATACTACAGGACAACTTCGGAGGTCTTGTAGTGTCCATCCCTTAACAAGTCAATGCTGTTTTGGCAGCATGTTGAGGACCAACAGCATATTAGGCAGGTGGTCATAATGTTTCGGCTCATCTGTGTGTGTCAAACTGCAACCAGGTCATAAGTTTTTATGCATTATATATGTTTTAATGAGTGAAATTGTTGTTGATTCCCTGGAAGATTTTGTATCTGGTATCTAAATGCAGCATTGCTTTTCAAAGTGCAATTCAAGAAAAATTACAATAAGATCGGCTGCCAAAGTCAAAATGACCCACCTTTGCCCATTAAGTACCTGCCAGGAGTTCGATTCCAGCATAACAGATTTTTAACCTGGTATATTTAAAAAGGTCACTTGAAGTGACAGAAATAATACCATGACTCTTTGCAGATTGATTATGCAGCTGATTTTTTTTGTGGGATGAGGAACTTGCTGACTCCTCCAGAGAGACGTATCTTTCTGCTCTGGTAGTTTATTACTTTATTCCTTCAGAACATCTATTTGAAGATCAATGTATGTCAGATATCATGACATTTTGATGTATTCAGCCCTTTTCTCCTACACAACAGAGTTTCATGCAAGCTAGAAACTTGAGGTAGCAACTATGTCCAATATTTTTTTAAGGAAGCCCTGAGAAGCCAAACAATAGCTTGATTTATTCAAAATGAAACTAATTAGGATTAAATAAGATTAAGATTTTAAATAATAATAAACAATGAGTTATGTTACATGCAAATTAATATGAATAGTAAGTAAGTAAGCTCTGACAATCTTAGAATAAAATTGTTTTAGAGACAAGATTTTTTTTTCATCCGATCCTCAAGAACAATAAGGTTTCGCTATTGGTTTCATTCTGCCACTGATCATAGCAATGAAAACTCTTTATGTGATTAGATTAATTTATTCTGAAGCTCGCTTTCTGTTTTTTGTTCATCCAAGCAGTACCTCTGGCACACCAGAAATCCACTTTAAATTAGTACTCAGTCGTATTTGACCAATTTATAATGAACAAACTTTGTTAAAGGCACAAATAGCAATTTGCGTTGTGGGACCAATGTGCATTTAAAGTATATAACTTGTAACCTCGGTTCCCAGTGCCACGCAGCATCAGATCTTGGTTAGTCCCGATTGTGATCTAGGCCATGAACACTTGCTGTGGAATGTGGGTTAACCCATTTACACCAGCAGCGTAGCCGAGTTCGACCCAGATGTTACATCAGTTGTAAAGTTCTTCGTTCTGACAGGCCTGTGATCTGAATACAAGCTTTACTGAGCAATGCAAGATGTGGTAATAGCTCACACTGAAATAAAAAGTCTGTCATGTACATTTTATCATTCCAAACCTGTATCATCTGCACATCACACAAAGGAAGAAAATGCCAAGTCATATAGACTAATGGAACGTTGGTATGTTGGTTTGTGTTCCTAAATGATGACAGATGTTTCATTTTTGGCTGAACTTTTTCTTTAACACACCATTGAATTGATTGCTAGGCTGTGTCAAGCGCACTGCTGCAGTAGGGCTTGATGTTTTGCATTCTGTACTGCAATTTATGACCCGCGTACAGGTCACTGAGTGCAGCGGCAGTGAAGGGAGAAACTTGCAGTCTATCTTAAATGCCTGCCAAGCTGCATCTCAGTGCTACAGCAGTTCTTGTGCCAAATTTGAACTCCATGCCAAATTATTACCCCCCTGCTACCTGGTTGCCTAATCCTAACCCCACATCTACCTAATCCTAAACCTACCCATACTGGGGTAATAATCTGGCTGGGATTTGGCACAGCATCGGCAAGTGGCGACACAGGGCCCCAGGGGTTTACAATCGAAGAGCACACTCAAGATTTTTTTTCTCCCATTCAAATTCTATAATTTTATATTTTTATTGTTTTTACATTATTTGAATGTTTTTATTTCAAATAAATGAATTTTTCAAACAAAATGAAAACTGTCATCATTTACTCACCTCATAGCAATCATACCAAACCCATGACTTACTTTCTTCTGTGGAACACAAAATAAGTAGGCTATTTTGAGGAATTGTCCTGATTACTTTTCCATGCAATTACATTGAATGTGGACTGATGCTTTAAAGCTTTAAATAAGGGCCCCATAATAGTATACACATAGTCTACAATAGGGCTGAACGATATGGACAAAATTTCATATCTCGATTTTCATGCCAGATATCTCGATATCGATACAATACGATATGACTACGTAAGTACTAAAAAAAATACATTTAGAGTTTGTAAAATACACGATGATGTCTATGGAAGAGGTAATAATAATCCTTTCCATTATAATTCGACACGTTTTATTCATATCAGATACACATTGTGTAAGTAACTTCAATGTTTACTCTATTCTATTCCCAGCTCACCAGCCACTTACTTTTAAGTATTTCGGGAGAAGTGGATGAATTCACGTGTTGTAAACATAGAGGTTGTAAATCCAACAGATCCGATTCTCTGAACTGCGTCTGCGGCACAAACTAACACGGCGGCGCCCGCCATCGCGCATACAGCTCAACTAACGCGATCGTTATAATGGTGTTTAAACAACAATATACTTCCACTTGCATGTATTTGACAATCGGAATATCAGATATTTCATGCCATAGCTAACACATTTGTGAATATTCTGAATAAAAAAGGAAAAATGACATAAAGGAAGATCATCATTCATTCAGCGCTGTTGCTGCTGCGGTGTGTCACGTGACAAGCAATGACGCGTCACCATGGAAACGCCGCCCCCCCTCTCACAATATAGTTCCCACGTCCCTGGTAGTGTGCGCGCGCTGGCTTTAGCGGTGCATTCAAGGGCACTCGTAAAACTGATGTTTGTTGTGACTGCCAGAGTTGTATGCAGGGCGAGCGCGGAGAGGGAAAATCTATATCGTCTATATCGTTGCTTTTTTCGATAGTAATATCTTGAAAGTTCATATCTCGATATAGATACGATAACGATATATCGTTCAGCCCTAGTCTACAATGCATTATTCTTGTTCTTAAACTGTCATATCCCTAAAGTAAAATGTTAAAGGTGTGGTCAAAAAAGTCCATTGTCAGCAGTGTTGCAATGCTTGAAGCATGGTTTGCATAGCCACAGAAGTCACTTTTAAACCAAGCAGCTTTCTGGTGGTCAACTCGCTAAATTGGGCTAATGCGCAACAAACTTCCTTATTCTGTAACAGGTCATTTATATGTGCTTTGTTAAATATAGAGCCGTTTTACTCAAGATACATTCAAAGGAACAAGCAAAGATGAGCATAAATGTCCATCGTATAGATTGATAGCCTAAAAGTTTTTATTTTTTATTTTACTTCTTCTAACTAACATTTAGATATTTAAATCGAATAAAACAGCAACAATAAAAAGATCTAGCTAGGATAGCGGATTACCTTAAAAGTCCATAGATTGTCGTCAGTTCGTACTGCCAATAACACTTTCTCCGACAAGCGGATGCAATGGGAGAAGTTTCGCCCTCACACGAAACAATACAAATTCTATTTTAAATTACTGGATATTTTTAATCTTAGAAAATAAATTACATAGAACATTGGTAGAAAACAGACATATAATATGAATCCATGACCATGACAGGACATTTTTGATGTTATGGAATGTATAACAAAACACAATCAAAGGTTAAAATTGCATTAAAGGTGCCGTAGAATGGATTATTTTATTATTTTATAATGTTTCCTGGGGTGCCCTTATAATGTTAGTATGTTTTTTAGATCAAAATTTGTTATAATTTAGAAATAAAAGGCATATTTCCTAGCCTGATTTCATCCTTTGATTTGAACACTCAGTTTGAGGGGGCGTGTCTGCTGTGAGACTTCAGTGTTGTTGCCCACTGCTGTGATTGGCTGACATGATTGCATATGAAATATCTGGCATTACATGTAGAGCTATCTGGAAAACTTTTACTATTACAGCTTTTATACGTTTTTACTATTACAGCTATCGGGATTAACGAATCATGATAAGTTTTTTAAGTATTTAGATCTATTCCCATCACATAAAAGGTTGCAGTGATGAGGACTGAGCAGATGACAGCCTGTTGATCGCGTGAATGAAGATCTTATCACTGCAACGCGATTTACTGATGCATAAACAGTGTTGAACGACTTTGAGAGAAAGATTATCTGTCTGAACTTAAACAATTACACATCAGAAATTCACATAACCCACTGGTTCTTCAGAGGCTCGGATGAAGGAGCTAAAAAAATATTTTTGTGTTCATTTGTACATCCAAACACTGAGCAACTGCCATCGTTCGCTCGTTTGCAAGCCACGATGTCTCTCGAGGAAAAAACAATATCGCGCTGGATCTAGATAACACAGTGTAAATTATCGTTAATAAAATCACTACTTACCGCTTGCGGGAATATAACGTTAGTTGAAATTGCCCCCTTCGTCCGTTTGAGACGCCGAGAGAAGCCTGGCTGCTTGATATTGTTCCAGGTTAGAAAAACAGTCCGTGGTGAAATGGACAGAGCAACTAACAACTTCGAATTAAACTGTAGCGGTATCCGATTATAGATAGATTATAGATAGATCTGCCATTTTCCCTATGATCCTCCTCCTGCTTGTTTCTTCACCTGCAGAACTTCTGATGATTCGGCTGTGCAGTTCCGCCTGGCATTGAACATGGGCTGGCATATGCAAATTTTTGGAGGCGTACATATTAATGATCCCGACTGTTGCGTCACAGTCGGTGTTATGTGGAGATTCGCCTGTTTTTCAGGGGTGTTTTTCAAAAACGAGATTTAAATAAGAAAGAGAAAACTATGGTGTTTGAGACTCACTGTATGTCATGTCCATGTACTGAACTCTTGTTATTTAACTATGCCAAGATAAATTCAATTTCACATTCTAGGGCACCTTTAACAAAACTCAAATAGTTGTGTAGGCCCTATGTTCAGTATATGAGTTGGACTGGTCATTTTCATGATAATATGATAAGATGTGATGGTTCTCAGCCTCAGTGGTATTCTTCTATCCATGTCTTGGCTTATGAATTTTAATAATAACGTAACGAGCCATTAGATCACTATCCCTAAATGACTGGCTGAGAAGGAGCCGTACTGCTTGTAAATTTACGAATTCTGCTATGGGAATATGTATATTAAATAGGTGCATTATGTTATGAAGCAAGGTAGCCATATTAATATTCATTCGCTGCATTTTCATCATAGTACAACTGGTAATTTTGCGCACGGATGAAGTGCTGAGCTGCATCTAAAATTGCATACTTACCTACAATATAGTAGGCGAAAAACAGTATGTGACAATATGTCCGAATTCACAGGACTCAAAAAAAAAAAAAAGAGTAGTTCCGGCGAGATTCTGATGTGTGCATATGGGCACTTTACTATCCCATGAGGCCACGGGAGAGGATTTGTGAATGGCGGTGACACTGTAGGTCATGTGATAAGGGCAACATGGCGAATGTAGTAGGCCTACGTCCAGATTATTCAGATTCATACTATATATAATGTACTTTTTTAGCGGTTGTGGAGTAACTACTACACAGAAGACAAATTTTCTAGATTTTCCTTGATTTAGGTGTAAAATAAAGCCTGTGTAAACATACTTTGTTTTGTTCTACAACGTAAATTACACACATCCATAGTGAAAATGCACATCCATTTGAAGCTGTTATGTTCATTTTTGCAAATGTATGTTTCTAATAAGTAACTAGATAAGACAGCTTGGGGTGTGAGTGTGTGCAGTGTACATTGTAGAACAAAACGTGAAAGTATCGTAAAGTTTACTACAGGTTTTATTTGACTCATAAACGGAAAAACCCCATTATAAAACCCAATAGGAAAATCTCGAAGGAACCAGCGGAAAACTAGACTTCCGGGTTCTGACGTCATACCTGCAGCACTTTATTCCAGCTCCTGTCATTAATTCACCACTGCAATAAACCTTATTCAGAGCAGCGCCATGACAGGTATGAAAGTGAGGCTGTGAGGGATAGACTTACCGTGGTTTCAATGGCATCTGCAGTAAAAAGCTGTATAAAGCCCCTAGATCACTTATAATTTTCCACTGCTCATATTGTCGGGAGGTTTCAAAATCATCTACATTACATTTAGGGCAACAAAATGCAAGTGCTGCATGTGACTATTCCCAGTAAGTCTAGCAAGATTTTTTTTTTTTTTTTTTTTATAAATAGGTATACAATAGTGTTAATATTAATGGGTCAAGTGTTGGAAAAAGATGCATCTTCAGCCGTTTCTTGAAAATGGCTAAAGACTCAGCAGCTCGGGTTGAGTAAGATGGATCACCAGCATGGAACAGTCAAGGTAAAGGTCCGTGAAAATGATTGTGTGCCACTTTTAGATGGCACCACAAGGTGCTGTTCACTTGCAGAACACAAGCTTCTCCAGGGCACATAAGTCTGAAGTAGTGAGTTTGGTGCAGAGCCAGTGGTTGCTCAGGAAAACATCTACACATTAAGTAACATAGCTAGATTAAATCTTAAAAAGCAAGATAGATATCAGCTCTACTGAAAAAAAGTTTGACATTCTGCATGTTTAATTCAAGAGAAGTGCTCTGAATTAGTTTTTCTGGGATGTTCTTGTAATTTCAGTGCACGGCTGTAAGAACTGAATACTGTCCTATTTGGTAAAATGGATATATCAACTTGATTCATCCTCAAACTGGTCTCTGCTGGTGTGGTAGAAAAGCAGACCACACCATCCAACTGGCATAAAACTGCACTACATTGCACTGTAATAATGAAATAAATGATTTTTATTTGTTTTAAACGATTTAAAGGTCTATGAGACCGTGAGGACCTGGCTGACCTAGCGATTGTCACCTTGTGCTTACTGGAGGTCTTGACCTAAAATTCTAGCAGCTGTTTTTTAATTACTTAAATGTAAACATAATTGTTTATATAATCCCTAATCAGGTTACTTTTAATTACTCAAGGCATTGTTTTGTTCTGTTGTTCTGCACTGAAAAAGTTTAATGCAATTTCCGGTACTTTAGCCATCATGCCAAAATGGATGATTTTAAGCTATTAAAACATTGTTTTATTTGATAACAGTTATCATACTGCACCCCCTGGTGTTTGAAAACTGTGCTGTTTTTAGAGCATATTCATAAGCTGTATAGGCCCTATACAAGAAGCATATGCTGCAGATTTTAAAATCGAGTTTTGTTTAAATAGAGTGAAATATATATATATATATATATATATATATATATATATATATATATATATATATATATATATATATTATCATGGTGAAATGTGGCACATGGTATGGTATGATAGAGTACATTTCTGCTTATCTGTCATGCCTATCACTGAACTCATGTTATTCACAGTACAATAGTAACAAGCCCTGTTCCTATACATGGTTTATCTTCAGTATTGCATGAGCTACATGCACTGGCAATGACATCACAAAACTTGCACAACAAGAATATTATTTCATAAATTACTACAAAGGTCCATCCTTCATTTGTCAGTTTTTAAATGATTTATATAAATATTCTTATTATTATGATTGAATCATTTAATGCCTTTGAGGCTTTATTAACTGCTTCAAATGCCTGAAACTTTGCTAATAGAAAATGACAAAAAAATTATTGGTTGAAATGTATAAAAATTATTGGTTGAAATGTATTTTCAAACGTAGTCGTCGCTTTCAAACGGCATTATAATAGCCTACAGCTGCCAAGTCGTGTTAAAATAGGCTATGAATATGTTTGTACTCAAATAACTGTTTTGTGCCGTCACTTGTATAGGCTACTAAACACATGCTTTAAAGACTTTTCAAGAACAGCCGTGATAAACATCTGGCTTTAATCCTTACATTAAAGTTTAATGGTTGAATACTGCATGAATGGGACTTCACCTGCTAACCAAAAAAAAAAAAAAAAAAAAAAAAAAAGGTGGAAAAAGCAAACTGTTTAAAATTGCAAAACAGTGAATTTAGAAAATTGTGTCAATGGAGGATCGGTTTTCTCAAAAGCTCACTCTAGATAAAATCATCTGAAAACATATGAACAATATGTAGGCCTAGGTTACAAAATGAATTAATAATTGAATAATGATATGATCTTGAACAATTAACTATGATCCTGTGTACAGAAGCTGTACATTATGTCTACAGAAAGAATACCTCGAATTAGCTTTATGCCTCGCACTTTGCCACATTACAAGATCCGACAGTTTAGTAAGACTGTGTGAGTCCCGCAGTCTTCTTCCTCTGCACTCTGCAGTTAGGAGGAACAGGAACCGGGGCTGTGGTATATTTGTGGCCACAGATCCTATGCACGACAAGGGAGCTCTTTTCCTGCCGTTTACAGCTTCAAAAACAAATTTAAAAGGTTTTACACGAAAGGAAACGAACAACACTTATTGAACATGATGAACATACAAGAGATGAAGACTGCAGTCATATTAGTAGAATAATAAACGTTTGTTTGTTTTTGTTTAACATGAAGCCTCAAGAGGGCACACATTTTGCCTGTGGAAGTAGGCTAATGAATGAATGAGTGACTTTTACAATGGCTCCAGTAGCCTAACTGAAAATTTAGCAGATTCAGTCATATGCTTTTGTCCACTGTAAGTCCAGCATCATACTGCACGTTAAAGAAGACATCATGGGCTTTTCTATTATCTCAAATGTTTGTGGGCGTGGTCAATATAATAAATAATCACATAATTAATAATAACCTTGGATTTATTTTCTCAAAATCATGTTTCTTATGCAATAAAAAAAAAAAAAACCAGCTCAATTTTAACGCACCATGCACCACAACATGCGTCTGAATCTGTAATCTGCCATTATACTCGCCCAGCTTTTCTCTGCCGATCATGCAGCGGCTGTTTTTACCGTAATTAAAGTAGAGGAGCGCACGCTGAAACGTTCTGTAGTCAATATGCTGGAAAATCGAAATAGCATGCGCGAAAAAAGTAGTGCATAACTGTATATAACAGGCAATAACTGAATAGCTATAATCTACTAAATGTTAAAGACGTTTAAATTGCTCGGGTCATTTATGCTCACCGCTTGACCTCAGTCCAAAACAACAAAACGTCGGATGCACAAACCTACTAACGGCTTCATCAAACTTATTTTATTGAATGTTGAAACGGCGTTTTGCCATGGCTTGTTTCTGGGTAATGTGCGCAGGACGTTTTCAAATTTGGGGCAAAATGGCGAAGTGGTCGTCTGAGGGAAGATCCTCTAATGTGCTTCTGAACTACTTTGACTCCCTGTGCGACTTCGCGGTGTAGATTACGGTACAGCGTAATAAGGGGTGTATACATGTCCACGATGTGTTTCTCGAGAAAAGGGGTAACTGTTGTTTTTTAGGCAGTTGTTCTGGGAGACTTATGTATATTTGACACTATTTTGGGGGGTGGGAAGAGGAAGAATGACAGAGGTCTTTCAACGGAGCGGTTGTAAACATGAACGGGTCCCTCTACATTTCGTTTTTCCAAGGTCAGCTGGAGTCCGCACTGGAGCAGGTTGTGCAGCTCGCCGTTCAGGAAATCACCAAGACTGTTGGGGCCACTTTGGATTCAATGCTATTGGAAACAGCCACCAAAGAGCAGGAAAATCAGCGTTTAAGGGCAACCCTTCAGTCTCGGGAGCTAGAATACGGAGTGAACGGTAAAAGCAATGCGTCTAAAAGAAAAACAGATACGAACGATGGAACAAAGCAACACACCCCCAGTCAGAGCTCTGAATGTGGCGACCAGTCTGAAACGCTCAGGCGTGAACAGAAAGGGCGAGCAGTTGGTAAGGCTAAAACTGTGTTTTTATTGAGTAGAAAATAACTAAATGCCTTTCATATATTGTACAATAACCTGTTATTGAAGCGCTTATGTTTACAATGCAAATCTGACTCGATGGCTTGGTACGCAGTGACGAGGTTTCTGAAACAAGGGTAAACACCATTTTGAACGGAAGGAGGAAGTCATAATAAACTTAGTCCCTTTTATTTTTTTTGCACCCATGCATTTCAAGTCCCTAATTGTGGTTAAACGCCCCTACATTTCAGAAACGTGGCACGAATTACCAAGTTGTTAAATCCAAACCATGCCCTGATGGAAAATCCAGCTTTAAATGGTGTAGTTGGTTTCTTGCTGGCCATTAGCTGGTTTACCAGACATCATGTTTCAAAAAGCAGCTTAAACTGTTTTCTTGCTGGTCTAAGATGGTCTACCAGCTTGCACCAACTTATGACCATCTTAGACCAGCTAGAAACCATGCAGCTACCCTGATCTAAAAACATGACTAATAGTAAAAGCTGGATTTCAGTCTTATTTGTAAGTCTAACTTATTAATTTTCTTGCTGAAGTTCAGATAGCAATTAAGATGAACTCATCCATAGAAGTTGTTTAAGTTAAGGAGCTGTTTTTAAAACCAAATTCTCTGGGGAAGGAAGTGTGCAAGTCTGCAGAATTGTTCAAAGCAGACTGTAGGGAACAACAAGCCATTGTTTTAGACAGATGTCTTTGTCTTTGTTGAGTGGAATCTTATCATTTAAGGAAGTTTTTGATGTCTGGTCTTTGAAATGAATCTTTCTTAGCAGTCCTCAGGCCTGTGTGGGCATGTACACATAGACAGTTTGATGTTCAGAGTGTGGCTGACTTGTTATGACTGCTGCCAATGGCTGGTTTGGGTGATGACGCTTCTGTCGTTGAGCTGTTCCTTAGCGCTGCTTTTCATACTGCGGTGACGGTAGCCATGGGGAGGGTGTCCTTGCCTTGCATTTTAGCCAATGGATGTGGTTAGAAGAAGCCACACCTTCCAGACCCTGCAGAGGGTATCCATGGTTGGGGTTTGAGGGGGGTGGAGTATCATGAGAGTCTTCATTCTACAAAAGCAGGGGCTGCAGTCAAATTACAAAGGAGCCCAATGATACGCTTTGCATGTCAACATGCTATGGTAATGCATAGGCCTACGTTTTTTCAACAATGCCCATTTAATTTCTTTGATATAGATACACCACTAGACTAGAGTCAAATATCAGATATTTACCTTGCATACAGGTAAATCTTTATTTTCAATTGCGGCTTTCTTAAAGTCAACATCAGGGCTCAACAGTAAGCATGACCCACTAACCCTGTGTCAGTGTGAGATCGTTCCAGGCCATTTGAAACCACTGCTTTGTTGCCACTGAAAAACTTGTTATGCCTTGCAGACACAATCTGATGTATTTTGTGATTGTTTCAAATTCAAAATCTCCAGACAATGCAAGAATGACTGGCGACAGTTTTGGGAGCATCAAAAAAAGGAATGTTTTAAAAAACTACAAACCAATTAGTAATATTTTGCATTGTTTGCTATCATTTTCCTTCAAGATTTATATACATTAGCTGTGTAATTTGCAGCCTGTTTTATAATCTTTTTGTGAAGACATATATTTGTGAAGAGAACTGAAAATTTAAGAAATCATAACATTTAATTAAAAAAAATATATATGTAATTAAAGCAAATATAAAAATGCATTACAAAAATGAAAATTGATCAGTTTTTTTTTTTTTTTAGAAATGTATTTTTATATTTCCTAGAAATAATATTGTGTTAAATATCTTAAATTGTAATACTTTTTTGTTTGGTCATATTTTATGGTTGGGCCCGAAAAAAAATCTTTAATTTAATGGATTTTAATGCCTTTTTTAATGCTTGGTAATAATTTATTAGTTCTCATTATTCCAAAGAAATAAAAGCCTCTGAAACTACTTTTTTAGTAGTTTCAGAGCACTCTTACTTTTCTGGCTGTGTACACTCTTAGTATGTTTGATTCGATTAAAACGAACCCTAGTGCGATTACCCTGTTAGTGCGCTTTATTTGAATAAGTGTGAACGCTGCCATCTGAGCTCTGGTGCGCATCATCAAACAAGTAGACTGAGATCGCTAAAAAGATGGGTCTCGCTCCGCTTCCAAACAAACTCTGGTCCGGGTCTAATGAAATACGAACGCAACATGGACCAAAGACATGTAAACGAACCAAAAACAGGACAAGAAACAAGATTTACCCCTAACCCTAAGCAGGAATGCTCAAGAATTCCTTTTTTTCTCGTCATAGTCACGATGTTGCCCATCACAGTTCGGTACAGGCGTCAGAACCGCGTCTCCTTGCAGCAGATCTTCATTTGTATGTGTAATGGAGGGATTCCTGCCACTGTTTTGACTCCTTCACGAGTTCTCAGCTGGTCAAAATACCATCATATGTAGGCTACGCACACACAACGAGTGCATTTAGCACAGAACACAGCATTGTTTTGGATGTTTGATAAGTTCTGTTGCGAAATGTACATAATAAAAGCCGACCAATCAGGTTGTAAACATATCAATATGCCTTTATTTTCAGCATCTTTAGGTTCTGTGTTAAAATGCCAATGTGAAGACCAGGACTAAATGTTTGTTTTTTTTGGTCCGGACCAAACAAACCAAGCGAATTTTGTGTGAAGTGTGAACACACCCTCAGCTTCTCTCCTGTCATATAAGCCCTGTTTATGCCTGGCATTAAGAAGTGCTTTTCGTCACTCTGATCACAAGTAGATGATGATAAATATACAGGTGTCAACGGGGTCTAAAACAGTTTGAGCTTGTCCACTTTAGACCACTTCCAGAGGTAGTCGAAAAAACGCATTTGACATGATTGCTTTCGTAGTGTAAATGTTCGGACCACGAAAGACCGCCTACTCTCCACCTACTGATCTGATGCGTAAACAGTACGGGAAGCACGCTAGCTAGACGGGATTTAAACTTTGTCGGCTGAAGACCTAATTTTGGTTTGAAGATGAAAAGCATAGCTTACCAAGCACAATGTACCGTTCCTGATACTGCAAACCCTGTTTACACCTGGTATTACTATGCATTTTTGTCAGTCCGATCACAAGTGGACAACGCTAAATACAGGTGTAAATGGTGTCTAAAACGTTTTGAGCTTGTCCACTTTCGACCACTTCAAAAGGTAAAGTGATTGAAAGTGGACAAAAGAGACAGATTAAACCACCAAGTGTAAATGGGTGTGTGTATCCCTCGTCTACTTGTGATCCGATTGACCAAAACGCATCTTAATATCAAGTATATAAACAGGGCCTATAGACCACTTTGCATGATCCATCCAATTGCCAAAGGATCAAGTCAAGTCATGTACTACATTTCTTTTTCTTGAATATCCGGTTTCATTTTGCAATTCATCACATTACAGAAGTAAACTGGTATGGAATGATATTTCATGTTGTCTAGAATATGTTGCAGATTTTCATCATTAGTGTGAGCTGTGGTGTCAAATGTGTACACAAATGTGGTGTAAGTAAATCTTCTTAGTCAACACAGTTTGATATCGACAGTTAATGATTTAATAGTTTAAAGACCAAACATGTATGTATTCTATATTGACTTCAATCACTAGTTTTATTGTAATTGTTTTTTTGTGATTGTCTGTGTTTCTATGTTGCTGAAGTTTCGATTGGACTACCTGAAAATTATCTCACACAATTAACATTAAAGGGTTAGTTCCCCAAAAATGAAAATTCTGTAAGTAATTACTCACCCTCATGTTGTTCCAACCCCGTAAGACCTTCGTTCATCTTCGGAACACAAATTAAGATATTTTTGATGAAATCTGAGAGCTGGATCACTCCTCCATAGGCTTCTAAGGCATTATCACTTGCTGGCCCAGAAAATGCATTAAAGACATCGTTAATATAGTCCAAGTGACTACAGTGGCTCAATTATAAGTTTATAAAGCGACGAGAATACTTTTTGTGCCCAAAAAACCCCAAAAATAACGACTTTATTCCACTATTCATTTCCTTCTCTCTGGGCCTCGAGTTTTTTCACGTAGTATAACTGCGCAGCGCTTCTGTGTTGTACGTCACACGTAGGCTCACTATTGGCCGACGCTGGTCATGTGTGTGATGCGTGTGACGTACAGCACAGAAGCGCTGCGCAGTTATACTACGTGAAAAAACTCGAGGCCTAGAGAGAAGGAAATTAATAGTCGAATAAAGTCGTTATTTTGGGGGTTTTTTGCGCACAAAAAGTATTCTCGTCGCTTTATAAACTTAAGATTGACCCACTGTAGTCACTTGGACTATATTAACGATGTCTTTAATGCATTTTCTGGGCCAGCAAGTTATAATGCCTTAGAAGCCTCTGGAGGAGTGATCCAGCTCTCAGATTTAATCAAAAATATCTTAATTTGTGTTCCGAAGATGAACGAAGGTCTTACGGGGTTGGAACAACATGAGGGTGAGTAATTACTGACAGAATTTTCATTTTTGGGTAAACTAACCCTTTAAGGATTTTGGACTACTTTTTAGGGTACGGTTACACAAAGTTTTTGCTTTGCGTTCTTCGCGTACAGAAGATAACATTGTCACGTGGATCCGCGAAAACGACTAAAAGCGCTGTGTTATTCATGCTAGGCCAGTAGTTGGTGATGTCTCTTTGTAAATAAACACTACGTTTCCACAAATTCAATAGCGGTATCATTTTAAAAAAACGTGCATTTTGAAACCAGTTTTAAAATGTTTGTGTTTGCAGGCCCCAAACTGCCGTTGTTATGCCAAATGTTATTATATACCACTCAATTTTATACAGTATGTAACAGAGATCCCTGCTCCATCTCTCCATCTCCATTGAGAGAAACCCTTTGGTAGTGACATTCTTCTTAGATTGCTTTAAAATCTTGACAGTGTAATTGAGGCTTTAAATCTGAACTTTTGCTTGCTGAGAGTAAGGAGGGAAGCAAATTGGTGTGATTCTCATAAATGTCAGCCAGCGGTCTTATTTGGTGCAGTTCTCTGCGGTGTGTGGATGGTGCAGAGAGAGATTGGAGGGTTTATTTGCAGTAACTAACTGTTTCTGTCATAAGAACATAGTAAATATATCATGATGTCCCCCATTTTGTCTCCATTTTTAAGGTCAGTTAAAATCTGTTATGGAACGAGTGCTGGAATTCGCCGTTAGTGAGCTGACCAAAATTGTGGAAGACAGCTTTGACGACCTGCTCTTGGAGTTCACCAAGAAGGAGCGGGAAAACCAGATACTGAAAGAGCAGCTACAGGAAAAGAACGTAGTGGCAACCAGTGACGTGGTTGCAGTGGTACCGGAAGACTTTGAAAATGACTCCGCCTCTCCAAGCAGTTCCAAAGTAGAAAAGCAAGAGTTGAAAGGCCTGCAGGACCAATCACCCAAAAGAGAGTGGGAAAAGGATCAAACTGAACCCACCAATGGTACAAAGTTCAAAAAGACATCATTTATATGAAATAGACATTATAAATGTCTTTAGTGTCACTTTTAATAAATTTAAAGCATTCTTGCTAATTAAGTGTTTTTTAACATACCGAAATGTAAAGTTGGATAGAATTGCTTCATTTTTGTTTAGAACAATGTGGGAAGAATTGATTCCAAATGAATTGTGCCTGCTGAAAACATTGTTTATTTGCATGCAAGGTCTGCATTGTTTTAGCGCACGGTTCACTAAAAGAATTATGAAAACCAGGTAACCGTACAAATGCAATTTATTTGGTGCAGGTGAACTGTCTTTCAGATCAGTTCTGAGAGCTAAGTTGCGGAGGATTCAGCAGACTACCCTGACAGTAATACTTTACTATAACTGAATGTCAATGTAACAGTGTTCCTACATTGTGATTGGATATCAGGCTGGATATGCAGCTTTTTGGCATCATTTTCTTGTGATTTGACGAATTATAGCTCCCACGATCAATAGAAAAATGCACATTAACGTCTCTAAGTAAAATATGCCCATTGTTCAAAAACGGCAACACACCAAAACTGAATTTCCCCTTTTATTAACACATTATTTTGGCACACCTCAGTTTATTGTTCAACAGTGGACAGACCAGACAAAAATACTTTGTTTTGCCATCTGTTCTTTGGGTTTCATTCAAAATTCTATTTTTAAGCTCTTATGTAAAAACAAAGCAGACCTGGCCAACAATTCGTCCCAAGATTGCTCTCTTTAAACATCTTCAGACAGATATTGTCTGTATTGCAGGTAATTAGTGAATAAGGGCATGTTTACACCTGGTCACTTCATGTGTTTTTACTGATCAGATAGCTATCTGATTTATCAAAACGATTCCATTTACACCTGGTCACATAAATGTGTTTTCGCAAAACGGATATAAATCCGATCTTCAATTCCCGTGCTATATGCAGATTTAATGGAGTTCACGTCACCGAAAGCAACAGATACGAGCTGCATTTTATTGATCAGCTAATTTCAAAATCAAAGACCGCAATAGGAGAGAGTGGCAACAGCACTGGTAAGATCATTTCGTTTCTTTACTTTGAATGAAGATGATTGTGCGTTAAGCGTCTGCGACTTTCTTTCACTTTGATTTGCGATAGTTTGCGTGGTTTGATGAATAGATCGCTCAGCTGCTCATCTGCGGTGATGCGTGCTGCAGTAGCGCTGTCATATCTGGCTGTAACATGTCATATAACCCATAACACACTCTCACACATTTATTTTTTAAGCATTTTTGGGAGAAGTAAAATTTACATATTTGGTTTCAACGACCAGATGCATTTACACTTGTCCAGTTTCGTCTGAAATGCGGCCCAGACCACCTCCTGAAGTGGTTTGAGCGATCGGATTTAAATCTGTCTCGAATGCGTTTCGGAGGGCATTTACACCTGGTCTTTTCACAGAAAACGCATGAAGTGGCCAGGTATAAACAGCCCCAGACCCAAGTGCTTGTGCTGAAACATGTTTGAAACATTGTTTTTCAGTTACTCTAACAATTTAATTCTAACTTGTAATTCTAAGTTGTTGCTTTCAAATGAAAAATCACTTTGCGAAATGTCCCAGGTATTTAAAAGCGATTTCTACATTATTTACAAATAAAAATACAACTAAATTCCTCTGGATCCTTGTTTGCTAAATCAGCAAGCAAAGTTCATTTGGATTTCCAGTTTAATCCAGTGTATAACTCTAATTATTAGCTTGTTTTTAAATGGAATAAATTAAGCTTAAAAATAAGTCATTGTTCTTAATTTCCTCCTTAATTGATTTTTTTTTTCCTCAACAGAACCAGACAAGCAGACTGTCATTACAGTGGCTCAAGACTGGGTGCCCATCCTGGACAAAGTCTTTGGGCAGAAGTGGTGCAGTGACTTCTGGCAAATCAAAGAGGTCACCACCAGTATGGAGGAGCGCACCGAGCTGAGCTCGGGCTCGGTAACTAGCATGGACAGCCTAATCAGAGACGCTCTCATGCCGTCTTGCTTGGCCACTCAAAGGAAACTGGAGCTTGAGGTGGGACAGCCGCCCTGGTTGCAGGTAGACGATATGGAGGTCGTTTCGCTATCCTCAAACACACAAGGCGTTCCTGTCGTCAGCTCCACAGGTAGGTGGCGCTGTGCTGATGATCTAGTGCGGTTATAATTTAAAAGCATACCAACGTTTCAAGTCGCTCTCTTTTTATATACAGGCGACGACTCTCAAATCAGATCCCCGTCTATGTTGCAAAGACTCCTGACGCTTCCATCCCAGCTGCTCGAGGATGACGATGAGTCCATGGATGCTGTTCCCAATCAAGAAGTGTCCGTGGACCCAGCTGATTTGCGAGTCGGCAAAGGTTCAAAGAGTAACCAGGCGAATAAGAAAAAGGAAGTGGAGGATGAAGACGAGGTGGACGACGAAGATGACGACGAGACGATGGGCAGGTGTGAGTCCTCGAAGCCCAAAGGTAGGAGGAAATCCCATGCTTGCAAAGAGTGCGGCAGAAAGTTCAGCCGACCGCATCTTCTCAGAGCTCACCGGCAAACGCACGAGGAGACGCTCAACCAATGCCCACAATGTGGAAAGAGTTTCTCCCAGTCTTCAAGGCTTCAGGCTCACTTACGGACGCACACGGACAAAACAATATGAGAACGTGTTCATATTCAGAGGGAATTTAGCAAATGGAAAGGGATGTTTTCAAATGTTTGTTGCTTTTCAGAGAAGAGTCAGACTCTCAAATTCATTTCAAGTAGGGATGCTCCGATCAGGATTTTTTGCAGCCGATACCGACTACCGATTTCTTATCATTATCAGCCGATCCTGATCATTTAAACTTTATAGAAGTGATATGTACGCTCTGTTGACTGTAATTGTTAGCTTCTTTTTTTTTTCAGATAAAGTAATACCACAGATGTTGCCTTGGTTATATTATTTACAGTAATTTTGTAATTGTTTTAATTGAGAATCAAATAAAGAAGCACAACAAATATTGATTTTAACATTTTGATAGGCCATTTTAAAAACAGCTGACTCAAAACGCCATCCATATTAAGATACTTTGGCTTCTTAAAGAGCCTACAAGACTTTATAACTGAACATAATTGCAGGCTGTCAGTCAGTGCAGTTACATTGTTGCTCCACAAGATGTTGAAATTATTTTAACTTTGAGCGCCATTTTACAAAGCTTAATCGATTAGCAACGAGTCACCTGGGTTACTCTGAAGGTGATATTTCTCTTCAGTAGTGTTAATTCAGTGCATTGAACAGAGCTGATGCCAGTCATGGGAAATACCCTTAAAAGGTTGAAAGGATACTATCGCTTTCATCTTCTGACAACTGATGGCAAACTTATTTTTTCAAGAATATATGATTTGACCTGAAGAATGAAAAATCCTCAGTTTCCCTGTCGCTGTCTGCTCTGTGTGTGTGTGTGTGTGTGTGTGTGTGTGTGTGTGTTTGGAGGAGCTGCCTGAGCCCTGCCTCAGACACAGAGAGCAGACGACAGAGGCAGCGAATCAGGTTCGTTATAGACCTTATTCACAGCAACATCATCTTTGATTTTTTTATGAATGAAAGCAAGGCTGTGAGGGATAGACATATATCTCTTCAGTGGGATGTTCTACTTTTTAATGTGTTTTTGGATTGTTCTGCTGACGAAACACTGCAAAAATATTTTTCCGAGAAATTCTAGTAGACGAACAACTCCCGCCAATATGATCTGTGGAAAATTATAAGTGATCTAGGGGCTTTTTACAGCGGAGGCCATTGAAACCACGGTAAGTCTATCCCTCACAGCCTCACTTTCACACCTGTCATGGCGCTGCTCTGAATACGGTCTGTTAAATCCTTTAGCCAATGTTCCTACACGTGATATTTCTTTAGAACAGGACTGCAGGTGACTGCGCCGCTAAAGTTTAACGTCATCAAATTGGGATCGGTTTGTGAGATCGGATCTGCGGCCGATCTATCGGAGCATCCCTAGTTTCAAGTACTGAAGGAAGTACAAAAAACTCGCAGCCTTTTTTGCTAGTTGAAAGGTACTCGGACATAAAGGATTTGTCATCTGACATGATTTAAAATGTTTGTTTTTTTTTCCTTTGTTTTGGTTCCCTAATTTTGGGGAAAATTGGAAGAAACAAATACCAGTATCAAGCTGTGTACACAGTGTAAATATCAGAGTAGGGCTATATTGACATCACTATAAGATTGAAGAATTTCCTTTTTCCATTTGGTGTAATCTTTTCATAAAACTTTGTAAATATTTCATACGTTTCATGAAACTATCATGGAAAAGGAAAGGAGAGCAGTTGCTAGATCCCTTGCAGCATGGTGGTCTTGTCTTTTTTTTCTTTTTTTATACAAACTTTTTAAATGTGTAAAAATGAACAAGAGATAGTGTAATGCGTCTCCTGCGATCAAATCGACCATCTTTTCCTTACTGACTTATTACTCAACATGAAATACCTCTTATGTTCAGATGTCATACTGGATTTTTTTTATATGATTAAGGTTTTGACTTGTATGTCCGATTCAAAAAATTTTCTTTAACCTTTCACCATGGATAGAGGATGGCTTGCAGTTTTCGACTTGAAATTGCACAATGGTCATCATCGCATGACATGCACAACCAAGAAGCTGTCTTCAAGAGGCAAGGAGTTTAAGGATGAAGTTGGTGTTAGGAGGACAAGAAAAGTGCTTTGAAATGGTTATTGGAAAGAAACTTGAAGTTCCTAACCCTTCATATTCTTGTTTCAGTGACTATAAGCGGATCTGACTTTCCCAGTATCCTCAACTAGAGTAGTGTCTTCCTGTACTGATTGCGTTGTAGTGTTTGCATGGCTCTACATCTTGAACTTTGAGAAAGGCTCAGTTGCTGGTTGTGATATTTGGTTTTCCCAGCATCGGTGGCATACATCTAAATATGGAGTCTTCCTTATGGAAGCTGTTATCTACAGTTTTCAGAGAGGCAGACGAACCCTGCACTTACAATTTATGCCCTATATCGAAGGGAACGCTAACAGCGAAGTCCTACTTGTTACGCACATTCCCTGAAGATTTACAATATCATCTTTGTCGGTAATAAGCATGATGGGAAAAAAGTACAAGGTGTTACTGTTACTTCTTGGATCAATACCTCATCCATGGGACCATATACTTTGGGACTTGTTAAGGTCCTGTTCAAAAGAAACGTTTACAAATGGAATGGGACTTGCTGTTGGCCTACTTATTATTAGATTGTGCATTTAAAAATGTGGCTTATTTTGTTTAACACTATCTAATATCTCTCTGTAGGAAGGTACCAAGAACTTGCAACCCAAAGAGTACAATGAAGGGAACCTTATTTGAACATACATGCTCTTAAAAGATTGTAATTTTTTTTTTTTTTTTTATTATTATGGGCAATTACATGTTATATAGTATTTTATTTGCGTTTTTTTTTTTCATTATGGGCCATTACATGTTATATAATGAGCCCTAAGGCCCTGTCCCAAATGGCACACTTCATATGCACTTGTGGTCTTGTGAACTTACAATGGCTGCTGCGTGCGCATGTCAGTTTAGTCCACATTACGTCACAAAAGTGCGGACTCGGAGGAAGATTGCAAGGGCTTAGGGTTCCATTTGGGACAGGGTCTAAGCTTATTTTCAGGTTTATAAAGTATCTTAACGTGTGTTACACTTGGCATGTTTGGTTCGAAAAAAACGAACCCTGGTGCGATTGCTCTGTTAGTGCGGTTCATTTGAATAAGTGTGAACGCTACCATCTGAACTCTGGTGTGCCTCAAAGAAGCGAGTCGAGACCGCTGAAAAGATGGGTCTCGCTCCGCTTCCAAACGAACTCTGGTGCGGTTCAAATGAAATATGAACCAAAGAGACCGGGTGAACGCTTAGCAGACCAGGACAGAATGTGTTTTTTTGGTCCGAACCAAGCTACAAGTGTGACCACACCCTTAACTTCATTAGTAGACTATAATGAAGTACATCATCTGTTGCTAGTGCCTAGATTTAATCATTCAAGATTTAAGCTGATTAATTCATTGTTTAGCACCATGCCTTTGCTAAGAACGTACCAGAACTCCTCCTTTCTCATGGTTAGTGCTTTCATCTGAACAGTCAGCTATAGATATTGTAGTAGTTCTCTTTATCCATGTTACTGCTAGTCAGATCTGACTTCTGTGTAATTAAAATTGTTAAAAAAAACTTTGTTTGTTCCATCGATGCAGGAGAAACGATACTGGAAAGGGATAGTTCACCCAAAAATGAAATTACTCAGACATTTCTCAAAACATCTTCTTTAATGTTCCACACAAGAAAGTAATTCATACAGGCTTGGAACAACATGAGGGTGAGTAAATTATTACAGATTTTACGTTTTTGGGTGAATTATAGTTGATTGATCCAAATGACTGAACAGGGTCTGGTGATATTGGTATATTTCCAGTTGTTCTGGATTACAATAAGCAATTTAAATGAACATTGAAGGACTAGAATTTTGCATTTAATTGAATGCAGTGAAATGGCCCCATGTACACTCATCTATTTATCACCATGAATTAAAGAAACTGCGCATGTATAATCTCTTTGGGGTGTAGCTGTTTATTCTGTTAGTAATAGCGAATGTGTGATGCAGTCTCTTGTAAAAAAAGAAAAGACATTGCAACTTTGTGCGGTATGTAGTGCCTAAAATAGTTTGTTTATGTGTGCGCGTCTGCAGTCACTGACTTTCCATGAAGTTGAACGTGATGATGACTCAATTGACCAGCATTGATATCCTGTAAGAATGCTTTTGCCTGTTCATTTTTGTACCCTTTTTTATGAAGCAAAATCAACCTTATGCCAAACAGTCAGAAAAATTAGTTCTAAGAGCTTTGCAGTCATTCATTCTCCCAGAGAACTGTATTCTTACAAACTACTTGAGCATTTTGATGTTTTGTTTTATGTTTTGCATGATGACTCCTTTTATCTGTTTTGCATTGTATTGAAGAGAACTCTTCTTCAGACCAATTGGATCATCTCTTATCCATGGATCATGTTTAGTAGTTTTCTGTTGTGTTAAGAGTAGCTCTGAATGGATTATAGAGGATCAGCATTTGACCAATAAATGCCAAGTATTACGTTTGTACCATTTACTTTTCCTTTATTTTATTTCTTTTCTCCAGTATATATTTTGCACTGTTATTCCACACATTCATACCTCAGTTTTGTTGGTAGTCTGAAAGCTTTACATGGAAATCAGATTGTTTGTTTGCTCAGTTCATTACCTCAGGACCTTTTCACATATATAGTTGCATGGTGAAAATAGACAATTACATGTGCTCCGTTAAATTTTAATTAATGCCTTTGCGTTTACATTCAGTAATAATTTTGTTGAAATAAACATCTCTAAATTGGGGGGAAAAGTGTTTGGGTGATTAATGAAAACTCTACTTAATTCATATTTGTTACACTGTAAAAAATTATATGATCAATAAGTTATGACAACGTATGTTTTTTGACAACTCATTTTTTAAGTCAGTTTAATGTAATTTAAGTTGAAATTACTTAAACATCCAAGTTGGTTGTATTTAAATTTAACGCAACTTTTTTTTTTTACAGTGTAATTTACAGAAAATCATTGTTTTGATCCAGGTAATTATGAACCACATACACAGAAAATCAATGCTAAATCTAATTATTTTCAATGTTGCAGAAAATTTGGTCAATGATCAGAAATTGTTACTATAGGGAAGTTATATATTTGTTTTTGGTTGAATGATTTTGATTTTTTTTACATCTTAAGAATGCCTGTTGTAACCAGCATTTACTTTTTCAAAAACAAAAAAAAAGGGGGGGTTTTCTATCACTGAAATGTCTTTTAATGTGACTTGAAGTAGTTGTATATCTGAATTATGGCAATACATTAAAAAGGTGGAAAATTGCATCCATTACACCCTTTGTCATTTTTCATTCTGAGTCTTGAATTGTATCTTGTATCATCCATAAAATCTGCTTCCTTCATTCATACCAGTGCATTTTTGAGTTGGGTGCGTTTCTAAACTCTATGGACTACAGCTGGGATCATGAGAGATGAATGTTTTTCCGAAGCCTGGATCCACAGATGGGCAAAAGACAACCAAATAAATATCCCTAAGGGTGTTTTTAGCTTTCTAATAAATTCTACAGTAAAGTCCTCCAGCTAGATGCAGTTCGAAAAAGACTTCCTGTTTGATGCTATTGTGATGTACTAAGCAGTAACAGATGTTAGTAACCACATCCACAGCACAACACATACCTCTTATGCATTTTATTTGATTCATTTTTACCATTTACTCTCAATATTTTGTAGGCTACAGCAATTTATATTATTGGCATTTTATGCATAAAAGACAAAAGAATAGAATCAAATAAAATTTTCATTTATTACTAATGGCCCACTTGTCATTTAAAATGGAATGCAGGTCTCATAATTTACACATCATTGCTTGATGATAACCATGCAATATCTATCCACTTCATAACAACTCTGGAGTGTCCGGGCATGTGATGCTCCTCTCTAGCGCTCAGCTTTTGTCATGAGGGGTAACTGCTGATGGGTGTTCCTTCAGATGATGCATGATAGCACTAAATGAGCAAGAGTATGAAAAACACATCTGGTCGCACAAAACACTATTAGCTTAGTACGTGCAGATGTTCATTTCATTTCCCTCGACCGTGCGTCCTTTGATAATACGCACGAAAACGAGCATTTGTCGGAAGTAAACAAAGTAGCTGCTCAGAAAACGGTACTGCTGCGCGCGCATTTACATTTTTACGACGGAAGTACAACGGCTGAAACGGAGGAAAGCGACAACTGGAGTGAAAACGAAGCGGAATTAGTCAATGAGAGGGAGGAGAGAGGGGGAAAGAAGGAGTGTGTGCGACAGGGAGGCTGCTGGACGCTGGGGCCGAGGTGGACGTGGCGGGTCCGGCAGGGGTTTGGTGTGGGTTCCGCTTCGGCGCGTTGACGGCCGAAAAAAAAGCAATGAACAGGTAAAAAATCGCCGAGGCGTCCTCAAGAGCGTTTTTATTCGCGTTCTCCAGTCTTCATCTTTTTTTTTTCCTCCTCCTGTCTCTCCTGATAGGTAGTGATGAGAGTGTGCATGTACCGCGCAAGTCATGCAACTCACCACATACGCTCTTCTATCGCAGCGAGCGTTTTTGCATTGTTATGCAAAGGTGAACGAATCGACGTTTACGTTCGAAAGTTGCAGCTGGCTCAACTTTCCCTCAGCGGATCGTTCAGTTGGCTGATGCAGCGACGTTCAGCTACAAACAAGATGGCCACTGGCTCGCGCATGCTGAAGCTGTGGCATTTTCACCCTCCTGTCTTTGTATGTTCTTCATCACCACCGCTGGAAACACCGAAACGCGCCCTGCATGCCGATATACCCGCTATTCGCTACCCGTTCTGTGCTTGTATAACACGGTCGCCGTTACCAGGCGTCGTGGATTAAACGGTTCTCTTGGTGGAAAAAGAAAATGCAAAAGATTTATTGTGTGCAAAAACGCCGCCAGATTCAAGAAAGGCAGCAGAAAAGTGCATGATGCGTGGCGAACTAGCGAAGCTACCTTGACTAGTTGCTTAGTGATTCTCGGTAAAAAAAATCAACGAGCCTTTTTGCTCGTTTTTACAAAGTACATCTACGTAAAGTTTTCTTATATTTTTTATTTTTTTGTTCTGTCTTCCTATTTTTCGCCGGCCCAAAACGTGTACTTCTAGACAGTCAGCACACACAATTACACAAATGACGCGACGACGTTGTAATTATACACTTATAAGCTTGAGTCTCCCTCTTTTGTTTCGTTCCCACACAAATTTGCTTGGTATTTATATTTTGTGTTACTATTTCATAAAAAATTCTGATGTAAACATCTGGTTGTAATGATTCTCCAATGTGTCAGATTGACTTTGACATCTTGATGTGAAAATGCGTGTCATTTAACAGGTTAATGTTTTCATTCATAGCTGATGCTATAAGCATTTATTAGTGTACTGCAGAGCAAAAATATACCAAAGGTGTCAACTAATTTTGAGTTTTGCATAAACAGGTTTGTCATGCATTCAAGAAACAGCCATTTTGAAATGACTTTTGAAGTGTGCAAAATATCAAATCATGTGAATCGGTGTTTGATCTTGCATTACTTTTTAAACTTTTGCCCTTAGTGTAGATACAATTTTGACAGCTAAAGTCCTGCACATGGTGCTTTCAAGTCGTGTCAGAATAATTGCATTCATGTGTTCAGTCCAAATGAATGCCACCAAATAAAAATTAGCCTACCAGTGGAAAACTGAACATCATAACCGAATCAAATCAATAATGAGAGAAGCAAATGGCTTGAAGTCATAAGATGTAATTGTGAATTGTACATTGTTCATTGTACAATATAGTTGTTATACATTTTGTTTATGAATTGCAATAAAGCTAGTCAGTTACCAGGTCTGTGATGAAACTTGTGTGAATAAACTATATTTCCCATCATTCTCCATTGCATATAATTAAATAGATAGATAGATAGATAGATAGATAGATAGATAAAGCATTAAGTACACACCTAATGTGCATCCTTTGCTCTTCATTATGTTTTAGTAGTGCTATAAAAGCTTCATGTGTTTGTTTGGAAATAAAATAGATCACAATATGAAATTGTCCACCAAGTCTCAACTTAACTCAATCTTTATTTATAAAGCATATACAAAACTACCAAGGTAGGCCAAAGTGCTTTACAGAAAAGAAAAAAATACATAAAACATTACAGTTTTCTAAATCATGATGCCCAAAATGACAAAGTTATTCAAATGCCAATGAAAATAAGTCAGAAGTCTGATTTTAAAGACATCAGTACAGTCATGGATTTAAATCTTTAATGGAAAACTATTCCACAGAAAGAACAACTGTTGCTAGGCGTGTGTTGGTTCTCCTCCGTCTTTGGCAATGCGTTTTGCACTGGTGCATAATTTTCCTGTGGAACACAGCACCAAAAAATGATTTTTGTTGACATGGGCTCAAATGTGCTTTAACAACAGGATATTAAATTTTGGTACCATTGTGCAAAATCTTTTGTGAAGTTGTTACGATTTTTATACTAATAAAGGGACATTTAAATGCTGTACATTGAATGTTTTTCTTTGTTTGTTTCCTCTCCATCCAGGAGCCAGGGGACTCACGGTTGTTCCTAACCCAGTTCAGAGGTTGCCTTGGCAGCAGTGACAATCCCCGCTCAGGAATCCCGCTTTTATCTCTGTGAAAGTAAGGTATATTACTCATAACGGAAGCTTCGGTCAGGCGGTGGACTAGCTTCCACCAGGATGGCTGAGTTGGAGACAGAATGCATCAGTTTAGGACTAAATAATTTGGTGTCGGAATGCGACTCTCCGCCACTTGACTCTTTGCGAGCGGAGTGCGCCACGCCGACCTTAACCATGCTCTCGTCAGAATGTAGCACGCCTACGCTCAGCTCGCTTGCGTCCGAGATCGTGGAGCCCATGGCTATGCTGCCGTGCATCAAAAGCGAGCCCGACCTCGACCCCATCAGCACAGTGGACCTCTCTGTGATTCAGCCCCTGTGCACGGCCGAGCTGGGCTCCGAGCAGATCAAGATGGAGATCAGCGGCCTCGACTACATCAAATCGGAGCACCACAGCGACCTCCATTCCTTCCACAGCACGGAGCTGGACTCCTACAAGTCACACTATGAACCCAGCCTGGTGTTCGACTACATCACCCACGTCTCGGACAGCCTGGAGTACATCAAGTCGGAGCAGCATTCGGACCTGCACAGCTACTACGCCAGCGAGCTCGGCGCCATCAAGACCGAGTACGAACCCAACCTCATGTCCAGCCACATCAAGACCGAGATGAACACCCTGGAGTCCATCCACATGGCGGAGCTGCGCACCGAGCTCAACAAGCTCCGGCCCGAGACCGTCATCGACGGCATGGGGAAAATGGACTCGGATTTCCCCTCTGGAAACCTTTACGAACTGACGTCCGTCCAGGCCAACAAAGCGCCTGCTGCGCACAACCAAACCAGCACAAAAGGCCACGGGCCACGCAAACCTCGCAACCTCACTGGTGAGAAGCCGTTCTCTTGCACTCAGTGCGGGAAGAGCTTCAGCACCCTGGGTAACCTGAAGACTCACCAACGCATCCACACCGGCGAGAGGCCTTACACTTGCTCCCAGTGTGGGAAGAGCTTCGGGCAGGCCGGTAACTTGAAAAGGCACCAGCTCATCCACACGGGGCAAAAACCTTACACCTGCGCACACTGCCCGAAGGGTTTCACCAAAGCGGACGACCTCCGCTCGCACCAGCGGCTGCACACGGGCGAGAAGCCGTTCAGTTGCGCCGAGTGCGGGAAGTGCTTCAGTCAAACGAAGGAACTCAAAGCCCACCAGTTGAGCCACACGGGAGAGCGGCCCTTCTGCTGTTCGTTGTGCGGCAAGAGCTTCACTAAAGAGACGAGTTACCGCAATCACCAGCAAATCCACACGGGCGAGAAGCCGTACAGCTGCGCCCAGTGTGGCAAATCTTTCAGCAATTCAGGGGTCCTCAAAACACACGAGAAGATTCACTCCGGGGAAAAACCGTTCGGCTGCACCCAGTGCGGCAAAAGTTTTGGCCGCTTGGGACATCTTAAAGCACACCAGCAAATTCACTCGGGCGAACGGCCGTACACCTGCCAGCAGTGTGGGAAGAATTTCAGCCAATCAGGTCATCTCAAAGCACACGAGCAGATTCACAAAAGAGAACGGCCAGATCTTAGCAGTGGCAGCAGTCTCAGTAACGATAGTAGCTGAAATAAAACCTCATTACATCTCAAAAAGTATTACTCTTTTTTTATTTTATTGCTTTTCACTTCTTTTTTAGTTTCTTTTTTTAAAATAAAAGCTACAATATATATAAATATATTATAAAATATATATGTTTCATTATGTTTTCATACCTTACGTCTCTTCTTTTCTTAATATCTTCTTTTGGTTACAGTCGTGACTGATTTTCTCTTATGAAAGTGTCTATGTTTGGGATCGGTGAGCTTACAGAGAGTCTTTGTATCTTGTCTGATCTGTGTCGTAGTGAGTGCCATTCTAGTTTCTTTCCTCCAGTAAAATACTCCGTGTACACGTTTATTGATAATATGTAATTCCTAAACCATGTACTGGAATGAATTATTAAAGAAACTAATGTTAAAAAAACCCCGAAAACATCTGCTGTTATTTTTTTAACCGAGTTTCAATAGGTTTCTCACGTCTCCCTTTATTTACAGCAATGGTTGATAAATGCAAATGCAAAATGGTTGGTACAATTTTTGATTACCTGTGCATCTAATGACAAAATAGATGGAAGACGGAAATTTAAGGCTGGTGTGTGTCGCCTACTTGATTGTTTGAGTTCGGTTATTTTGGGATTTATTGAAACTATCATCTGTAACTCTTGCACCCAACTGTTAAAATGGCATCAATGAAACCATGACAAACAAGTTCTGCACCTGTAGGTTTCTGGTCTACTTCCAGTCCAGTAAAAGCTTGATTTGATATCAAAGATGAACGTAAGTGGTAGAAGAACAAATTCTTACAAGAAGCTGAAACTAGACTCTCTTAAACTCTTCTTTTTCGTTTCTTATTAGTTCCAAGTCGCTGTTTAAATGTTTTGGCATTCTCACGAGTCATAAAGTGTTTAGGACGAATTGTTGACTGTAGCTCAATCTCTGTAGCAAAATCACATATGTTTTCAGTCAAATTTATTTTTAAAAATAGTTAATCAGCAAAGTAAAGTTTAGCCATGAAAAAGTCCAGTTCTGAACTGTGGAGTTATGTACATCAGATGTATTTGAGACCAAGAAATTGGTGATTTGGATTTTGGGGTAAATAAAAGCAGACATTATGCAAGAGCATTCATCTCGGAAGTTAAAAATGTAATCTCTCTCTCTCTCTCTCTCTCTCTCTCTCTCTCTCTCACTCTCCCTCCCTCCCTCCCCCCACACATATTAATTTATGTGTGTGTAATTTTAATGTGATTCTACGGGCCAGTCTCCACATGTTTTTATCTCTGGCGCTAATGATATTCGCAAGTCCTGTGAGAATCATTGAACTTGGTTTGTTTGACTCCAAATAGTTATTATGGATGTTTATCACCTAATTGGTGTCCCAATAGTCTCATCATTCACAAGGAAGCCAGTCTAAAGTAGGCTAAAGTAAACTTAGCATGAACTGAAAAGATCTGGATTTTTTTTTCCTAGCTGTGTGTGGGTTAAAACGAAACATTATGGCAACAAGTATAAAAATCAACATATGGTTATTTTTTTTATTTTACAGGCAGTTTTATTGTCTGCGCATGGTTAGAGCTGCAATAAGTAGGCTAATGTTAAATGATTTACAGTAGTTGCCAGTAGGTTATTTTTAAGGATGTGGACTGATAGCACACAAAAACATAAAGGCTTAATTCCCTGCTGTTCCAGGGCAATTATCCATGCAGTTAGTGAACTATATCTTTGAGGAGTTGTTGTACTAACCACAATGACTTGAAGCTGTGTTTTGCCTATAATGGTCTTCTGAGTCAGATCTGTATTCTTGCTGCTGTCTGATATTTTTTATTGATATATTTTATATTTTGCAACATTGGATACCACGAAGGATACAAAGATGTAATTTGTGTTAAAATACTTGTGAAACTCCCACTACAGTTACTTTTATATTGATTACATGATGTTATTCTCACAATGAATTATTCATAATTCATTGATTCTCCCTACTAAGCTGTCCTTAAAAGCTTGTATTCATTCAGAAGGTCTTGCAGGTTTGTGGAACTGCATTCAAAGACCAGCCACTAGTCATGAGCCTGAAATCACTGAAAACTGAGACAGCATTTGATCACTGGATTTACACAAATCATTTCACTTTTAAGTGTTTTTTCAACATTGCATTGCTAATCAGCTCCTAATGACCACATTAGTTATTATTTGAATTATCACTCATATTAGTGTCTCTGGAAGGCTTTTGTCTTTCAAACACATTAAAATGTACAAATTCATGTCACTTAATATTTACATGCAATGCAGGGAATCCCCAATTTTTTTGGTCAGCTGAACCTGAACTAATATATTTACTTGAAGTACCCCCTGAGATTTTAAGTAAACGAATGAAATGTTTTTTTTTTTTTTTTTTTTAATGATTTGTATTCTTTATTTTTATGATTAAATTATAGCTTTTCATTAAACTCACAAACCCCTGCAGTTCCTAACTTCCTTCACAAACCACCCTGACAAGAATGGAATATATTTTCTTTCTCTTTGCATTTTTATATCCATATGGTACAAGCTTATCCTATTAATGTGATAAACGAGTTATGGCAAAAATAATCAAAACGTAGTCTTAGATTATATTACCTTAAATGTGTAATGTAACGGATTACGTTACTAACTACTAACTGACTATTTGTAAATAGACCCAGCACTGAAGTTGGTTTACATATTGTTTTTAATCCAAAAGCTACCATTAAAATGTTTAATACGGAATTATTGTGATGTTTGATTTCTAAAATAGGTCAAATATTTCGAAGTTAATTTCTTCTGTAGGATGCCGAAATCTTGACATATTTTTTACACCCAGGATTCTCAGGTCAGCCACCAGAGGTCTCTGTCACCTCATCATCAACACATCTGCTCAGATTCCGAGAATCCTCCGAACAACCTTGTAAGTAATCAAACCAGCATTAGCCTATACATGTTTTTCCAATCAAGTTTTTCAGTGAACAGTTTGTTGAACCATTGTTTTTTTACACAGTGAAGATCATATTAATAATCTAAAGAATCCCTTTTCCACTATAAAGAACCTCTTGTACACTGGAAAGTTGTATCCCAGCCAACACACCCATGTGGGGCCCAAACGGGCTGCAAATGGGCTGATATCCGGGGCCCACCTTGGCTACCCAACTGGGAACCCAGCTAATTTTGGCCGCGGTTTCCGTGGTGGCCCCACATGTGTTAGCCCAGATGGGTTGATGATGGGCTCTTGATGGGCTCCATATCGGGCCCATGTGGGTAACCTAGGTAGCACCCATTTAGGGCCTACAGGAGTCTGCCCAGATGGGTTGATGATGGGACCCAGATAGGTCTTATCTAGGGCTCTTATGGGCCACAACGGGTATATATATGGGCTACCATATTTGTCTGTTTGGGTTACCTTATTTTACAGTAAACCCCTAAATACAATCATTACATGTAATCCACTAAACTATACTAAAATGTTAAAGGTATTCAATGAACAGAAACCAGTAGTTCACTTTTAAAGTTACTTTATTAAGCAAGTAGAAGTATCACAAAACAAGAAAAGAAAAAAGTAAAAGATTTAAAACACTTCTAAATCAGCGTTGACATTTTTACAAGATCTGTACGTTGAAACAACATACAGCAGAAATATCTGCCTTTCAACATTATTGTGACAATTAATTAGCATTTCATATTTTTTTTGATATAACAGCTCTTCAGTATATGTTAAAATATAATTATCATTATTAACAATAATAGTTTCAAACCTTTTGCCTTATGTGATTTTGTTTGAATTTACAATTTTGTCTGCTTGCCTAACCGTTTACATTGCATTATTACATTTGTATTCATACACTGTCATGTCATTTGATTAATTAATTAAATAATAATACAGACTGCAAATAAAACTCAATACACCGCTATGTTAACTGTTATTAAACTATTGTTATTGGTTGTTTCGCCGTTTTACTTTGAGCATGATTGGTTAATCTGTCTGTCTTCCAGGGGTGCGTTTCCCGAAAGCATCGTTGGCCAACTATGGTCGCAAGTTCCGTCGTTACCAATAGAGTTCAATGGACATTGCGATGAACTTGCGACCATAGTTGGCCAACGATGCTTTCGGGAAACGCTAATTAATGATAATTATATTTTAACATATACTGAAGAGCTGTTATATCAAAAAAATTATGAAATGCTAATTAATTGTCACAATAATGTTGAAAGGCAGATATTTCTGCTGTATGTTGTTTCAACGTACAGATCTTGTAAAAATGTCAACGCTGATTTAGAAGTGTTTTAAATCTTTTACTTTTTTCTTTTCTTGTTTTGTGATACTTCTACTTGCTTAATAAAGTAACTTTAAAAGTGAACTACTGGTTTCTGTTCATTGAATACCTTTAACATTTTAGTATAGTTTAGTGGATTACATGTAATGATTGTATTTAGGGGTTTACTGTAAAATAAGGTAACCCAAACAGACAAATATGGTAGCCCATATGAAGAGTTCAGATGCAAAAGCCTCTAAATGCCATCTGAAATTTTCTTATAGAATGATCTTTTTTATCAAGCTCGTATATTTAAATTCAATAATTTCACTTAAATGGCAATGAAGATTACCTATTAATTGTCATTTAAGTGAAATTACTGAACTTAAATATACAAGCTTGATAAAAATGATCATTCTTTTAAGAAAATTTCAGATGGCATTTAGAGGTTTTTGCATCTGAACTCTTCATATATATACCCGTTGTGGCCCATAAGAGCCCTAGATAAGACCTATCTGGGTCCCATCATCAACCCATGTGGGCAGATTCCTGTAGGCCCTAAATGGGTGCTACCTAGGTTACCCACATGGGCCCGATATGGAGCCCATCAAGAGCCCATCATCAACCCATCTGGGCAGACTCCTGTATGCCCTAAATGGGTGCTACCTAGGTTACCCACATGGGCCCGATATGGAGCCCATCAAGAGCCCATCATCAACCCATCTGGGCTAACACATGTTGGGCCACCACGGAAACCGCGGCCAAAATTAGCTGGGTTCCCAGTTGGGTAGCCCATGTGGGCCCCGGATATCAGCCCATTTGCAGCCCGTTTGGGCCCCACATGGGTGTGTTAGCTGGGGCAGGCTCTGTCCAGATTGTCCTCTGGTGTCTGCGGATGAATCCACGTTGACCTGGGAAACGTGAATTGGGAAACGTGATGTAAATGTTTGCGCGTGAATCCGTGGCCAACAAAACCAAAATTAGCTGGGTTCCCAGTTGGGTAGCCCAGGTGAGCCCCGGATATCAGCCCATTTGCAGCCCGTTTGGGCCCCACATGTGTTGGCTGGGGATCTTGTAAAAATGTCAACGTTGATTTAGAATGGTTTTTGTTAATCTTTTTCAACAACAAACTGACATTATTTCAACCATATTTCAACGTTGAAGGTCGGTCATGTGCTGGCTGGGTATGTAGCCTACTCATTTCCCATTAGTGAACTGACTAGGTCTCACATAGGGAGCCCATCTGGGTTTGCCCATGTTGGACCTACTTAGTTGACCCAAGTGGGCCCCAGATAAGATGCCCATTTTGAGCCCATATCCACTCTGTCCCCCTGTAGCCCATTTGTAACCCATATGGGCCCCAGATAAGAAGCCCATTTTGAGCCCATGTCCACTCTGTACCCCTGTAGCCCATTTGTAACCCATATGGGCCCCAGATAAGAAGCCCATTTTGAGCCCATGTCCACTCTGTACCCCTGTAGCCCATTTGTAACCCATATGGGCCCCACATAAACGTGTTGGCTGGGATGTTAAAGGTTCTTCATGATGCCAATGAAGAACCTTTATTTTTAAAAGTGCACTTATTTAAATGCCTTTATTTATTACACCCTCCATCTAATATTATTCATAAATAAATGTATCGCACTTTAAAGAAGTGGATTCTACAGCAGAATACACATCTTTAGATATAGATAGGAATGCATATTATCTGCAAATACGTAATTTCATAATTAAATAAGGTAATTGAATGAAATCATTTTCATCATTTTATTTTAAATTAAAATTGCCCAAAACGCCGTTTTATTTGGTTTCCAGTTTTGTGCATACAGCAAACAAACGTGCATTACAGAACTCTGCGACTGTCAGACATGGTTCCCACATTACAGAACTCTGCGACTGTCAGACATGGTTGAAGACGTGGAGCTGGAAACCACTTTTCCATCTACAACCTCTTCCACAACTGTGATGACTTTAGTCCTCGAGGTGGAACTGGAGGTTGTTTTGACACTAGAAAAAAAAAAAAGAAAAACAGTTACAGGACCTTCATTTTTTAGCTCAGAATATAATAATAGTCTGTTCCTGGGAATTTTTAAGACACTTCATTTTGAATGTTTTGGAGCTGAACATCAGAAAATGATGTAAAAGAAATCAACAGATAAACTCACGTGGCTTCTCCGTCCAGCAGTCTCCTGTACTCTGCTATCTCCATCTCCAGTCTGGTCTTGATGTCCAGAAGCATCTGGTACTCGTGACGCTGGCGCTCCAGATCGGCCCGGAGCTGCACGATATTCTCTTCCAGGAAGGTGACCTAGAAGCACAAAAAACGAGTGGTTTCGTTCCTTTTCAGATCTTACATTCTTAAGTTCATTCATAATGTTTTTTTGTGTTCAACAGAGAACAGAAAGTCAAGTTTGCAGTGACATGAGGGTGAGTAAATTGTGATTTTTCTTTTACTACTCACCTGATGTTGGTAGCTTGACAACTTCATGGAATAACGATTCTTTGTTTCAGACAATGTGGCCTCCAAAGATGCTTTCTAAATCGATGATAACATGCACATTCAGAATAAAGAAAAACTAAAATACTAATATAAAGAGTCTTTAGTGATTGTGTATCACTAACCATGGCTGATATGGACTGGAATTCGATTTCCAATGACTGCAATCTGGATTTGACCACATTGACTTCAGAGCGAGTTGTTTTCAAGTCTGTGGTGCTGGTGACAACTTCTTGTTTCAGAGTTTCTGTCTAAAATACAAACAGAGGGACGTTATGTGTGGTGAATTGCTGTCTCACACCATTCTGTCATGAAAAGCACGTTAAAAGACCTGTGTCCCTCCCTGTATATTTTGATAAATCTCACCTTTGTCTTGAACCAGTACTCAAGATCTCTTTGGTTCTTCGCTGTGACTGATTCGTAGTGCTCACGGATTTCTGCCAGGATCTTGGTGAGATCTTCCTGTGGAGCCGCATCAACCTCGACGTGAACCTGTCCGCTCATTTGTGTGCGTGCGGCCAAGAGATCCTAAGAATACGTATGAATCCATATTCATGTCAGTTCAAGTAACCTCACTGATAAATATTGACTTATTTAACAACACTTACACGTATTTTTCACAAATATGTTCGCACATATACCTGGCATATAGTATTAGAGTATAGATTCAGAGTTGAACTGTAATTGACCAATTATTTTATTTTTGCTAGTATAACTTATTCTAACACTACTTTCTCTAAACTACCACACAGAAGCATTATATACCTCCTCATGATTCTTCTTCAAAAAGACCAGCTCCTCCTTCAGCCCTTCGATCTGCATGGTGAGGTCTTTTCTGCTGATGTTGAAGTCATCAAGCACCCTCCTCAGCCCGACAATGTCTGCTTCCACAGACTGACGCATGGCATGCTCGGTTTCATATCTGTCATGCGGCAACATTTTCTTTAGAAACACTCACACTGGATATTACACAATTTACTGCAAGAAGCCCTCCAAACTGAGGTAGAACTCATTTTATACATTCTCACTGTAAAAAGTATGTCATCAATAAGTTATGACAACATTAGTTTTTTACATTGCTTTAACTCATCAAAATAAGATAAGAAACTTAAACATCCAAGTTGATTGTACTCTAAAATTTAAGGCAGCAACTACCTTTCTTTTCTTTCTTTTTTTACAGTTTTAAAACCTTGTTGTAATTCCTATAAATTATTTCAGTGAAAAAAACATTTAACAATTTAAACAATATTTTGTAATTGATATGATCACAGAGATAACATTATTTGTGAAAATTTCATAATATAATAGAAAACATTTGGGGTAAAAATGCTGCTATTTTGCATTTTGAAATATCATGATTTATTTTTGTTTTAATTCAAACTTTTAAGTTTAGTTCAAGGCAAATGGTTAGATAGATAGATAAATCTAATGAGTAGAAATTATGGGATTTTCTGCTGTGATATGACTTGAGATGCAAACTTGAGTTGAATCTGCTTAAAAGACTCACTTCATTCTGAAATCATTCATGGCCAGGCCGGAGTTGTCAATGCTGAGATGGACTCCACCCTTCAAATGAATGGCTGCCTTGATCTGGACATATAAATATATATCATAATATAAACATATGATTTACTTTTTGCCCCGTATTTAGAATATTTCATAGCATGTAACCCTGAAAACCCTAACATACCTTAGTCTGAAGATCCTGTATGGTGACATAGTAGGCGCTGTAATCACGAGCAATAGGAGAGGTTTTACCATCAAGGAACTGACGGATCTTCAGCTCCAGATCAGCGTTGGCCTTCTCCAGTGAGCGAACCTTGACCAGGTAAGCGGCCAGACGGTCATTGAGGCTCTGCATGGTGTGTTTCTCATTGCCAATGAGGCTGCTGTCTGCAGATGCTGACGCGCTGAAACCTCCTACAGAAAAAGAGGATTTGGAGATCCGGACTCCTGATCCTCCTGCGCCGCCGTACACGCTGCCAGACCTCACGGTGCTCATCCGGCTGCTTCCTCCACTCGAAGTGGATACACGCATGGATGAGCCACTGGAGGACTTGTAGCTGCTGCGGGTAGAGTAGGTGGAAGCCATGTTGACCGAGAGTTTCTATCTGCGTCTGTCTGACAGGTCAGTAGATGAAGGAAGGAGAACTCCGGCTTCTTTTATAGAGTGAATTTGAATACAAACACAATACCTGGAATTCCATGCATGTCATCTCAGGACATTTTTTGGAACATCTCCAGCAACCTTAAAGGTCACACCTAAGGTTAATTGTAGGATAAAAAACACTGATACATGTATTTGTGTAGATCATTTTAAGACTTGGTTTTAGACTTTATCCTTTAACGAAATTCTTTGTTTTATGCTTTAAAAACATCGGGGTCAGATATAAAGTTAGCACTTTTATTCAGCAAGGTTGCATTTATTTGAGAATAAAGACATTTATAATGATACAATAAAATTCTATTTCAATTAAATGCTGTTCTTTCTATTCTCCTGAAAAAAATTATCATGGTTTGATGAAGCAGCACAACTGTTTTCAACATTGATAATAATTAGAAATGTTTCTTGAGCAGCAAATCAGCATATTAGAATGATTTTTGAAGGGTCATGTGACACTGAAGACTGGAGTAATGATGCTGAAAATTCAGCTTTGATCACAGAAATAAATAAGTTTAAAATATATTCACATAGAAAACAGATTGAAATCATTTTTTTATTCATTAATTATATATATATTGCATTAAATTAATACAAATAAACAATAACACAGGATGGTGTTGCTATCAACTTTTACTTAAAAATTGTTGTAGTTTACCATAGACACTTTCTCCCCTTTTTTCTTTGATAGTTTTCTTTTCTATACATCATTTTCTTGGTTATTTAGCTGTTGTTTCAAAGGCTGCCAAAATACAGACAACATTTTAGAAATGCAAATCCTGTGTAGAGAATCCAGTAGCACTGCAATCATCATGAAAAGATATGCTTTAAACATGTGAGTTTAAAGACCTCAACAGTTGTACCATGAAAATGAATTCAGCTTACTGACCGAACCACGTTTTTTTTTAGGGCTGGGCTGGGCTGGGCTGACATTTCTGCGGATGATGTGTTTGACATTTGTGGCTTCTTATATGTAAAGCAGCATTATCATGGAAAGGTGAGGTTTATGAGAAGCAAGTTCATCAGAATTATAACCAGATATGTTTCCACTTGTCATTTTAGCAGCAATTTAAACACTTATTTAATTCCAGTTTGACCTTTTAGTTTCTTTACAACATAGCAGGAGAGATTAGTGAAGACTCAGTCTGCAATGCTAACTGCTTTATCGTGCACTGACCCAACACTAACCCTATACTAACTTATCTTATCATCTTTTCTTATGAATGTTTACTCTCACTTCCATTATTTGTTCACATTCATATGTATTCATTCAGCAGATGCAGTCATCTGAAGTCTGTTGCTAAACCAGCCCATCAAGTGTTGAAACTTTTTTACATAGTTGCATTTCTGAGGTTTTGCATACCTAGTTAAAGATTATAAAGGTTTCTAAGATTTTGAGTAATGATATGAGAAATAATTATCACCTGTATTTATTTGAGGATGTGATTGAATTGTATTGGATATGTTTAATTGTGTGCATTTGTAATACCCTCTTTGCATTTGTTTTTTTTCACTTTAACTTAAGATGAACATTTCAAAATTGCACCCATATACATTAGATGACAGAAGAACCACACACATTTTGTCCATAATATGTTTTTATTGTTGTAAATGCTCACTGACTACCACCACATGACAGTTTGATATGTAGGAGCTACAGGTGTATTCTCCAACTGACATGACTCTGGTGTGCTTTACTTAACAAGTGATGTTGAAGAGGAAGAAATCACCTTCCCATCAACCACCTCTTCCACAACAGTGATCACTGCTGTTTTAGTGGTAGAGATGGAGCTGGAGGAGGAGTTGGCTAAGATTGCGAAGCTGTTGGGAGACAAAAATACGCAACCAGTTAAACCTGAAATGCCCAATTTGTACCACCTATCTATCTATCCATCCATCCATCTAGACTAGAGTATCTATCTGTCTATGTACGTAGAGTATCTATCTATCTATTGCAGGAAAAGAATGTGTGTTTTTCAGTCTGCATGTATGCAAGCATAGCAGAGCATGTTCTTGTAGATGTCTATATGAACATGGTCTGTGATTTACCTGCCGCTGGCCTCTGCATCCAGCAGTCTCCTGTACTCTGCGATCTCCATCTCCAGTCTGGTCTTGATGTCCAGAAGCATCTGGTACTCCTGACGCTGGCGCTCCAGATCCGCCCGGAGCTGCACCAGTTGGCCCTCCATTCCACCCACCTACAAGCCCGGTGGGAGAAGACAGAACTTTTAACCCCAACACAGGTCATTTTAAAGCCTTATTAATGAGCTGGCTACAGTAAGAGTAATGTGTGTAAGATTTATGAGATTCTTAGTCTTACTCTTAGGAGCTCTTACCTGTGCCTGGTAGCCGTATAGCTGCTGGGAATAGCGATTCTCAGTCTCACTCAGAGTGCTTTCCAAAGATGATTTCTGGGAGGTAGGGATAATGAGAAAAACATGTTAGCAATGTAAATTTCTTTAAACTTTGATAACCAGAAAGTGTACAAATACTTTTTTGTCTTACTTTTGAATTGTTTTATATACATTTTTATTATGTTGAAATAATTTCCTTAGTGCTTAGTTAAATACCATGAAGCTATCAAGCCACACCCTAGCAACCATATAGAGCACCATAGCAACAAGTTCCATAGACTTCCATTGAAAGAGGTCAAAGGGATATCTTTGGATATAAGTGTCATAGAAACATGAGTGCGGGCTCATTTGACTCGGGGCAGTAAACAGTCAATCACGAATCACCTTCAGCACTTCCTAGCCATGCCCTAGCAACCATTGTCGAGCACCCTAGCAAACCCAAACCGAGATATCTTCAAATCCAAATGTCAGAGGGATTGCAGTTGGTTTATATCATTCATTCTGACAAGCAGCCTTTGGAGTATCATCATTGGCAGCTATCAAGCCACCCCCTAGCAATCAAACAGAACTCTAGCAACCGTTTAGCAAGACCTATATCTCTGCATCAGAACCTTGTAGATACATGGAGGTTGGCTCCTTTGACTAATGCTAGCAAACAAGACTTTTGAGGAGGACAGGACATTAGGACAGTCTGAGGAGGCTACAGCTGAGGTCGGTCATAGGTACACCATCAACACCTTCGATCTGGGCATGTGCATGAAGGCTCTGTCACTTGTCTGGAAGTTCAGGGAGAAGTACAAGCACCACCTAGTCCTCCCAGGGCAGTTCCATACGGCCATGAATTACCTCAGCATGTTCACTAACCATAAGTGGCATGGTTTAGGCTATATTAAGACCGTTCTTGAGGCTCAGCTGGTCACAAGTGGCTGCCTGAAGATTGTGCTCCAATACCCTCTTATGCTTCAAGACCATCTGTGAAGCACTGGAGTGGCTGCTGCTGAGTTCATTGAGGAGGAGAGTGTCCAGCTCACTCCTGAGGCTCTGCTCAACCTCACCAAGTCGTGTGACCGACAGAACCTTGACCCTGTTCTTCAAGATGACTCCACCCTCAACATCATCAGGTATTATATGGAGTATCAAGACAAGGTCTGCAACAGTCATCTTGGCAAGACAGCAGTGTTCTGGCTGTCTGTCACGGACCACGGGCGGCTCGTTTTCATGCTACTCTTTTCTGTGAATACCAACAACCTGGCGCTCTTCCATAAGTGCAGTGGGAACATGGCGGACTTGTTCTTCGCAGTTTGCTGGCTACCATCGCAGTGTTTTCCGCCAACTGGCAACAATGGTGTTGGAAATACCATTGGTTAAATTGGCAGTGGGTGGGATCACACAGACCAAAACAAAAACAGATATTCCGACACAGAATGCACATTTCAAATTAAAATTACTGGCTGTAACATTGTTTTTCAGAGAAACAAGTATTTGAAGCATGTGTCCTACATCTCTGCAAACATACTATGGTATTTTTATGCTTCAGTACAGGCAAAAAAATTACATAGAGCAAATTTAAATGTGACTAATGTGTCTAAATAGTTTTTGGGCGCACTGTACATTTCTTGAACACATACTCACCGTGGAAATGAGGGACTGAAGCTCAATCTCCAGTGACTGTACTGTGCTCTTCACTGTGTTGACCTCAGTTTTCGATGTCTGCAAGGTCTCTGTGCTTGCTACAACCTCTTGTTTCATGGTCTCAGACTGCAAAATAAGTATTTATTTATTTATTTTTTATTTAATGCATGTATAAACCCAATATTGAGGTAGTTGTGCTAATGTTTATGGCACATACATACTACTCACCATAATAAGTCTTTTTCTTTTTTTTGTGCAAGATCTGATCAGTTATCAAAATTTAGTTTTAACCTCACTATTGATGTTTTGCTTTCCTTTCATCAACTATTATTTGGACCAACTTTGTTATTTTATTTCCAACATTTTTGAGCTTGGCCCATGACTTTATGGGTGTTGTACTTCTCATACAGAGTCAAGAACTGGACTTAACCAAACCTTCTGCTGGAACCAGCCTTCAAGCTCTCTCTGGCTCTTGGCTACAACGGTCTCGTAGAGTTCACGCATCTCAGCTAGAATTTTGGTGAGGTCTTCCTGTGGTGCGGCATCAACTTCCACGTTGATCTGTCCACTCATCTGGTCACGTGAGGTTAAGAGGTCCTGAAGATACATGATATATCATTTTCAGATGTCCATTTCAAAATATCTTCCCATCATCACCTGTTTATTCTTGTCTTTAAAAGTCATGGTATGGAAATATGTTACAAAACAGTGACATCTTGAGCTTAAGGCTATAAAGCACCTGTGTCTTGACCCCCTGTCTAAAACGTGTAACTGGAATAGTTTTTGGCTTAAATCTTGTGTTTTGCTCTGCTCCATTATGAACAGCCTAAAGTGTTTTGAAATGATTTACTACCTCCTCGTGATTCTTCTTCATGTAGACCAGCTCCTCTTTGAGCCCATCGATCTGCAGATTGAGGTCTTTATTGTTCATGTTGAGCTCGCTAAGAACACTCTTTAACCCCGCGATGTCGGCCTCCACAGACTGACGCATTGCCAGCTCGTTCTCATATCTGTCAAATAAAAGGAAACATTATTAAAAGAACATTATTTTATCAACATCAAGATTTTACGTAAAAATCCATAGTTTACTGCTATACTAGTTCATACTATACTTGTTCAAAATAGTTTACAAGTTCATTTTAAATGGCATTTTAATGTGACAAATAGATTATTAAACTATTTTAAAATGTGGGCAGCTTTTGTCACAGAGATGAACATACAAATTACCCAAAAGCAGATTTACAAATGACTTGCACTGCAGTTATTTGTTGTTGTTTTTCTAGAATGTGTGCTTTTACACAGCATATATTCTATATGATTTATTTATTTAATAAAAAATAAATATAATTACTTCATTCTGAAATCATCTGCAGCCAAGCTAGCATTGTCAATGCTGAGGTGGACTGTGTTCTTTACCTGCATGGCATCCAAGATCTGAGAACAAAACCGAAGAAAAGTAAAACAATTTTTGATTTTGTTTTGTTTGCATGTTGTATATGGAATTAAGATGATTAGGTTATGCCATTTTCTTATAGCAGTAACCGCAAAGAATCTACCTAGCTAGACTTACTTTAGCCTGGAGGTCACTGGTAGTAGCCTCAAAGGCTGAGTAGTTACGAGCACTGCCAGAAGGAGAGATTCTGCTCTCAAGGAATTGGCGTATCTTCAACTCAAAGTCAGCATTGGCCTTTTCAAGGGAGCGGACCTTCTCTAGGTAAGTAGCCAGACGATCGTTAAGATTCTGCAACGTGAACTTCTCATTGCCAATGATGCTGTCATCTGCTCCTCCAGAGACACTGAATCCTCCCCATGCTGCAGCACCAAATCCCCCACCGAATCCTCCACCAGCACCAAATCCCCCACCGAATCCTCCACCAGCACCTCCTGCAGCACCAAACCCGCCTCCAAATCCACTTCCTGACCCTGCTGCGGACATGGAACGAGAGACACTGGAGATCCGGACCCCTGAACCCCCTGCACCCCCGTACACGCTGCCAGCCCTCATGGCGCTGATGCGGCCAGCTCCACCTCCTCCACCTGAACCGGAGAATCGTGAGGAGCTCATTGAGGACCTGCTGGAAACAAAGCTGCCACTGGAGAAGGTGGTAGCCATGTGGACGGTGGTTTGTGGTCTTACTCTGCTCTGCCTGGAGAGTGAGTACAGTGGAGAAACTCTGGGTCCTTTTATGTGCTGGTGAAGCTGGCAAGGAAAGACTTGGTAACCTTATTTCCATCAAAAACTTGCTGACACAGGCATTATGTCAGCTTAAATCATCTTAAAGTGAAAAGTGATGCTAAAACAAAATTGGTTGATTGATAATCCCCTCAAGTAAGTGAGATAGACGCTTACATTCCCCCTCTAAACTTTCTCAGATGAGACCTCTGAACATGTTCAGACATTTGTGGACATTTTTCACTGCTGATTTGTGACCCTGTACCACAAAACCAGTCACAATGGGCTTTTTTTTTTTTTAAATTGAGATTTATACATTTATCTAAAAGCTGGATAGGACAATATTTGGCCGAGATACAACTATTTGAAAATCTGGAATCTGAGGGTGCAAAAATTGCCTTTAAAATTGTCCATTTATGTTTGTGATTGTGCTGCATCCACTCACAAAAATATATATTTTTATATATTTACAGTAGGACATTTGCTAAATATCTTCATGGAACATGATCATTACTTAAAATATCCTAATGATTTTTACATCAGTTCACCAAAAAATGCAAATTCTGTCATCATTTACTCACCCTCAAGTTGTTCCAAACCGGTATGAGTTATTCTGCTGAACACAAAAGAAGATTTTTGAAGAATGTCGGTAACTAAACAGTTGGTGGGCCCCATTGACTTCCAGAGTATAGAAAAAAAATACTATGAAAGTCTCTGGGGCCCATCAATGCCTCCCAAACATTCTAAACTATCTCCATCAGATGATGAACCTGTAACAATGACTTTGCTCTCGCAGCTACTTGAGCAGCAGAAGGAGTTTTACAAAGAAATGTTACAACAGCAACAAGAAAACTTTAAATGCTTTGTCCAAATGATAATTGAAAGTACAAACAAGCGACTGGATGATGTTATCCGGGATCTGCAGGGGGTAAAAACAAGTCTGGAATTCACTCAAGCAAATGTGGATGTAATGAACAAGGAGCATAAGACCGTGGAAATACAGATAAAAGGACTTGAAAATGAACTTAGAAAATCAAAGGAGGAATTAAACAAAATGCCGACAGTGGATTATATGGAGAAACTGGATTACATTGATAACCAACACAGAAGAAATAACATCTTAGTGGATGGGATTCCAGATATAAAGGGAGAAAATTGGATTGAATCTGAAAGAAAAGTCAGAACCATCTTGGAAACTAACATGGGTCTAGATGCCAAGATCATTGAATTTGAGCGTGCCCATAGAGTTGGCCACTACCAAGAAGGAGGTAGGCCTAGACAGGTAATTATTAAACTTCTGCGCTTTAAAGACAAACAGACCATTCTTTCATGTGCAAAGAAATTAAAAGGCACCAACATTTTCATAAATGAAGACTTTTCAGAAGCGGTACAGATAAAGCGGAGAGAACTTCTCCCCGAGCTGAAGGCTGCACGTAGCAGGGGAGAAATAGCTAGTTTAAGGTATGACAAGCTCATTATCAAAACCAGGAGTGGAAATGTGCTAACAACAGGCTGTTAATTACTTTATTTGTACTATTTTCTTTTATTTTGGAATGTTTGCTAAATTTTTTTCATTAATCAGTCATACGTCCAGGTCAAACTCCTGAAACTTTGGTCCATTGTTCTGGTGTACAATGTTTGAACACTTGTCCAGTTGATAGTTCTAATTTGGACAGCCAGATCTTCAAGCCTTTTGATTCCTCTGTTTTTGATCCTTACAATGGTGATATTGATCCTGATCAAAATTTCTTTTCTTCATTTGATGTTTCCAGCCTCTGTCTTCGTTATAATGAAACCCAGTTTAATGACTTATGTACTTCTATGTCTGGTGATATTTTTTCTACTTTTCATTTGAATATTAGAAGTCTTCCGAGTAATTATGATAATTTCATCCATTATTTATCTTCACTTAGGCATAATTTTTCTGTTATAGCCTTATCTGAAACATGGCTCACGGAGGACTCTAAAGAAATGTTTAAAATACCAAAGTATAAATCAGTTCATCGTGTTAGAGTAAACAGATCTGGGGGAGGGGTATCTTTGTTTTTTGAGGAAAATTATGACTTTAAAATTAGGGAAGACCTCATTCTAAAAACAGTTCAGGATGATGTGGAGTCCCTTTTTTGGAGCTTATTAGTGCTTCTCATGAAAAGAATATTATTGTTGGGGTTGTCTATCGGCCACCTCATTCTATTATCAAAGATTTCAATGAAAGTTTGCTTTGTTCACTTGAGCGTGTTAACAATGAGAATAAGCCTTGTTATATACTGGGGGATTTTAATTTGAATCTCCTTAACTATGATACAGACACTCTCACAGGGGACTTTCTAAATGTTCTTTATTCTAGTTATTTTTTTCCTCTCATCCATAAAGCTACCCGAGTCAAAGAAAAATCTGCAACTTTGATAGATAACATTTTATGTAACTCTTTAGGTAAAGAAATGAAATCTGGGATTCTGTATTCTGATTTGTCTGACCATCTCCCTATATTTCAGTTATCTGTGACTAGAGCAAATGGATACAAGAATACAAACCAAGTATTGTTTATAAGAAATATGAGCGATGTAAATATCTGTAAGTTCAAGGATAGGCTTGACAATACTTCATGGGATGACCTATATGAGGAGAGAAATGCAAATTTAGCATATCAAAAGTTTATGAGTATTATTTCCATTAATTTCAATGAATGTTTCCTTATGGGTAAATTGTCCAAAAAACAGACCACAGCTCTAAATAGACCTTGGTTTACAGTTGAACTAAGGAAACTGTTAAAGAAAAAGAATAAATTGTACAAAAAGTATGTTTCAAATCGTACTCCACTTATTTATGCTGTTTATAAATCAGCAAGAAATAAATATACAAGCTCAATTAGGTCTGCGAAAAAAAAGTATTTTAGTAATGCATTTCTTAAGTGTTCAAATAATGTTAAATCTACATGGAAAGTAGTGAATCAATTGCTTCAAAAAGAAAAGGTTACCAATGATTTACCCTCTGTTTTTCAGAATGGTGACGACTATTTAAGTAATCCAAAGGAAATAGCTGAACATTTTAATAATTTTTTTGTCAGTATAGGTCCGAAATTAGCCAAGTTAATTCCAGATAGTGATGGAAATCCTTTGGATTTTATCCATCGGACATTTCCTGTTATGTCTTCATTCAAACCTATTGATGGCCATGAAGTAAGTGACATCATTGATCAGTTAAAACCAACCGCAGCGGGTCATGACAACATTTCAGCATACCTTGTTAAACAGGTGAAGCAATCCATTCTACAACCACTTTCTCATATTATGTCTTTGTCTTTAGAAACAGGAGTTGTGCCAGATGATTTCAAAGTTGCCAAAGTCTTTCCCTTGTTTAAAGCTGGTGATCCTTGTTGTTTTACTAATTATAGACCCATTTCTATTTTGCCATGTTTCTCTAAAATATTAGAAAAAATCATACATAAAAGGATAATTTCTCATTTAGATTCCTATATGATTCTTTATAACCACCAGTATGGCTTTCGAAAAAATCATTCAACTTATATGGCTTTACTTCATCTTATTGATAAGGTTATTTCTGCACTTGAAAATAATGAGTTTACCTGCAGTATATTTTTGGATTTTTCAAAAGCATTTGATACAATAAATCACAATATCCTCCTTGCTAAATTATATAAATATGGTTTCCAAGATATCACCTATAAATGGTTATCAAGTTATGTTTCAAATAGAGCACAGTTTGTTTCTTTTAAGGGTTATTTTTCCAATAAAGCTAAACTAAAATGTGGGGTCCCACAGGGGTCTATTCTTGGACCACTGTTGTTCCTCATTTATATAAATGATATGTTTAGTGTTTCGGATGTGCTTTCCCCCATCATGTTTGCGGATGATACAACCCTTGTTCTTTCACATTCACATTTTAGTACGTTAATGAGCAATGCAAATGTTGGCTTAGTTGCTTACACTGCTTGGTTCACGTTAAATAAATTATCTTTAAATATTAAGAAATGTAATTTTGTTATTTTTAGTGGTAAAAAAACATATAACAAAGAACTAGCGCAAATTAAAATTGGGCCTGCTGAGATGCTTCACTTAACAACAACAACATTTTTAGGAGTTATTATTGATGAAGGTTTGAGTTGGAGAGGACACATAGACTATGTTTGTGGCAAAATTAACAAGTCAATTGGTATAATAAGGAGGATTAGTCATCTTGTTACTCCAAAATGTCTCCGTACCCTATATTACAGTTTAATTTATCCGTATTTGTCATATTCTAACATGGTGTGGGGGAGCACATTTCCTACAAAGCTACATAAAATTTTAATTCTCCAGAAACGGTTTGTCAGGATAGCGGCTCGTTCAGGTTCCCACACATCTTCAGCTATGTTATTTAAGAAACTGCAGATTTTTTCAATTTTTGACATTAACACCTTCCAAATATGTGTTTTCATGTATAAATTATTTTCATCGGAAGGAAAGATTCCTGGTCAGTTCATGTTATACTTTAAAGCTAACTCAGCTGTTCATGCCCATAATACCAGGCAGGTAATGGATCTCCATCCTCCAAACTTTACCACATGTAGAGGCCAATTTTCAATAAGATTTAAAGGTACACAGATATGGAATAGATTTTCTCATGTGGCGAGACAATGCACCTCAATAGAGAGCTTTAAAAGAGTTTTAAGAGGTCTGCTGATGAACTAGTTTTGTGCATTTGGTTGATTCTATATTTTTCATTGTATTTTCATTTTACTGAGAAATGCTTGTTGTTTTATCACCAGTATTATCATGACATGATATTTGTTTGTGTTTTTTATTTTTTTTTATTTTTTTTTATTTTTTTATGTTTTTTTTTTATATATATATATTTTTTTTTTATTAATGTTTGTATGAGTTGTATTATATTGTGTTTGCATTCTTTGGTTATTTTTTATCTTTCTTTGGTGGAGGCTTTAGATAAGCCATACTGGCTTTTTTGCCTTCTCCGGCACTGTATATGCATCAGTATGTCCTTGGTGTTGTATTTTCTTTTAATTTGTGCAAAATAAAAGGAAACTAAAAGGAAACTCTTTGGTTACCGACATTCTTCAAAATTTCTTATTTTGTGTTCAGCAGAAGAAAGAAACTCAAACAGGTTTGGAACAACTTGAGGGTGAGTAAATGATGACAGAATCCCAACCATCCCTTTAAAGGCTAAATAACTCAATAAAATTATACTCTCATTTAAAATTGTACTGCTTGTGAAGTTGTTACTTTAAAATCTGAGCCACAAAAAGCGCACTGCAGAATTTGAACACCAGCTGCATCATACAAGTGATGTAACCATGTAAGAAGAAGCGATTTCAGAGACAATTCTAATCTCATTGACAACTAGATGTACCGCATGGCGGTACAAAATATGACCGCCGCTCAGGCCTGCACTGGCTTTCCACAAAAATAAATGACGTGGAGCAATTTGGCTGTATTGCGTGTTTATGTATATAAGTTGTATATTTTAAAAGACTGTCTGGAGTATTCCTGTGGATCATAGATAATTTAGAGTTTTGTAATTATTTGCCATTACTATTTAAGTTTTATATCAAAAGTCATTAGTTTAGACACTTAACATCCATAATGTGAAAACGTCACATCCATAACAGTGGTTTTCCCTACATAATGTATTACAAAAATGAGTTTCAAAAACACACTTATTGTGTTCAAGCAAGTCTTTTTCATGCTACATCGGCAATTTGTTTAATAATTCACAGAGTTTGTAGGACACTTGTAAAGTGTGTGTATTTCATGTTATGTCCATAACGCTGATAAAATGTATTCATAGGATGTAAAATATTATATGAAATGTGAGGATTTTTCAAGAATCAGAGGACAGAGGTTACATTAAAAGTTATGTAAATTAATTCACTGATACTAATTTTTTCTATGTTTAAGGCATTGTATCTACCAATATAAGTCCAACTGTCACATCCATAATGCTGAAACTGTTGTATAATAAAAGGGAAGAACAAATAAATATGAAAAATCTGTGATTTTTTTTTCAAAGGACCCTCCCATTCAATTTCTACAAACCTCTACCAAACGGTTGAGGTGCCTGTTGATGGTAATCTAAAACAGTTATCTGACTTTGGCATGGGTTTGTTGTGTTTTACTGAAATAAAAAAACATTTTTTCCCCAAAAAAGTGGTTTTATCTTGTAGCCCTGGTCCCAGAGTTTTAAAAAAACAATGTTAACAAAATTAAACTCATTCCCACTGTACCTAGTAGAACACTTAAGTAAATGTCCCATTGAAATTAATGGGATTTTATGGATTTAGGTGAAGAAAGTGTACACATAATACATTTTGGTCTGTACCATGAAGAGAAAACTGATTCAACAATATAAACTATATATTTTCTGAAAGCGTAGACTCTGAGGATGTGATCTAACATGGCATGAAACATGTCCCACCTACCTCATTAGTATACTGCCCAAGCATAACACATTGGGTATTGGTAAATCGGGTATATGGCTGATACCTAAAAAAAGTAGTAGTATGTGCATGTCTGTCTGTGTGTGTGTGTGTGTATGTGTGTGTGTGTATGTGTGTGTGTTTGTGTATGTGTGTGTCTGTGTGTGTGTGTGTGTGTGTCTGTGCGTGTATGTATGCGTGCGTACATGTGTGTGCGCGTGTGTGTTTGTGTGAGTGTGTCTGTGCATGTGGATGTCAGTGTGTGTGCATGCTTGCGTTTGTTTGTATTCCTGCATGTGTGTGTGTGACAGTATCATCCTAAACCAGCAACCCTTCGCTCAACACCACCATCTACAGGCCGATGAGTGTACAGTCACTAAATGTGCACATAAATGAATTTATTTTATACCCCTCCATGGATGAAATTCTACAAAACTTAGCATACCCCCAGAGGATGTCAAGTTAATCATACACATGAAATATGGTGCAGTTCTGAACATCTCAACTGAAGATAGAGGCGATTAAAGCAGAATAATATTGCATTTTCATTTTTTATGGGAAGGGGCGCAAATCACAAATGAGTGGGTTGGGGGGTTGGGGGGTTGGGGGGTTGGGGGGGGGGGGGGGGGGGGGTGGCCCCCGGGGACCAAACCAAATTTTTCCGTAAAAGTCTAGTGGGGCTACATGCCCACCAAATTTCATGTTCCCCGGTGTTTCGGTGTCCCTGGTATCGTTGACGAAAAATTCAGTAGATGACGGAAAAAAAAAAAATATATACTTTGACAATCCCTATGTGACCGCTTTAATTATGTAACGGTTTTACTATATATGGGCACTAAGAGGTAAAAGTGAACTGTTTGAACCTTCTCATGTTTGAGCATGTAGCAGGATGTTTCCCACCACGTTTTTAAACATATCAAATTCCTCCCTTAGGCTGTTGAGCTCAGGGCAGAACTCTGCATAAAAAGAGATTCATGAAACATTTTGTAGAGGACAAGCAGTTTGGAGAATGAATGGATTATTTAATATAATAAAAATATCTGAATGAACATTTGATTGATGAGTTTTAAGTTTTAAAACTCCAAATCAGATTGTCAGTAATTATAATACTATAAATTATTATCCTAATCTTATTTACACAATTTTGCTGTTTATTAATCAACACAGAAAATGTTACCCAGTTTTAGATGTTAGAATTCAGCATGCTTGAGCTGCAGAAATTTACAGTAGTATTTGACATCTCCCTATTTTGCTTATATTCAAAGAGTCTCACAAAAAAACCCTGAAAGAAAACAAATTAATTCTCCATTGTATACCCAACAATGTTCATTGTCAAAATGCTATAGTAAAAAGTTTAAAATGGTATGTATGATGAGTGTATGTATGATGATTAAAATTGATGTAATTCAATGTTTTAAACAATGGTAGCCTACTAGTCTTATTTTTTCATAAGTCACCAATGGAAGATGTATTACAATGAATAATTGTTCATCAATTTTGTCATTAATTCACCTTAAAGCAACATGTTTTCGATGCCACCTTTCTTAAAAAGGAAAATGCAAGGTTCTATAAATTTTAGAAGATAAATCTCAGTCGTACAAAAACTTAAATCTAACGGTGTTAAAAGAAAAGGTATAGGCTATGTCCTCTGATGCAAACGAGTCACCTTAACAAGAAATTCGGTTATTTGAATCCCAGGATTTTTTTTATTAAATATTAAGTAAAATATTAAGTAAAATATTAACAATATTTAGTACAATTTCTTGGAAATGTAAACTTGATGTACAAACAATGTTTGTTTGTCGGCGTCGATTGCGTGCTCAACCACAAGAGCGCGCGCGCGTGACAAGTATGGCGCGGTTTTCTGAAGGAGAGTCAGAGAATCAGAGGTGAGACACTTTACTTCACTCACAACACAACCACACATTATATAACGTTTATGACCAGATGTGGAATATCATAATATTAATAATAACGTTATAATCTATAATTGAAAACCAGTATACCTAGAGTAGGCCAACTAGAAATGTTTCCCTAAGTTAAAATGACTTGGTAACAAATAACAACAACAGTTCAGTAGTAACAGATTTTTAAAAATCCGTCAAAAGACAGTGGTTTCAGATAAAGTGTGTAGAGATATTCTACATTTGGCTGAGTTTGACGACTGCTGCGGATAAAACAATATTCAGAATCCAAACGCTAAAGATGATGGTCTCATCCACACTGAAGTAGCTACAACAATAATCATTATCAATAATAATAATAAATACTTACTGTAGTTGACTGAAGTCATCTTCCCAGAGCATTTACCTTACAATTGGATTTGCAATTTTACAATGATGTGTAGAAATGTGTCTACATTGTTACATTCACAGTACTTAAATGTTTACTTTAAGTAGGCGTACTGACAGGGGCTTATTTATTTAGAGTGGTGGTCTTAGCTCTTTTGGTGCCATAAACGAGATAACATATTTGGATCCATCTGTCAACTTTGTGTTGTAACCTCACCCTTTACCCATGGCATAATAAATTGTGAATGACCCAATAGCATAAGACTGGTCAAAACTGGTTGATTGATGTCCTCAAGTAAGTAAGAAAGATAGACGCTTGCATTCCCTTTCTGAACTTTTCTCAGATTAGAGCTCTGTACATGTTCAGACATCTGTGGACTTTTTTCCACAGCTGCTTTTACTATCATTTGTCATGTTTTTGACTTCACATACTCAATCTCAGTGATGCATAAATGCGTTCAAATTGTTGAGGGCGTGCCAGAGAGAGATTTATTTAGTTATTTCAGGACTGGTCATATATGTAAAACAGTTTGCTTATATTTGTAAATGGATATATTTATTAAAAGATAATGTCCTTGTCCTTTGCAGCAAAGTGAACTTTAGCCTGATTTAATGTATGCAATTTAATGCATCGGCAGCTTATTGATGTTTAAATATTTGTATTGGTAATTGAGAACAGCCATGTAATCAGGTCTTTGAGTTAGTTGTTATTTCTTTTTTCTAATTCTAATGTTTTATACCACACCAAGGCTAATACTAGCTGATCTGTTTTTGTTTTTTATTTAAATGCATTTTGCCTACATTTTCACATTGACTCAATATGGCATCAAAACAAAACTAAAGAAAATCAGACAAACACAAGAAATTCTCAGTTAGACCACTTTATTGGTATTTTTTTTAAATCACTCTGTGGTAGATTGTTGCTGCTCAAGAGCTCTTTTGAGACGAGGTCTCGCTGGTAGCCTGGGAAGTTGAGCTGACCACTTTGCCGTCCACCACCTCTTCCACAATGGTTACCACTTTGCGTGTAGTTGTGCTTGAGCTTGAGCTTTTGCTTGAGCTTGTGCTTGAGAGGCTGCAGAGGTAGAAACACAGTCAATTACATTACTGAAATGCTAGGCAGATATTTCCATCCCACTTTAATTTTGTTTGTTGAAATAAGTCACCACTACTCACTGAAAAATGTTGACACTACTGTTTATTCTAAACGCAGTTCTTTAGAGATTTTGTGTTGTAGATGTCTCACCTAACAGCCTCTCCATCCAGCAGTCTTCTGTACTCTGCGATCTCCATCTCCAGTCTGGCCTTGATGTCCAGAAGCATCTTATACTCTTGACCTTGGCGCTCCAGATCGGCACGAAGTTGCACCAGTTGCTCTTCCATGCTGGTCACCTGGAACTGGTAGCCGGACAACATGGAGCCGTAGCGGGCCTGCGTTTCTGCCAAAGTGCTTTCCAGTGACGATTTCTGTTGGGGGGTAAATTAATCATTCAGTGTTTTGCACATGTTTTGTGATGACAGAACTTTAAAGGATTCATTTCTCCTTGCTTACCATACTGAGTTGAGACTGCAGCTCGATTTCAAGACTCTGGAGTGTGCGTTTAACCTCTGTGATTTCAGATCGGGATGTTGTAAGGGTTTCTGTGCTAACAACAACTTCCTTGTTAAGGGCTTCGCTCTATGAAAGACAATCCATAGCAAAGCAGTCAGGTAAGTCTGTTGGTTTTGATTATAATGCTGCCCTTTCTTTAAAAACATCAGATTTTTACCTTGGTCTGGAACCAAGCCTCAAGATCCTTGCGATTCTTGTTAGCAACAGCTTCATAATGCTCACGGATTTCAGCCATGATCTTTGTCAGGTCTTCCTGTGGTGCTGCGTCAACCTCAACATTGACCTGTCCAGTCATCTGGGCACGTGCTGCCAAGAGTTCCTAAAGATGCGATATCAAACCACTGAGCATTTGCTTCATTTAAAGGAATCACTTATTTATCAAAGAGTGTGAACCAACATACCTCCTCATGGTTCTTCTTGAGGAAGATCAGCTCTTCTCTCAGCCCCTCAATCTGCATCTCCAGATCAGATCTGGCCATTGTCAGCTCATCCAGCACCCTTCTCAGCCCAGCAATATCTGCCTCTACAGACTGCCTCATGCTCAGCTCATTCTCATATCTGCACAAAAAAGTAACTGATATAAATGCTTTTGATCTTTTATAGATGTTGGAAGTGCTGTTTGTTTATTCTCTTACTTGACTCTGAAGTCATCTGCAGCCAGCTTGGCATTGTCAATGCTCAAGTAGATGCCTCCGTTTAGACCAGTAGCATGCAGAATCTTCAAGTGGAAAAATGAATAAATAAAGTCAAATTTAGATATCTCTTGAAGTTACCTACTTGAGAAATATGGTATTTTTTCCCATGCATTCTGAATATATGCTTTGCAAATGAGAAAACATGGGATATTGAAATTGGATAGTTTTTATCTGGGTAGGTTAATGATTGACTTGAATTAGATGTTCTGTAGTTATGTCACGTACCTTGGCCTGAAGGTCACTGATAGTAGCGTAATAGGCACTGTAGTCCCGAGAAGAGGGGGACGTCTTGCTCTCCAGGAACTGGCGGATCTTCAGCTCAAACTCAGCATTAGCCTTCTCAAGGGTGCGCACCTTCTCCAGGTAGGTGGCCAGACGGTCATTGAGGTTTTGCATGGTGGCTTTCTCATTTGCAGACACATCAACAGCATCAGCCAGGTTGAAACCAGCACCACCTCCAAAGCCAGCACCACCTCCAAAGCCAGCACCCCCTCCAAAGCCAGCACCTCCAGCAGAGAAGGAACGAGAAGCAGAGGCACTGGAGATACGGACGCCGGTTCCTCCTGCTCCCCCATACACACTACCGGCACGCATTGCTGAGACACGACCAGCTCCGCCACCAAAGCCAGAGAAGTGAGAAGATCCTCCTGAGGACGTGTAGCTGCGGGTGGATGAAGAAGACATCATTTTGAAGGAGGCTTGCTGTTGTTCTCTATTCTGGAGAATGAGCGAGTTTGGAGAATGAGCGAGCGGATGAGTGAGGAGAAGACGACCCTTGCTCCCTTTATGCGGACAGATGGGGGAGGGACTAGATGGATGGATTTGCCTATAAGGTGGGGGAGCGTGAAACTATTTGCCCATTGCCCGAGGTAGCAGGCGTGGCTGAAGACAGCTTTGCATGGTATGATAATATATAACAGTGTCACTTAAATTCCTTAAAGTTTGACTCAAGCATGAAATCATGGATTTACTGAAATGGGGGGGGGTTCTTCTTTTTTGTGTTTTGTTAAATGAACTCATTTCTTTCTACTTTAATGAAACTTTTGATGTTTGCACAGTATATTGGCCCTATCAGTCCGATAAGTAAAATAGGAAAATATATTTAGATATAATCAAGAAACAATAGCCAAATGATCATAAGACCCCACATTATATGTAGTTGGCCTGTTGTTAAACAAAAATAAATTAAAATGCTTGCTCAAAGATATTTTTTGTTGTGTGGGACACAGGCATTTTATTTCTTGATTCTTTGTTATATTATTCTTGGATGTAAATAGGTATCTATCATTTATTTATTCCAGTGGTTTATAATAGGTCAAATTGAAAATGATTGTGGGGTAAAAGTTTGCTTTGTTTTATTTATTCCAGCTGTTTATTTATTTGTTTTCCACTGCAGTAATTGTTTGGTGTCATTTGACACATGTACAGATGTTCCAAGGTGAAATTAGATATATATATAATTTCACAAAATGCAGATTAAAATTTTTTGTTGTTGTTGTTGTTTTTTTCACAGATATACATTACATTTAAATATAAATTTAGATCTACATTTAAACAACAAATTTGTTTAATGTCCTTACTATTGCATCAAAATGAGCTAGATTAAAAACCAAATGATTAAAAGCAGGTTTAGCTTGTCTGAAGTGGGTTTTGGGTGACTTGATATTAACCAGATTTGTGAGAGGTTGGAATGTTTTCATTTCAAATGGCAAATTGAAAGTTTTAATGTTGTATGTAACAAAGTTGTGTAGAGCAACTTTTAAATGTTTGGAATGAGGAGTGAATGTATTACCATAAAGCTAAACACAGCTCGTTTCTAATATACAGTAGACCTAGTTTCATTTAAAAAATAATAATAATTATATAAATTCCTAATATAATAGAACTAATTCTGAAGTGGTGATTATTAGCTTTTGAGTTCCGAGTGACACTACAGAGTTAACCCCACTTTACACCTTTTGACCAACAGGAGGCAATGTCCAGAAACTATGCAGGGTCCCTCCCGGCATTCAGTATGTAGACATGCAACAAAAGGGACTTTATTGCACTGCAATTGCTGCAGGAAAAGTCACCTAGAGCAGTGTTTCGCAACCTCATTTCTGGAGGCACATTGCTGAATCAGATATGTTTACCTGGGGTTTGCTCGTTTGCTCAAGGCCACAGGGGATGACCCTTTGGGGTTTGACTCTGCAACCTTTACCAGCTTATGTCAATTCAGTGGTATTGCTGACTGGGCCGTTCTTAAGGCGGTGCTACCGATGCGACCGCACCGTGCCCCGCGCTTGAGGGGGCCATGTAGTGAACGGACCGAGTGGAATGGACCATGCTTAGGACGGCCCTGATTTCTGAAATACTTTTGGTGCTTTTATTAGCCAACCATTTTGAAAATGCTTAATTTGAATCCATCCTGACTTTGGACAGGAATGGTCTGTTGATTACCTGATTTAATATGGTGAGGATCAGAGAAACTTTGAAAGGGGCTGACAGGGGCTTATTTATTTAGAGTGGTGGTCCTACCTCTCTTGATGCCATAAACGAGATAACATATTTGGATCCATCTGTCAACTTTGTGTTATAACCTCACCCTTTACCCCATGGCATAATAAATTGTGCATGACCCAATAGCATAAGACTGGTCAAAACTGGTTGATTGATAATCTCCTCAAATAAGTAAGATAGATGCTTACATTCCCTTTCTAAACTTTTTTCAGATGAGAGCTCTGTACATGTTCAGACATGTGTGGACTTTTTTGAATTCAAATTGTTGAGGGCGTGCCAGAGAGAGATTTATTTAGTTATTTTAGGACTGGTCATATATGTAAAACAGTTTGCTTATTTTGTAAATGGATATATTTATTAAAAGTTAATGTCCTTGTCCTTTGCAGCAAAGTGAACTTTAGCCTGATTTAATGTATGCAATATAATGCATCGGTAGATTATTGATGTTTAAATATTTGTATTGGTAATTGAGAACAGCCATGTAATCAGGTCTTTGAGTTGTTATTTCTTTTTTTTAATTCTAATGTTTTATACCCCACCAAGGCTAATACTAGCTGATCTGTTTTTGTTTTTTATTTAAATGCATTTTGCCTACATTTTCACATTGACTCAATATGGCATCAAAATAAAACTAAAGAAAATCAGACAAACACAAGAAATTCTCAGTTAGACCACTTTATTGGATTTTTTTTAAATCACTCTGTGGTAGATTGTTGCTGCTCAAGAGCTCTTTTGAGACGAGGTCTCGCTGGTAGCCTGGGAAGATGAGCTGACCACTTTGCCGTCCACCACCTCTTCCACAATGGTTACCACTTTGCGTGTAGTTGTGCTTGAGCTTGAGCTTTTGCTTGAGCTTGTGCTTGAGAGGCTGCAGAGGTAGAAACACATACAATTACATTACTGAAATGCTAGGCAGATATTTCCATCCCACTTTAATTTTGTTTGTTGAAATAAGTCACCACTACTCACTGAAAAATGTTGACACTACTGTTTATTCTAAACGCAGTTCTTTAGAGATTTTGTGTTGTAGATGTCTCACCTAACAGCCTCTCCATCCAGCAGTCTTCTGTACTCTGCGATCTCCATCTCCAGTCTGGTCTTGATGTCCAGAAGAATCCTATACTCTTGACCTTGGCGCTCCAGATCGGCACGAAGTTGCACCAGTTGCTGTTCCATGCTGGTCACCTGGAACTGGTAGCCGGACAACATGGAGCCGTAGCGGGCCTGCGTTTCTGCCAAAGTGCTTTCCAGTGACGATTTCTGTTGGGGGGTAAATTAATCATTCAGTGTTTTGCACATGTTTTGTGATGACGGAACTTTAAAGGATTCATTTCTCCTTGCTTACCATACTGAGTTGAGACTGCAACTCGATTTCAAGACTCTGGAGTGTGCGTTTAACCTCTGTGATTTCAGATCGGGATGTTGTAAGGGTTTCTGTGCTAACAACAACTTCCTTGTTAAGGGCTTCGCTCTATGAAAGACAATCCATAGCAAAGCAGTCAGGTAAGTCTGTTGGTTTTGATTATAATGCTGCCCTTTCTTTAAAAACATCAGATTTTTACCTTGGTCTGGAACCAAGCCTCAAGATCCTTGCGATTCTTGTTAGCAACAGCCTCATAATGCTCACGGATTTCAGCCATGATCTTTGTCAGGTCTTCCTGTGGTGCTGCGTCAACCTCAACATTGACCTGTCCAGTCATCTGGGCACGTGCTGCCAAGAGTTCCTAAAGATGTAAGAAGAAACCACTGAGCATTTGCTTCGTTTAGAGGAATCACTTATTTATCAAAGAGTGTGAACCAACATACCTCCTCATGGTTCTTCTTGAGGAAGATCAGCTCTTCTCTCAGCCCCTCAATCTGCATCTCCAGATCAGATCTGGCCATTGTCAGCTCATCCAGCACCCTTCTCAGCCCAGCAATATCTGCCTCTACAGACTGCCTCATGCTCAGCTCATTCTCATATCTGCACAAAAAAGTAACTGATATAAATGCTTTTGATCTTTTATAGATGTTGGAAGTGCTGTTTGTTTATTCTCTTACTTGACTCTGAAGTCATCTGCAGCCAGCTTGGCATTGTCAATGCTCAAGTAGATGCCTCCGTTTAGACCAGTAGCATGCTGAATCTTCAAGTGGAAAAATGAATAAATAAAGTCAAATTTAGATATCTCTTGAAGTTACCTACTTGAGAAATATGGTATTTTTTCCCATGCATTCTGAATATATGCTTTGCAAATGAGGAAACATGGGATATTGAAATTGGACAGTTTTTATCTGGGTAGGTTAATGATTTACTTGAATTAGATGTTCTGTAGTTATGTCACGTACCTTGGCCTGAAGGTCACTGATAGTAGCGAAATAGGCACTGTAGTCCCGAGCAGTGGGGGACGTCTTGCTCTCCAGGAACTGGCGGATCTTCAGCTCAAACTCAGCATTAGCCTTCTCAAGGGTGCGCACCTTCTCCAGGTAGGTGGCCAGACGGTCATTGAGGTTTTGCATGGTGGCTTTCTCATTTGCAGACACATCAACAGCATCAGCTAGGTTGAAACCAGCACCACCTCCAAAGCCAGCACCACCTCCAAAGCCAGCACCACCTCCAAAGCCAGCACCTCCAGCAGAGAAGGAACGAGAAGCAGAGGCACTGGAGATACGGACGCCGGATCCTCCTGCTCCCCCATACACACTACCGGCACGCATTGCTGAGACACGACCAGCTCCGCCACCAAAGCCAGAGAAGTGAGAAGATCCTCCTGAGGACGTGTAGCTGCGGGTGGATGAAGAAGACATCATTTTGAAGGAGGCTTGCTGTTGTTCTCTGGAGAATGAGCGAGCGGATGAGTGAGGAGAAGACGACCCTTGCTCCCTTTATGCGGACAGATGAAGGAGGGACTAGATGGATGGATTGCCTAAGGTGGGGAAGCATGAAACTATTTGCCCATTCCCCGAGGTAGCAGGCGTGGCTGAAGACAGGTTTGCATGGTATGTTAACATATGTGACCCTGGTTCACAAAACCAGTCACATGTCGCATAGGTATATTTGTGGCAATAGCCAACAATACATTGTATGGTTCAAAATTATCGATTTTTCTTTTCCACCAAAAATCATTAGGCTATTAAGTAAGGATCATGTTCCATGAAGATATATATAAAGTATATAAAACATTTATTTTTGTGAGTGAATGCAGCACATTCGCGAACATAAATGGACAATTTTAAAGGCGATTTTCTCTCGATTTTTTTGCACCCTCAGATTCCAGATTTTCAAGTAGTTGTATCTTGACCAAATATTATCCTATCCTAACAAACCATACATCAATGGAAAGCTTATTTATTCGGCTTTCAGATGATGTATAAATCTGACTGTCCCATGTGACTGGTTTTGTGGTCCAGGCTCACATATAACAGTTTCACTCAAAAATTCCTTAAATTTTGACTCAAGCATGAAATCATTGATTGACTGAAACGTTTTTTTTTCTTCTTTTTTTGTGTGTTTTGTTACATTAACTAATTATTTTGTTTTTTTGAAATTGAAAGTTTTAATGTTGTATGTAACAAAGTTGTGTAGGGCAACTTTTAAATGCTTGGAATGTAGAGTGAATGTATTACCATAAAGCTAAACACAGCTCGTTTCTAATATACAGTAGGCCTAGTTTCATTCTAAAAAAATGTTTTTATATATAAATTCCTATTATAGTAGAACTTATTCTGAAGTGGTGATTATTAGATTTTGAGTTCCGAGTGACACTACAGAGTTAACCCCACTTTACACCTTTTGACCAACAGGAGGCAATGTCCAGAAACTATGCAGGGTCCCTCCCGGCATTCAGTATGTAGTCATGCAACAAAAGGGACTTTATTGCACTGCAATTGCTGCAGGAAAAGTCACCTAGAGCAGTGTTTCGCAACCTCATTTCTGGAGGCACATTGCTGAATCAGGTATGTTTACCTGGGGTTTGCTCCTTTGCTCAAGGCCACAGGGGATGACCCTTTGGGGTTTGACTCTGCAACCTTTACCAGCTTATGTAAATTCAGTGGTATTGCTGACTGGGCCGTTCTTAAGGCGGTGCTACCGGTGCGATACGATACCCTGCAGTGAACAGACCGAGTGGAATGGACCATGCTTAGGACGCCCCTGATTTCTGAGATATTTTGGTGCTTTTAGCAAACCGTTTTGAAAACGCTTTATTTGAATCCATCCTGACTTTGGTCAGGAATGGTTTGTTGATTACCTGATTTAATTTGGTGAGGATCAGAGAAATTTTGTAGTAGGACTTAACAAGGAAAATTAGTTTTTGATAAATTTCAAAATAGACGATGGACAATACAGTAAACAACAGCGGAACAATTGTAATAACTGAACTCTGCATGCCTCAGGGAATCTAGAGCAGAAGCATGATTTAGATTAGACGCTCAGAGCATGGTAACAAAGACATATACAAATTTATTTTTTTAACACTCAAAAGCATTGCTTAGATGTAGCCTTACGCCCTGTGAGACTTTTTTCATCAAATTTATTACTTAATATATACTTAAGGGTTCGTACGGTCATGAAAAACATTGAAAAGTCATGGAATTTTAAAATAACAATTTCCAGGTCTGGAACAGTGTTGGAAAAATAAATAAGAGAAAGTTTTGGAAAAGTCATGGAAATAAATTTCACAAATATCCAGAGTATATATTTAAAAAGACCCTAAATTTCAGCATGGGAATGCAGGTATTGCGCATAGTTTTACTCATTCCAGCAGGTTTTGTGCTTATAAAGCGTAAAATTCACAAAAACATTTATTCATTATAGCATGCGTATACTGGATCCATGCACTCGATCTTAAAGTGACAGCAGCCTAATAAACCAGCTGCTGTCTGTGTCATTAATGTTAATTAAACAACACAAGACAAAGGGAAATTCACTCGCCGCTTTTGACTGAATACCTTTTGTAACTTTTATTTTAAGGATTAAAATTGGCAGTTAAGACAAATAGACAGTGCTATTTTATTACATTTCTGAATACTGAGCCTACTGTTAGACCTACCTAAAAAGAAAAACTTTTATTTGTATCTTTATTCCATTGTATTTATTTGTGCTACTGCTTGTAATTTATTTGTTCTTATTTTACTGACTGTTTAATGAACTCGATTCAAAATTTGACTTTATACAGAAGCATAGGAGTGTCCCACCGGAGTATTGATATTTGCAGTATTGCAGTGCCGCATGTCAAGAGTAAGGTAATCATTAGTAAATTCAATCATCTTTAGTTGCCACCGTTTTTTTTTTTTTCATGCTACATATTTATTGTTTTTAATTGACAACTTTCCATATTTGTTCAATTTAAGAGTCATGCAAGGTGCAAATGACAGAAGAAAAAAACAAACAATTATGCACAGTTAGACCAGTTTATTGGCTTTTTATCACTCTGATGTTGATAGCTTTTGCTCAAGAGCTCTTTTGTTGAGACACGATCTGGCTGGTAGCCTGGGAAGATGTGCTGATCACTTTGCCATCCACCACCTCTTCCACAATGGTTACCACTTTGCGTGTAGTTGAGGTTTTGCTTGTGCTTGTGCTTGTGGTACTGCAGAGATAGAAAATGAAGAATATTAAATAAATAATTACTCATTACTCATTAAAATTGTTATACTTATTAAAATTAGAACATTGATGTTTAGTCTATTTTAAAAGATATTTTGTGTTGAAGTTGTGTCTCACCTAACAGTCTCTCCATCCAGCAGTCTTCTGTACTCTGCGATCTCCATCTCCAGTCTGGCTTTGATATCCAGAAGAATCTTATACTCTTGACCTTGGCGCTCCAGATCGGCACGAAGTGACATCAGCTGCTGTTCCATGCTGGACACCTGGAACTGGTAGCCGGACAACATGGCAGAATAGCGGGCCTGTATTTCTGCCAAGGTGCCTTCCAATGACGATTTCTGTTGGGAGAAAGTCATTATTGTATTGTGACGATAACAAAAAACTTTACAAGATTCCTCTGTTTGTCTCTGCTTGCTTACCATACTGAGGTGTGATTGTAGCTCTATTTGAAGACTCTGGAGTGTGCGTTTAAGCTCAGTGAATTCTGATCTGGACGTTTGGAGAATTTCTGTGCTTTCAACAACTTCTTTGTTGATCACTTCACTCTATAAGAGGCAATCCATAGGAAAGCAGTCAGATACATCTTTTGTTGGTTTTAATTACAATCCTTCTTTGCAAATTTTACAGATTAAATCTAATTTTACCTTAGCCTGGAACCAAGCCTCAAGTTCTTTGCGGTTCTTGGTAACAACACCCTCGTAGTGCTCACGGATTTCAGCCATGATCTTTGTCAGGTCTTCCTGTGGTGCTGCGTCAACCTCTACATTGACCTGTCCAGTCATCTGGGCACGTGCTGCCAAGAGTTCCTAAAGATGCGATATCAAACCACTGAGCATTTGCTTCATTTAGAGGAATCAATAATTTTTCAAAGAGTGTGAACCAATCACCAACTTACCTCCTCGTGGTTCTTCTTGAGGTAGATCAGCTCTTCTCTCAGCCCCTCAATCTGCATCTCCAGATCAGATCTGGCCATTGTCAGCTCATCCAGCACCCTTCTCAGCCCAGCAATATCTGCCTCTACAGACTGCCTCATGCTCAGCTCATTCTCATATCTGCACAATTATATCAATATAAATGTTTTGGGTTTGCTATAGATGTTGGAAGTGCTTTTTATTTTTTAAGTCTTTAAGTAATGGACTTACTTGACTCTGAAGTCATCTGCAGCCAGCTTGGCATTGTCAGTGCTGAGGTAGATGCCTCCGTTTACACCAGTAGCATGCTGAATCTTCAGGGGCACAGAACGAAGATGCATAAAAAGTCAAATTTGAATCACTTCTACGTAAGTAGTGAAGAAATGCAATGCAATCACATGCTTTGAATATATTCTTTGCAGACAAAGAATGGTGGAATATTGTCAATTGGTTAATTTTTGCCTAAGATGGTTTTCTTGAGTAATATGTTCTATAGTTATGTCACGTACCTTGGCCTGAAGGTCACTGATGGTAGCGTAATAGGCACTGTAGTCATGAGCAGCGGGAGTGGCCTTGCTGTCCAGGAACTGGCGGATCTTCAGCTCAAGATCAGCATTGGCCTTCTCAAGGATGCGCACCTTCTCCAGGTAGGTGGCCAGACGGTCATTGAGGTTTTGCATGGTGGCTTTCTCATTTGCAGACACATCAACGGCATCAGCCAGGTTGAAACCAGCACCTCCAGCAGAGAAGGAATGAGAAGCAGAGGCACTGGAGATACGGACACCGGTTCCTCCTGCTCCCCCATACACACTACCGGCACGCATTGATGAGACACGACCAGAGACAGATGAGCGAGAATGTCTTTCTGAGGACGTGTAGCTGCGGGTGGATGAAGAAGACGACATCATTTTGAAGGAGGCTTGCTGTCGTTGTCTGCTCTGACTGGAGAAAGAACAAGCTAATGAGTGAGGAGAAGATGACCCTTGTTCCTTTTATGTGCCCAAAAAAAGGGGAAGGGAGGGACTTGCCTTAGGTGGTAGAGAGTGAAACCATTTCCCAGTTCCCCAAGGCAGTAGGTGTGGCTGATAACAGGTTTGAATGGTATGTTATCATTTAGTTTCAGATTTCCTTAGAAAAACATCATTTTGGAGGTTATGAAAGTTTCAGCTGTCACTCCTTGTCCTTGGTTATTTGAGTTTGTACAGCACTTTGGTCAGTCCTGTGGCTCTTTTAAATGTACTTTATAAATAAAAGAATGAACTGAGCTTGTCAATCTTCACACTTATGTGCTTGCATGTTCTGTTTCTTTTCGTCTCTGCAAAATATATTTTAACTTGTTGCTTAAAGGGATAGTTTATCCAAAAATTGTAATTCTGTCATTAATTACTCACCCTCATGTCGTTCCAATTGCATAATACTTTCGTTTACCTTCGGAACACAAATGAAGATCTTTTTTGATGAAATTTGAGCCATTTCTGTCCCTCCATAGACAGCTACACAACTACCACTTTGACGCTTCAAAAAGTTCATAAAGAGATCGTAAATCTAATCCATATGAATTGAGCGGTTTAGTCCAAATTTTCAATCTGTTCATCATATAAAGCGATCGTGTCTCTTCAGAAAATTTTGGACTAAACTGCTCGATTCATATGGATTAGTTACGATCTCTTTATGAACTTTTTTGAAGCATCAAAATGTTAGTTGCGAAGACATTTTCAGATAGGTATGTTGTTCCAAGATCAACAAAATATGTTGATCCAGGAACATGTATTACTTGGAAAAATCACGGTGACCCTGTCTATGGAGAGACAGAAAGTTCTGAGATTTCATTTGTGTTTCGAAGATGAACGAAAGACTTACGGGTTTGGAATGACATGAGGGGAGAAATTAATGACAGAATTTTCATTTTTGGGTGAACTAACCATTTAATAGGCAGTGGTGTTAGTACTCAAATACATTATATGACATTTGTTTTTTTACAATTCTGAAATCAAGAGATATTAAAATGAATGGATTGTTAGATTTATTAGATGCACCTTTTTTAATTAAAAATTATTCAACTTAAAACCTTAGAAAAGCTCTCAGCATTTGTCACACATAACACTGAAACCTTCCTTATCTCTACAACATTTCAAACCTTTATCCAGATCCCGCCTCAGACTAGATAAACCTGTTTTATCCACTGAATGTGTCATGTCTCAACATTAAACCGGCAGGTTTTCAAAGTTCAACAAGTACATGAAGCCCTTTCTGAGACTCTGAAATGATCAGCACTCATATTTGCCCACTCATTTATTTAGGTAGTATAAGGTACGATGACAGTACAACAAACCCTTTTCATGTGAAGTTCATTGGAATCATTACAGATTGGGCCTCTGTAACTTTGATCTCTGTTCTTGCAAAATGCATTGATTAAATTAGATTAGATTTAGGTTCTTGCTGAAGCTCAAACGTGCTGCGTAACACTAGGATGAACCTCACTGGTTCTTGCTGAAGCTCAAACGTGCTGCGTAACACGAGGATGAACCTCATTGGTTCTTGCTGAAGCTCAAACGTGCTGCGTAACACGAGGATGAACCTCACTGGTTCTTGCTGAAGCTCAAACGTGCTGCGTAACACGAGAATGAACCTCATTGGTTCTTGTTGAAGCTCAAACGTGCTGCGTAACACGAGGATGAACCTCACTGGTTCTTGCTGAAGCTCAAACGTGCTGCGTAACACGAGAATGAACCTCATTGGTTCTTGCTGAAGCTCAAACGTGCTGCGTAACACGAGAATGAACCTCACTGGTTCTTGCTGAAGCTCAAACGTGCTGCGTAACACGAGAATGAACCTCACTGGTTCTTGAGGAAGCTCAAACGTGCTGCGTAACACGAGAATGAACCTCACTGGTTCTTGCTGAAGCTCAAACGTGCTGCGTAACACGAGAATGAACCTCACTGGTTCTTGCTGAAGCTCAAACGTGCTGCGTAACACGAGAATGAACCTCACTGGTTCTTGCTGAAGCTCAAACGTGCTACGTAACACGAGGATGAACCTCACTGGTTCTTGCTGAAGCTCAAACGTGCTGCGTAACACGAGAATGAACCTCACTGGTTCTTGCTGAAGCTCAAACGTGCTGCGTAACATGAGAATGAACCTCATTGGCTCTTGCTGAAGCTCAAACTTGCTGCGTAACACGAGGATGAACCTCATTGGTTCTTGCTGAAGCTCAAACGTGCTGCGTAACATGAGAATGAACCTCATTGGTTCTTGCTGAAGCTCAAACGTGCTGCGTAACACGAGGATGAACCTCATTGGTTCTTGCTGAAGCTCAAACGTGCTGCGTAACATGAGAATGAACCTCATTGGCTCTTGCTGAAGCTCAAACTTGCTGCGTAACACGAGGATGAACCTCATTGGTTCTTGCTGAAGCTCAAACGTGCTGCGTAACACGAGGATGAACCTCACTGGTTCTTGCTGAAGCTCAAACGTGCTGCGTAACACGAGGATGAACCTCATTGGTTCTTGCTGAAGCTCAAACGTGCTGCGTAACACGAGGATGAACCTCACTGGTTCTTGCTGAAGCTCAAACGTGCTGCGTAACACGAGAATGAACCTCATTGGTTCTTGCTGAAGCTCAAACTTGCTGCGTAACACGAGGATGAACCTCATTGGTTCTTGCTGAAGCTCAAACGTGCTGCGTAACACGAGGATGAACCTCACTGGTTCTTGCTGAAGCTCAAACGTGCTGCGTAACACGAGAATGAACCTCATTGGTTCTTGCTGAAGCTCAAACTTGCTGCGTAACACGAGGATGAACCTCATTGGTTCTTGCTGAAGCTCAAACGTGCTGCGTAACACGAGGATGAACCTCACTGGTTCTTGCTGAAGCTCAAACGTGCTGCGTAACACGAGGATGAACCTCATTGGTTCTTGCTGAAGCTCAAACGTGCTGCGTAACACGAGGATGAACCTCACTGGTTCTTGCTGAAGCTCAAACTTGCTGCGTAACACGAGGATGAACCTCATTGGTTCTTGCTGAAGCTCAAACGTGCTGCGTAACACGAGGATGAACCTCATTGGTTCTTGCTGAAGCTCAAACGTGCTGCGTAACACGAGGATGAACCTCACTGGTTCTTGCTGAAGCTCAAACGTGCTGCGTAACACGAGGATGAACCTCATTGGTTCTTGCTGAAGCTCAAACGTGCTGCGTAACACGAGGATGAACCTCACTGGTTCTTGCTGAAGCTCAAACGTGCTGCGTAACACGAGGATGAACCTCACTGGTTCTTGCTGAAGCTCAAACGTGCTGCGTAACACGAGGATGAACCTCATTGGTTCTTGCTGAAGCTCAAACGTGCTGCGTAACACGAGGATGAACCTCACTGGTTCTTGCTGAAGCTCAAACGTGCTGCGTAACACGAGAATGAACCTCATTGGTTCTTGCTGAAGCTCAAACTTGCTGCGTAACACGAGGATGAACCTCATTGGTTCTTGCTGAAGCTCAAACGTGCTGCGTAACACGAGGATGAACCTCATTGGTTCTTGCTGAAGCTCAAACGTGCTGCGTAACACGAGAATGAACCTCATTGGTTCTTGTTGAAGCTCAAACGTGCTGCGTAACACGAGAATGAACCTCATTGGTTATTGGTGAAGCTCAAACGTGCTACGTAACACGAAGATGAACCTCATTGGTTCTTGAGGAAGCTCAAACGTGCTGCGCAACACGAGAACAAACCTCATTGTTTCTCACACGTCAAGTGAACATGCTTGAGTTTCCTTTTACCACTATTGATGTGCGAGTTGATGAATATTTCTATGTGAACAAAAGCCTAAATTCAATCTGTTCATCATATCGTGTCTCTTCAGAAAATTTTGAACTAAACCGCTCAATTTATATGGATTAGATATGATCTCTTTATGAACTTATATAAACTATATATTGATCCAGGAACAAGTGGTCTGACGTTAGCCAGGCTACCAGGAACATACATTACTTGGAAAAATCACGGTGACCCTGTCTATGGAGAGACAGAAAGCTCTGAGATTTCATTTGTGTTTCGAAGATGAACGAAAGACTTACGGGTTTGGAACGACATGAGGGGAGAAATTAATGACAGAATTTTCATTTTTGGGTGAACTAACCATTTAATAGGCAGTGGTGTTAGTACTCAAATACATTATACCATAGGTAGATATTTGTTTGTTTGTTTTTTATTCTGAAATCAAGAGATATTAAAATGAATGGATTGTTATATTTATTAGATGCACCTTTTTTAAATTAAAAATTACATTCAACTTAAAACCTTAGAAAAGCTCTCAGCATTTGTCACACATAACACTGAAACCTTCCTTATCTTTACAACATTTCAACCCTTCATCCAGATCCCGCCTCAGACTAGATAAACCTGTTTTATCAACTGAATGTGTCATGTCTCAACATTAAACGTTTTCAAAGTTCAACAAGTACATGAAGAGATTCTGAAATGAAATGATCAGCACTCATATTTGTCCACTCATTTATTTAGTATAAGGTACGATGACAGTACAACAAACCCTTTTCATGTGAACTTCATTAGATTAATTACGAAGTGTGCCTCTAGTTTTTATCTCTGTTCTTGCAAACTGCATTGATTAGATTAGATTAGATTAGATTAGATTAGATTAGATTAGATTAGATTAGATTAGATTAGATTAGATTAGATTTAATGTTTTGTTTTTTTTATCCAATAAGAAGACTGAAGTAAAAATAAATATCACCCTTCAGTCTATAAACCCACTGGGCAAATTACTCAAATTACCAACTTAATGACAGAAGCAGACAAGGAAGTGTTCATGTTGGTTGTCAGGTTGAAATTGCCAGGTAATGGAACAGCAACTTGACTGTGCAAGAAAACATCCAATGTGATCAGTGTTTTAGATATTTAGTTAGACAAAACAGCTATAGTACTTTGATTAACTGTTTTATTAGAGTTTAATTTAAACAAAGTATGGTTGCTTTTTCCTGCTGCTGAATTAAATGTTTAACTTCTAACTGAGATTTATCAGTGCTGTGGTTTTTAACAATCAGAGGATAGCTAAAAGATGTATTCTAAAATATAGGAATTCTTATGTCAGCTTAGAGCCCATACACAAAAGAAATATATTTGAAATATATTTTCAGAGTATATTTTGGAATATATGCAAATATTTGAAATTGGCCCAATAAATATATTTCACACTTAACATCATATATTTTTATTTCAGAATATATTTCAATGTATTTTTTTCTGTATGGGTCCCCAAAAGTGTCAAAAATATATGTGGCATATATTCCAAATACATTGAAATATATTCTGAAATATAACAAAAATATATGATGTTAAGTGTGAAATATATTTATTGGGCCAATTTCAAATATTTGCATATATTCCAAAATATAGTCTGAAAATATATTTCAAATATATTTCTTTCGTGTATGGGAGTAGCAGAGGGTTAGGGTTAGAGTTAGTTAAAAAAGTTGCATGCCATTAACTGAAGGATAAAATGCTGGTGGTATCAGGTTACAGCTGTCAAACCTGAAGAACACCAGACAGTTGCATAGAATTACAAAAGCGAACTAGATGTGAAGTTGGTAACCGATGAAAGACAAGTATAAGTCACTACAATGCAGCAAATGCTTGCAAGTCTGTACAATATTGTTTCTCACAAGTATTGTTGTATCTCTAACATGTGTTATATTACTGGCAGGATCAGCTAGTTTGCTGGAAATGACAGTGTGCAGCATTCTGTTCAAGGAACTAGTTTGCCACATTGGACAGTTTGTGTTATAGTAAGTACATTAAGAAAGCGAGCCTGCAATATAATCGTTCTGCCGCCAGGAGTCACTCATTACTGAACTTGTTAATGAAAACGAAACCAATTGTCATGTCATTATTTCCACTGTGTGCTTAAAATGTTGGACTGAACTAAGGAGGTCTAAAACACTTGAAGAAAGCTGTCCGTTAGCATCTCATTCACTGAAATGGCAGTGCATGCAGCCACTGAAGTACAACCTGGATGCTGCCGTCGTTTTGGGGAGACATATTTGGGCCATTTTATGTTTGTTTGGTCATTTTAAATGTTGCTTGCAAAAGCACTTCTTTCACCAGAATACAGTAAATGTCCTACAATAGAGAAACATACCTACAGTACATAGTGGTGTAATTACAGCATCTACCAGCAGGGGCTAATTAACCTCTCCTCTACTGGACAGAATTTAAAGGAGCTATATTTAGAATTCAGAAACCCTTGTTATTAGGGACAAGTGGAGAAGTTAAGTGAACTGCAGCCAGCAACTTATTGCTCGTGCTCGCACTGGAGCACAGATAACGTACAAGAGACTGAGCCTGATTCAATGACCCTGCAAACTTCTTTTTCGTTCTTTGCTTAGAAGTTGAAAAAGAAGTTGAAAATACCTTTGCAGCAATATACTGTTATATTGTTGAACATCGAGACGCTGTCAGTGCTGCTGAGAGCGATGTTTAGATGAATATGTAAATGTGCTGCATGCTTTCTTCTCAATAACAAAATAAACTCAACAAAAATGACAGCGGTGAGAAAGCAGCAGTTAAGAAAGCATCTGATCATATATGTGTTGAGAAGCTGCATTGCTTTGTGTTAACTAAACTCAAATGTAATGTGAAACTGTACCACTAGAGGTCACTAGAGGGCCTGTAAAAGATGAGAGAAAGTGCATAAGAAAAAAAAAAGAAGATTAAAAGTTCAAGTTGAGATATAGGCCTATGCCATCTCTTCTATTCTTTATTGCGCCTAATACCCCAAATAGCGATGTGGATATGTTTGCTCCAGCTCCGCAATTTACCGGCATCATGTCAACAGATGAGGAAATTAAAATTACACTTATGATAGTTTATGGAGTACATTTGAGACTGTAGACTATATATATGTATGTATGTATAGCGAGAATTTTTCCCTTCTTTGCATGACACATTGACATTACAGTAGGCCGACAGAATAGCTCTTTCGGCATAATCCTGAACATTGTATAAGCATTCATTTCATGTGTCATTGAACGGAAGGCTGTCGGGGGAGCGCGTAAACATCACATATTTTGATTTTCCTGGCAAGGGCATCCCAAGTCCTTCACTTGAAAATCAGTCTACAGGCTTTCATAGACAACCTAGAAAGTCGGGGAAGGCCTCGTTTTTTAAGTTTTGTTACAAGCTATTCACACATTGGCAATAAAGAGCGACTAATACATGAGAATTCTTACATACAGCCCCTTTAAGTATAAAATTGTTTATTATTTGCAATTACCTATTTTTTCTCCTTTTGTAGCCATCGCATATCATGTGTAATATTCCCAAATAAACAAAACTGGAGGAAAGCAACTTCAAAACCCACTGTGGCAGAAGAAAAGACATGCGTATTATGGATTGGATCCAGGATGCTGTTCCCACACAGAGGTCAGTGACCAGCAGACAGTGAACTGTAGATGATAATCTGATATTGATGTTAAAATGTTCAATGTGTTGTGTAATGAGTGCACATTAATGCATATAAAGCTATAAAGCTATAAAGCTTCAGTCTTTATAGCAGGCATCTGAATGTGACTGCCACATCCACCCATATATCTATTCTTTTATAGCGTCAATCTGAACCCTGATTCAGTCTTTGCACAAACTTGACAAAAGCATTCCCAAAATAAAGAATCATACACCTCTCCCAAGATGTTAAAAAAATCAGTGGGGTTACAAAAAAGGTATGCCTTATCTTTACAATGCCAAAGGTTGTTTTTGTCCTGACCCCAATGGTCAAGCTATCTGGCTTGCACTGATGGTCATATACAGAATACTTGTCGGTCAGTATCTCATTGGATTGAAATGAAAATGTCTCAATGTTAGATTGTTAAAACCCAATGATCTTTCAGTATAAGTACTATAAGCACCTACCTGCACTGGAATTTCTTTTGCAACGGTTGTATTTTTTTGTCTACCTCTAAAGGATGCATATTAATTATGTACACCCTTTATGAGTGAGTATTCATGAGTGTATAAGTGCACAGCCCTGGTGACAAGCCGCTTTAGCCCTAAAGGCATAGCTTTTGCAAATATTTTTCTATAAAATATTATTGGTAGGCAGAGTATTAAAAACAAAAACCATAAATACCCATTTTTGTGTTGAAATGGGTAGAACTGTTTGGATTTGCAGACTTTTGCACACATTTGTTTTAGTAGTTGTTTTGTTTTTGTTTTTTATGTATGTACTCTATTGTTCAAACATTTTGGGTCAGTAAGATTTTTATGCTCTTATGCTCACCAAGGCTGCATTTAATTGATCAAATACTCTGAAAACATTAATATTATGAAATTACAATTTAAATTAACTCAACTTTTCCATTTTAGTCATTACTCCAGTCTTAAGTGTCACATGATCCTTCAAAAAATCATTCTAATATGCTGATTTGCTGCTTACGAAACATTTCTTTATTATAAAGCTATAGAGAAAAATATTTATTTGTAATAGAAATCTTTTGTCAAATTATAAATGTCTTTACTGTCACTTTTGATCAATTTTGATCATTTCCTGAGTTTGCTTATTTTAATAAATACACTACCATTTCATCCTTTCATCATAGAGAGTGACAAAAAGTATTAATATCTTCCAAAATATTTTTTTTGAATAACCCCAAACTTTTTAATGTATGCATGTATATTACATCTGTGTATTATTATTATTTAAGTTTTTGTAAAAGACAAAAAAAAAATCCTGATAAAATAATTTCTGGAAAAAAAAATCAGAGTATAAAATAAGACTCAAACACAGAAGCACGTTTAGACCAATTTATTGTTTTTCATCACTCTTGAGTTTGGTTGTTTTATCTCAAGAGTTCTTGTGCTGGTTGATCTTGTTTGAGATCTCACTTGGTCTCTGTAACTGCCTGGGTGGAGGAGATCACTTTGCCGTCCTTAACCTCCTCTACAATAGTTACCACTTTGCGAGTAGTTGTTGAAGAAGTTGAGCTTTTGGCTGAGGAGGACACTGCAGTTTGAGTGCTTCTGAGGTTGGGGGAAAAATGGGGAAAAAAGTACTCAGAATCATCTCAATCTCATTCTGCTTCCTATAATTTACTGAGAAATCAGGGTGTGAATGTGTATTTTAGCATCTCACCCAGTAGCCTCTCCATCCAGCAGTCTTCTGTACTCTGCAATCTCCATCTCCAGTCTGGCCTTGATGTCCAGAAGCATCTTATACTCTTGACCTTGGCGCTCCAGATCGGCACGAAGTGACATCAGCTGCTGTTCCATGCTGCTCACTTGCGTTTGGTAGCCGGACAACATGGAGCCGTAGCGGGCCTGTGTCTCTTGTAAAGTGCCTTCCAGTGACGATTTCTGTTGAGGGAAAAGTCATTATTCTAAAGGCTATGTGATGTATCAAAACCGCAAATTTCAAGACTGACCTGGTCATCTACTTACCATGCTGAGTTGTGATTGTAATTCGATTTGAAGACTCTGGAGTGTGCGTTTAAGCTCATTGATTTCTGTTTTGGATGATTGAAGGTTTTCTGTACTTTCAACGACGACTTTGTTGATGGATTCACTCTATGAGAGACAATCCATAGAAGAGCAGTCAGATAAGATCTTTGGTTTTGAATTGGTTTTGGTTTCTTTTGACAAATATAAACTAATCTTATTTTACCTGGGCCTGGAACCAGGCATCGAGTTCTCTTCGGTTTTTAGCAGCAACACCCTCGTAGTGCTCACGGATTTCAGCCATGACCTTTGCCAGGTCTTCCTGTGGTGCTGCGTCAACCTCAACATTGACCTGTCCAGTCATCTGGGCACGTGCTGCCAAGAGTTCCTAAAGATGTAAGAAGAAACCACTGAGTATTTGCTTCGTTTAGAGGAATCACTTATTTATCAAAGAGTGTGAACCAATCACCAACTTACCTCCTCGTGGTTCTTCTTGAGGAAGATCAGCTCTTCTCTCAGCCCCTCAATCTGCATCTCCAGATCAGATCTGGCCATTGTCAGCTCGTCCAGCACCCTTCTCAGCCCAGCAATATCTGCCTCTACAGACTGCCTCATGCTCAGCTCATTCTCATATCTGCAGAGAAATTAAACCATTGTAAATCACTTGGACCCATTTGAGATTTTGATAGCTTTTTTCTTAGTCATATGTGGACTTACTTGACTCTGAAGTCATCTGCAGCCAGCTTGGCATTGTCGATGCTGAGGTAGATGCCTCCATTAATACGAGTGGCATCCTGGATCTTCAGGGGACAAGAATATAGCCACATTTAGATATCTCTTGAGAATTATTTGATTTTAGTATTAAAATATCTCTTACATATATCAAATACAAAGACAAAGTTCTCAAAGATTTAAATGGTTATTTATGTCATTCTCATAAACTGCATATGATGTTCTTTATTTAGCACATTATTAGTATACAGGTAAGTTAACAGATAAGTAGTTATTTATTTACTAATAACTGTTTCAATTTTTTTCTTCTAACAATACCACATACTTTGTTCTGGAGATCATTGATAGTAGCGTAATAGGCACTGTAGTCACGAGCAGAGGGGGACGTCTTGCTCTCCAGGAACTGGCGGATCTTCAGCTCAAGATCAGCATTGGCCTTCTCAAGGGTGCGCACCTTCTCCAGGTAGGTGGCCAGACGGTCATTGAGGTTTTGCATGGTGGCTTTCTCATTTGCAGACGCATCAATTCCATCAGCCTGATTGAAGCTAGAACCACCACCGAAACCAGAACCACCACCGAAACCAGAACCACCTCCGAAACCAGAACCACCTCCGAAACCGCCACCACCTCCAGCAGAGAAAGAACGAGAAGCAGAGGCACTGGAGATACGGGTCCCAGATCCTCCAGCTCCCCCGTACATGCTGCCAGCACGCATGCTAGACACACGACCACCGCCGCCTCCACCGGACATGGAGAACTGAGATCCTCCTCCCATGGAGAACTGAGATCCACCTCCCATGGAACTACGTGCGTATGAGACAGACATGATTGCAGAGGAGGCTTGCTGTTCTGCTCTTTGACTGAAGAAAGTGTGAGAAGTGAGGAAATTATGACCCCATGATCTTCTTTTATTTGGAAATAGAGGGAGGCAACGACCAGGATGGGCGTTTAGGTTTAGTCAAGGAGGTGGAGTGAGAATCCATTGCCTCCCTCTCCAAAACAAACACAGGGTCACATGCACTCACACAGCATTCAGCCAACTGCAGGGTTTGAATGTGTTTAAGATCAAGTCCAGATTTGCTGGATTTTATATTTTACCATAGTGAAGAAAGAAAATAGTATGCTTAAGTTGTTGTAGTTTAGTTAAAAAACCTTTTGTGCACTCAAACTCAGTGGATTTTAAAGGAACATAACTGTACGTATGGTCTATGGTACGTATGGTCTATGGACGATATAGAGTGTGTGTGATACTGTATATATACGTATATACTTGCACATCTGGACCGTTATATCAACTTGGACTAAAATACATATATCCAACCTAACAATACATTCTAAATGTTTAATACAGTATATCATAAGTATATATTGTTTAGAAAAATACTACTAACAAAATTCAACTAACATTTTATTTACCCTAATTTCTTTTGAACCTGAGGGGAAAACGGTGCGGCAAATACAAGAACTGGGAAAGTGAGAGTTTCTGTCCTCAGGGTGCCAATACTGAGCCACACCCAGAGAGCAAGCTGCAGCAAAGCCACAGTTATTACATACAAGATTATAGAAATAACAGAACGGTTCATATCTTTTCATTAGAAAATACATTTTATTTATAACTCTTAAAGTTTAGCCATCAAAATCTCAAGTGATGCATTTTGTTTGGATTAAATCTTTATTTACACTATCCTTGTTAAATCTTCCAAAAAATAGGAAGATAAGCCTTAAAGTTGTTGCCATGGTTACAAGAATAAAGTACAAAAACAAATAAGCAGCAACCAGAACAAAAGGGAAGAATATTTAGCAAGCGTTACAGCCGTAAATTTGATGGCCTGATATGAGAAGAAGAAAGCCCTTTAATAATTAAGCTTCGTCTGATGGCAGGGAGTGTTTTATAGTGAAGAAATAAAGGTTGGATATGAAACACCGTGCACCATAAAAGAGACTGCGAGTGATTCTTTATAATGTTTGCTTGACGCATTAATGTTAATGACTTTTTTCTTTATCAAACTGCTTTATTTAAATGTTTTATTTAAATTGGATCTAAGTTCAGCTGTTTTACAAATAGGTTTTGAAATGTGGGTGAGAGGTGTTGGAGTGTCTTAGTTGGACTACATGACTTCCCACTCCTGGCTCACATTATTTCAGTTTCATGCTTTGTTGCTGGAGTATTTATATTTTACATAGACTTGCTTACTGTAAACAAGCGATGCGTTTATGCCCAAGGTTGTGTCCCTATCCATATGTAGGAACTTCACAGATAGAATGAACTTATACTGAACTCAACAGTAACATGACCAACGATTTAAAGGGTGGTTCTCTGTCTGAAGTTTTAGGTGCTTAGTGTCAATAAAGTACAGGGAAGTGTCAAAGAAAAGTCAAACATTTGATTATATATGGTTTTATAGTATAGTCAAGCACAATTTACACAGGTCTAGTGTGACAAATAGAGGAGCGTGACAAAGTGTAATGCCTGAAGCAAATTAGGTCTGATGCTCCTGCTCCTTATTAAGCGCAAAATAGTAATTCGGTGGAAAATAACACTTTTGTAATTTGTCGTTCCTGTCTGAATTATTCAAAGCCGGTATTGTGCAGCTGGTAAATATAGGGCTTGTGTCTTTGTAGTTGATCTTTACAATTAAATATTTATATAAGTATAATTTACTAATAATAATCATAATGCACAGAAACATCTGTGAAATTCTATTCAAGTTGTAATACATTGCACTTTGTGAGTCATATTTGCAATTAGCTAATGCAATAATAAGAATTTTCTTTTATTAAATAATTCAAATATGACACACATTGTCAAATGACAAACAATTTTTTTTAAGGAAATTGCTTTTGTATCTCTCTGTGCAGCATTTGTTTTTCTGTTTTCCTCCAAACAAAAGCGTGCATTTTAAATGCATTTTAATCCATGTGTTAGATTTTCATTGCAGTGCTTTTGTGCTGTTCCCTTTATGAGCCTGACCTAGGAAAGCATTTGAGGACAAAGGGTGTGTCAGATCAATACAAAGCGCTGTGCAGGTTAGGTAACATCTAGAGACTGACAAGGGGACAAATTCTTTCATTTTTCTCCCTCATGGTTTGACAAGTATACGCAAGTATACTGTATGAGCCTATAGGGAAACTGTGTTAGGAGTGCCCTCCGCCCTCAGAGGTGATCTTGAGCAATTCTTTTGTTCTTCTGATAATTGCAAATAAATTATAACTTAGGGAAAGTTTTGTAAGTGCAGATGTGCTCCAACTGTTTGGTCCAAAAGTACTTGCTTCAAGCTGAATACATTATAAGGGATATTTAAGTTTTTGTAAATGTTAGCCTATATAGTATATTATTATATGAGCAGACATAGAGACATATGATTATATGCAGAGTGGCATGCTAAACTTAATCTAATGCCTGGCACACATTGTGTGATTTTGGGCTGTCCCAGACGATTTCTGTGGCCGTGGCTCCTAAACGGTGGTCCTACGTCGTACAGTGAGAGAGGTTCAAAGACGGCTGTCTTGCGACCAATTTTAAAGTGTCATAAATTTAGTCTGATCATCTCACAGTGCATGTGTTTGTGCTACGACCTACGTCTACTGACTAGCCAATAAAAATGCAACATGAAATGGCGTGTTGATCATACCTCAAGCTCCTTTTGCAAAATTGGCATGCCAAGTTGGCCTCTTTTCCCTAGCCACGACCGCTTCGATATTCTCCTCTTTTGCTTTCTCCTCTTTTTTTCAGTGTATACTTAAAAACCACAATTGCCAAAGTGCTATTCATTTGTTTACCACTAGTGCATGCTGATGATGTTCTATACCAGAGGTGTCCAATCATGCTCCTGGAAGGACACTGTCCTGCAAAGTTTAGCTCCTAGCGCAATTAAACACATCTGAACCAGCTAATCAAGGACTCACTAGCCTAGAAGCTTCCAGGCAGGTGTGTTGAAGCAAGCTACAGTTGTGATTGAAATTATTCAACCCCCATTGAAAATCAGGTTTATTGGCAACATTTACAGACTTTCTGCTGTTCGCAATGAACAAGTCGAACAAAAGTAGTTGAAATGCCTCAACACAACAAATGTTTCCAGTTGTTTCCCCTAATTCTTCAATCTCAAAATTATTCAACCCCCTGAACAGAATTCCTCACAACAGCACAAATCTGCAAAACAGGTGTAGTCTCAAGCACCCCTGAGGCAACTAATCCAGGGCTTCATTAGTTGACCCGGTGTCAGCACCCTGACGAAGGCCTGTTTGGGATGATCCGCGTTGCTGTTTTTTTAAGATGTAGCCCTGTCTTACAATAAAGGCTTTTTACTTTTCTAAATATGTGAGTGCCTGGACGTGGAGTGCCTTGTTCCCCTTCTGGAGCACCCATAGTTGTGTTTGCGAGTACCAGATGCGCCCCTGCTTGATATATTTTCTTTTATTAGATCCATGTGTGATTTGTAATGATCTTATGGGATTGCTGAAATCGCACTGTAGGAGAGATAAGACTTTAATTTAGTTATTATCCATTTAATGACCTCAAATAAATTGAAAGACTAAAGGCTTGTTCACACCAAGGATGATAACTAGTTGACAAATGGAAGACATTGTTCTAAAAATGTATCTAAATATAAAAGAGTCCACACTATAATGATAACGGCACAGAGAAACGATTTCTTTGGAATCACTTTCAGATTTTTTTTTTTTCTTAGCTGATTAAAATTAAAAATTGACTGCCAATCAGAACCCACCAGACTTTAAAGAGCTTTCAGAGCATTTAAAGCAGCAGACAACAAAACTGCAGCGCGCATACAATAAATCGAACATTATCGTCCGCTAGTTATCATTATAGTTACCTATCATTTTTGGTGTGAACGGGCCTTAAATGGAATATACTTTAGGGCTATCAAAAGTGATTAAAACTGGTAAAAATTGTGATGTCACCTTAACTGAAAATAAACATTTCCTTAAACATTTAAGCCTAAAAGCTTTGTTGAAACATTTGTGTCAGTGTGTCTTAACAATGAGGTACTGAAAATAAATTTCAGGAATGTGCAAACAAAGGCTTGTACAAACCTGTAAATCGTCTGCTAGCCCTCAGCCAATGCAGATCTAACCTGTTCACCTGATCCTTCTGACCACAATGGGAGATTGTTGTTTTATGTGGTTTTTGAAGATTTATGGCAACGTTGAGGGGAAAAGGTATATACTTGTCTAGAGGTTCATTAAGATTTGTGAATGCAAAAAAACACCATATCATTATCCAAAAATGAGGTATGGGTGTGTTGCTGTAAAAAAAAAAAAAAAAAAAGGTGGTCCTTCAGTAATCTTAAACAAGTCCTGCTCATGAAAAGCTAGTAAGAATGTGGCCGGGCCAACAAGGATTTAGCTTTATGTTTTACGATGGAAAACTTTTCTTTTTATCTTCTGTCTTTCCCCCATGACGTCTGACTTTAAGGGAAAAAACATTGAATTGCTTGATTTTAAATCTGAAGAATAAAGATCTGTTCATCTGCAACCCATTACGTAAGTCTTTAAGCATGAGGGCAGGACAGAGGCTCTTTAAACAGAGGTTTCAGTTTGCTTTAGTTTTATTGGACAACCCAAACCCCACCCCACTCCACCCATCGAAGCTCACATTGCTGCTGCGTACAAGCCCAAGTCTGCAGTTTAACACTCGACCCCTCAAGAGTATTGCAAACTAATAATAATGACCAAGTCTGTGTCCTGAGAGGTTAAATTGCCATTCAGAGCCAAATGACCTTGTTTGTGACAAGATTAGCCTTCTACCTTGTGAAGATTAGCCTAACCACAGCAATTGGGTTTGGACAAAAATTAAAATAGCTATTACTTCTGGAAATAACGTTCCTTGCTCCAAGACCGATTTTGTTCTTTTTGTTCTTTTGAGGATACCAAATGTAACAAAAACAAAACAAAATTGGTATCTCAGATATTATTTATCTCCTGTTTTATTGCACCTGAATTGGCTGTAATTGCATTATAAAAACATAACTGATATTGCTAATAATGGGACGCCTACACAATATACAAAGAGTAAAGTTGCGGTGAATACACTGAACAGAATGAATCAAAGCTACTTCTCTACAACTGGAAACGAGATTTAAAAAAAAAAAATCTGAAAAGACACCCCGTGAGAACCTGTACATTCTTGGCATTCGTTCATGAAGTAGCTCTTTTATTCAGCAAAAAGTTGTGAGTCATAACTGAATCATTTATTTACTGTAATGGGATTATGTTGAAACAAAGTGTCTGTTTGTACAAGTGGAAACCTTTGTGAATCTCTGCATACACAAACTTTTTGTCAAACCATGCAATTGGCCAGCATTTATATAGTAGGCAATCATCCTTTGGGCAGGACAATGCACACATTGTCCTGCTTTTTCTTGCTATGAATGTGGCCCGTAAACATCAGGTGAGCGTTTTGAGGACAGAGGGTGTGTCAGATTGATTTGAAGCGCAGGATAGGTAACACCCAGAGACTAGGGGACATATTCTTTTAATTCATTCTCCCTCAGGGTTTGGCAAGTCAACACAACCACGACAGCAGAAAAAATGCTATCTGTGAACTACGCCCTCCCATCAATCACTCTTCATTCACACTCTGCATACAAATTTTCTTGCGAAATACTTTTTTTTTTTTTTGAGGTTGAATTAAAGCTTAGGAAAGCTTTTCAGGTTGATGTGGTTTTGTATGAACTATGACTCTGCTTCCCAGATTACAGTTTTTGCCATTTCTTTTTTGTGCTTGTCACATATAAAATTTAAAAAGCATGAACAGTTCTGGTTATGCTGACATTTTTAGACTATATTTCAATATAAGACTAAAATCCTTCCACTTTCATAATGCTTTCCAGATTAGTCTGACATCCTAAAATATCCTGAAGTAATATGCTTAGAGCTTGTGTCAGCTTGTCTGCAGTAGTTAGTTGCCCTTTTAAGGTCTGTTGTTGGAATCGTTCTGCGAGTGCAGTCCAACAGAGGAAAGCGAGCCAATTTCTCACACATGTGTCTAATAGTTTTCTCCATAAACCATCCAACTGCATACTGTTGGGCTTCCATTTAATTAGAATGATCTGTGGAATAATAGATGTGTCTTTTCCACTGCTGTTGCCCAGAAGGGAATGTAACTGTTTTTCAAACTCTCCGAGTGTCAACTTATTTATATTGTGTACATATATGTCCAAATACTTTTTTGGCCCCTCTAACGTTTGTTCTGGTGGTTTAAGCCCATGAATATTGCCCTATAAGGTGCCGTATAATCTCAGGGTTGCAGAAACCTGCCCTTGTCACAGTACATTTGATGTGAAGAGCTAAAGGCAAAAAATGCAGTGAACCAGAGGAATGTGCGAAGCTTAGTGAAAGAGACAAACCCAAAGACGTACATTATCTTGATTAATCCACAGTGCAACTGGAACAAAATGAATCAAATTGCTGATGTCAGAGTACTAAAAACTCTCTGCAGCATGACAGAATCAAAAGAATTAGTTTACACTTTGCAGTAAGTTTCATTAGTTAACATTCCACATTCCTTTAGTTAACATTAACTAAGAATAAACAACACTTCTACAGCCTATTAATCTTAGTTTGTTAATTTCAGCATTTAGGGGAGACCGGGGATGGTTGTAACAGTTTTGACCTTTCTGTCTATATCTTGTAATACTTTGAAGTCAGTGTGTTCAAAATGTGATCCAAACTAGTTACAAGTGTCTGCTATTAAATGACATATCTATTATCTTTGCAACACAAACAGAAAATGCATGGTTTAGTTTCAAACACGAGGAGTGAAATGTTACAATTCACCCCATAGTCTGGGTTAGTTGTAACATACCCTGGGGTGAGATGTAACATTATGATATCCACCGGGGTGATATGTAACATAATGAAATAAGGATTTTGACAAAAAAATTATTTTGAAAGGTTTTTATTCAACACTGACTTTTCAATATAACTGATGTGTGTGTGTCACTCTTAGTCTCAGTGTGTTTGTCACTCTCAGTCATAGTAATTGACCATTATAAATTGATAAAATTATAATAAATAATAAATAAAATAATAATAATAAATTGAATAATAAAATTGTAAATTTTAAATAATAATAATTAATAAAAGTGAACACTTGAACATTGTGTGTGTGTGTGCGTGTGTGTGTGCGCGCGCATGTGTGTGTGTGTGTGTGACTCTGTTGTTACTCTGTCATAGTAATTGACCATAATAAATTGAACTTGAACACTTGAACATTCTATTTGTGTAAGCATAGTTGTTACTGTCAGTCTATAGTATTGGCATAATAAAATTTAATGTTTCATTGTTGTTACAACTAACCCAGAGTCTTGTTGTTACAACTAACCCAGAGTCATGTAGCCATGAACTAGCTCACCTTACAGCTAACAGGCAAAACATTAGCACTAACAACTTGCATGGAAAATATCTACACAGACACACAATAAACATAATAAAAGTTTGATGAGTTTAACAAAGCAGAAATTCCCATAACAAAAACAAAAAAAGTAAAAAAAGTAACTTTCTTATCTCAAAATTGTTTTTTCCACTCTAACATGTGCTGTGTCTGCCACAGGGCTCTACTTTATCACATGTGGAATAAGAACTAAACTGAGCATGTGCGAAGTGAATCAGGTGATTTGTAACTAGTTCCTGATTGGACAGATTGGAATTGTTACAACTGACCCGTGTTACAACCATCCCGGTCTCCCCTACTATTCAAATCAAAAGTTGCAGGTGTTAACATTAGTTACTCTGTGAAGTAATATGAACAAACTACGAATTACTGTATTTTTATTAAACATTAACAAGAATAATAAATAGGCCCCTATAACAAATGTATTGCTCATTGTTACTTCATGTTAGTTAATGCATTAACAAATAAGACCTTATTGTAAAGTGTTACTGAAATCTTCTCTGTTAACTTTTTATTTACATTTTACATAAATAGGCCTAATAACATTTTATATGCGTCATAAGATATGCTATATAAAATGCGGTTGTTACCCTGAAGCAACATCATGCATGTTGTTAAGTGTGGTGATTTGAATATAAGGTAACACTTGTTCAGACAGAACTTTGGGCTGCAAAAATATGGGGTGAGATTTCGGTCACAATTCTGCGCGCGCAAGATCACATTTTGAGCGTGCAAAAGGGCATTTCGCACGCGCGTGAACTGAGTTTTGCGGAGAAATGTTCGTCTCGCAGATAAGAAAATATTGCGAGCGAACGAAAATCAATTTTGCATTTAAAATAAGAATTTGGATGTGCGCGGACGTTCTCTTTCGCGTGTGCAAAGTTTAACTTTCTTGCTCCTTTCATACCAGCCGTGAGCGCTCTCTAAGCGCAGACAGCTCGCTTGCTCAACACAACCCAGTGTTACAATATGGCATAATTCCAGCCAATCAGAGATGAGACTGCTAAATTCTGATTGGCTGGCTTGAAAACCATTCACAAGACTCCCTGCATCACCGACTGCGGAAGAGAACTAGTGTAGTTGAGTTTATTATTTATGAAAAATATTCAAAAACTTCACTGTAATTCACTGTATTGTTGGCAAATTCAGTTCACACATCACTGCTGTCCTGATGGTTATACTACAAGACTTACTTTGTATAAATATAGTTTTGCGTATTTTTTACGATTATTATTTATGAAAAATATTCAAAAACTTCACTGTAATTCACTGTATTGTTGGCAAATTCAGTTCACACATCACTGCTGTCCTGATGGTTATACAACAACGCTTATTTTGGGAAAAATATAGATTTTAAATTGTATATACTATTGTAAATGTAGAAGTTTTATGATTTTTATGAAAAATATTCAATAACATAACTGTAATTCACTGTATTGTTGCCAAATTCAGTTCACACATCACTGCTGTCCTGATGGTTATACTACAACACTTATTTTGGGAAAAATATATATTTTAAATTATATATACAATTGTAAATGTATAATTTTTATGAAAAATATTCAATAACATAACTGTAATTCACTGTATTGTTGCCAAATTCAGTTCACACATCACTGCTGTCCTGATGGTTATACTACAACACTTATTTTGGGGAAAATATATTTTAAGTTTTATATACAATTGTACATTTATGATATGAAAAATATTCTAATTTACTGTATTGTTGCCAAATTCAGTTCACACATCGCTGCTGTCCTGATGGTTATACTACAACACTTATTTTAGGGAAAAATATATATTTTAATTTGTATATACAATTGTAAATGTATAATTATTATGATTTTTATGAAAAATATTCAATAACATAACTTTAATTCACTGTATTGTTGCCAAATTAAGTTCACACATCACTGATGTCCAAAGTTATTGAATATTTTCATAAAAATCATTAAAAAAATCATAAATTTACAATTGTATATACAACTTAATTTTTTGTTGTAGTATAACCATCAGGACAGCAGTGATGTGTGAACTGAATTTGGCAACAATACAGTGAATTACAGTAAAGTTATTGAATATTTTTCATAAAAATCATAAAAAATTATACATTTAGGCCTACAGTACAATTGTATATACAATTTGAATTTAAAATCTATATTTTTCCCAAAATAAGCGTTGTTGTATAACCATCAGGACAGCAGTGATGTGTGAACTGAATTTGCCAACAATACAGTGAATTACAGTGAAGTTTTTGAATATTTTTCATAAATAATAATCGTAAAAAATACGCAAAACTATATTTATACAAAGTAAGTCTTGTAGTATATCCATCAGGACAGCAGTGATGTGTGAACTGAATTTGCCAACAATACAGTGAATTACAGTGAAGTTTTTGAATATTTTTCATAAATAATAAACTCAACTACACTAGTTCTCTTCCGCAGTCGGTGATGCAGGGAGTCTTGTGAATGGTTTTCAAGCCAGCCAATCAGAATTTAGCAGTCTCATCTCTGATTGGCTGGAATTATGCCATATTGTAACACTGGGTTGTGTTGAGCAAGCGAGCTGTCTGCGCTTAGAGAGCGCTCACGGCTGGTATGAAAGGAGCAAGAAAGTTAAACTTTGCACACGCGAAAGAGAACGTCCGCGCACATCCAAATACTTATTTTAAATGCAAAATTGATTTTCGTTCGCTCGCAATATTTTCTTATCTGCGAGACGAACATTTCTTCGCAAAACTCAGTTCACGCGCGTGCGAAATGCCCTTTTGCACGCTCAAAATGTGATCTTGCGCGCGCAGAATTGTGACCGAAATCTCACCCCATACAAAAAGCGTTTCAACACATTCTCTTGTAACTGGCCGTCATGACACCCCACAAGCTCCAGTGCAAACAAACGAGCTTATGTGAGGAATCATTTTAGGGTTCGTTTACACGACACCATTTTCCAGTAAAAACGGAAAACCTTTTAATGCGTTTTGGCAGTTCATTTACACAACAATGGCGTTTTGGGGGCCTGAAAATGCAAACTTTTGAATGTGATAGGCCTACTGTTATCATCTCGGTGTAAATACAAAAATGTGAATTTGCGAAAATGTTGATATGCATATTACATGCTCAGTTTATAGGCGCATAGTTTTTCTTTACAAAGTGACATCGCCAACTACTGACCTGTCAGCATAATACAGCGCTTTTAGACATTTACTCGGATCTGTGTGAACGGGGATCGTTTTGACAACGTTGTCGTCTGTACGTGAAAAACGCACAGGAAAAACGTTCCCGTTTTTAGTACATTATTGTGGTGTAAACGTAACGTACCCTTATAGTCTTTGGCTCATATCATTTAATAATTCCCTCATCACTGACTTGAAATATGTTGCAGATGCTTTATTACAAAATTTTGCGAAAGAAATCTGTGCTCCAGCTGGCTTGCATGTGAGATATTTGATATGCTGTAACCACAACCCCAGCCCATTGTGAGCTTTCTTTCTAGAAGAGTGCAGTGACTCCTTCTTGCTGAATCATCCTTGAATTTAAAAGCAGTTACACAAGGACAAACGTACAGTATGATCACGTACACTGAAGTAGACCACACACATGCACATTGTAAAATTGTTTTCTCCATCATATTTGTTTGAGAATTAAAAATGTGGTTTAAGCTCAATGATTAGAGTTTCAATTCTGTTCTTCATCAGTAAATGTGACTGCAGGGCATTTTACATCAATTCATTTTTCAATTTTTAATAACTTGATTTCAGATTCAAACTTAATGTGTGTATCCGGACTCTAACAAGCACAATGTCTTTTCCCTAGTATTTTTCTTTCTACTCCCCAATTATCTTCAAATCCTGCAAGCACAATTCCCCATATGCATTTTTGTCTGAATATTTGTCTGTGTTCTTGCATTTCAAATCAGATACTCTCTGTTGAGTTAATTTAAATCCATGATAGTCATCAGTGTTTCTGAAGTGATCAGTACCATGATTTGTCTGATGAGTGTAGATATGAGAGAACCTGTGATCCCTCTTATCCTTTCTAAACAGTCACTATTGATTTGTTAAGGATGCAGAAACTCCTGTTGTGACCCTTATGTGCCAAATGCATGTTTTCTGTCTGGTTGACACAACTAAGCCCCTTTGATTCCAATGTTATCTTCATCACTTTGAAGAGCGGATCTCAAAAGATAATAAGCACACTTAAGGCAATGACCGTTTTTATACTTTATATTCATGCCAAATTCCAATTCAAAGAAGCAATTAATCTGTCAACGTCCACCGGAATCCACAGCAACACAAGGGTGGCGGTTTGAGTAATTCTTCACACATATTGATGCAAAGATCTCCACAATGTCAAGCATGCATATGCTGTCTTGCTGTGTAAATAATAATGACTCTCATTGAAGCTCACAAGCAAACACACTTAAATCTGCTCTGACCAGTTCTACCCGTTACCAGTGCTGTCCATTCAGTTGCCTTCCTCCCAGGGTGTCTGAAGTGGAATTATATTTACAAATAACACCAAACTTTGGTCACTCATCGAAAAAAGAAAGAAAGAACGTGAATACCTGATGCGCAAACCACACCTGTAATCATATGTTGTCACGGAGTAGAACGTTTTGTTGGTGTGCGTCATCTTAGCCCACCATGATGCTGTTGGTTTTTATAAGGTCATATTCCCTTATTGCAGTGCTTTGACCAAACACTGTATGCTTTTAAAAGGGATGAAAATACATTTTCAAAACTTAAATTGTCATTATGTATTCTCCCATGTTATTGTTTTTATGAATTTTTGCTGAAAAAAGTTGCTGCCTTAAATGTTCAAGTACAATCAACTTGGATTTTTAAGTCATTTCAACTTAAATTCAATTAAACTGACTTAAAATTAGTTGAATTTTGTTTACCTTATTTGAAATTGCTTAACTTATTTTGATGAGTTAACGTGATATAAAAACATATGTTGTCATAACTTATGGATCATATCATTTTTTACTGTCTTTGAAAGTCAGTGGGTAATAGTAATAGTAATAAAAGAATGTCTTCAAAATAACAATCCCTTTGACACTGGCACAAATAGTCCTGGTGGAAAGTTGCTTACGAGTTATGCATTACTCATAAATCTCTTGTAAAGATTGTGACTATGCAGATTTTTAAATTGAGGTAAAACATCATCATAGAGCGCAGCATGCTTCTACAATATGCTTCAAATATCTCTAATGCGTGTGGCAGTTTAAACATGGTCCAACATAAGTACATGATTTATTAATTCATTAAGTCAAGTCAGGTCATTTTATTTGTATAGTGCTTTGCACAATCCATGTTGTTTTACAATAGCTTTACATAAAATCTTTCCTTAATGTCTTTAATACCTCGGTAAACAAGCCAAAGGTGACTGCGGCAAGGAAGAAAAACTCCAGCCAAAAACTCTTAATACAAGCATTTAAAAGCATTTGGCATTCTGAGTGATGTTAGAAAAGTGCTTTAGCTTAGACAGTGCGGGCATTCTCCTTTTCATCTGGAGCCATTCCAATGAAAATCTTGCCTTGTGATAAAAACTTGTGCAACATTTTCCAACATCCGCTGTTGTGTTTAACAAGATTGCCTTCTAGCCATATATAAAGAGTTTTGAATCACAATCTTTTTTTCTTCTTATCGAATTGAATGCTATAAAATTTGTCAAAATCCAGACAAAGGCAACTTTATTTTATTTTTTTATTACTGAGCTATATTGACTTTCCCTAACTCCCTAACTCCTGGTTCTTGCACAAGTGCCATTGCTCACACAGAAAGAGACAGGTTTTTCGAGGGAGTGTCTGGAACAGCTTCTGCTGGCTGATTATTGTCCCAGTGGGTGCTGTCGCTTTATCTACTCAAGTATTTCTCAATCCTGATTCTATGTTGATGTCTTTCTTATCTAACCCTGATTCATCTCATTAGCTCATGAGTGTTGTGCTGCTCATGACCTGAACTGGGTGTGTCAGATTATTGAGATACCTCAAATGTGCAGCGCTGGAGGAAGCAGGATTGAGAAACACTGAATGGTTGGTATAATGTTAAGTACTCTTTAACTAATTAATTTATTTCTCTAATATATGAATGTTGTTTTAAAAAAACAGAAAAGGTACTGTTAATTTTCTGCCAGGACATAATCTGTTAATGCAGTGTGTCGTTCAAAATATGGTTAAAATTTCAGTAGAAAATCAATATGGAAAATATCTTTGTATTAACACATGATTTGGCCCTTTTTTTCTTTTTTTTTTTTTTTACAGACTTTCCTGTGCTTCACTGAGAGAATTAGTTTCAGCCATTCACTGGCAAATGAAAGATCACAAAGTTGCCATAGATTAATAGGTCTGTTGATCTAAACAGCATTAAAAGAAGTAAATATAATTTGAAGGATAAATTGATTCAGTCTTTTAATAGATGAATACACCATGGAAAATCACAAAATAAATATTTAATGAAAATCTTGTGACTTTATCTTGAATAGGCCATTGTGTATACCCATAAGTAAAGTATACCACCTAGAGGCCAAAAGAAAAAAAGAAAAAAAGATTTACCTCTGGACAACATACTCTGTACATGCAATTTTATTGCCACATGAAATGAAAATCCAGGAATTCCTCAATAAGGTCATGACCATGTGAACTAACTCAGTTTGGTTTTGACATTCAGTTTGGTATATTTTGAATTAAAAGAGAGTTTGAATGCCTAGACAACTAATTGATTCAGTCACTCCATATAAACAAAGTTTGTGAAGTATTCTTACTTTGGCTTTTCCAAAAACACGCTCAAATGACACGGAGATGTTGTCCCTCGCCACTTTACTACCAAGTGATAATCTAGTTTAACAACAGGCTGCTATACTGTCTGAAAGTGCTAAACAAGTATAGGCAACGTTTTGAATCAAATAGTGCATTTGCTCCCCCTGCTGCTTTCATTGTGCGGTTTTCTTCTGGTTGCATCAAGATTTTTTGGTTGGTTAGCATGGCTTCATTGGCCTCTGCTGGTAGATACTGTAACTACACCATCTGCCTCTAAAAACATCTTTCTTCATGTCCATTTAGCTATGTATCATATTCTGATGAAATTCTCCATTCTTCAGATGTACTTTAATATACTCCCCCTCATGTCGTTCCAAACCCGTGAGACTTTAGTTCATCTTCAGAACACAAATGAAGATATTTTAAGGAAATCTAAGTGATTTCTGTTCCTCCATTGAAAGCTACACAACCACCACTGACGCTTTAAAAAGTTCATAAAGAGATCGTAAAACACATTTTTCACATATAAACACTGATCAGCGAACATAAACAGAAGCTCGACCAAACTTGACCCACGAGAACAAACCTCATTGGTTCTTGCTGAAGCTCAAACGTGCTGCGTAACACGAGAATGAACCTCATTGGTTCTTGCTGAAGCTCAAACGTGCTGCGTAACACGAGAATGAACCTCACTGGTTCTTGCTGAAACTTAAACGTGCTGCGTAACACGAGAATGAACCTCACTGGTTCTTGCTGAATCTTAAACGTCCTGCGTAACACGAGAATGAACCTCATTGGTTCTTGCTGAAGCTCAAACGTGCTGCGTAACACGAGAATGAACCTCATTGGTTCTTGCTGAAGCTCAAACGTGCTGCGTAACACGAGAATGAACCTCATTGGTTCTTGCTGAAACTTAAACGTGCTGCGTAACACGAGAACAAACCTCACTGGTTCTTGCTGAATCTTAAACGTCCTGCGTAACACGAGAATGAACCTCATTGGTTCTTGCTGAAACTTAAACGTGCTGCGTAACACGAGAACAAACCTCACTGGTTCTTGCTGAAGCTCAAACGTGCTGCGTAACACGAGAATGAACCTCATTGGTTCTTGCTGAAACTTAAACGTGCTGCGTAACACGAGAACAAACCTCACTGGTTCTTGCTGAAACTTAAACGTCCTGCATAACACGAGAATGAACCTCATTGGTTCTTGCTGAAACTCAAACGTGCTGCGTAACACGAGAATGAACCTCATTGGTTCTTGCTGAAGCTCAAACGTCCTGCATAACACGAGGATGAACCTCATTGGTTCTTGCTGAAGCTCAAACGTCCTGCGTAACACGAGAATGAACCTCATTGGTTCTTGCGGAAGCTCAAACATGCTACGTAACACGAGAGGGAGTCTGGTATTGGTTCTCCTCCCACGTCAAGCAAACATGCTTGAGCTTCCGTTTACCAGATCCGATGTGTGTGCTGATGAATGTTTATGTGAATAAAAGCCTAAATTCAATCTGTTCAGCATAAAGCGATTGTGCCTCTTCTGAAAATTTGGACTAAACCGCTCAATATAGATTAGTTTTACGATCTCTTTATGAAGTGTTAATTGTGTAGAAATCGCTCAGATTTCATTAAAAATATCTTCATTTGTGTTCCGAAGATGAATCTTATGGGTTAGGAACAACATGAGGATGAGTAGGCTAAATTATGACAATTTTGATTTTGGGGTAAACTAACAGTTTACTAACAGTACAACTGGGGCCTGTTTCAGAAAGGAGGTTCAACCAACTCTGAGTTAAAACTTGAACTCTGAGTTGACTTACCCTGAGATGGGAAACTCTGAGTTTTCGGCTACAGAACAGCTGAAATTAGTTAGTTCAATCAACTCTGAGTTGACTGACTCTGAGTTAAGCGCGTGCACCACAACTATAAAAAGCCATTATCAATGGAGCGCAGATATTATGAGTCACCATGGTAACAGCGGTAGACAAAAAGAGGTCTGCATATTTCTCACCAGCAGAACTGGATGATCTTCTGCAAGCATATGGAGAGTACGAACACATATTATTATTATTTTTTAAATATCGGCTCCAGCATCAAAGGACAGAGAGTTAGCTAGGGAGAAAATAGTTGCTCGAGTCAATGCGTAAGTTTACATTTTAATTACTGTTATACAGTGTTGGGTGTAATTGTTTATTTGAAAGCATTAAAAGTGCAGTTTCTTGTCTCTCCTTGTATTGTTCAAGTGGTTGAGGTTGATATGGGATTTAGTAATTAGTAATAAGTAGACCAATACTTTCTAAAGATGGTCATTATTATTCATCTAATTACACTGTTGAAGAAGTCATTTGTAGTTAGTAATTAATAACTATTTTAGAGTAACTTACCCAACTGTTATAATATCAGAGGTGAAACTGGAAGAACAGTATGTTATTCAACCTCATTTTAATTTTCATGTTGGTGCAATCCTCAAGGTATTAAAAGAACATGGCAGTAGCTGAAAATTAAATATAAAAACATAATTCAATTAGGTAAGGCTTGAGCATGTCATGGGTGTAGGCTACCTGACTTTACAAACATTTGACATATTAAATAACTAAATAGCATCCAGTGTCTAGCAGTGCAGCAGCATTTTTGGCTGAGGGAATTCCTGGAGTTGGTCTTTTGGAGCCTCCTGTCCCAACAGAACCCCAGGCAGTTGTAAGTAGCCCACTCAATACACCAGAAATTATGACAAATAGTGTTATAAAGTATTTGTCATAAAGTGTACTCGACCAAATGCTCATCTTCACAGGACGATGGGGATAAAGAGTTTCTGCTGCCACAGAGAGGCCTACAGAGGTAATGTTAATATTACACATCAAACAATCTACACATTCAGATTTTTTTTATTTTTTATGTGGAGTAGCCTATAGAATCTAAGTTTAAATCTAAGTATAAACAGGTATTCTTATCTCTCCCCCGCCCCCAGAGTGTGGAAGAACAGCAGGAGGACGGTCCATCAACTTCTGGTGCACAGATGAATACAGCTCAGTGATTTTCAGTAAATGCCACAGTTTAATTCTGTAGAATTTGTTTAGAACTACTCTAACTATAATCTACTACTGTATTTTCAGTTGCCAGTTAAGGAGTTATATAGACTTCATCTTATTAAAAAAAATTGGAGAAAAAAAAAACAGCAGTAAAAACAGCAATGAATAAATGTTCTGAAAGAATGAATGAGGTGTTTAAACACCGCTTCCTCTTTAAAAAAAAGGGGGAGGAGACCGAAATAAACTCTGGGTTTACCAAAGAAAACCTGCTCTGGACCAGGTTAGGTTCACAGAGTAAGTTTGGTAACTGACTCTGAGCATAAGTTACCTCTCTTTCAGAAACGGGCTTGACTTACTTTGCTTTCTCGGGTTTGACATACCTCCCATTCTGAAATAGAAAACCCAGAGTTTCCCTCATTTCAGGGTTAACATACTCAGAGTTTTCACTTAACCTCCTTTCTGAAACAGGCCCCTGGACTGTGTCTCCCTCACAGCCTTGTTTTCATTCTCATTTGGTGTTTAATCTGTAAAAGGTTTCTAAACTCTTCTTTGATATCCATAGATTTTGTCAAATGTTATTTGTTTACCATAAATAAATGTCTCACTGTAATCTGGAAATTAAATGTAATCTAACACCATTTATAATGTCCATATTTGACCTAAAAATGCCGAAACATTTCCCCTACATAACCATAACACTTACGTTAGAGACAACAGAAATCTTGCGTTTGGGTGACGTCATGTCCTCGATTGGAGGCGGGGCTAAACAGAGCTGTTTTCAAGTGCCCGAATCATATTGTCGCCATTTTGTAAGCTCGGCAAACGCTGAAGAAGCACCGAGTGAGAGAAACCCCCTCAATAATCAGCCCAGATTACTAACAAAACAGCAAGATCACCCTTTGTCGTCCGAAAGGAAAGGGAATCTTATCGTATGTCCGCTATCCAGAACCTCCAAACTTTTGGTAAGATTTAACATCTCTGAAAACATATTATTTTATTGTGTGGGGGGAAGGGCGAAAGATAACGACTCTGTGACGTTGACGTTTCGCAAATAAATGCTAGCACGACTGTTAAAATTTTCAATTTGTGAACAACAATTCCATTTACCGAGTCAAAAACTCGTTTTGTGTTTCTGATTAATGCCTTTTGTCGTCGAAAATCCCTGTCAGAAACAAAAGCTAGACAGGCCTCAGTTTTTATTCTTGTTTGGTTCGCTTTAAATGTCGATTACTCGCCTAAGTAAAATAACATATTCTTGTTAAATAGGTCTTTAATTATTTTTCAGTTGGTTGCCGTCGAGTTTTATAAGTTTATCTCGAATGAAATCGAGATTTAGCTCAAAGATTATGCTCTAACGTTACCTCGATTTTGATCGCCCAGTTTGTTTTTCTGGACGAGAGACAAAATGGAAGACGCTACTCGATGACGGCTTATTTTTAGATTTCGAAAACATCTTTAAAAACACCTCGAGCCCCCTGTGTGTTTTGATTGATGTCAGAACTGAAGACTATTTCTGAGTAAAACCGAAATCGTTGAGTTTAGGCTGTAGGCCAATAGAAATAGTCTTTTGAAATAGCCTATTAAACTGAGCCGATACACAAACGGTTAATGAACAACCAGATCAGACCTGAACTCTACCCTGTAGTTAAAGGGAGATGGTTTGCTTTGTTCCAACATGTTCTTCTTAGGTGCTTACAGACCCAAATTTTACATGCAAAAATATTTGGGGTAACGTAAACCATTAATTAGGGTAACTTACTTATCCTTCATTCTATTTATTAAGTACTTCAAGTGCCCTAGTTTAAAGATTAGCTTTGACCCGTGTCAACCAAATCACACTTTACATGAAACGTCAAAGCAGGAAATCTGATGCCACGGACATTGCTAATGCCTGTTGTTTATCTTTTTGAAGACCCCTTTGCTGATGCAACTAAGGGTGATGATCGGCTCCCAGCTGGGACAGAGGACTACATCCACATAAGAATTCAACAGCGGAACGGGCGGAAGACTCTGACCACGGTTCAGGGCATAGCCGATGACTATGATAAAAAGAAGCTAGTCAAGGCCTTCAAGAAGGTTGTCATTTAAGTCCCTCTGAAAAAAATGATCGCTCTTAAATGGTTTACGATTGCATGGGTGGAGCGTTTTTAACATTTCCTTGTTTGCATTTTCAGAAATTTGCCTGCAATGGGACTGTGATTGAGCACCCTGAGTATGGTGAAGTAATTCAGCTGCAAGGTGATCAGCGCAAGAACATTTGCCAGTTTCTCACTGATGTAAGTAAGAGCTCGATGACTTTTGGTGTATAATCTGTTGGCCTTTTGGTGTAGTAGCAGATTTAATGGACCCTTTTTCCTTCATCTTACAGATTGAACTGGCCAAAGAGGAGCAGCTCAAAGTCCACGGGTTCTAGAAGCTGATGTGAACTGACCCCTCCCCTCCCCCGACTCCTAACCCAGCTGACCCTGTTGTTGTGCTGCTGTCACCCCCAGCAGCCCCCCCTCAGGGGAAAAAAAGCTGAAAATGATTACCTCTGATTTGAGACTTTTTAGTATGGCATCCTTAACAAAACGACCAGTCCTGTTCAAGCATGGACAGACGACAAGGCAAATTATGCGGGATAAATGATTTTTGTTCCTTGTCCCCTTCTTTAGTCCTTTTATTATTTTTTTTAGTTAATCTTGTGCTCCTCTAGAGCACAAATTCCATGTAACTTTTTCTCTTTGTTTTGTACAAGGTGTTTCAATAAAACCTTCAGATGCCACGTTTTGCACAGTCCTTAAGTTGATGGGTGGGGTGTGGATGGGGCAGTTTATGTATTAATTTCTTTGGTTCATATTTAAACCACCACCATAAAGAATCTGCATTTTTAGTTCTGATGTGGGCCAGCCTGCTTCAGGGTTACATTGGTGTGCTGTTTAAACACAAAGCACGGCAACCCCATCTTTTCTCATTATGCATCTCTAACTGCCTTTTTTACCCTTGTTTTTCGCAATATGCATAATTTCAATTTTCTAAACTTGTAATACCATATTTTGTTTTTGGTCTGGAATAAACAATATCCCATACTTTTCATGTTCCAATTTTTTAAGCGATGATAGTTGTCATGGTGAATGCAGTGCTTGCTCTGGTTGTGATGTCAAAGAAAGCATTAATGGATTTCAACAATGTAGCTTTAGGTTTTGTTTGTGGATAACTGGTTTGACTAATTCATTTTATCTGTGCTTTTCACTTGCTTGCATCCATTGTTTCAGTTTATATGTAATGTCAAAAAAGAACTTTGCCAGCAAGTTTTGTGCATTTTTTTTCTACATTGAAAAAGAATAGTAGAAGGCAAGTCATAACATTTTAAATGCACAATTGTTCCAGTGAGACAACTTCCCACAAATTGTTGATTAGCCTGCTGAAAGTTGAATAACATGAGATTATGTTAATGAGAATACTATTTATACTATGAACAAAAAAGTTGCTTATATCAGTGGTGTCCCATCCTGTTGCTGGAGATCTACCTTCCTGCAAAGTTCATCTCCAACCCTGATCAAACACAACTGAACCAGGTAATTAAGACCTTCAGGAGCACTAAAGATAATATATAATACAGACAGATGTGTTGGATCTGAACTTAATGAACAGGATTGGGTACCCCTGTTATATGAAAAGTATATAATAAAGCATTGTGCCATTCTAGAGACTTGTTATGCTGCCCATTATTCACATTTACCTGTAGAAGAACAAAACCAACCTAACAAAAGGTTTAACATTCTAAGGCCTGGTTTCACAGACAAGGCTTAGATTAAGCCAGGATTAGGCCTTAGTTCAATTAGGGTGTTTAAGTATCTTTTATAAACATGCCTTAGAGAGATTTTTTTGGTGTGCATCTTGAGACAAAATGCAGTGACATATTTTAAGAAATGCCAGTGGAAGTTATTTTCAGTTAAAACAGCTCAAACATGCATTTTAGTCTGGAAGTTGATTTAAGCCTTGTCTGTGAAACCGGGAGAAATGCTTTAATGTATATTGTAGGAAAAATACCACAGGGACTGAGGTAGCTTCTTAAAAATGTAACTCAGGAAAACCTTTTTATAATTTTTTAAAACAAATATTGATATCCTTTTGCCAGTGCTCATTTCATAGAAATCAGTCAATCACATCAGATTCAATGAGACCAATGTAAAAGGCTTAGTGGATGATCATTTTACCCCACTCCCTCTACTAACAAATACAAAGAACCACAACCACCATTTGTAAGCTGTTTAAACTTGTGGTTGTTCTCTTTTTCCACAGAAGAGGGCACAACAATACATATTACAGTGTGATGACGTTCAGTTATTTTGAAATATAAGTCCCAATATATAAATTCTGGTTTATTTAGAGGATATGCATATTTGCAGACCATAAAAGGTCAGGATTATTAAAAGAAGTAGGCTAAATACTCAGGCATATTTTTGTGGTTGGTTGTTGTGTGTTCCTTCATGACAGCAAATAAAAATAACTACAGGTGGCATGCAAGCCTTATTAAGAGTAAAACTATTTGTCATGTTCCATTTCTATATGTGAATGACTAAAACACCAATCCTCAGGCAATCTCTGACGCATCCATGGTGTTTTGACTGTGGTGTTGAAATACCTTGTCTTGCAGATTCAAGTGGAGCACTCAGACTAATGACTAAGAGTTATATCTTACAACTGGAACACCAAAGTAAATCAAACTTAGTAGTACACATAAATCAATTAATCTATCTGTTTTCCAAACGTCTTGTTCTATAGGGTCATGGGGATGCTGGAGCCTATCCCAATGTTGTTCCTAAGGCAAGAAGGCAGGGAACCAAATGGGATAAATGGCCAGTCCATAACAAGCAATTGATTCCAGTGATAAATACAGGTTAAGATTTAAGATGAACCGAGTAATGTTGAGCTCCAATCAAAAGTGTAGAGCTAATTGCAATTGTTAGAAATAGTCAAGAAATTAGAGTTAGTAAGAGTTTGTTTATTCGCCTATTTAATAATTCAGTTGCGGTCTTGAGGGGCATCTTAAAATCTCTAGTTTACTATGCTAAAAAATCCAATGGAGCAATACCAATTACAGTGATGGTATTGTGTTTAGGCAGGGTTTCCCCAAGTACTACAAAGACTACTGTGGAACTGTTTGCCATTTTTTATTAACCTAACAGTTATTAACCTATATGAATGAATATTTCAACATTAATTTCTCTTATTTCAAGTTACAGGCCAAAAAAAAAAAAGATTTATTGCACTAACAAAACATTATATTTTTAGTTCTGTGCAAGGAAAGGTATAGTAATCAAGGTTATTGATGGGAGAAAAATAGCCCATTGATCTAAGATATTGACCTAGTGGTTAAATGCATTCAGTAGTCCAGTCACTTGTGTGGGTTTGACCGGTACTGCCATAAAAACTCACTGTGAATAACCATAAGAAGTCATTATAATCATTATATTTAATTAAACAGCCAATTAGTTGATATTATAATTAATTATATGCATCTGGATGAGTTCCCTCTCTTGTATTTGGGGTTATTGCCAAGAGCGACGGCCTATCAGCATTCCTGCTTATTTAAAGACTATAGCAAGCCATTAGCATTTAATGCCCTTGTCTGTACTAGTCGTAATTTAGTTTTGACTAGTCAAAATTCTAATTCCAGATATCTATTCTGCAATTTTGACTCATCTTAATTGGAATTAAGATTAATCATAATATGCATTGAAGATATCTACAATGTTATTTTGACTAGTTATATTCTCCCAATGACTTCCATTGGTAAATATTTTCTGAAATCTACAAATGAGTTACTTGTAGAAATTGTAATTAAAGATATCTATAATTGATTTATATACTAATTCTAATTAGAGATATACCTTTAGGCTGAAGGGCCCCAGGGTTGGAAGCTGTTAGCTGTTCTTCCCTTTAGGTGGTGGTATTTTGATCACTGAGTGTGATTTTTCCACTTGTAACCACTTTTGTGGATTATCACTCTACAGCTATAGCCTACCCCACTACGGGTAAGCCTTGGCCGACAGCGGATTATTGGTTACTCCCAAGGTTTGTCATCAACGTTAAACATCAGGGAGTTTTTCGATCCCATTGTAGCCTTTAGCTTGTTCAGTGGGAGTGTAAGGCATTTTGTTGTAAAGTTGCTTTAGGACAATATGTGTTGTCGAAAGAGTGATCTGAATTAGGCTTTGTTATTCACATAACATTTCAAGTGTAATGTAAAGGCATTGTAGTGGACCTCACAAGGAAAGTTAAAACTCATAGGACAAACTAAAAAAGGTGTTTTTAAAAAGTTTGACCTCCATTGATCACCTGTCAGGCATAGGCCTATTTATGTGAATGCCAAATATCGTTGCAAGGGCACAATAGATTGCACGATTTAAAAAAACAGAGAAATGAAATAAGATTATTTATTTCATGGTTCACTGTATTGACTAAATACAGCAATAACCAGTCAAATATTTCTGAATAATGACATTGACCAATCACCCACTATGCAAAGTTGCAAACCAGTCGACGTCCTACTCAGTGACGCTCCATTTATGTCTCTTGTATCAATCCGCGGTGTTGGCCTATCTCTCTTAACGAAATCCCAAGTTAAATTTTCGCCATCTAGGGTTCTAAACAAATAGAGTTAAACTGTGTTAATGGTGCCGGAATACATTAGTGGTGAATTTGAAACATTTTATGCATGTAGGGTAAGATCAAGAAAAGTAAGATAAGATCAGGAGTCTCTAAAGATCGGAACAAGAAAGTGAAGGTGGGTGAGAACTTTTATTAACTTGAATTGCAGATTGTTAATTGATTAACATGTAATAATGTTGCAGTCTCGCCATGATCGTCGTGATCGTGGCGGAAATTAGCATATTCATTGGCTTAGCCTACATAAGATCATCTTTTTTAGAAAGTCTGTTTTGTTTAAATTGTCTCTCTTATGCTCACCAAGGGTCCATTTATTTAATAATCAAAACAGTAAGATGGTGAATAGTGTGAAATATTATTACAATTTAAAATAATTGTTTACTGTTTCCATTGGCTATATTTTTAAATGTACAGTAATATATTCATGTGACGCAAAGACTTGACAAACTCTTCTTTTTTTTCACCACTAAACCTCATAAATCCAGGATGCTAGATATTTTTCTTTAATAGGAAAGCAACAAATATTGATAACAAATTTTAATTTTAGTGGTGCATGAAGTTCACTATTTCTGTGATGCTCTTTTACAAGAAAAAAGAAATATTATATCTTGGTAAACCAGGTAAACCAGGTTTATAATCTAATAAATCTGTAAATTGATAGGCTACAGTGTATATGCACAATTACAGTTATAGCTAGAAAGCTGCCTGATATTTGCCAGTGAGAATTGCTATGTTGGTGTACTCTTTTCAGGAATCATGATTACAGTATAATGATAGCTATCAACATGGTGCAATTAAACATTTTCAAATCCTTGGATCAAAAGATTCTTGAAGTCTTATCTGATTCCTCTCCATTATACATGAAGAGACGAGGCGGGCCTTTCATGTTCACGTTGCCTAGTCTCTCAAAATTAAACTGATGTCAGTGAAATAAAATGGCTCGAGTGTAGGGAGCATCTTGAGTCGAATGTTTGTTGCTTTCAAGCAGTGCTGTGTTTAGGGCAACATCCAGCTTCTGTATAATTTTGTCATTGTTCTGGAGCTCCCTCCTAGCCGGAGAGCTGGTGCTCGGCCCAGATGTCGGATCCATTTTGAATTTTAAAACCACCAGAGGAAATCCTCTTAGTATGGCAACGAAACATTGTTTACCTTGAGTTGGTTTCAAGATGCAATGGGCTTTGTTACCATGAAGAGTGTTTTTCCTGCTGCATCATGTGTGCTATGCTGAGTAATATTTTAGCTCTCATGCCAAAAGTTTGCTCACATTGGTGTGGATGCTAGTTTAAGGATGAATGGTACTTGAAATGCAGAGGTGTTTTGAATTCAGCATTCAGTTCCCAAAGGTATGCAGATGAATTTTGATTAATATGCAGCTGAATAGTTTCTTTTTACACGTGGCTGTTGATGATTTGCGCTGTGCAAATGACACACATTGTATCCTTCCTTTCAGATGCCTCTAAAGAGCCATATCTTATTTGACACCTCTATAAAGGATTGACATATTTCAGCATTTAAACTGTAGTTTTGGATGGAGTTTCTTACAGTCTAATTTATTCCCTTGGGTAGTTATTAAAATCTCTGTCTCCCATAACTCCCTTGCAAACACAATGATGCACAGGAAGGGAAAGACGACTCTCATCCTTGACAGTGGGTGCCTCGAAAAGACAATTAAGCACATTTCAGAATAGCATATTTATTCAAGCTACACATTCTAGTCATGATTATGAAAACATTTCACGTAAAAGCAATAAACCTTAGATTGCAGCAACTCTTGAACCATGTCTTGTATTGAGACAGTTTTATGGATATAGTTATCTTGGTAGAAGCTAGTGAAAAAGTGCCTTAGAAAAGTTTTACCATTTGTAGTTTTGACAAATTTCTTTGCATGAAGCCTTTTCCCTGTGGGAAGAGTGAATTTAAAACAGGGGAACCCGGGGCTAGTTGTCACATTGTTTTCAAATCTGTGGAAAAGCCCATACTAGGTTGTTTAAATAGCAGGTAATTGTGACAACTTACCCCATATAGTGTGACACACTGGGGCATGTTGTCACATGGGTCATAGTGTGTTTAATGAACGGTATATTTTTGCAATAGCTTTATTTGTTGTTGCAAAGTCTCTGACAAATATTCTCTGGGGTAAAAATTGTGACAACTAGCCCATGTCTCGACTATATAGTGTGCGGCATGCATTAATGAACACATTTATTGCATAGAACATTAATGCTATGAGTTGATGCATTGTCTTTCATGCTGTGTATGTATGTGTTGGAGAGTGAATGAGAGAAATCCATATAAAATGACATTTTATTTTCTCCCAAAGCAAAAGAGCCAAAGTACTTGTTTTCTGACAGCATCATTTGTCATAAACCTTCCCCCCTGCAGGGTTAGAAGAAGATCTCAAACATTTTGTGAAAAAATGGCCCTTCTTGTACACTTATTGTAGGCATATAAGAACTTCTCCTCCCTAGAATAGCACTTTAAATGCATTTACAGGCCTCCATAATAATCTTACCACAGCATGACGCTGCACTGTAAGTGTAGGTGAATTCTCCCCAGCTTCACAGCTTTTATTATTGCAGTGTCAACCAATCACAAGTAAGCACCACTAACAGAGCCAATTATAGCGAACAGAGTTTGAGTGTTCACCTCAATTAATGGAGCAGCACGGTCCCGTTAAGGGCAGAGACCTTTAGTTCTTTGATCGGTGTCCTTTACAGTGTCTAGTCCGATAATTGCAAAGCAGATATTAAAGGGGATCAGAAGGAGTGAAACTGACCTAAATGGTTAGTATGAAAGTGCAGCTTTTTTTGTCAATAAGTTAAACAATACAAAAGATTTACAACCTGTCAGCAGCACTATTACACTTAAAAATATAGGTTCCATATCCTCCTGAGACCCCAAAAAATATATTTTTTTGAATTTAGTTTTTTTTTTTTTTTTCATGTCATCACTTTGTTTAGAGCATAAGAAACAAATGGGGAAAAATGTTGGTGGGAAATAAATTTGCTCTGTAGTGGACACCAGGTACGACTGGTGTACTTCGTACTTCCGCTCAATTTCATTTCGCTTCTGTACTCAGTCTGAGACCGCGTCATAGCTTTCCGTTTTCCTCCGGCCTGAAAACAGCCGGCCAATCAACGAACAGAGGGCGGGCTGAGAGCCGTGACGTAGACACTGATTGTACCGCGGATGCGTAGATTTACTTCACATAATCTGCAAAAGTCGTTCACAGCCATGTTCACTCCGGTATTTCGCTCGATGGTTTTGTTTTCATACATGTGTTTACAGTGGAAGTTAGATGCGGCTGAGCATGCGCATAACACACGTCACAACCAAACGTTATGTGATTGGCTTACTGGTAACCAATGATTTTAAGCTTCAGACTAGCGCCCCCAGGCGGTAAAGAAAACGTTTTTCTCTTACGGAACTCCAGACTCTCTCTACGAAGCAAAGCGAAGTAGCAGAGTCTGGTATTACCAGGCTAGACACCAGGACTCTGTTGTATAAAAAATAAAATGACATTAAATTATATGTATAGGCAAAAACAATGGGTTTCTTTTTTCAATCACCAATACATTTTTGGTTTCAGGATTTATTTTAACTAAAATTTGTATAAAGATGATTCTCAACTGTGTTATGAATTTTACTTTATGCAATATGTGGGTAAAATGGCCATAAATTAATATTCCTAATGCAATGTATACAGTGTATCTATGCACATTAATGTGTACTTGGAGCAACATTTAATGAAAAAAGAAGTGTAATAATTGGAGTAATAATTAGCAACATTTTAATAATAATATTTAATATTTCATAGGAATATTGATGTATAATTTATTTCCATATTCACTTGTTGTGTCTCCCAAAATGCCTGATAAACATGATTTAAGTCCTGATGTCCTCTACAGTGGACATGTATGAAATCAACGTCCTGTTCTGTAACAGAAAGTATTTTTTTTATATTTGAAACCCCATAACATTTTCCTGAGATGTTGGTTTATGAAATACAATTTGAAAAGTAGTCTGATTTAAATTATAATTACAATATATCCATAAGAGTGCTACATTTGATCACTAAATTAATGTCAGACATTTTTAAAGACCAAGGAGAAGTTGTTTCCATGGTGAAACCTCCAAACATTTGGTATCTCTGAAAAGTCCTGAATGTGCTCTTTACAGGACACCCAGGTTGTGTCATGTGACATGTATGGTGTCAGAGAAATTCACTAAAATATAATGTCCACTACAGTGGACAAAAGTCTATTTCATAGAGGATATAGGTTTTAACAGCAGCAGCAGTGCCATTTCTGGGTTCCCAAAAAACCTTTCAGTGAACAGTTCAGAAGAACATCTAAAGAACCTTTTTCCACTATAAAAAAACCTTTTGTGAATTGTAAAGATTCCATGGATGTTAAAGTTTCTCCATAGATACCGGCAAAGAACCTTTATTTTTAAGAGTGTACAGTTGTCAACATTTGAAGTGGATCAAAAAAGTTTATCAAAGTTGTCCTATAAGAACGGGTATTGTTCAAAATCCATGTATAACTTTGATGAAAGGTTTCGATCCACTTCAAATGTTGACTACTGTAGTATAATAGGTGAATAAAAGAGTAGGCGAAGTGTGTTGGAAAATCCAGCTTATAAAGATCTGTGTTTTGGTGGAACATGGTTACTGGTTTCTAGCTGGTCTTTAGCTGGTAAAAGCTGGCCATTTGTTTGTCATCATTTTCCAAAATCCAGAATGACAAACTTGGCATGACTAAAGGCTGGAATACACTATATAACTTTTACCCAGATTTTTGCCCTGATTTTACAGTCTGTACAAGATGACACTAGCTGCCGTAAGTCAGAGCCAGTCTGCAGATTTTAGTTGACAGATTTTCACAGAAAATCGAGTAGTGTATGATGGTCACAGAGTTCAAAGTTAGATTCTATCCAGGAAATTAAACATATGTTTGATATTTTGAGCCGTTTTTAAAACAGATATATTGTGATTTGTCACACGTTTCCTAGCAGCAAGTTTGTGGCGTTCGTAATGACTTGAAAGTCTGATAGTGTGTGATCCTCAGTCGTTTACTGAAAGATGCCCAGTTTTTCCTCTTTAACCATTTACAAAGTCGGCAAGATGCATAGTGTTTTAAAATCTGATCAGATTTTAAAGTTGTGTATATTCCAGCCTTAACTGGTAGCTGGTTTGTTGCTGCTCCAAGATGTTCTACTAGCTTGCGTTAGCTAATGAGCAGCTTTGACCAAATAAAGACCAATTACCAACAACTAATTTGTAATGGATTGGTATTGGTTGGCCAACTCAAACTCACTATAGTTATCCCTGCACTTTAAATTCGGATAGAATCAAATATGTATTTAACAGACAAAGTTGAGATGGTTAAAAAGTCGTTTCTGCTACTTTTTGTACTCTTGAGGTGTTGGTCATTGAACTGGAAACTTTCAGCCGAACTAGTGTAATGTATAGACTTCAGCAGGCACACACTTAACAAACAGTCACGCAGCAAACGTTCAGGTGTTAACCTGGCATATACCTTCCTGTCAGCAGCTCTATCTTCACCCAGAAGAGTGCCTGAGGCTCAGTGAATGCACCACTTGCACTTCCCATGTCCTTCTATCCATATCTACACTGCGCGATGGTAGCTGAATAATTAAGGGTCTGGGGTGCTAATACTCAACCTGAATCCCTGATCACATTTAGAGCCCTTATTGTCCACTTTACCTTATCATGCAGTTTCTGCAATATTGCTTTATCACACTTAAATGGACGCTCTTCTACAGCCTGTGTAGTTTATGCACCACTAGTATCAGCATACAGAACTGTTGTTGGTTATTTGATTGTTTTCTCCCATTGTCTGCCAACAGGTATGGGACATTTTTAACATTAAACACAATTAACATGGGCAAACATTTGGGGTTGGTATAAGATGTTTTAATAAATAAAATAAAAAACAGTAAAAACATTATTATTGTGAAATTTTACTATTTAAAATAGCTGTTGTCTATTTCAATAAATTTTAAAAAATCTATTCATGTGATGCAAAGCTGAATTATTCAGCATCATTACTACAGTCTTCAGTGTCACATGATCCTTCAGAAATCATTGTAATATACAGATTTGCTGCTCAAACAGTTGATCATTTCAAAACCATGATCATTTTTGGGGTTCTTTGATGAATAGAAAGTCGTAAAAAAAAAAAAACAGCATTTATTTGTAATAGAAATCTTTTGTTGCTTTGTAAAAGACTTCAATTTGATGCATCCATGCTGAATAAAAAAAAAAAAAAAAAAAAAAAAAAAAAAATCTTACTGACCCCAGACATTTTTTTTAACAGTAGTGCACATTAATACATGGCTTAATCTACTACAACAGTGGTTTTGGAAGATTACTTTTTTGTGTGTGCAAACTATTAATCACAAATACTATCTGCAGACAAACTGATGAGCACAGAATCTAAATGCAAGTTTATGTTGAGCTTTTACTTTTTACTGATACTGAGATCAAATCTCTGTCTGTGGACTGAATGTTTCAGCAAAACTGTGGAAAATAAATTTGGTCTGCCAAAACAGCTCAAACATTCTCCGAAGTCTGTCTGTAGACAGTTTTTATGATTCATAATGTAGAAAATAAAGTTGGTCTTCTAAGGCCAGTGTCTTAGTACTTCCAGCAGTGTCCTTATGTGAGACATTTGCTTTTAGTTGTCATTTCAGTGGGTCTTCTACATGAAGCGTTTTAAAATGACAGGTTTGGTTTTTTCACTGCTTAAACAGACAGACAATCACGCACAGAACGTACACAGGCTGTTTTGTACTGATGCTGAAAAGTTGAGCTTGTTATGAAGAGTAGATTATTTTTATGCTTTGGTGATGACAAGTATTTGTGTCTATAAGCTGTAACTGTGAGTCTAGGTAATTCAACAACAGTTTTTCAGAGCAGAATGATCTGTTGAGAATACTATTCAGACCCGGGGATTTTCCTCATAAGTCTCTCCTCTGCCCAGAACAGGATCATACAAGCAACATTTCCCAGTCCAATCATTTCGTGGCCAACTACTTCACAGTTGGTTAATTACCTTCTTTAGAGATCAATATTTAATTAGGAAATGTTTTGCCTGTGGGGCGGTTTTAGACAGTCACCAGTGTGAGAGGCCACTCTCTTCACATTTAATAGAATCTAAATTCATTCATTAGCTGCGTTTGGCTCCTAATAATTTATGCTTTGATCGACAGAAAGGCCTTCCTTTTCTTGTTAGTTGGGTTTTATGTTCTTTAGGCATTTGCTAGACAATCAGAAACCCTGTTTGTATCTTACATATATCATGCTGGCATTATTGTAACCCTGTTTACACCTGGTATTAAGATGCGTTTTGGTCGATCGGATCATAAGTAGACGAGAGAGACACATACCCGTTTACACCTGGTGTTTAATCCATCTCTTTTGTCCACTTTCAACCACTTCTGTCCTGATTTCTTCGAGTGGACAGTCTATGGGCGAGTAAATTTACGATCTAGGACAAAATAACTTTGTGCAATTTACATATGAACGCTCCCAGAGACGACGAAAAAACATAGGGAGAGCATCAGCTTTTTTTCTGCTCTGTTTCAAGATCACGCCGAATGCGGTGTGTGTGTGTTAGAAATCAGGAATAGTGAAAGAATCGTGCTTCGTGCTTCAAACCAAACTTGGGTCTCCAGCCGATAAATAAAGTATAAATCCAGTCTGGCTAGCATGCTCCCACTAATGTTTACCCATTCAGTAGACAGAGAGCAGACGGTCTTTTGTGGCTGTTTGAACACGTTTTGGACTACCTCTGGTAGTGTCGAAAGTGCACCAGCTCAACATATTTTAGACCCTGTTTACACCTGTATTTAGCGTCATTCACTTGTGATCCGATCGACCAAAACTCATCTTAATACCATGGTGTAAACAGGGCCTATGAGGTTCTATTGAGGATTTGCTGCTCAGAAGTCAGGAGCCTTCAGTGTGATGTTTCTGTTTTTCTTCTGGGTTTAGCAGCAGCTGTGTTCCTTGCCCACATTATACGTCATATTGCATTTGCTGTAATGTTTATATTTGTCATATTACCCAACACAATGGTGTGATTCTTCAACTGTGGACACTTTTGACCATGTGCACTTAGAAATGAAAGCAATAGATCACCAAAAAATGAAAATTCTGTCTTTATTTACTGTGCAATTACGCTATCCCAAAACCACATGATATTTTTTCTTTCTTCTGTGGAACACAAAATATATTTTGAATAATGGCAAATGTCAGTGGATACAACAAGTCAATGGGATCCAAAACATTTCTTAAAAGGAAAGTTCACCCAAAAAAGAAAATTCTGTCATCATTTACTCACCCTTGTGTCGTTCCAAACATGTGAGACTTTTGTTCATCTTCGAAACACGAATTAAGATATTTTAATGAAATATCCTCCACTGACAGCTACGCAACGAATAATTTGTCACTTCTAAAAGTGAATAAAGAGATGGGAAAACTAATCCATATGAAATTCATACAGTCATACAGTTTTGGAACAACATGAGGGTGAGTAAATGATGACATAATTTTCATAATATCTTAATTTACATAGAAGAATGAAAGTCATTCAGGTTTGGAACTACAAGGTTATGTCAACATGAAGGTACTATCCCTTTAAACCCAGTCAGTTTTTACTTTTAATTAATTTTCTAACTACAAATGCATGTAAATAAGCTTCCCATGATGAATAATTCCCACACACAATAAATATTACATCCCTCTCTCTCTCGCTCTCTTTTAAAATGCAATAATGAATATTTTTATGATGATTTTCATATTTTAAGAATGAACGTCTGGGGCTGAAATCTGTTAGTTTTAATAAAAAACAACCCCTGGGACACGAAAGTGCCCGTAGCTGAAACACCCAATGACAGATTTGTCTAGTTGGTTTTCTCTCTGAAATGTGACAGCGCATGGCCATGTGTTTGAATTTCAGGGAAGAGACATGATAAATGATACCCTGAACCAAACGCAAATCTCATCAAAGCAAACTGAGAGCCTCAGACAAAACTTGTGGTCATATAAATTTAAATGCTCCTGTGAGGGCGCGCTGATATAGTGCCGTATTTTTGACAAATCAGTTCTCCTGACATTCATTAAAGACTTCAAAGGAAGCTTTTCATCCCTAAATGCTTTACATGTTCCAATTGGGCGACAAGGCTTCAGCTAAATCTGTGAAATTGCCGCTTCCATCTCGGTTTCTGACAGCATGCTAATGTTCAATAATAGATGTGTGAGAACAAGACCCAAACTACATTTGAATGAATTATTCAGCTGCCCCCATTTGCCCCTATAGTCTCCTGCTTTTCACAGCCCCTCCTACCGTTTCCATTATGTCTCACTTTTTTTTGTGAATTACGCAATAACGACGTAGGCTCCATCTTGCTGCCAGAAACCGTCCAAATATAAGCTTTCTTATCCAGCTTGCAGGGAGCTGTCATTATTTTTCCCTCCTGCACTTATCTGTGTCTCCACACATGTCTAGTTGAAGCCCCCGACAGACTTCAGAAACTTCTCATTTCTGTTTCACGTTTCCCTATGTCATTTCTCTCTCTCACTTTCTCTGTCCTTTGTGGTATGTGTTTTTCATTTGTTTTCCATCACCGGTAGAACGTACTCACTCATGCTTGTCCCCTGTTTGACACGTCGCTTTTCTTTACAAGGCGGGACAACAGTCAAGAGAAAAAAAGCCATATTTTGTGAATGAAGGACCATATAAAGTAGCAACTGTTTAGTAAAAATGTGTCTTAATACACAATACATAGTAGCATATTGTTTATCGACTAATGAATATACAGTATCCATAGCCATCATATTGGATATTTAAAGGCCCACTGAAGTGTCTTGAAACAGCGTTATTCAATCAGGCGGGAAGGAAGTCGACCGGAAGTTGAAGCCGGCCGCGTGCCACCATCTTGTAGCAGAACTTCACCTGCTGTTAGCATCCCATTGACTCCCATTCATTTTGGCGTCACTTTGACAGCGAATAACTTTACATCTGAGGCGTTTGAAGACTCCATTTGTCCATTATTTATTTCTAAAGAAACACGACAATGTATAAAATGCTCCATTACCTTGTAGCTTATGTTATGGCCCCGTATAAGCAGTTTTTGTTAAAGTAGGCTAACGATTGCGTCATAACCACGCGACTCTCTGTCGCACAGTAGAGAGATTACCGTATGGACGCGAGGAGAAGCTCGCGGGCAATCGGGGGGACGTAGAGGCAAAATGACAAAATAATTAATCAGAATACCTAGCAAAAGTTGCTCCTGCTCCATGCTCATGGACAGCTCCTACTCACACTCTCCATCTCTGCAAGTTTCGGAAGGGAATGATTCAGATTTCTCTTGGCACAGCTACTAGAAGACAGACGGGTTGCTCACGTGGTCCGTGTAACGCTTTGCTCGGTTTGAGTCTGCGCGTCATGAAAGGAAGTGCTAAGAAATCGCTAAAAATGGGCTTCACTTGTCTCAATTGAGTTCCAATGGGGTCGCTGTGTCCATTTCTTTTACTGTCTATGTATTCAATGTGTTGACGTAATTTCTCCTGAAACAGGAAGAGAGGGCGGGACATATTGAGCAGCTCCTCCCCCTTTTTAAAATAACCAATAGCATTTTGTTTATATCACAGCTCGGCCAAAGCTGTTGAGCTCAGTAAAGCAGTATTTGACAGCTTATGACAGCCTCAGTCTAATAGATTCCCCTTTTAGATTTAATATGAAACTGTTACTAAAGCAAAATAGGTAACTTAAAGTGTGTAATTTATGTTGGTGGCACCGGTGTTATCTCTTTTACTTGTCACTGCTGTTTCTAATGCCGAGTCTGTCTAACCGTCTCTCATTCTAAATGGGTCCGATACTTTTTCTGGTCTGCGTCAACTCATGATCCCCTCTGTGCTATCGTGACTCTGGACCGGAGCAGACTGTGCTCGCACTGCGGTGATTCACACATGATGCTAACATGAAACCCTAACCCTAAAAAAGCCAGAAAACTTACATTTTGATTTCATGGGGACTTTAATTGGGCATGCTCATTTCCCCTGTTTTTCATTTAGAATATCTTTGTCGTCATCTAAAACTCACTTAAAGTACATCTTTAAAACACTTATAATTTAATAACTCTTTAAATGTAATCTTTAGCAAATCTCAAAAGACATATCATGATGTCTAAAATCACTTGTAGTGTATTTATTTTGTATATAATTTTGGGATTGGCTATTTCTTGGTTAATAGCCATAAAATGAAAATTAGCAGCTTATTGTTATTGGTTAGAATTTTCATATCGGTGCATTCCTAAACTTAATGTGTTGATATGTCAAGTTAATTCGAATTTTCAATGTTTTATCACTAATTTGCAACATGCACTGTTATATTTATTAATATTTAGAATTTGCTTTTATATTTATATCATCAGTTTTCTTTTAAATTTTAGTTTAATGTTTAGTCATTTTTTTATATATATTTTTTCCTTTAAAGGGTTGCTTCACCCAAAAATTAAACTTCTGTCATTTACTCACCCTTATGTTGTTATAAACCTGTATGAAATTCTTTCTTCTGTTGAACACAAAAGAAAATATTTTGAAGAATATGGGTAACCAAACAGTTGTTGGACCCCATTGACTTCCATAGTAATTTTATTCTTCTTCCATGCAATGGAAGTCAATGGGGCCCATCAACTCTTTAGTTATTGTTTGGTTAAATGTTAATAACAACACTGGACAGGCATTCACACTTAGTTGTTTGCTTACTTGTGCTCGACTATAGTATCTGTTAAAGAGCTAATGCACTCTTTAGGGTTTTTGAAATTGACACTTTGTGATGTAACCAAAGGTTTGTAAAAAAAAAAAAAATGTTTGTAGGCATTTGTTGACCAATGAGAATTTCAGACAGGTGGGACCATGCTTTTGGAAACTATGTTTGATGGATTCCAACTTCATTTCAGACAGCCCTGGATCTTTCCACACCTTCAAATCGCCATCAGAGGTAAACAACCCTCCATCAGAGGCAAGTACTGTATAGCTATACAAACCCATGCATCCAGACTGGGACATTTGAAGCGATACAAGTGGATTATGGTCCATGACAGAGGCCTTATTTTTGGGTAAATTCTCTCTTTAGGTTGCCACACACAGCCTTGTCCTAAGAGCATGTTTTTTTTTACCTTTTCATGCTCCATGGGCCATTGTTCTGTACTGGTAGTATGGTTCACTAAAAAGAGCAATCAGTATTTGTGGCACTGGTTTCCCCGAGCTCCTCAACCAGGGAAGCATGACATGCAGAGTGACATGTGAAAGACAGCCTCAGCAGGCATAATATCAGCTTAGTCTGCCCATGTCATCCAAATCCAGACAGCGGTTATCTGCATGGGTTTTCCTCTGAGAGCGAGACTTCGGATGAATGTGGGTTTCAGCCCTTTGGAAGATCAAAGTAATCTCCAAATATGAGCCTACGTAAATCACTTTAGTTTTTTATGGCCTTTTGGAAACTCATCTGCCCATTTGTCCTTGCCGGTGAGAACTGTTGTATATTTGGGTGTTGCGCTTTGGCACAAAAGGAACACTGGAGACAGAGAAAATGAGAGGGACTATGGTAAAGTGTGATATCATTTAATTAAAAATCCAGCTAAGCTTGTTCCCCCATTAGGTTTGAAGTAAGCTTAGCGTGTAGAATGGAAACACGCCTCGAGCAAATGCGGGTTTCAGTACATATGCAGTCTTAAGGTCACAATTATGCTTTTGAATATTTCAATTTTATAGGTGTCTATAAGATGCTTTGTATTTTGAACGTCATTCACTGATGTTAAAGAGCAAGTAGCCTAACTGGCAATTGCTTTGTTTCAACTACAGATGGTGATAGAGAGGCCAAAATTTGCACCTGTTAAAGTAATTATAATATTTCAGGAATGATTGTTTTATGGGAGACAGATGATTTTCATGTGCTATTTAATTCAAAGATAAATGTGGGATATTCGAATTGTAATTGACATCCAAAACTGACTAAAAAGTCTCATAGCAACTGAATTGTTGAGGATGATATGCAATGCAGTGATTTGTGTTTCAGGTGGACAATTATTGACAATGTTTGCAAACATTTGCGGAATAATTTATGTAGGAATATTGACTCATTGATGCAGTACTTGGTTTAAAATAAATGTTTTATCTGTTTGTCCTTCCGTCCATCTATCTGTCTGTCTGTTTGTCTCTCCCTTCCTCCATTTGACTGTCTGTCCCTTCATCTGTCGGTCTGTCTGTCCCTCCGTCCATCTGTCTGTCTGTTTGTCCATTCATCCATCCATCTGTCTGTCCCTCTGTCTGTCTATCTATCTGTCTGTCCCTCCGCCCATCTGTATGTTTGTCTGTCCATTTTTCCCTCCGTCTGTCTGTCTGTCCGTCCATCCGTTCATCTATCTGTCTGTCTATCTGTCCGTTTGTCCCTCCCTTCCTCCGTTTGTCTGTCTGTCTCTTCGTCTGTCGGTCTGTCTGTCTGTCTTTCTGTCTGTCTATTTGTCCGTCCCTCCGTCCATTTATCTGTCTGTTCTTCCGTTTGTCTGTCTATCTAACTGTCTGTCTGTCATCCATCCATTCATCTATCTGTCTGTCTGTCCCTCCATCTGTATGTCTATCGTTCTATCCGTCTGTCTGTCCATCTATCTGTATGTCAATCGATTTGTCTATCTGTCCCTCCGTCTGTCTGTCCGTTTTTCCCTCCGTCTGTCTGTCTGTCCGTCCATCCGTTCATCTATCTGTCTGTCTATCTGTCCGTTTGTCCCTCCCTTCCTCCGTTTGTCTGTCTGTCTCTTCATCTGTCTATCTGTCCGTTTGTCCCTCCCTTCCTCCGTTTGTCTGTCTGTCTCTTCGTCTGTCGGTCTTTCTGTCCATCTATTTGTCCGTCCCTCCGTCCATTTATCTGTCTGTTCTTCCATTTTTCTGTCTATCTAACTGTCTGTCTGTCATCCATCCATTCATCTATCTGTCTGTCTGTCCCTCCGTCTGTATGTCTATCGTTCTATCTGTCTGTCTGTCCATCTATCTGTATGTCAATCTATTTGTATATCTGTCCCTCCATCCATCTGTCTGTCTGTTTGTCCATTCATCCATCCATCCATCTGTCTGTCTGTCCCTCCGTCAAATTATCTGTCTGTTCTTCCATTTTTCTGTCTATCTAACTGTCTGTCTGTCATCCATCCATTCATCTCTCTGTCTGTCTGTCCCTCCGTCTGTATGTCTATCGTTCTATCCGTCTGTCTGTCCATCTATTTGTATGTCAATCGATTTGTCTATCTGTCCCTCCGTCCATCTGTCTGTCTGTCTGTCTGTTTGTCCATTCATCCATCCATCTGTCTGTCTGTCTGTCCCTCCGTCCATTTATGTGTCTGTCTGTCTGTTTGTCCATTCATCCATCCATCTGTCTGTCTATCTGTCTGTCTGTCTGTCCCTCCGCCCATCTGTATGTTTGTCTGTCCATTTTTCCCTCCGTCTGTCTGTCTGTCCGTCCATCCGTTCATCTATCTGTCTGTCTATCTGTCCGTTTGTCCCTCCCTTCCTCCGTTTGTCTGTCTGTCTCTTCGTCTGTTGGTCTGTTTGTCTGTCTTTCTGTCTGTCTATTTGTCCGTCCCTCCGTCCATTTATCTGTCTGTCTGTCTGTTTGTCCATTCATCCATCCATCTATCTGTCTGTCCCTCTGCCCATCTGTATGTCTGTCTGTCCGTTTTTCCCTCCGTCTGTCTGTCTGTCCGTCCATCCGTTCATCTATCTGTCTGTCTATCTGTCCGTTTGTCCCTCCCTTCCTCCGTTTGTCTGTCTGTCTCTTCATCTGTCTATCTGTCCGTTTGTCCCTCCCTTCCTCCGTTTGTCTGTCTGTCTCTTCGTCTGTCGGTCTTTCTGTCTGTCTATTTGTCCATCCCTCCGTCCATTTATCTGTCTGTTCTTCCATTTTTCTGTCTATCTAACTGTCTGTCTGTCATCCATCCATTCATCTATCTGTCTGTCTGTCCCTCCGTCTGTATGTCTATCGTTCTATCTGTCTGTCTGTCCATCTATCTGTATGTCAATCTATTTGTATATCTGTCCCTCCATCCATCTGTCTGTCTGTCTGTCCATTCATCCATCCATCTGTCTGTCTGTCCCTCCGTCAAATTATCTGTCTGTTCTTCCGTTTGTCTGTCTATCTAACTGTCTGTCTGTAATCCATCCATTCATCTCTCTGTCTGTCTGTCCCTCCGTCTGTATGTCTATCGTTCTATCCGTCTGTCTGTCCATCTATCTGTATGTCAATCGATTTGTCTATCTGTCCCTCCGTCCATCTGTCTGTCTGTTTGTCCATTCATCCATCCATCCATCTGTCTGTCTGTCTGTCCCTCCGTCCATTTATGTGTCTGTCTGTCTGTTCGTTTTTCCCTCCGTCTGTCTGTCTGTCCCTTCGTTCATCTATCTGTCTATCATAATTATGGCAATTCTGTCATAATGTTAATGTACCATTAATATTTGCTGAAATTAGTTTAAAATCGTTTGTTTATGCAGTAAATGTTATAAGATAATTGAAAATGTATGGCTCTGTTTTACACATACGGTCATAATTAGCTTTATCAGAGACATTGCTTTCTATAATGTAATAGTCTTTGAAAAGATATGAACCATGAAGTAACTGTTACAGCTTTACCCTCTTAAAGTTGAGGCCTCTCTCCATATTAATAAAATTTTGACAGTTTCTCATATGCGAGAAGTAAAGCAGCTGTTAAAGAGGATAATCTATTATCGCTAAGAGAGCCATGAGTACTTTCATTATGTCTGAGGAGGTCATTATCATTTTCTTTACCTTTCCTGTCAATCTGTCAATGCTGAGGATGCCATTAGAGACTCATGAAATGTTTGCTGTTCTGTAAATGTTCTTCTCTCCCAGAGGATATAAGCATCTCTACTGTGTGTGCTTGAAGGAAAGAAACTCTCTAAGCCGTCAGCACTGCCGTGGAAAAGAGCAAAATATGTTTTTTATCTGTTGCCTTTCTTCTTTCCTGTGACTCCCTGCAGGTTTATTAGTGGTGCTAAGTTTGGGAAATGCAAATGTTAACTTCTGCATTATCGAAATGGTTTGAGTTATCTTCTGCTTTGAGGCCAATCTAAAAGGTGACAACCACGCACAACACACTAACATAATGCCGTTGAGTTTTGCCCAGTCGTACACTCCTCACATATTCTTCAGTAAATGTTAACATCTTTATTCTGTTATCTATGAGGCCTGTTATTAGAAACATTGCTTGCTTTAAAAGGTCAAAATGTTCACGAGTCTGCATTCATGCAAATTATAATACAAACAAAAGTAAAATCCCTGTAGTTCCCACCCTTTATCTCCAGCAACTCTGAATATGCCTAAAATGACATTGCTGTATTTATTTTTGTTTCTCTGGTTCACATTTTCCTCTGAATGCACCATCCATTATTGCCACAATTGACAGAGAGTGAGCGGCACAGTCAACAATGACAAAATGGTTTCGAACAATAGCAGCACGCTTGCAACGTCCATAATGGCCACATGTTTTCATCTACAGAGGCAATTCACAGTGCTGGATGTATGTTTGAATCAAACCTTTTGTGATGTATGTCACATTGCATTAGAGCCACAAATATACAGTCAGGCATTTGACTCATCCTTTCAGGCTCTTTTGGGTCAACCAGACGTGTGCAAACATTTTTTCTTACATATTATTTTTGAAATATTTACAAATAATGACACTGAAGATTATGTGAGTGGTGGTTGCTCATGCAAATCTCATTGCCATTGTGTTAATGTTTTTTTAGCCTGTTGTTATGTGGTTGCTAAGGTATTTTTGGGTGGTTGCTAGGTGGTTGTCTACTAGCCCAAGTCTGTTTACATATCCTAAAGAAAATGTGAGTGTTGTTCACCAATGCTAAAGTTTATTGCCAGGATGTTAAGTGTTGTGGGCCGTTGCTATGGTGTTGTTATGTGGTTGCTAAGGTATTTTGGGTGGCTGCTATGTGCTTGTCTACCAGCCCAAGTCTGTTTACATTTCCTAAAGAAAATGTGTGTGGTGTTTGCCAATGCAAAACTTGATTTCCATGAGGTCAGGTGTTGTTGGCCGTTGCCAGGGTGTTGCTATGTGGTTGCTAAGGTATTTTGGCTGGTACCTAGGTGGTTGCCTACTGACCCAAGTCTATTTACATTTTCTGAAAATAATGTGAGTGGTGTTCGTAAATGCAAAACTTGACCATCATGATGTTAGTGTTGTGGGCTGTTGCCAATTGCCAGAATGCATATGTTTTTAAGCTTGTTGCTATGTGGTTGCTAGGGTATTTTAAGTCTGTTTACATTTTCTGAAGAAAATATAAATGGTGTTCGCCAATGCAAAACTTGATTTCCATGATGTCAGGTGTTGTTGGCCGTTGCCAGGGTGTTGCTATGTGGTTGCTAAGGTATTTTGGCTGGTTACTAGGTGGTTGCCTACTGACCCAAGGCTATTTACATTTTCTGAAAATAATGTGAGTGGTGTTCGTAAATGCAAAACTTGACCATCATGATGTTAGTGTTGTGGGCTGTTGCCAATTGCCAGAATGCATATGTTTTTAAGCTTGTTGCTATGTGGTTGCTAGGGTATTTTAAGTCTGTTTACATTTTCTGAAGAAAATATAAATGGTGTTCGCCAATGCAAAACTTGATTTCCATGATGTCAGGTGTTGTTGGCCGTTGCCAGGGTGTTGCTATGTGGTTGCTAAGGTATTTTGGCTGGTTACTAGGTGGTTGCCTACTGACCCAAGTCTATTTCTGAAAATAATGTGAGTGGTGTTCGTAAATGCAAAACTTGACCATCATGATGTTAGTGTTGTGGGCTGTTGCCAATTGCCAGAATGCATATGTTTTTAAGCTTGTTGCTATGTGGTTGCTAGGGTATTTTAAGTCTGTTTACATTTTCTGAAGAAAATATAAATGGTGTTCGCCAATGCAAAACTTGATTTCCATGATGTCAGGTGTTGTTGGCCGTTGCCAGGGTGTTGCTATGTGGTTGATAAGGTATTTTGGCTGGTTACTAGGTGGTTGCCTACTGACCCAAGTCTATTTACATTTTCTGAAAATAATGTGAGTGGTGTTCGTAAATGCTGGGGACTGTTGCCAATTACCAGAATGCATATGTTTTTAAGCTTGTTGCTATGTGGTTGCTAGGGTATTTTAAGTCTGTTTACATTTTCTGAAGAAAATATAAATGGTGTTCGCCAATGCAAAACTGCCATTGCACCAAAAGAGCCCACCTTTGTAATATTCTGGTCTCTATGGATCGGGACCTTCCTTCAATGTAATTCTATGGTAATTTTTCACCTCTTTTATTGTCCAGCAGCTGACAATTTTCAACAAGACACATGATTTTTGAGTAATCATTCATGTCTGTAGCATAATTGAAGTTTAATATTTACAGATACAGATTTGAACAAACACATCACTCTCAGCATGAGCAACAGAAGAAGTGATGCATGATTAGACAAACACTAATTAGTGCAAATCTTTCATATCTTAAATACAATCTCAAATTCCACTGATCATTTATTTATAATGTCAATGCTCCATTAATATGACTATGAGCTTGACATCTTTTATGTTGCAGGAACTTTTCAGAAAAAAGATGAGCTATTTAAAGTGAAAAGCATATCTGAATTGAATTGAATCTGAATGGAACTGAACCTGTTTCTGAAAACGGCGCAGATCTGCATTCACAATAGTGTTAGGTAAGCCATAGAGCAAACCAGGCCAATCCTGCTATGCTCTCTCTATTTACCCAGAAGCCCCGAGGCTGTAACAGGCCTGCATATTCCATTGCTTGTGCTGCTCTATGGCTACAGCAATCTCTCTCGCCACAGAATCCTTTGTGATTTTTTTTTTTTGTGCCTCTCTCGTTCTCCCTCCCCACCCCCTCACTGTCACTCTCTCTCTCTCTCTCTCTCTCTCTCTCTCTCTCTCTCTCTCTCTCTCTCTCTCTCTCTCTCTCTCTCTCTCTCTTCTAACCAATTTCATACAACATGCATTTTATACATGCACACACATTCGCACTTGTATGCGCGCGACTCCTTTGGTGCTCTATACCAACCAAGTTTATTTAATCTTTTTCATGCCCGTTCGTTGCTGCTTTTCTCTCGTCCGTCTTTGTTTCGTTATCCCTGCCGGGCAGATGAGCCCAGCTGCCACTCTGCAAAGTGTGTGTGTGTGTGTGTGTGTGTGTGTGTTTGTGTTTATGTACATCCAGTTACCTTCCCTCAGCCAGTGTCAGCGATGGCTTTTGTGCGAGAGCAGCCCCAATGTACAGCCGCATTTATCCCATAATGCAGTGTTCTCCTCTGTGAAGAGCACTTTCACATTCAACCTCATCAAAGCTCAGCTACACTCAGCTCGGCTATATTTAAATGCTTTAAACGTACCGGCGAGGGGAAAAAAGAGCATGGAGAATCAAATCAGGAACATAATGGAAAAGTAAGACCATGACAAAGTCCAAGTTTTAAAAGCTGTTTAAAGTTTTTCTTAGAAGTACACAATAGCTTGATCGTATATACATTTGCATTTGTGTGATTGCAGTCATGTTAATGTCATAATCAATTGGTCATGATCAATTTAGATTTTTTTTTAAATGAGTAAAAACTAAAAAAATAAAATGTTATTTAAAATAATATTTTATATAAAATAATATAAAATATTGTATTCAATTATTATAATTAAATATATATTAAATGTATATTATTACATTTTTAATATACATTTTTATTCTTTTATTTGGGGTCAGTACTTTTTTTTAAAATTATTTAACTTATTTTCATTCAATATTTTTTAAAATAATAATAATAATAAAACTATTATACATTTGATTTGAAATGCCACAGTGTTCAGGATTTATTTAATACATATATCAGGTTTATTGTCTCTTGATTGTACTGAGCAATGACTGTTACAACTTGAACTTCTTTTTAAGGCTGTATTGTTTTATAGTCCCAGTATGTTAAAGGAACAATGGCTTTTATGTAACATATATAATTGACTTCTCTGTCTCCCCTTTTAACACTGTGCTCTCTGTGTGTCCTTGCGGATAAGTGTTTGGCTGTGCGACATATTCTAGCAGCACTGGAGGCTGTTTTAAACAGGGGAAACTGTAAGAGGAACATTGTCTGACTCATTCCGGTTTAACCCACAATCCATCTGAAACTGTCGCTGTCCTTTTGATGGCGAGGACAAACAAAGGTCTGTTCGGTCCATATAGTTGTTTTGGGAATTTTGCGTCTCTAATGTTACTGTCATGTTACTGTCTCCTTAGGATGAATCACTTTTGCTAATTTGTGAGTCACTGTAAATAAAGTGTCAGACAGTTTGTTAAAGCTTTAAGATAACAGAAAATTATATTTTTTTATATTATAACGATATAGTGTACAGTGCCTTAAAACTGTTTCAAATTGGGGTTTTGAATAATATCAAAGTAAATCATTATTATTTCCTTGTAAAAATGTGTTGACGTAACTTGCAATTATCATTGAAAACCAGCAATCGTGATTTGACATGATTTTGTTTTTATTACATAATGCCAATATATACACAGTGAGGCACTTATGATAAAATTAGTGTCCAATTTGCATTAAAGCATTAAAATACTCAGTTTAAGTTTAGCCACAAGACAGATGTGTGTTAACATGATTTTAGTCTGATAAATCGCTCTCCTGTGCAAAGTTATATCCAGTTTTACAACTTTGCAGCCATGATAACGGAATGCTACAAACCCTAAAACAATTGATTTATAGCTCAAATAATACACATTTTAATGGAAAAATGTAAGTGCATTTATGAAATTATTATTTATTTTTTTAAATCCAGTATATTGTCCACATTCACTTCCATTTTAAGTAGGCTACTTCACTGAAACCACATTTTGGGCTTTTACAATTTTTTTTTTGGAATAGTTTTTTTTTTTAACACTAATTAGTGTTAAAAAAATTAAAAAGTGAATAGTTGGATCAACTTAAAAAGTATATATCAAAATATGCTGTCAATTGAGCGTAATTCATATTGAACCCAAAATATTCCTTTTGGGATGGTTTACAAATTGCTTCTGAATTTTTTTCAATGTTCTAATTCATTATTTAAAGTGCCTCTATTATACTTTTTCGATTATAACCTTCTATGTAGTGCAATATTGCTGTTTGTGAATGTAAAAGGTCTGCAAAGTTGTACAGATCAAAGTGCACGACAAATAAAGTTATTGTTTCCTAAAAGAATCGATTCTGAACTGCCAAAACAAGTCGTCAGCAATTCCTGTAACATACGTAACAATGTAACAAATTTGCATAATGACATCCTTCCAGTCTCTATTGGCTGTCCGCGAACAATGCCGACTTTGACCCGCCCTCCAAAACTGTAGTTGTAGCTGAGGGCTGGAAGAGTTTGGTTCGTGTTGTCGAGAAGACTGCAAATCCACTTTGCGTGCTCTATAAAAGAATGAGGACTCGTGCCGGATTTGAAATGGAAAAACGGACGCCATCGTTCCTCTTCGTATCACAGTGCTGAGGAAGATCCGGAGCTGAAGTTCAAATATGATCCGACACGAGCTGTAAGCGGTAGACCAATCACAGCAGACTTAGCCGTCTGACCAATCAGAGCAGAGTAGGCTGGTGGAAAGGAGTTTAGAGAGACACGCTGAATCCAAAATCGCCCCTTATTCTCTTAAATAGGGCATTATTTGAGGGGAAAGCCATTTGTAGTGGTGTCCGAAACCATAGTGGACGTTGTCTGTACAATGCGTCGCAATAACGAGTGTACAGCCGATGTACTCTCAACGGCTGTCCGAATTCACTCACTCGTTTTTATTCACTCCTTCAAGTGAGCTGTATTGGTGGAGTAGCATAGGGAATAGTGATTGAGGGTTCATGGGCGATTTCGGATTCAGCCATAATCTTCGAACAAACCGTTTTTAGAGAAATGAGACTTTTAGAGAAATGAGGTGATGTACAATATATTATGAGAAAATTAAAGTGTTTTTTGACCTTGGATGCATGTAAAGCTATTACAAGGTTTTCATCAACTCATGAACACCTGCAGTTCCCTCAAAACCCCCAGGGGTTCGCGAACCACCGTCTAGGAAACTCATGGTCTATGTTGTTTCTTAACAATGCATTCATCACAAAATAGTGATTTATGCTGATATTGTCCAAAATATCAGCATAAATGGACATGTGTAGGGAATTGTATGTACTAACTACACTGAAGACGTCCCATTCTGTAGGTGGCAAAGAGCCTCCTCATACCTCTGAGATACCCAACAGATGTGTAGCCTACTATATTACCCATCTGTCTGCTCACAGTGGATCTATAACAGAGGCTGAATGCCAGTGTGATGATGAGCAGGGTACTTGCTGAACGTTGGGCTCTGAGGGGGGAAATGAGGCACATTTGTTATTTTGCCTGAATGTTGTTTTGGCAGTATTTTCTTATTGTTTGTAGCATAAATCAAACGCTGGTCACACAGCAGAACAGACGGTCAGACTGGGCTATGTGAGGTAAATGTCCACAAATTATTGAGCAAATTAGTGGTTAATACTGGCAGAGGATGTAATAAAACTACAGCTTTGTCTCCTCTGCAAATGTAGAGATAAACAATAAAGCACACATATAGAGAGGCTTTTATGTGCAAATAGAGAGATTGCTGAATGCATGTGTTTTATTCATCCCCGAGGGGCAAAATCCACGTCCACAGTCAGCCAGACACATTTCCATTTCAATATATCGCTCTTTCATCTACAATCAAACGTTCTCACATCCCCCTGGAAGCTAATTTCCTGAAACAAGGCTTCGCAATTTTCTTTCAAGCTGACATAACTTGAGATGAAATGTCACTGCCTCACCTTGTGTTTGGCGCTAATGATCTTTTGCACTAAACACATCGTTTAGTAATTATGAAAGAGCATTACACGTTCGCAACCTGAAAGCGATGTGAACAGACGGGCAAAACAAAGTTTGTTTTTCTCCCATTGGAGTTCTGGTACATGATTTTGAAGGTTCTCTGATATTTTCTCGGATTTTATTTTTTAAAACTTGTCAGCAAGTACTCCGCCACTTATGTATTTGTTAATTAGGATAAATATAATGGTTCATTTGACTATGTTTTCAGTTTATAATAGGATTGCTGTGCTTTTAGCTCAATTAAACACATTTTACCGTGTTGAAATCTATTCTGCAGGATCGCCCAGATTGTCCTGCAAATTGCAAAACAAGTCTGCAAGTTTGACCTGCATAATTTAGCTTGTTACATATTCCACAAATTATGGCAAAAAAAGCCGTATAGACCTATAGATCTATAACTTATAGAAATCAGAATATCAAAATGCAATCAAAAGTTTAGGTTTTATTCAGCATTAAGGACATTAAATTGACTACATTTGTTTTGTTTTTTGCAATTTTCATAAAAAAGCATATGCAACACGGCTGTTTGATAATAATGAGAGATAAGCATATTAGAATGATTTCTGAAGGATCATGTGACACTGAAGACTGGAGTATACCATTACAGGAATACATAATTTTTTTTAGTTTATTCAAATGGATAACAGTTATTTAAAATTGTAATAATACACTGCCCGGCCAAAAAAATGTAAATAGGCAAATGCTTAAGAGTCTATGATTGGATCATTATTGCAATGATTATTATGTTTCTAGCATGTTATATGTTTGGCAACAGTTCTTCTAACCCTTATTGATGGAGTGTGTAGCTTTTCATTTCTTAATCAAACATGTAGGAAGACTCATGGCCATATTCCAGGATTCCAAGCCAATGTCAAGATTCATCAGGCTCAGATTGTGAAAGAATGGTTGTGAAGGAGCATGAAGAATCATTTTCACACATGAACTGGCACCTCTCAGTCCGGATCTTAAATTCACTGAAAGTCTTTGGGATGTGCTGGAGGAGACTTTACAGAGTGCTTGACTCTTGCATTGACAATACAAGATCTTAACCAAAAACGTTCCTATCAAGAGGTGCATCAGTTTTTGGTTAAGATCTTCATAGACTCTTAAAGGAGAACTCCGGTCAATTTTAACATTGAGCTCATTTTTTTGTACATTTGGAGTGCTGTCAATACAGAGAACAACGACAAAAATCGGTGTTGCCTACACCGAGTTATTCTATTTTTAAAATGTGCACCCTGTTGACTTCAATGGGGCAAGTTTTAAACCTGCTTTTAGCCTCTTAACATCCTTGATGTGTCATTACAAGTGCACAGGTCATGTGAGTGATTCCTTCGGAGTGAACACGGGTCAATCTGACTGCAGTAGATGTGAAAGATATGAATAAAAATGATATTTATTCAGCCAGCGCTTATACCTGTATTTACATCCTGTTTTCGGTCAAAGTCCATAGTAATCGATTGTCGTGTTCATGCGCATTGGTTTAGTACCTATGATCATGCGCGTGAACTCGACTATTGATTACTATGGACTTCGACCGAAAACAGGATGTAAATACAGGTATGTGCGCTGGCTGAATAAACATAATTTTTATTCATATCTTGCACATCTACTGCAGTCAGATTGACCCGCATTCACTCCGAAGGAATCACTCACATGACCTGTGCACTTGTAATGACACATCAAGGATGTTAAGAGGCTAAAAGCAGGTTTAAAACTTGCCCCATTGAAGTCAACAGGGTGCAAATTTTAAAAGTGGATAACACGGTGTAGGCAACACCGATTTTTGTCGTTGTTCTCTGTACTGACAGCACTCCAAATTTACAAAAAAAATTAGCTCAATGTTAAAATTGACCGGAGTTCTCCTTTAAGCATTTGCCTATTTCATTCCAAACAGCCACTTTTTTACCTTACTTTTTGTATTTTACAATATAATGGTATCTTTGATCAAATAAATGTAGCCTTGGTGAGCAGAAGAGACTTCTTTCAAAAACATTTTACAAACCCAAACCTTTGAATGGTAGTGTAGTGTACATGTGTTTCTATGTAGCTTATGTATGTAGTCACTACCTAGTAACACCTTGACAACCATATTTTTCATATAACATGAAAATCTCGACTATATCTGTGACACATATTCATGTATAAATGCCTGACAACATGAAGAGCTATACTGTATATTAAACTTCCATGTAAATGCTGCAGTGCAAGATTATCTCTGCAAGCCTGCTGAGATGAATTGGTTGAAAGCAGCTCTGTGAATTGTGATGACAATTGTCTCAATAAGGGCAACTGGTAATTGGAGAAATGTATTAATCATGGAAAGCACTAGGGATGTTTTGCAGCATGTGGAGGAAGCTTCTCCTTGGCAACACTAGGCTAAGTTTAGGCAGCGTGTACAGTGTTTGTTCTGGTGATGGTTGATTGATTTGGGTCTCACTGGAAGCAGACAAGACTTGTTTTTATCCAGAATATTGTTTATGCATTGATGGATCATTAAGTGCTTGTTTTGATGTCTTAAGAGGATATATCAACTGAATAAATTAGCAGACTTCAAGACCACATATGTGAAGTTCTGTCTCAGAGCTCTTTTGGAAATTCTTAATTATATCCTCTGTGTACATTTAGGTAAAAAACATTTGCGTATGCAAAGAATTCAGTGGCAGAATCATATAGGAGAAGGAGAAAATGTAGTTGCAAAAGGTGCAATTATTGTAAGACTTCTAGCTGATTAGCTTCGGACAGAAATTTTACAACTTTCAAGTGCAGGAAATGGGTTTTAAAACCCAAGAAATCAAAAGTGGCAGGAATTATAGTTTTCACCATGGCAACAACAGTGGAGGGCTTTCATTATGCCCCAGACAGCTGAGGGAGTTACTTAAATAAGAGAAAATGTGCATTTGTGTCTCGGTAATCATGGAGAGAACATGGAGCACCTCAAAACTGTGGCTGTGGGTTTCAAGCAGTGGTGATTAGAATAACCTTTAACAGGCTCTTAGACAGAAACTCTTGATATAATGAGCTTTATTACTGTATTATCCTGGTGCTTAGAAAACTGGATCCCAGATTCTCTTCTTTCAAGCAGTCTTTTTTAAGCAGCAGAAATCTCAATGTCCAGTATCTTTTTTTTGTAATAACCTAGGTTTTTTTTTTTTAGTTGGTGCGATGATAGCCACTAAGCCACAGCTGTTGAGTGTTAAAAAGAAGTGCTAAAGAAAATGATTTTCCTCAGTAACAATTGAAGCCTTGGATTTAGTTTCTTCCAAAATGTGGCGTTTTGCACAATCTTGTAGTTGCATCTGCTTTAACTAGAGTTAAGCCGAGTGAAGAGACAACGTCTGTCTGATTTGGTTAACATGGGGTCTTGAGATGGGATGCTCTGAAGAGATAAAAATAAATCAGACTTTGATTTATTGGACATCATTGATTCTGCTAAATTATTTCTTCCTTAATGTTTAAATTATGTGGGAAAGACGAGATATTAGATGTCTTCCTTTGAGAACAGATCAGACCCATTCAACGAAATTAAGAGTCATTCTTGGGCGGCAATCATCTCTCAGTCCTTCACACTGTAAAACATTATATGGTCAATAAGTTATGACAACATATGTTTTTACATTGCTTTAACTCATCAAAATAAGTTGAGCAATTTCAACTTTTTTTATACGTTATACAAGATTCAACAAATTTGTTTAGTCTAATGTCATTTAAGTTGAAATTACTTCAAATTCAAGTTGATTTCACTTAGAAAATTTAAGGCGGCGACTTTTCTTTTTTGTTACAGTGCAGTATTTGTGCAGAATTTAGATGCTGATATAAAAATGAAGATTCCAAATAGGGGTTTTCACATGAAGTGATGCCACAAAGAAACATTTGATTCCCCAAAGAAAATAATGTCAGTGATCCGTCCTTAAAAGAACCATTTTTTCTTAGTGTGAAGAACATTTAAAAAACCTTTTTTCCACAATAAAGAACCTTTTGTTCAATGCGGTTCCAGGAATGTTAAAGGTTCTCATTGGAAACAATAAGGAACATTTATTTTTTAAATATTTTGATATAAGAGTGTATCTTCTGTATAATGAAGTGAAAGAAATATTCCATTTATTTCATCTTAATTATAATATTTTCAAATGCAACCAAGCATTTTGTCATGTCCCTGCTGGACTAGTACATTTAAAATGGCCTCATAAAAATGAGCACAGTCTCTCGCTTTTTACTGAACCCCGTCATCTTTGGCCATATCAATTTTGGGTCCACCCTTATGAGACGACGTTAACCAGAAGTGAAATCATTCAGATGTTTAAACAATGAGGTGCAGAAACAGGCAACTAATATCATTATTGTATAGGCTATTTTGCAATATTTATTGAGGTGAATAACTTTTGTGCTCAACAGTTGAACAAAAATTTTAATTGACAAATACACAAATATGGATTAATAAGTGCAGTAATTTATTCCAAATTGGCATATGGAATTTTTTGGAAGTCATTGCAAAAGGGCTCCTGATGGTGGCAGGCTGGTGGCAATAAGCCATGATATAAATGCAGAACCTAGTGAAACAAATACAAGAGTATAGTTGTTGTTCTGTGAATTTGCAAATATTCAACTTCAGCTTAAAATAAATATGACAATTTACTATATTTAATTTGTATGTTTTATTTATTTTGTAATAATGTAATGTGCACATAAGCAATATATAACAGTAGTATGTTGTTCCATAGTAAGTTGTGTCAAAAAAAATATTAATAGGCCTATAGACTTTTAATGCATGAAGTGGGAAATGAGATGTGTTGGAGGTAAAAGGCAGACTATGTGCTTAATGTTGTGGGGTATTCTGAAAATTGTAATATTTATTTATTTAATAAATTATATATATATATATATATATATATATATATATATATATATATATATATATATATATATATATATATACACATGATACATGTATATATATATATAATTAAGTTGAAACATTACCAGAGCCCATACATATCATATAGGGAGGTCAAACCATTGGCGCAGGAACATGAACCTTAAATCACACATGACTCTCTTGATGTCTATCTCTAGGCAAGCATTACTGCCCGTCATCCGCAATAGATGCGCCAGAATCCTCAAATAATTACCGATTGTGTCGAAACTGAACCGCTAGAGGTCCCGCCCACTCGTTCGCTCGTGCAACCGGAGACTTCACGGAGGGTTCCGCTGCTGTCAGACTCTTGCTCAACGTTTGCCAGACTTGGATAAGAGTGGACGGAGGGACTTGGGGCCGGAGAAGGGATTCACGAGCAGATTTTTTTTTTGGAGACACATTCGCCAGTGGATTGAGATCATTCTGTAAGGTAAATAAGTCTGCTGATGCATGCTCACTCATTTAAATGATGACTTTGCCCTGGCGACCGCGGAAGCCACCCTTCTCCCGTTATATGAACCTTATAATGTGCTTCACAGGACGCCGTTTGCACATGAAGCATCTTTAGAGTTTGCTGTTGTCATATCGGTAAGGGATCCTGATGTTTAAGCGTCTACTGCTTTATTTCTTATTTTTGTGCTCGTGTTCTATAACGGAGCACTTCTATATCAAACATGACACAGGGAAGCTGCTTTAAAGCCCACCGGAGTTCGTCACACTCGATAGATCAGCGAAAATTCGGGCGATGTTGCATAATTTCATCCCCCAAATTATATATTGCGCTCTTCTGCAATATATTAGTAGGCTATATTATATTGTATCGATATTATAATGTTACCGGGTTTTGCATGTTCAACCTCTGAGAAACTTTGAGCTCACGTTAGTTCAGTGCAGATACTGACACATGCCGAGCTTAATGCGAGATCGTTCCGTTTATGATTGTTAAATGACCAAATTGTAAGTTTGCCTTATATGATCCGTGTCTGGTGTAACCGGTTCATGATCTAAGTCAACTCCGTTAGATGACCGTAGACCGCAGAAAAATTGCGTAAAATCGTTATCGCGTTTGAAATGTGTGAGCGTATCGGGGTAGGCTATAACATAATCCTGCTCAACTAAAAACCGCGAATATTAAAAACTAAGAATTTTTGCTAACTGAATTTTTAGCATATATGGGTTTGATTCCTATGTTAAAAAGCTAATCATTTATCGTTTTAACAAACCATGATAAATGTAAATTTGCAAATTAGGTGGGTGTAGCTACTATTTGAGTGTATTTTAGCTAGTGATTTCACTTTATTCGATAGCACACATACATCTCGGAGACGTCTATTTGATGTGCGTGTTTTCATCGTCTCTAAGACGTTTCCTGTCATAATAGGCCTATAGACATTCTGTCTTTAAGATGTTTATAGTTTTACATATATTCTAAACCATAAATTTTATGGTTTAGAATATATGTAAAACTGCTTTTTAAAAGATGTTTATCAAATGTTTATGTACACAACAGATGTTTTCCAGATGAAGCGCTTTCTAAAAGACATCTTTTATGTGTGCATGACGTTGATTTCTGTGGCAATGTGAAGACGAAAATCCACGGTAAACGCCTTGTGATTGCGATTTCTTTAGAAATCTTTTGAAAATCATTTTCGAGTCACTAATGAAAAAATGAAAAAGTAAAAAAAATCAGGTTAAAGCAATATTTTTTTCTATTTTTTAATTAAATGAAACGCCCCTCAACTGATACACTGTGTAAAATAACAATTATGTACAATTAGGGCTGTCTCAAGCATCCCCCTTGGTCCGTTCGATCGTGATCAGTAACTTCCGTTCACCATCGAGTGCGGGGCCCAGTGCAGTAGCACAGACCCTAATAAAGGCCCTTTGCACAGTATTAGTAGGCTACATATTTTTGTGACTATGATTATCAATAATTTTGAGCTACTAATCCTAACAAAGATTCACAAACGCAGATGTTGTGAGCGACTGTTTGTGTTTTAGTTGGAGTTAGAGTGATTTAACTGAATTAAACTGCTTCTAAACGTAAGCCCCGTTCACATTTGCAGCAAATACATAATAGTTGTTGTGCTGTTGGTTTTTATGTTTCTTCTCTTCTGCGGTATCCAGCTGTATCAGGTTGTGGGTCACTGTCTCCACACCTAAAGACCCCGATATAATTCAAGCGAATTTGAAGAATGAACTGGTGTGTCGTCATTTTGTACTATATCAGGCCAAAACGAAGTTTGTTTGGAGTTTGTTTCAGGAATTTGAATCAGCTTGCCAAAGCGAACTTTCTCGAATAATTTGCTCCAGCTGGTGAACACCTTTGAACATCCATTGGTCCGTAGCGATTACATAATAGGTAGGTGTGGCTCTGAGGCTCCACCTTCTTTGACTTGGAAATCTTCTCCGGTTTCTTCTGTTCACTCTGTCAAGATCAGATGCGAGTAGAAACATGAACAAAATGGAGAGCTGCTTTATAGTAGAAATGATTGTTGTAATTCGAATTGAAAGCAAGACTTAAGGCCCATTCACACCAAGGAGGACAACTATAAAGATAACGATAAAGATATAGCCTAGTTCTAAAAATTGTTCTCAATATCAAAGAATAGCAGAGTTCACACCACAGCTTTAATGATAACGGCACAAAGAAACGCTATTGTTGGAATCACTTTCAGAATGATTTTATCCAGCTGATGAACGATAAAAACAGTGGCAGCCAATCAGAATCAGTCCTGCAGTAACAAACTCAAACATTTAAAGTGACAGACAAGCACGCGCTATAATAAACAGAATGGTATCATCCGCTGCTGTGGACGCTAATATAGTTATCTTTATTGATGTAAACGGACCTAAACACTGTTTTTCATGTTTAATACTGTAAAGCTGCTTGCTTTAAAGCAGTATATTGTAGAAAGTGATGTATAGGCCTAAATAAACGAGACGTGACTTGACTGAAGTGCCGAATTGCTTTTGTAAACATATCCACATCGCTATGATCAGATACTTTCTTAAAGGGGTGGTTCAGGATTTTCGACATCGGACCTCATTTTCAAGTGAGCCTGGTTGTTATTCATCAGTGGAGACAGTTTTCAAAAAAATTCATCCAGTCCTTACTTTTGGATAGTTTGCCTATGCTAGGCTAGCGCGAGTCAACGGTGCACGTTAGCCTGCCATTAAAACAGTTTTACCCACTCCACAGTACACCAAAAGCAAATAAATTATAACGCCAGACGTAAATGTCTGTTGAGAGAATAATGTTAGAAATCAAACTACCCTTTCATCATCATCACATTGCATTAGTTATAATTTGTTCCCTGTATTTATAAGCAGTCTACAGCAGCGGCGGAGTTATATTTGGTTACTATAGGAAACCGAGAGAGCCGGTCCACATAACAATCACGCAAGTGTATTTACCTGCCGCTGACAATGTGATGAAAGGGTACTTTGATTTCTAACATTATTCTCTCAACAGACATTTACATCGATAGTCTGGCGTTATAATTTATTTGCTTTTGGTGTACTGTGGAGTGGGTAAAACTGTTTTAATGGCAGGCTAACGTGCACCGTTGACTCGCGCTAGCCTAGCATAGGCGAACTATCCAAAAGTAAGGACTGGGTGAATTTTTTTGAAAACTGTCTCCACTGATGAATAACAACCAGGCTCACTTGAAAATGAGGTCCGATGTCGAAAATCCTGAACCACCCCTTTAACTGCAGTTTTTTCACCCCTGTTTATTTTGTTATTAAAGGAAAGCGTGCTGCGCATATTTGTGTATTTATCTAAGCGGCACTCTCATCAGAGTAGGTGACGTCGGGACAGTATATGGCTGAACAGGCATTTCAAACTTCTTTTTACCCCTAAGCGAAGAATGAAAAAGAACTTTGCCATGAGTATATCATGGCCATAAATTATTAAAGGAAGCCTGGTAGCCTCGCTGCCCAAATGCATGACAAACTCTTTATGAAAATGACATCCACATTCTCTGAGTAGGTACTTTTGAATAAGTAATTACTTTGCAACTACTATAATTACGGTCTATAGTATGAATGTAAATCAGATGTACTTCATTTGTCATGAAGTCATTGTCATGTGACTTACCAGCATCAGTTGCAATGCTTTACTGCCATTCATAAATCCTCTCCTGTGGCCTCATGGGCAGAGGTGGGTACTATCCAAAAACTGTACTCAAGTAAAAGTACAAGTACTTATAGAAATATTTACTCAAAGTAAAAGTAAAAGTAATAATCTTAATAGTTACTTGAGTAAGAGTAAAAAAGTATCCAATAAAAAAAACTACTCAAGTAGCTAGTTGCTAGTTACTTCGGATCATATATAGGCCTATAAATAATATATATAAATATAACACTATATAAATAATATATATATATATATAACATGTTATTATTTAGATTATTTAAATTTAAATTACTATTATTTTCATAATGAGATAGGCTATCTTTGCCACAAAAACGAAAGAAACAATCATTATTTCTGGAATCTGTAGCCAGAAAATCATTACCTGTCCTTTGGTTTGGTTCATACTTTTTAGTAGTGGTATCGTGGCGTAATAATCTGTTTGTTTGTAAAATGTATTACCTGAATGAAATGAAATCGAATGTATAGCCCTGTGGAATCATTCATTCACAGACAGCATATGAAGATGTTCAACTAATAAAGATCTTCATCTCTGGCAAACAATAAGATGCATTTGCAGATTTGCTTTCACTTGACTGTAGGGCCACACTTCATCCAACGCTCTTGATGTTCTTAAATCTTCCTGTTATGACTCCGAGTGTGAAACCATGAATCAGACGATTCAGTGCGTGCAGGAAACTGAACAGATCATTCAAACTGATTCGCGAACTGATTTAGACTGTTCTGCCAAGTTGTTTGATGAAGTCTTTGAACAGAATCGACTCAAAAGAGTGATTCATTAGTAAATTAAGCATCGCTCATGCCCCAGAAAGAAAGATACAGCGCGTTTGGAATAAACTATGCATTTAACAACATGTATTGCATTAAAATAAAACAACGAGAGGAACGTCGCCCAACGTAACAAAGTAAAAGTACAGTTTTTTCATTAGAAATGTACTCGAAAGTACCCACATTTAAATCTACTCTTAAAAGTACAATTTTTCCCCAAAAAATACTCAAGTAAATGTAACGAAATAAATGTACTTCATTACTACCCACCTCTGCTCATGGGATAGTAAAGTGTCCACTGGATGTGCACTTCAGAATCTCAGCGGAAGTACCAGGTCATTCAGGTACTTTTCGCCGACTGTTTTACGAATTCTGTGAATTCGGACATACTAGTCTTTCACATGCTGTTTTTCGCCCTATCATATAGTAGAGTAGAATGCATATTCGGATGCAGCCAATGACTTCCGGACACTTTGGCACTATCGTACTAAGATGTTGTTCCTTGTTAGATTGCATGAGTTCAGGTCACTTTGTTGCTGCAAGTCATTGATGGTGTGAACGGGGGTTTAGAGGTCTGGTTTGTTTCAAGGCAAACCTTTCAGTGCATGCTTTAGTAATGTGCAGTCATTTATTATCAGCAACATTTGAACAGGATCACGTTTATTGTGCAATCTCAAGTCAAGATCACATAATTGATGGGTGGGTTTTCTGGCATTTTGATTGACACACAGCTTAATGGTATCTACTCGCAGCAAGTGCACAGACATGCCAGTGTTGCTTTTCTAGCTTGGTTTTCTTATTTGTTAAAGTGGCAACATTTGAAATTCAGACTGGTCGATTGATACTTCTGGCCAAGCTTGAGTTCAGAGCCAACTTACTAGACGGCTTCTTCACGTACAATGATATCCGCCTAATGTTTGTTGTTCTAGGTTTCCAACAGAGCGGAAGAAAAGTGAGAAACAACCAACAATTACAAATTTGGGGTTAATATTCAAAACAACCAGTCAAGATGCTAATTAATTTTAAACATTGATGCAGTGGGCTGTATTTCTGATTATATGATGATTCACAATTATTATTATTACAAAAATGATTCAACCAGTGTTATTTTATTGAGTAGTTATGATGAACCGATCTGACAAATGAATTTTCGAATATACACACACGCACGTTCATGCAGCATTAACTAGAAAACAACAGGACACTCTATAATGTCAATGATTCCAGCGCTATGGGCCATACAGGCGACCCAACAATGATTTCTCACAGCAGTTGTTTATGAGACTTTATTCCTCTTCCCCTTGCTGGCAGACTCAAGTATGCTAAGGATTTTCTTTATAGATATATATGATTTATTTACAGTATTTTACCATTGCATTATCACTACACATGCAAATCTCTCTAATCCCGCAGGAAAACTAATATAGACTGCAACCCTAATTATCATAGATATTTAAACCATAGCAAATCCATTCTCAAAATCATGTTAAACTAATCCTTATTAATGATGAAAGGGTTATGTTGTGCTCTGTTGAATGAATGCACAGAGAGCTGCAGACAGTGAGCTGTGTTATCACGTTGTTTGCCCTCTGGTTTCACCTTTATACTCTCAGTCATCGCTCACATCTGGTGTGATGGAAATCTAGCGATGCCCCTTCAGCCCTTCACTGAGACACCTGCTGCTCTTTACAGCCGGAGCTTGACAGAGTCTTCTGCCACTGGTGTCAGTGGAAACCTGCCCTGCTGCTCTGGTTCTGTGTGCATTTATTTGCTTTCCAAGACTCGGATGGCAGAAAATAGCAATTAGAAACAGTCTCTGACTGAAAACATTTAATGAACATTTAACCCCCCTTTTTGAGCATAGATGTGAAAACGCACTAACTTAAGTGGTTGTAATTCATGAAGACTTTGGAATACAGACCTAAGATTGGCCTCTTTTTAAAGAAGACAGATTATTTCTAAAGAGAAAGACCTTCAAAAATTAAATGAAGTTGACTGTAATGCAAATGTACAGTACTGTACTAAGCATTTTTATTTGATACAAAATATATATATTTCAAAACCATTTTGCTCTAAAATTGTTATAAAATCAAAGCCATATGTCTTGTGTTCCAAATTTGAAGTTGAAATGTTGAAGTTGTTTATATTTTATTTTGGCGTAATACCCAAAATATCCACCGGGGCGACACCCAGATTCCATGGATTTTTTTTTTTTTTTTTTTTGGATGCGTTCTCTTGTAACAAATTAATACATTTCAGTCACCAAATATAGAACATTGAGTCTCAATCCTTTCCGACGATATGCGTTTTGTCAAGATTAAAAATGTTTTGAGTCAAACATAGTAATATGAAACATGGCACTGCCCACTAGGGGGAGTGGCCCACTAAAAGGATTTAAAGTATCGTTTCCATGGTAACACAATGTCCAATTTCAAAATGGTTTTCAGAGGATGAATTTTGAGTGTTTAAGCTTTCAAATGATACCTAATTTATGATGATTATTAAAATATGTGAAGGCACTAAAAAAGCAATCGGTGACAATTAAGAGGTTGAATTTCTGCTTTCATTGAGAGTTTTAGTTTTATCTGTTTGAGCTGATAGGAGAAGGAGGAACGAGAATGTTGGCACGCTGCATTAGACATAATGTCCGTGCTCGGAGATTGCTGCCCCTTTATTTAGTACCCACAAACCCTTGCTCTTCTTCTTCTTCTTCTTCTTCTTCTTCCATTGACCTCTCGTATTTATTGCACGAGTGCACGTGTGTATTAGCAGTGATGGTCAATGTACATGCATAGCTAATTCTGTGTGTGTTCATCACACAACCTGATATCGTTCACCCTTCTTTCCTATTATTGTTACTCTCTGCTTTGCTATCACTAAAGTGGAAATATTTTCAGTATTTGGCAAAATACACTTGAGCGTATATTTGTTGTAAGTGAATGCTGTTATTTATTTGCTGTAATTTGTGTTTTGTTTGTATTATGGACAACTGGCTGTTATACTGTCCGCAATCATCCAAACACTGACATACTGATGAATTTCTGCTCTAGTTTTCTGGTAGACATCCAGCACCAGCAGAGCATCAGTCTGGCCCGAAGCATCCACTGATTTCTGAGTATGTTCACATTCACAATGACACACTACTAATATAGATAATTTTTGTTTTATAGGCTATATATATAAAATATATATAAAATAGCAACTCATGTGTTTTGCTATCTTTTTTCTTTGATCCACTGGATTTCTTGCGTTCTTGCTTTGAAAACTGTATTTTATCAGTTTAAAGTCTTCCTAGTTTTTTTTTTGGCTCTGAATGGATTGCTTGTGAAAACTGAGCATCTGTGGTTCAGAATATGTTTGTGAGAGGATTTGAGTGAGGCGGACAGATAGATCTAGAGAACACAGAGGATAAAGGATAAAGTATTTGTGACAGAAACCGAGAGAGGAGCAAAGACAGGGATTGTGTGGCTGATGATTGTCCGACCGTATGATTTGCGTTTTTGGTAAGTGCCACACGAACCAAGCTATTTATATTAATGCTGGTGGTCTCAACGAGACGCACCATTTACATAATGTAAAAATCTGTTCAGCTTTGGCTCGTGTCCTCCTTGATGGCTGACCCAGTTTTATGTTCGATGGCGTGGCAAAACTTGTCATTATGTGCTTTGTGAGTGAAATACATTCTGACCACATTATATTTTCTCATAGTTTTCTATGTGAGAGATCCCAGCTGATTTCATGTGTACATGAGTGTGACTCGAGGAAGAATGGTGCTATTACATGGCTTACACACGTACAGACACACACACACACTCACACACACGAGTACATGCACAGTTCCTGTTATCTCAGGCTATAATTCAGCCCCATTTCTTTTTCCATCTTGTTCGTCAGGAAAGGAAAGGCAGCCTCAGAGAAGCAACGGATGGGAAAAATTGGAGAAAGATAAAAATGGATGGAAAAAGGAGTAAGAAGGTGACAATTTTTGAGAATGTCTGAGAGAAAGAACAAGAGAGAGGTAGATAGCACCGCATATGAGAGAACAGAAGTACTGAATAAATGACTCTGAACATGAACGAGAGATTACGGCAGCTGCATTTTGGCAGGAAATATATGTAGACTTGTGTACTTCTGTGTGACTGACAGTTACAAGTGCAATCCAAGAACAAACATATTCACTGTAGCCTACTTGGACTATCATGAAAACCTGTTTCTACCTCAGAGGAAAAAAATTAAATGGGAATTGTTATTTTATTTTTCATAATTGAGATTTTACTTGTGATTTCAAACAGTGGCTTCATTTTTCACAGTTTTCACTACTTTATTTCTTGAAATTGCAAAGAATTTTAACATTATTTCATACAGTTTGACTTAATATCACAGTTGCAGCTTTGTCATGTAATTAATTAGGTAAAAATAATAATATATTTTTTGGTGAAAATGCAACTTTATTTCTTGAAATTACAAGGAAATATTTGAAATATTTTATATTTCTCTATTGTAACATTATTTCTCACAATTTGACTAACTTTATTTCTCGTAAATAATTAGGGAAAAATTGCATTTTGTGTTTATTTTTTATTTTTTCAATCTCACAACTGCAGTGATACTTTATTTCTTACAATTTTACTTAATATCTCACAGTTGCAGCTTTATTTATTATTTGAATTAGGTAAAAAATAATAATTTTTATAATTTCACAATTGCAGCTATTTCTTACAATTCGACTTTATATCTCAAAGTTGTAACTATTTCTCATAATCAAATGAAATCTAAATGCACCCTATATGCTTTCTAAACGAATGTTTCTGATGTGGATGACACATCAGTGTACATTATTAGAAAGAAAAGTTTATTTTTTGTAGTATTTAAACATTTTTAAGACTTTTCACTGAGGAATATCCTATTTCACTCTAAAATACGTAAAATAAAATACATTTTGATTGAATTAGAGCCCAAAGAAAATCCTAGATCATTGTACAAACTATTATTCAATGCGCAAAATTAAACATATTCCAATGAATTCGAACTAATGCAGTGAGACTCATCTTTTCTGGTTTTGACATTTTAAAGTCTTCTCTATTATGCTTTGAGCATAGTATTAAAAAAACCCAGAGTGTGGCCCAGTGTTCAGAGATGATTAGCTTTAACCAGAGGGAGTCTGTTTGCTATAATCTCTTAATGGCCAATGCACTGGCATATAGAATAATTCCATAAATGTTTGAGAATCACTGAACGTGCACTCGCTGTGTTTTTGCATGTGCATTTGCATGTTTCCAGGAGAGTGATCTGCATAAAAATGTGGTAGTAGTTGCTGCGTTCAGATTCATTCCGATACTGATAGAGCTGTCTGTCCAAATTACCGTCTTTGTCTGTTCCTGTCACTATCTCATCTTCTCTTCAAATCTAAACGTGCATATATGTATTTTTACCTCAGTACGTGCAATCTTGTGGAAAGTAGGGATGGTCGATTATGCACAATATCAGTCTATTTCACTGTTAAATGGTTGTGTTCTGTGCTATTTTTCAAATGTTAGCCTATGTGCAATTGCAGATGGAAACAGTTCCACTTTTGGCTAGTCCGTTTAGAAAATGTGTAGTTTTGCACATCCCCAGTGAAAACTCTCTTCCTCTCTCATGTTTCTTGTAGCGTCTCTCCATTCCAAAACTCACTCCACCGTTGTTGCACTCCCCCTTCCTCTACTTTTCTGTCTCAGTGCATCAAAGAGCCAATTTGAAGTGCCTTTTTTGGTATGGCAGGCGCTGCCTCGGTGTCTGTGAAGCTGGCAAGACCAACGCAGTCAGACAACATGGCTGGCACCGTATGCCAACAGACGACAGTGGCATGCTCTGCAGAAGGACAGATAATGAATGCTATTGTCCAGCATGGTGTGTTGTGTCCTTACTAACTTTCATTTTAGCAATTAAAATGCATAATCCATCCAGTGATTAAAGTGATGCCAAAAATAAATAGCAACTTAATTGTCCTCATCATGGGGAACCATAATGATAGTGACCTCTTTTATGTCAAGAACTGCATCACTAACTCTTTTATGTCAATAATCTGCATCAAAATGTAAAGACAAGGCATTTAATACGAGTTAAGCTCTATTGACAGCATTTGTTTTATAATCTTGATTATCACAGAAAGTGATTTAGCAGGAATGTATAATGCACTAGTATCCATCAAATGAATCCAATCCAATTTCAGATTCTATTTTCCAATGTCCAGTCCTGTTTAGATGAACCCTAAACTTTGCAGTCTGATTCACATATTTGTTTATATGTGAACTATATACACTGTAAAAAAAAAAAAAGAGAAAAAAAAAAAAGGATTTTTTGAAGTTGTAAACAAGCCCGAGATTATTGGAGTACGTTTTACAAGAAAATACTATTTAAGTCATTCTGCTTCAAAATTTCATGGTCAATTCAATGTGTTACTTGCCGTTTCTTTTGTAATTATTTCTGAAATTTACTCACAATTGTTCGAAAATTACTCGAAAATTGTTTCTAAGTAAATCCTACACCAATTTTTTTCAGTGTATGTAAATCTTAAAGGGTTAGTTACTCACCCTCGTGTCATTCCAAACCATCTTCGGAACACAAATGAAGATCTTTTTTGATGAAATCGGAGAGCTTTCTGTCTAATCCATATGAATTGAGAGGTTTAGTCAAAATTTTCTGAAAAGACTCGATCACTTTATATGATGAACAGGTTGAATTTAGGCTTTTATTTACATATAAACATTCATCAGCTCACACATCAGTTGTGGTAAATGTAAGCTCAAGCATGTTCGCTTGACGTGCGAAAACCAGTGAGGTTCATTCTCATGTTACGCAGGACGTTTGAGCCTCAGCAAGAACCAATGAGGTTCATTCTCATGTTACACAGCACGTTTGAGCTTCACCAATAACCAATGAGGTTCATTCTCATGTTACGCAGCTTGGACAAGTCAGATACAGCAACGACCTTTCGCAGCCCTTCCCTATTGCAAACGGTGTAAAACAGGGCTGTGTTCTTGCTCCTACTCTGTTCACCATTTTGTTCAGCATGATGCTCCAGCAGATCACAGAGGACCTTGACGACGTTGATGGCGTATACATTAGGGCTGCTCGATTATGGAAAAAATCATAATCACGATTATTTTGGTCAGTATTGAAATCACGATTATGTAACACGATTATTTCACATGACTTTGGGAATGTGTTGCATTTATTAAAAAGACACGGTAACACTTTACAATTAATGTATTAACTAACATGAACTAACAATGAAAAATACATTTGTTACAGTATTTATTAATCTTTTTTAATGCTAGTTAATAAAAATACAGCTGTTCATTGTTTGTTCATGTTAGTTTACAATGCATTAACTAATGTTAACAAATACAACCTTTCATTTTAATAACGTATTAGTAAATGGTGAAATTAATATTAACTAAGATTAGTAAATGCTGTAGAAGTATTGTTCATTATTAGTTAATCTTAACAAAGGTAGTTAACTAATGCTAATTAATGAACCTTATTGTAAAGTGTTACCAAAGACACCTTTCAACAATTCTTAAAAAATTGAAATTTGAACATTGATTGTACTTTTTGAAATATTAAAATAAATACTAGGCTATATAACAGATAATACTTCAATGAGTATTTTAATAATTCACGCAGGTCTACCACTTATAATGCGGGAAATTCCCCGGCAAACATTGATTCACTTTAGCATGTAGATTGTATGAGTAGCCTAAATGAATCCACACAGATTATAAAATCAAATCAATAATTTTAAAACTTTCTCCAAGACGCAATTTCACAAACCGCGTCAGTGTTCAGCGGTGCTGCGTCTTCTCTCTCTCCGTCTCTCAAAATGCGCTGGACAAAGCAAGCGTCGAAACTACACATTCGCGTTTAGGAGTCGGGACATGACGGAATTGTCACTTGTACAATCGGGCCAGCATTGCATCGTAACTAAAGTTTATCATTTTCATTTCTTTTTAAGTTTTATCAGTTTAAACATTCAAGCTGAGAGAGTTTATGGCATCGGGAGGGGCGGATGTGCGCGTGTCATTCAGAACACAAGACAAAATAAGAGCATTCTTTCACAACGGAACATGGCAAAATAATCGTTTTTACTCGATTATACTATTTTGGTGATCGTTGGGAGCAAAAATCGAAATCGAAATCGAAATTCAATTAATTGCACAGCCCTAGTATACATCCGTTTTCGTCTCGATGGGAGCGTGTTCAACCTGAGGCGTCTGCAGGCCCGCACAAAGACCATGGAGCTACTGATCCGGGAGCTGCTGTTTGCTGACGATGCCGCCCTCCTTGCTCACACAGAGACAGCTATGCAGCGAATCACGTCCTGTTTCGCAAAAACTGCTCAGATCTTCGGCCTTGAAGTCAGCTTGAAGAAGACGGAAGTTTTACATCAGCCCGCACCACAAAAAGAGTACCATCCACCAAGTATCTCGATTGAACAAACAGAACTGAAGGCTGTCCACCATTTCAGCTACTTGGGGTGCATGATCTTGTCTGACGCCAAGATCGACAAAGAAATCGACAACAGGCTGGCCAAGGCAAATAGAGCATTCAGCAGACTATACGGACGCGTCTGGAACAACAACAACCTCAAAAAAGACACGAAGGTCAGTGTATACAAAGCTGTCGTGCTGACCACTCTCCTGTATGGCGCTGAGTCCTGGGTCACGTACCGCCATCACCTGAGACTCCTCGAGCGCTTTCATCAGCGCTGCCTCCGCACAATCCTCAACATTTGTTGGAATGACTTTGTTGCCAACACTGAAGTCCTCGAGTCAGCAGCGGTCACTAGCATTGAGGCTATGGTCCTCAAGGTACAACTTCGCTGGGCAGGGCACGTCTCCAGGATGGAGAACCATCGCTTACCTAAGATCGTGCTGTATGGGGAATTGTCCTCTGGCTACCGTAACATCGGGGCACCACGAAAGCGGTACAAAGACTTGCTAAAGAAGTCCCTCACTGCTTGCTGCATCGATCACCGTCAGTGGGCAACACAAGCAGCTGATCGCGACTCCTGGCGGCGCACAGTCCATCAGGCCACCTCCCTCTTTGAAGATGCTCGCAGGGCCAGTATGGAGGATAAAAGGAGAAGAAGAAAAAAACGTGTCCCCTCAGCACCCATCCTGGACCAGACCTTTACCTGCAGCAGTTGTGGCAGGACCTGCCTGTCCCGCATAGGCCTCGTCAGCCACCAGCGTGCCTGTAGAAAACTTGGATTTCCTTCCCAAATCTTCGTTCCCGAAGCCAAGCCATGATGATGGTGATGATAATGCACTAGTATCCATCAAATGAATCCAATCCAATTTCAGATTCTATTTTCCAATGTCCAGTCCTGTTTAGATGAACCCTAAACTTTGCAGTCTGATTCACATATTTGTTTATATGTGAACTATATACACTGTAAAAAAAAAAAAGAGAAAAAAAAAAGGATTTTTTGAAGTTGTAAACAAGCCCGAGATTATTGGAGTACGTTTTACAAGAAAATACTATTTAAGTCATTCTGCTTCAAAATTTCATGGTCAATTCAATGTGTTACTTGCCGTTTCTTTTGTAATTATTTCTGAAATTTACTCACAATTGTTCGAAAATTACTCGAAAATTGTTTCTAAGTAAATCCTACACCAATTTTTTTCAGTGTATGTAAATCTTAAAGGGTTAGTTACTCACCCTCGTGTCATGAAGATCTTTTTTGATGAAATTGGAGAGCTTTCTGTCTAATCCATATGAATTGAGAGGTTTAGTCAAAATTTTCTGAAAAGACTCGATCACTTTATATGATGAACAGGTTGAATTTAGGCTTTTATTTACATATAAACATTCATCAGCTCACACATCAGTTGTGGTAAATGTAAGCTCAAGCATGTTCGCTTGACGTGCGAAAACCAGTGAGGTTCATTCTCATGTTACGCAGGACGTTTGAGCCTCAGCAAGAACCAATGAGGTTCATTCTCATGTTACACAGCACGTTTGAGCTTCACCAATAACCAATGAGGTTCATTCTCATGTTACGCAGCACGTTTGAGCTTCACCAATAACCAATGAGGTTCATTCTTGTGTTACGCAGCACGTTTGAGCTTCACCAATAACCAATGAGGTTCATTCTTGTGTTACGCAGCACGTTTGAGCTTCAGCAAGAACCAATGAGGTTCATTCTCATGTTACGCAGCACGTTTGAGCTTCACCAATAACCAATGAGGTTCATCCTCGTGTTACGCAGCACGTTTGAGCTTCACCAATAACCAATGAGGTTCATTCTCCTGTTACGCAGCACGTTTGAGCTTCAGCAAGAACCAATGAGGTTCATTCTCGTGTTACGTAGCACGTTTGAGCTTCAGCAAGAACCAATGAGGTTCATTCTCGTGTTACGCAGCACGTTTGAGCTTCTGCAAGAACCAGTGAGGTTCATTCTCGTGTTACGCAGCACGTTTGAGCTTCAGCAAGAACCAATGAGGTTCATTCTCGTGTTACGCAGCACGTTTGAGCTTCTGCAAGAACCAATGAGGTTCATTCTCGTGTTACGCAGCACGTTTGAGCTTCCTCAAGAACCAATGAGGTTCATTCTCATGTTACACAGCACGTTTGAGCTTCACCAATAACCAATGAGGTTCATTCTCATGTTACGCAGGACGTTTGAGCCTCAGCAAGAACCAATGAGGTTCATTCTCATGTTACACAGCACGTTTGAGCTTCACCAATAACCAATGAGGTTCATTCTTGTGTTACGCAGCACGTTTGAGCTTCACCAATAACCAATGAGGTTCATTCTCGTGTTACGTAGCACGTTTGAGCTTCAGCAAGAACCAATGAGGTTCATTCTCGTGTTACGCAGCACGTTTGAGCTTCAGCAAGAACCAATGAGGTTCATTCTCATGTTACGCAGCACGTTTGAGCTTCAGCAAGAACCAATGAGGTTCATTCTCGTGTTACGCAGCACGTTTGAGCTTCACCAATAACCAATGAGGTTCATTCTCATGTTACGCAGGACGTTTGAGCCTCAGCAAGAACCAATGAGGTTCATTCTCATGTTACACAGCACGTTTGAGCTTCACCAATAACCAATGAGGTTCATTCTTGTGTTACGCAGCACGTTTGAGCTTCACCAATAACCAATGAGGTTCATTCTTGTGTTACGCAGCACGTTTGAGCTTCACCAATAACCAATGAGGTTCATTCTCGTGTTACGTAGCACGTTTGAGCTTCAGCAAGAACCAATGAGGTTCATTCTCGTGTTACGTAGCACGTTTGAGCTTCTGCAAGAACCAGTGAGGTTCATTCTCGTGTTACGCAGCACGTTTGAGCTTCAGCAAGAACCAATGAGGTTCATTCTCGTGTTACGCAGCACGTTTGAGCTTCTGCAAGAACCAATGAGGTTCATTCTCGTGTTACGCAGCACGTTTGAGCTTCAGCAAGAACCAATGAGGTTCATTCTCATGTTACGCAGCACGTTTGAGCTTCAGCAAGAACCAATGAGGTTCATTCTCGTGTTACGCAGCACGTTTGAGCTTCAGCAAGAACCAATGAGGTTCATTCTCGTGTTACGCAGCACGTTTGAGCTTCTGCAAGAACCAATGAGGTTCATTCTCGTGTTACGCAGCACGTTTGAGCTTCAGCAAGAACCAATGAGGTTCATTCTCATGTTACGCAGCACGTTTGAGCTTCAGCAAGAACCAATGAGGTTCATTCTCGTGTTACGCAGCACGTTTGAGCTTCAGCAAGAACCAATGAGGTTCATTCTCCTGTTACGCAGCACGTTTGAGCTTCAGCAAGAACCAATGAGGTTCATTCTCGTGTTACGTAGCACGTTTGAGCTTCAGCAAGAACCAATGAGGTTCATTCTCGTGTTACGCAGCACGTTTGAGCTTCTGCAAGAACCAGTGAGGTTCATTCTCGTGTTACGCAGCACGTTTGAGCTTCAGCAAGAACCAATGAGGTTCATTCTCGTGTTACGCAGCACGTTTGAGCTTCTGCAAGAACCAATGAGGTTCATTCTCGTGTTACGCAGCACGTTTGAGCTTCCTCAAGAACCAATGAGGTTCATTCTCATGTTACACAGCACGTTTGAGCTTCACCAATAACCAATGAGGTTCATTCTCATGTTACGCAGGACGTTTGAGCCTCAGCAAGAACCAATGAGGTTCATTCTCATGTTACACAGCACGTTTGAGCTTCACCAATAACCAATGAGGTTCATTCTTGTGTTACGCAGCACGTTTGAGCTTCACCAATAACCAATGAGGTTCATTCTCGTGTTACGTAGCACGTTTGAGCTTCAGCAAGAACCAATGAGGTTCATTCTCGTGTTACGCAGCACGTTTGAGCTTCAGCAAGAACCAATGAGGTTCATTCTCATGTTACGCAGCACGTTTGAGCTTCAGCAAGAACCAATGAGGTTCATTCTCGTGTTACGCAGCACGTTTGAGCTTCACCAATAACCAATGAGGTTCATTCTCATGTTACGCAGGACGTTTGAGCCTCAGCAAGAACCAATGAGGTTCATTCTCATGTTACACAGCACGTTTGAGCTTCACCAATAACCAATGAGGTTCATTCTTGTGTTACGCAGCACGTTTGAGCTTCACCAATAACCAATGAGGTTCATTCTTGTGTTACGCAGCACGTTTGAGCTTCACCAATAACCAATGAGGTTCATTCTCGTGTTACGTAGCACGTTTGAGCTTCAGCAAGAACCAATGAGGTTCATTCTCGTGTTACGTAGCACGTTTGAGCTTCTGCAAGAACCAGTGAGGTTCATTCTCGTGTTACGCAGCACGTTTGAGCTTCAGCAAGAACCAATGAGGTTCATTCTCGTGTTACGCAGCACGTTTGAGCTTCTGCAAGAACCAATGAGGTTCATTCTCGTGTTACGCAGCACGTTTGAGCTTCAGCAAGAACCAATGAGGTTCATTCTCATGTTACGCAGCACGTTTGAGCTTCAGCAAGAACCAATGAGGTTCATTCTCGTGTTACGCAGCACGTTTGAGCTTCAGCAAGAACCAATGAGGTTCATTCTCGTGTTACGCAGCACGTTTGAGCTTCTGCAAGAACCAATGAGGTTCATTCTCGTGTTACGCAGCACGTTTGAGCTTCAGCAAGAACCAATGAGGTTCATTCTCATGTTACGCAGCACGTTTGAGCTTCAGCAAGAACCAATGAGGTTCATTCTCGTGTTACGCAGCACGTTTGAGCTTCAGCAAGAACCAATGAGGTTCATTCTCGTGTTACGCAGCACGTTTGAGCTTCACCAATAACCAATGAGGTTCATCCTCGTGTTACGCAGCACGTTTGAGCTTCAGCAAGAACCAATGAGGTTCATTCTCGTGTTACGCAGCACGTTTGAGCTTCAGCAAGAACCCATGAGGTTTATTTAATCAAATGAACCTCATTGGTTCTTGCAAAGCTCAAATGTGGCCAGTCACCACATTCAGAACTGGAAAAAGGCGCCACGATAATATCACCGGCAGGTGACAGTATTTTTTCACTTAGTTACTGTACTTGTTACTGTCACCCGCTCAGAGGCGCGATAGTGGTGTCTGATTTGTGAACGAGCTGATTCTTTTCAATGAACACTATAATTATCATTTTTTTAGTATATTTTGAATCATTATAATTGAATAATCTTAACTCATCAACACATCAAAATAAGTGTACATTAAACATACTAAAACATGTAAAGTACTTGACATTTTTTTTTTATCTGTAGTGTGTTATTCGATATTTAATGTACAGTAAATATAATTTAAATCTACTAAATTTCAATCTTATCATTATAAATGTGTAATAAATAGAAAGTCAAATTAGAAATTACATTACATTTTAGTTTTCCATAAATGTTTGTCAGTAAATCCGGCAGTACACTTTAACCATATTTCAAAGGTAATTGACATAATTATGATACTACATATAAAAATGTACTTCTACTTAAGTATGTTAAAAGCACTCTCAAGTTTAATAAATTGCATTTGATATAAATTTAAACTATAACACATTTTCATTTAATTGCAAATAACATGCATTAAGTGTCCGAAAACAGTATGTTCAATTTGCACATAATTATATTCTGTATTTATATATATTCTATAATTATAAGTCCATAATAATAAGTACTTAAGAAAATATATGATAAAGTGTATTTCTTTTTTGCAAGGGGAAGTAAAAGTAGATTTAACTTTTTATAGCCAAAGTTAAGCATGCTAGTTTTGTGGTAACATGTTTAATATTGAAGTTTTATAGGCTGTACACTATCATTTGTTGCTTTTTTAAAACAACTGAGGGACGAAAAAGTCCAAATAATTTTCCTTGTCATAGATGCTGTCAGTGTAACTGGTTGTGAACCCGGAACGTTCCTTTTAATAGGTTAACAGAGACATTTATGGTGATCACGACACATCATCTCCCCAGGCGGTGTTGTCTCAGTTGAGCAATTTGTAAATATTCCTTTGAATGAAATCTGTCATGTTACTTAGAGCTGCTCATTTAGGAACAAACCCTGGAACAAACATGATTTTAAAATATTTCGGGGGTGTTGTTTTCTGTCACTCTCTATCAACTCTTTGTCATCTGTTTTCTTTCTGGTTAATGGAAAGGCTTAATGGATGACACAGTATATAATGTATACTGCCTAGTTATTAAAAAATAAGTGCATCATTCCAAAATAACATTGCCTTTTAGTAGTACGTGTAGTCACACGCTATTATCACATGATTTCATTATGTTGTATGTGAGTAGCATCCAGTTATTGGAATTATTTTGCATTTTGATATCATTTTATATAAAAAGTCTTCACATTTGGCTGCCTGATCAAATAAGAGATATTACTTTCATTTGTCACACTGGAAATGTGAAGGTGAAGTGGAGAGCATTGCATTGTGGGGTACAGTATTGCGCTCTATGGGCCAGATTTACTAAACAGGGCAAATTAGCATGAGAGCACAATCCCATAAAAGTGCCGAAAAGGTCTGCGCGTGATCTACTGACGACGTGCAAATGAAAGAACACAGACGCAGCCGGATCATTTCCATAATGACCAACGCAATCGGCCAAGAGCAGCGCAAATTAGCGTCTGGTTTAACATGTTTTTTTCTGGGCGCTAAATAATAACGCGAATACCTGTAATTTGACTAGCATAAACCTTAGTAAATCACCTTGCGTGATTCATTTAAATACTCTCCTCCCTTAAATTTTGCGTCTGAAAGGGAAACTCCTACAAATGCATATGCAATAAGGTCAGCCGCCAAAATAACTGTTCACGCCTTTTCACTGCATAAATCCTGATAGTAGTTTTTTTTATAGCAAATAGAGGGTTTGTGCTGGCGCAAGCTGTTGGCCCTTTGTGTTTATACTATATATTTTGATTTGAAGTATATAGTACATACTGCAGTAATAGTATGGTAATATGCAATAGCAAACACTGGCAATTACGGCACCAACTGTGCAGACTTTCCAACAGAGCTCCTAGGTAACTGATGGATCCTCTGGTTTCATGTTCCTATTTTTTAATAAATAGCCTCATTTTCTTTTGAGTACGTCTCTGTTGTTCACGGCTCAATAACTCTTCGCCTGCTTCCTCTGTACCTTCCTCCCTTTGTCATTTTCTTTCATTATTTTTGAACATTTCTATCTCCTCTTCTCCCTCTGTCTTAAATCTTTTTAATTCCAAACCTTGGCAAGAAATGAGCAGCCAAATTTCATTAGCGGCTACATTTGCATTTTCCGTCACCGCGTTACCATAATGCTTATTTTTAGCTGAGTTAGTGTCGGCCGGTTTGAGAGGGTGCATTTTTTCAAACTCTCTCCCTCTACTTTTTTTTTTTTGTGTGTTATCTGTCAAACGTTTTTGCTGGGCTCAATTTGGAGATTGTCCTTGCGGCATTAGCGCAGTAGCACGCTAATGTAGTGGAATGAGGGAAGATAGCGCTAGCAAGAGAGAAAAGGTAACCTCTACATCAGCAGAGATCCTCTGCGAGAGATACCGTAAAATTGCCCTTGGCCTTGTAGCTCCCGCGGGAGGCCGTGGTGTTTTATAGAAAGCCTTTAAGAGTGATAAGAAGACTGGCACCTGGAAGACGATATGTATCTGTTAGCGAACTCTTCAAGTGCTGTCACTGATTTTAAGGGAGAGATCACACTTCAACTGACCTGGCAGAATTAAATCTGAAACTGATGCCAACTGCATTTTAAGCGTTAGGTCACTTTCCACTGCCTTGAAATATAAGTTGAATTCAGAACAACCGATTGTAACTGAATTGAAGAAATGTCAATGTTTTAAATAATGATGTGCAAAAAGGCATTTTGTTATGGACTTGATGAGCACAAAAAGTTTGGGTCGATGTTTATGAAAGAAGTATCTTGTGCTCACCAAGGCTGCATTTATTTGAACAAAAATCCAGTAAAACATTAATATTGTGAAATATATATTCAAATTTAAAATACCCTGTTTTCTATTTGAATATATTTGAAAATGTACTTTATTCCTGTGATGAAAAGTTGAGTCTTTAGTGTCACATGATGATCCTTCAGGAATCATTCTAATATGCTGATTTGCTGCTCAAGAAACATTTTTTTTTTTATCAAGGTTGAAAACACTGTGCCGCTTCTTTACTGATCAATTTAATGCATCCTTGCTGAACGAAAGAATTCATTAATTTGAAAAAAAAACAAAAAAATTGACGGTTGTGTATGTGTGTGTATATATACACTGAATTGCACAAATGACTAAAAGGCGTCATAGCCGCATTGTGAGATCAAGACATACTAATGGATATTTCCCGCTGTTTACAGTAGCCTGGCTTGTCCAATATTATCTGCTTCACAGACCACAGTCTAAGCCCATTTTCTGGTCAATAGAAGCAAGGTCACTGAAGTTTGTTCCGTCTGTATCCTGTTGCCACAGCAGTCATATGCACATCCTCTGCTCAGTTTATCAGCCGGTGGTTCATTCACTATCGGCTCCCGTCCTGCATGATATCCGCAGCTGCTCCCTGCTCGCTCCTGCTAGCTTTGCTTGAGGAGATGTGACCGTGACATTTCCCTGATTAATATGGATGAGTTTGACAAAAAAAAAAACTTTTTGAGTTGTAATTCAATTTGGATATAAGGAAGTAGAAGAAACAGACTTTTGTCAAGACAGACTTTTAATGTTTTTGTCTATATGCATTTATTTGATCAAATATACAGTATGTATAATCCGTTTTTGAAAGAAGTCTTTTATGCTCAGCGAGGCTACATTTATTTGATCAAAAATGCAATAAAAACAGTAATATTGTGAAATATCATGACAATTTAAAATTACTGACTCCAAACTTTTGAATGTTATAAATAGATTAATAGAGTAAATTCCACTTCCTGTCATTCCAATTAAATTGCAATTGTAAGTCAATTCTTCAATTCTGCACAATTATAAAAGCACTTTAATAAGTATGTTATACTTATTATGTTTACAAGTTATTATTATAATACAAGTTATGTTTCAGTGGTGGTGCCCTTGTTTTAGTTTGTAAATCAAGCAGTGTTTTCTGTTAAATGTCCTTGTGTGGTAGAGAGTTAGGCATGACAAGGTTTTACTGATTAGGACGCTTCATTAAGATGAATGAGAGCGCTAACGGATAGCTTTCTCAAGGTATCATAGACTTCCTAGGTTGAGTCGCTCAAACAAACATAATGTTGAAAGTGCAACAGAGCCACAGTGTTTACTCTTTTAGGAGACACATTTTACCTTCCAATAAACCAGATAGTAAACTGCATCTCAGAAAGGAACAGTCACTCTTTCAAGCAGTGTTGGGGTAACGCCTATTACGTAATCAGATTACTGTTTTGATGTAATGAGTAAAATAACACATTAATATTTGATTAAAGGGTTAGTTCTGTCATCATTTACTCACCCTCAAGTTGTTCCAAACCTTTATGAGTTTCTTTCTTCTGCTGAACACAAAAGAACATATTTTGGACCCATTGACTTCCATAGTATGTTCTTCAAAATGTCTTCTTTAGTGTAATGGTAAGAGATCTTTTGAATGGCATACATCGCTCTAGGGGTCAGGAAATGTTCTAAGTGGTCAGAATTTAATAATATATATAAAAAAAGTCTTTAATTTTTTTTATGTAGGCTATGTATTTAGTTGAATGCATTAAATCCTTGCAAAAAATAACTTCTCATTAAAAAAATAAAAAATAAATCCTGTAAAGGGTGCCAGGGTGAGAAAAAGTAATGAAAAGTAACAAAACATATTACTTTCCATAAAAGTAACTAAGTAACAAATTATTTACTTTTTAGGGAGTAAAGTAATATTGAAACAAATTGCTTTTAAAAAAGTAACTTTCACCAACACTGTTTTCTAGGCGTTTTTCATTCCATTGGCCTGCAAATGAGGTAGAAATATAGGGACGAACACAACAACTCCTTAGCATGAATTCGACTACTAGATGGAAGAAGCCTCTTCTCTGAGAGATTTGGTTGCTGTTCTGTATGTTAGTCCTGTTTTTGAGCACACACAAAAAAAATGGTTTTAGTCCCAATTAGTCCCAGAATTTTTCATTTTAACAAAGGAAAACCTGCTCAGATGTTGTTTGAAGCCCAGTGTGCATTCCATCATGGATATTTGTTATGGCTCTACGCCCAGGTTTTCCTTCTCCACCTCTTTGGAACAGCAGGAGGAATCGCTTTTAAATCCTCATTAAGCTGTTTCCCTATAACTATGGCACAACTGATTGAGAATTCATTTGCTTCATCTTCAATTTACTTGATCGCGGTTGGCTGCTCACCTGAGTCGATTTTCCACGCTGATCTCTGTGGATGGTGGTAGGACGTGCAATGCAGGGTAATTACCATAGGTTAAGAGCAAGGAGACTCGTTTATTGTAAGGATGTTTTCACAAGGAACTTTGTGGATGTACTCAATTTAAATGCATATCAAACACCATTAAAATCCATCATCTTCCATAATTATTATTTTTATCTATTTTTACCGGCGACCCATGTTGATTAAAACCGGTCTGGCATCACAAATCCATTTGTTTGGTCAACAATCCTGGCATCTTCACAGCTAAAAGGTGCAGGTAATTTGACTGACTGTAAAGCTCCCTCTAAAATTTAGCTATTACAGGCAGAATGACAAACACACTCTGGAAACCAAGGCAACATGCTTTCATAGCCCTGTCAAATCAATCAAATGCCTCGCACAGCGAGTAGAAAATAGCAAGAGAAGTGGTGATGATTTGAGGGCTCCCGGTGTGATCATTCAGCGTAGACGTGGTTTCGACAGATTCACAGTTGTGTCGTACTGTGTGCTTGCCAAACCAGTCTTATCTGGACAAAAAGAAGCGAGAGGCGACGTTGATCAGAATCGATATGAGAACAGTCGTCCTCTGAGTTAGGCTTTTGCCATTTGGTTTTAGCTGTACATTTATTTCAGCTTTATTTTCAAGGAGTTCACTCTGCATGATTGATGAATAGAAAACATATTGTACAATAAGCTGATCTGCATGTTTTTATTGGGGAAGAGGTGGTTTTAAACATTTCAATTTGTCGAGTACAGGTGTTTTCAAACTTTTTGATAAAGGATGCTCAAGTACGATCACGAAAGGCATTTATATATTTCTGTACTTGAAAAGTACTTGTTAGTATATAACTTATAAGTTATAACATGAAAATGTATCTATTTGTTTTAAGTTGACAACCTAATACAAACCTTTCCAATTTAGTTCAACTTCCAAAGCAGTTTTACACAGAAAAATAGGATACAGGTAAGATTTTGACCCATCTTTAGAAATCAAATGGAACCATAATAATAATAAATACAATCAAATATATTAAAAATGCACTGTAAAAAAATATTGTTGGTTTAACTTAAAAAAGCAAGTTACCTGGCTGCCTGGTTGAGTTAATTGAGTTGATACAATGAAGATTGGAAACTCAAAATATTATGTTATTTGAACCACATGAATTCAAAGTTGATTCGATAAAAGATAAAAAGTTGTGATAAATCATGAAAATATTTTTTTACAGTGTGATGTTAAATACACTACCACTACAAATGTTTGGAGTAAAACATTTTTAAATGAATATACATTTTTGCTTAGCAAGGATGCATTAAATTTATCAAAAGTGACAGTAAAGACATGTATAAAAGATTTCTATTTAAAATAAATGCTGTTCTTTTGAACTTTTCTGTTAATCATAGAATCCCGAACGATTTCCTCAAAAATATGAAGCAACACAACGGTTTTCAACATTGATGATAATAAAAAATTTAAAATAAAAATAAAAAATTTCTCGAGCAGCAGATCAGCATATTAGAATGATTTCTGAAGGATCATGTGACACCGAAGACTGGAGTAATGATGCTGAAAATTCAGCTTTACATCACAGGATTAAATTAAAATGTAAAATATATTCAAATAGAAAACAGGTCGTTTTAAATTATAATAATATTTCACAAGATTGCTGTTTTTACTATATTTTTGATCAAGTAAATGCAGCCTTGGTGAGCATAAGAGACTTATTTCAAAAACAAAATTCTTAGTGTCTATTTGGTGTTAGCTTTGACAGACTTAAAAATATAATTTTACAATGAAATTTTCAACCCTGCTTATCTTCATCAGGAAACAAGATGTCATCTTCACCTTTATGCCATATAAAAATGCCCCATCTTCTTTTCATTGGCACTCTGAGGTTTATCCTCACCGTTCTTGGCACTCGACTGTGCCGTATCATTCCAGCCTTGTCAGGGTCGAAAAAGCACAGTGCGAGAGCTTAGCACTGCATTATTACGAGGGACTCGGAGACGCATGTACGTCGAAGCTGCCTCAAGAGAAGCCCACTCTTGCGTTTGCTGGTTATATTCCCACCTAATGTTTGTTTGTTTCTTTAACACGTCTTCGGAGGCAGACCGGAGGAGCGGGAGATAAGGATGAACTGCAAATCTCACCAGGCTCATGCAAGGTTTGCTTTAATTAGTGTGTGTCTCTGGCTGTATGCAGACACGGAGGGTCCCTGGTGTGTGCGACAGCGGAGAAGGGAGGGATTGTTTTCTGTACGGCCACGGTTCACTGTTTCACAAGCATCGACGCTTCTCCTTCATCCGTGTGTCCGCCCTCTGCTTTCGCTCAGTGCAGCTAATGAGAGCGGATTATGGGGATGTGAGATGAAAGGGCTGTCATTCCTCTGCTGATGAGAGAACTTGTGTGTGTGTGTGTGTGTGTGTGTGTGTGTTGAAGGTTTAATAGGTGATCCCAATGCACCAAAACCGTTTTTATGTTTATAGGTGCAAAGGGAAAGCTGATAGCTTCAACCTATTTGCAGGTGACACCATTAAACAAGCCCTCGCCCCCTGATTTGGGCTCAGGAATAGGTAACTTTGTATGGATGTGATGCACAAGGTTTTTTATGGGATCTTCAGTACGGTAAATCATCCCTGTGGCCTTTTTTGCGGTTGGGAAATCTGTTTCTTTGAAGTGAAGAAGCAAGGCAACGCTGTCGGCAGATGCACGTCTGTCTGAGCGCCAGCCTCTAGCTCTATGGGATTTTATTTCGTGTTTTAAATAGCATTCAGAATAAATTTTCACAGTTTTGCTTAAGCAGCCCAGAAGAGATGAGACCTGTTTCCCTGTGAATGTGGAGAAAGTGAAGAAAGAGACTTTTAGAGCCTCATTAAAGACTTTCATGAATGTTACAAACCACTTTTGGAGAGGAGGTAGAAAGGAAAGATCGCTCTAGTGCATTTATTTTTTAATAATATTTTCCAAAAGAAAGATCTAAACCTCCTTAAAACAGGATCAAATGAGAAGCAAAATTGATTAATGCATTAAAACTTGTTTTCAGGGAACATACTCGAATGAATTATGTGTTATACCACATTGGCAAATCATTTTTCTCTTGTTGTGATCTTAAACCTAACCGAATTGAGTGAGGTTTAAGAAGTAGAAAACATTTCGCCTACGGTATGAACAAAATAAACTTCATTCAAGATGCGTTCTATGAAAACTAGACTTGTGCTGTTTTGCTTTCCAAATAATGCTATGTTGCTTAAAGGTTGCTCAGTTATTGTTACTATTGTTACTTATGTGTATTTGGGGGATTATTTGCTTTAATGGCTCATTAAAAAGGCCTTTTTTTAATTCTGTGTTTTACAGATGTATTTCTTCTACGCCGCTGGCTCCTTATGTGGGCTTTTAACCTTGAGCTGTCCTCAGGGGGCTTTACTTCCTGTGCTATTTGCACAAATCTCATTCGGGCCAGACTTTAAGATGGCATCTCAGTCCGGGCTTGAGGGTCACACCCTGTGATTCCTTCCCTGTGAAGTTTATTGCCATGCTTAGATTTCCACATATCTCCACCTTCTGCCTGCGGAACAGGAAACTGCAAGCTCTAGTTCCCTGATGATGTGAGTTACACTCAGATGCTTGATAAAGACACCAGAGCCAGATGGATTTTGCTAAGATTTGTCAACATGATTGACGGTACAGTGCAGGCACTGCAAAAATTATATTCTTAAAATGTACTACAAGACCAAATGCACTCTCAAAACAAGCTTTTCTGAAAACAAGCTTAGCTGGTGATTTCTTTCTGGTTTTAATGATTTACCAGAAAATAAAAAACTTGAATATGGTACTAAGATATATACATACATACATACATATATATGTGTGTGTGTGTGTATGTTATTATAATTTTTTTAATATATATTGTATGACATACAATCACTGCTAAACACTTGAAAATATATATATATATATTGGGGATGTGCATGAGTACTTGAATGTGACAGCGACGAATGACGATCAACGTGACATTAAAAAATATATTTCTTTTTTCTGATTGGTTATTGCTGCATTTTGGGTGGTACCTGAGGTCTGATTGGTTAGCGTTAGGACAGCATGCAGTCCATACTGGTGAAATAAAATTGAAACTATGGTTGCATCCAAAATCGCATACTTCCCTAATGTGTATGTGTGTGTGTGTGTGTGTGTGTGTGTGTGTGTGTGTGTGTATATATATATATATATATATATATATATATATATATATATATATATATATATATATATATATATATATATATATATGCAGTATTTTTTTTTTTCAGTATTTTTTTTTTAAACACTACAACAGATGAATATTAAAGAATATTAATATAAGATATAGCAAAAATACTTGCAGAAAATCCACAATGACTGTTGTAATACTATACTTGAAACTTTTTCTATCTTGTATGTTTTGTAATTTAACCCACTATATAACCCATAAGTATCTGTATAAGTATAAGTGAAATTAAATCTGAAGTGAAATTAATGCTCAAATCCCTAGTGCTTAAATTGAGTGTTTTTATTAGTTGTGAGTAGACCCAGATAGACCCCGACCCTCAAATCCATATTAATTAAAATGTAACATGTTTACAGCTTCCGTTAGCTATATTAAGCTGTTTATAAACCAAGCTCTTTTGAATTATGCAAATTAGCCTTTCTGTGGTATCATCCCCAATTAGACGAAGCTACTTTACATGCTTTTAAAGAAATATTTGTACATAATTTGACACTCAGCAATTATGGGCCAATCTTACATCCTTTTTAGGAAAATTACTAAGAAAATAGAAGGGTGTTTTTTTTTTAACTGAACGATTTTGTCCCTGTGCAACTTTAGAAAGTAATGTCTCTTAAAACACTCTTTTCACACTCTCATGGATTCATTTTAATAAAACTTTTTTAGTGACAATTGTTTGTTGCAGTGGAAAGGATTCCACAAATATTGTGTATATTGTGTACAGATTTATATATATATATATATATATATATATATATATATATATATATATATATATATATATATACATATATACAGTGTATATATATATATATATATATATATATATATATATATATATATATATATATATTTATATATATATATATATATATATATATATATATATATATAATTTTTTATATTTTTTTATATATATTTTTATATAAATAAATATATATATATATATTTTTTTATATTTATAATTACATTTTGTGATGGCTTTTCATATTTTAAGTGATATATAATAAAAGTATGGTAAAAAAAAAGTGTCTTTCATATTAGAAAAACTTTGAAATCTGTAATAAAATCATCGGTGTAGTTGAAGAAACAACCATAAGTTTAATTTAGACTTTTATTCTCTATTAAATAAATAATAAATATAAATGTAGTCTCAGTTGAAGATCTGAGATCATCAACATCATCATAGCACTGAAACAGCCCTAATTAAAGCTGTTAATGATCTGAGATATACAGAAGTGGACTGGCCTCTCAGGCACACAGGATTTAATTGGTTTAGATCCTATCTGTCCATCAGAAAGTTCTTTGTTACCCCATACGAGCACTGACTAATTAAAACGATATACCATGTAAAGTCCCTCAAGCAATGTTCAGCATTTGTACAACATTTAACTATAAAAAAGAGGCATAAAAGCCATCAAGATAAACCTTTAAAGTTTGAATGTTAGACTCTGTTATGCAATGTCAGATTCTCCGCCTATAAGAGTCGTTTTTGTTTCGAATCCTACTGCTTTACTGGTCTAAGCCACTAGAAGATACATTTGCATAATGCCCACCTATGTTGTACGTGTTCTGCCCGCGAACAACTTGACACGCCTTCAAACACGTAATTTTCCTGACGACTGCTTCTCAAATCTCGGAGTTCAACGCGGGATTCGCAAAACGCTTGCTCGTGAACAATGAGTCAGTACCTAGTTTATTTGGACCAGCTTGCTCCTCCGAATCACAACCTGCAAGTATGAATAATTATTGATGTATATCTACCGTGACGTGATGTGTTCTACCGGGTGTTCAAAATACGTAGTTTTGTGTTTTATATTGTGAACGTTTCTGGCTAACCGGCTCTTAATGAAATAATTCTGCTAATCAGCTGTGGGCCACTATTTTACCTAAAACTGTGTCAATCAGTGCAGATTGTCTGTCATTTTTACTACTTTGAGTAAAGATTAAGGATGGAGCAAGATTTGTTTTACAAACGTCAGTCAATCACGTTAGTGCTGGGTTAATGTATGCGCATATATTGATAAAATTCCTGCATGTGCACCACAATAAATTAGAATATGCACATGGGTTTGTTGATGGACATACACTTGTTAATGCTGATGGTGAGGAATTACAGCTGCAACATCTCATAATGTACCTCAAAATGAGTAGCGTATCACTTAGAAACGTCCTGCTCATGTCATTGATGATGGAGGTTTGGGATATTAACTTGTTCTTGCCATGTTTCATATATATGAATGGTATATTGTGTAGATAATTTGCTTTGTGTAACCCGACATCAGACATTACGCCGAAGTATTTTTTTACACACAGTGCTGCGACCAATCAATCACTCCCTTACGACCGGCTTCCTGCAAATACACTGTCCTCGTGGCTGCGGCAACTTGCGCTCGCTTATCAATGCATATAAATTCACGCCTATCTTTGTAGAACTTCAAAAGAAGAAAAAAAGATGCTGCAGCCAATGAGCAGCCGGCGGGTGCTGGCTGCAGGACGACTCAACCTCCACGGACAGTTTTTAATGTTTTATCAGACAATACCTACTCAAGATTTTGCTTTAGTATAATTTTCGTGACAATTAGGGCCGGATTCGGGACAACAGCTTAGATTTCGGGACTGTCCCGAATTTTTCGGGACGTCTGCTCTCCCTAGAATGTACAGTGCTTGCACCTCAGAATGATTTTATGACGCAAGATTAATGTAAACAGCCCACTGCAAACACCCTTGTAATTCACTTCAACCTTTTCAAACTTTATGAATGATTATTTTATAGAAGGTTCAAGTGGTGTGTGTAGGAAGCCAGCAGATTTTGGCTGTTTCTAGAGCACGCAGTGCCATCTGCTGTTAAAAACTAAGCTCAGAATCGGTTTGAGAGAGAATTTCTGAAAAAATTGGAATCGATTAAAATAATTTCTCTATTTACGATTCATCGATTTATTGTGCCAGCCCTAATTGTAAAGCATAAGTATCATGTCTATTAATGGGTAAAGCTACAGTAACGTCTTCAGCTAGTCAGTTTGAGATCCTTTCCATCTAAACTGGTGATATTTTACATTACATTTATTCATTTAGCTGACGCTTTTATCCAAAGCGACTTACAATTGCTATATATGTCAGAGGTCGCACGCCTCTGGAGCAACTAGGGGTTAAGTGTCTTGCTCAGGGACACATTGGTGTCTCACAGTGGATTCGAACCCGGGTCTCTCACACCAAAGGCATGTGTCTTATCCATTGCGCCACCACCACCCCTTATCTCTTAAGACTAGTAGTAAGACTAGAATGTTTTATGAGCAGTTGGATAACCATATTCATCCGCACAGTCACGCAGAGCCGAAGCACAACCAAAACAATGTTCTTCCGCAAAACGCATGCAGTTTTGTTTTTTTACCGCCAGAGTGTCAAAAGTTACATAGTGTACCTTTAATGTATAGAAATGATGTGTGAGATAGAAACTCGCAGAAAGTTGGATCAGTAGGTTCCTTAGTCTTTAAGTTTTAGCAAATGTTTATAACGTTCTCGCTGGTTCGCGTTCAGTTTTCTGTTAAAACGGTGTCTAAGTTAATAACTAATGATCGTTGCGACGGAAGTGAATCAATCAAACTAACTTTAGCTGGACAATAACTTTATTCTAGAGCTGCTATAAAGCCAAAACACTTTACTTTAATTTCCTATTATCAATGTAAAGCTGCTTTGGAACAATCTACATTGTTAAAAGCGCTATATAAATGAAGATGACTTGACTTGATAATGTGGGGTAAATTATACAAATATTCTTATGTACCATTTTTTGTACCTTCTCTATGGCAATTCAAATGCCATTCTGCAGAGCATATTTCTCAACTAAATTAGATTCATATCCAGAACCCAATAACCCATTTTAATAGATTTTTTTTCCCCAGCAAATTACATTTCTACATTTAATATCAGAGAAACCTTGAACATGGTAGGGCTGAAAATAGGAAAAGAAAATCTAATAGGGAACTGAACTGTGATTCATGCCGTTCTTCAAAGACTTTATTCAAGTACTTCCTGTAAAATTCAGTGGATGAGATGATCCAGGATGTCTTGTATTTACAACCTTTGTAAGGTTAAGAACAAGGTACATCCCTTGACATTTTTTTGTGTCTCTTTCATGCTATTGAATTACAGAGATGTTGTATTTCCCCTCTGCTGGAAATGTAATGCTCCCGCTGCGGGTTATGCACTGCTCGCTAAGGTTTTGAGGTTCTGTTACGTCCATGTGTTGGAAACATGAGTGATAATCTTTATGCGACACTTGTACTAGCTTTTCTGCTAAAAGCCGAAGGTGTTATATTCTACACTTTTGCATCAATTTGTACTTGTAAAATGGGTCTTATTCACTAAAATTGCATGTGGGATTCAAATTCGTTCTTGTAGGCTGGTGCAGGGATGATGTCAAAACCTGGAAGACTAGTTCCCACAAGATTTTCCTATGGGGTTTTATAATGGGTTTCTCAATGTATGAGTAAATTAAAGCCTGCGGTAAACACAACTTGACGATATTTAGTCGTTTTGTGAAACAGCAGGTATTACTCCACAATAATGGTCTCGTGGAATGCTACATTTTTGTCACATCGTTGTATTATTCACATGACTTCATAATTTGCGTGTTTAATTCTTATTATTTCATTTGTAAGTCAAATATATTGAATTACTGAGTCAAAAAAGACAAGGTTGATATATGTAGCTTCCTGTTCATTCACCATGCTAGAAATAACAGGTTGAGAGCATTGCATTGTGGGAGACAGTATTTTACACAGTGTGCTTTGTAGTATACTGCAAATATTGGCAGATGTTGTAAGTCATCCAAGTCTTCATACTGTACATAGTAGAAACTGCAGCAATAGTAAGTATAGTATACATGACTATTCTCGAATGACCTGTTAATGCAAATTTATTTCAGTAAATGTTTTGTGTGAGCTTTCCACTGCTAACATTAGAAAATGTCTACATTTTGAACTCTACTGCAAAAGAGCAAAGAAAATTGAGTTTTCCGTGATATGTCTCCAGCAAATTAGTTTACGAGCTAATGTGAGTGAATTATCTTTAGCTTGATTGCATAATGCTTTCTAATGTTTTGTATAACAGCATTAGTGTGTTGATATTTTCTTAGGTGTCTTATAACTCTATCAGATTCTTTTCTAATGTAGCGTTGGACCAAAACCTCACTGCATTTATGCACCTTTTTTATCCCTAATGATATTCTATTACACCGACAGGTAACTCAGCTCAGTGAATAAATTTACACTTAACCGTCTATATCCGTCACTGCATCTTTTGCCGTAATTGTCAATCGTGGTTGGCGTTTCTCTCGCCTTCCTGCCTAGGTGTTAGTGCACAGAGTGCAGGTGACTTTGTAATTCGAGTCCTGGCGTGAGGTGACTCACGGTATCATCAGCTGCACTCCAGGAGTCTGGCAAAACCTCGCTGTCTCCTGCAGATACCTCTGCCAAGTACCTGCCGTGGATTCGATTTTTTCAGCCCTGTACAGATGTTTCTATCAGCACTGCTCTGTCAAACTGAGAGGCTTTTGAACACAATCCCGCATTTAATTGCCATTTAGCACACGCTTTTCTTCTAAAGCAACTTGGTCTAATTGAAAGGACCATTTGTTTAGGCTAGATCTTTGAAACCTAAATTGACCATATTTGCCTTCTTAAAGGGATAGTTCACCCAAAAATGAGCCTCAAGTGGTTCCAAAACCTGTATGAGTTTCTTTCTTCTGTTGAACACAAAATAAGTTTTTTGAAGAATGTTGGGAACCAGACAGTTGATGGTAGCCATTGACATCCATATAGTAGGAAAAAAAATATACTATGGAAGTCAATGGCTACCGTCAACTGTCTGGTTCCCAACATTCCAATTAGTTCTATTTCTATATTTTTCTAATTTAAGTCCAATAGTCATAATTAGTCATTAGTTTAACTGCTTTGCTGCTATATGTAATTTTTATGCCAAAAACACTTCATCTTATGCTTAAATCCTTAAACACATTCAGACAGATAATGTAGTCTCGCTGGTGGAACGTCCAAATACAAATCCGCCTTGACACTTGCATAGTAAACACAAAGTACGGCAGCATGTTGCTGTAAGGCAAACAACAGCTGACAGGTCTGCTGGTGCTGCATTGTTCAGTGTCAAGTGTCCTAAATACAGCAAAGACCCTTAGGTGTGTGTGTGTGTGTGTGTGTGTGTGTGTGTGTGTGTGTGTGTGTGTGTGTGTGTGTGTGTGTGTGTGCTAGGATCACAGGTAGCTATTGTAACAACAGAACAATGGAGACGATGTGAACAGGCAGTGTCCGATGTACAAAACAGACTGAGATCTTCTCATACCATTAATCATCATCAGAGATGTTGTCTTCTGCAGGAAGTGAGAGGAGAAGTTGGGGAGAAAGAGATGTATTACATTGACTCGGACAGGCCTTGCCTTTCTTGAGGACAATGGTCAAAGAATAGAGACTGTTCTTCACATTCTCTTTAAATTGAGCAAGCCTACATCCTAGATTTAGATCATTTCAAGATACTAAATATGCAAATACAATCCGTTCATATTTAGTAATCATACATGTGATCAGCTAAGGAAAACGAAAAAAAGTTCAATATGACAATCATCATCATATGTAATGATTATTATTATTAAAACTATTATTTAAAAATTAAACAAATCAGTAAAGACATATAATACTGTTGCATTATACTATATTACTACAAATTATTAATTATAATTATAATAATTAATACTAAATTATTTTACAGAACATTACTGTAAAATTACATTACTAATTCATGGCTTTCTTAATTTTTGAGTTTCTGTTTTGGTGGAAAAATCGCAAGGACCTCTTAAAGGAATAGTTCACCCAAAAATGAAAATGATCCCATATTTTACTCACCCTCAAGCCATCACATGTGTATATGACTTACTTCTCTCAGCCAAACACAATCAGAGTTATATTAAAGAATATTCTTAGCATTTCATCACACTTCTCATGTCAGAAAATGTAGAAATCTGTATAAATATGTAAACACATTACTCACTTTCCTGAGTAATGTGTAATGTAATGTGTAATTTTTTTAATTGAGCATCCCAACCAGCCCACCACAGCAACAAGGACTCAACCAATGGCGTGAGTTTAGGGCGGGACTCTCTGTTTGTTCAACCAATGGCAGGCGTGTTTGAGAAACCTGTTTGTAATTATTTTAATATTAATTGTTGGATGATGCTAGTGGCAGAGAGGTTACACACTTCACCTTTAAATTGGTTAGTTTCCTTCAAGATTTGATGTCAGGAATTTGTCTGGTCGACATCATTTTTAATGAAATCTGCGCTCATGCAAATTACTCTGAAATTACTCTGCTGTCACTAATAGATTACTGTACAGCAGCATTTCTGAAGGATTTTCATTAGAGATGCTACAAATTTACTCTTGACAAAGACATGCCTATAAAGTCACTCTATATGCATATTCACAAAATATGCATCTCTCAATTCTAAATTAAGTTTGGCCTGGCTGGAAGCCTCTAGAAATGAAATGTCACTATGTTCTGATTAGTATGGTATTTTGTGTGAGTGGGAGAATATTTTTGCTCATATCCCTGAATTTCAAACCATAGTTAGGACCTTGCAACATATAATTTGAGATGAAAGCACTCAAATAATTTTCCTCTTCTGCGCTTCCATCCTGATCACATGTTTCAGAATCTATAAATACTCAACCTCACAGGTTGAGTGAGGAACATTAATACTGAACATTAATACTGTTAATGTATTAATATACATTGATGTGAATTAATGTATTAACATAAATACTGTTTTCCCATATAATGCAAGCTGTCAAGCTATAAAAATCACAAAAAAACACCATAAAACTACACCGTATTTAAAGTTTTTTTGTGGGTAAATTGTGTTCACAATTGTAGTTCAGTTCTCTTGGTTCTGTCAGGACCACTATCGTCAAATACGATTGACAATAAGAATAGAACAGAACAGAACCAACGTGAATGTATTGCAGATATCATTCATTCAAGATTTTAAAGTACAACATAATTCGAGAATTTATTCTGATTCAAAGGTCACTCAGAAGGCCAAATACTGACTGACGAGAGGAGGAGCTGGGGATGGAGGACGGTAATGAGCTCCTGAGAAACGTGATAGCTGCTGATAATAATGAAGGAGCTTATATATGAATACAGTGATAGGCGTCATATTCCTATAGGTAGACGTGGATCAGCTGAGAGTCAGCTGATGCAAGCTTGACTAACGTGACCTGCCAGAACTGATGCTAAGCTTAATTTATTTTGGTCTGGACCAAAAAAAAAGGGGGGGACACATTAGCGTTCACACGCACTGCGTCCGAAATCGAATACTTCCCTACTACACCGCGTTCCAAATTATTATGCAAATTGGAATTAAAGGGATAGTTCACTTTGAAATTAAATTTTGGTATGTTTTAGCTTACCTCAAGGGCATCCAAGATGTAGGTGTCTTTTTTTCCGCAGTAGTTTCAGTTTTGATATTTTTTAGGTCAAACCATTCTTGTCTGTCAGTCATTTAATGCAGGTCTGTGGTCACTGTCTCAAAGAGCATGCACAGAGTCCAAATTAAACCAATTCCCCATCGTCCAAATTAAACAATTCCCCATCGTAAGTACACATTGATGGCCTAAGACACGAAACGAGCGGTTTGTGTCAGAAAACGAACAGTATTTATATCGTTTTTACCTCTTATACACAGCCACGTCCAAGTGATCTTAGGGCGCGCGCGCATCCTGGTGTGTGACGTGTGCGCAGACTGGTGAATAGATATATACACTAGATGTCGCCTTGTCTACGGCAGTTCATTGGAACGAATGTCTTTAAGGCAACATCTAGTGTTGTGTGAGTGGGAGAATATTTTTGCTCATATCCCTGAATTTCAAACCATAGTTAGGACCTTGCAACATATAATTTGAGATGAAAGCACTCAAATAATTTTCCTCTACTGCGCTTCCATCCTGATCACATGTTTCAGAATCTATAAATACTCAACCTCACAGGTTGAGTGAGGAACATTAATACTGAACATTAATACTGTTAATGTATTAACATACATTGATGTGAATTAATGTATTAACATAAAGAACATTAATACTGTTTTCCCATATAATGCAAGCTGTCAAGCTATAAAAATCACAAAAAAACACCATAAAACTACACCGTATTTAAAGTTTTTTTGTGGGTAAATTGTGTTCACAATTGTAGTTCAGTTCTCTTGGTTCTGTCAGGACCACTATCGTCAAATACGATTGACAATTAGAATAGAACAGAACAGAACCAACGTGAATGTATTGCAGATATCATTCATTCAAGATTTTAAAGTACAACATAATTCGAGAATTTATTCTGATTCAAAGGTCACTCAGAAGGCCAAATACTGACTGACGAGAGGAGGAGCTGGGGATGGAGGACGGTAATGAGCTCCTGAGAAACGAATGGAACGAATGTCATTGGAACGAATGTCTTTAAGGCAACATCTAGTGTATATATCTATGCAGCAGTCTGCGCACACTTCACACACCAGGATGCGCGCGCGCCCTCAGATCACTTGGACGTGGCTGTGTATAAGAGGTAAAAACGATATAAATACTGTTCGTTTTCTCACACAAACCGCTCGTTTCGTGTCTTAGGCCATCAATGTGTACTTACGATGGGGAATTGTTTAATTTGGACGATGGGGAATTGTTTTAATTTGGACTCTGTGCATGCTCTTTGAGACAGTGACCACAGACCAGCATTAAATGACTGACAGACAAGAATGGTTTGACCTAAAAAATATCAAAACTGAAACTACTGCGAAAAAAAAGACACCTACATCTTGGATGCCCTTGAGGTAAGCTAAAACATACCAAAATTTAATTTCAAAGTGAACTATCCCTTTAAGTGTCATAAACATTATGGATGGTATTGTCTCTTTGGATCACTGAAATCAGACACCTGTGATAATTAGTTTGCCAGGTGAGCCCAATTAAAGGAAAACTACTTAAGAAGGATGTTCCACATTATTAAGCAGGCCACAGGTTTCAAGCAATATGGGAAAGTTCTGGATCTCTCTGCTGCGGAAAAGCGTCAAATAGTGCAATGCCTTGGGCAAGGTATGAAAACATTAGAAATTTCACGAAAACTTAAGCGTGATCATCGTACTGTGAAGAGATTTGTGGCTGATTCAGAGCACAGACGGGTTTGTGCAGATATAGGTATAATGAGGAAGGTTACAGACAAATTCATCGGATTAAGAAAGCAGCTGCTAAAATGCCATTACAAAGCAGCAAACATGTGAAGCTGCTGGTGCCTCTGGAGTCCCGCGAACCACAAGGTGTAGGATCCTCCAGAGGCTTGCAGTTGTGCATAAACCTACTATTCGGCCACCCCTAACCAATGCTCACAAGCAGAAACGGTTGAAGTGGGCGCAGAAATACATGAAGACTAATTTTCAAACAGTCTTGTTTACTGGTGAGTGCCGTGCAACCCTAGATGGTCCAGATGGATGGAGTAGTGGATGGTTGGTGGACGTCAGCAAGGAGGTGGCGGAGTCATGTTTTGGGCCGGAATCATGGGGAGAGAGCTGGTAGGTCCCTTTAGGGTCCCTGAAGGTGTAAAAATGACCTCGGCAAAGTATATAGAGTTTCTGACTGACCACTTTCTTCCATGGTACAAAAAGAAGAACCATGCCTTCCGTAGCAAAATCATCTTCATGCAGACAATGCACCATCGAATGCTGCAAAGAATACCTCTGTGTCATTGGCTGCTATGGGCATAAAAGGAGAGACACTCATGGTGTAGCCCCCATCCTCCCCTGACCTCAACCCTACTAAGATCTATGAGGGTGGGAGGCAGTTCGCATCAAAACAGCAGCTCTGGGAGGCTATTCTGACATCCTGCAAAGAAATTCAAGCAGAAACTCACAAGTTCAATGGATGCAAGAATTGTGAAGGTGATATCATAGAAGGGGTCCTATGTAACTTGCCCTGTTAAGATGTGTTTAATTGAAATCGCTTTTGATTTCAGTAAATATGACCTCCCAATGCTGCAATTTCAGCAAATGACCATTTTCAGTTCTTTACAACCTATGAAAATGTTTTGTGCACAATAATTTGAAACAGTGCATTTTGAGTTTTTTATTTTTGGAAAAAAATACTGTTTTCGTTGGGTGGCTTGTTCAATGAAATTCGACTTCTACCCTAACGGTTGGTGACTTGAAAATTATACTGACTGTCATTTGCATCGACTATTTAGGAAAATCAGTGTAAAATATCATTTGCATAATAATTTGGAACGCGGTGTATGCGAAGAAAAGTAGGCCAACATAGTAGTATGTCCGAATACATATTTGAAAAACAGTAAGCGAAAAGTCCCCGGACGACCTGCTAGATTCCGAAGTGCGCATACTATCCATGAAGCCACGGGAGAGGAGTTGTAAATCGCAGTGAAGCGACGCAACTGACGCCGGTAGATCACATGACAATGACAACATGGCGAATGTAGTACGTCCAGATTGCATTCATACTTCACACATTCAACATGCTTTTTAACTGTCGCAAAGTACGTTCAAATTGAACTTGTGAGAATAATAGTAATTTAATTTAATTGTAAAATTATTATTGTTATGGATTTTAGATTTTATTTCATAGCGCATTTTTTCAAACAGCGCTCATATCTATTTCGGAAGTTTGTGTCAATGATGTCCAACTTTCATATTAACCTTTACATTTTTGGGTTGTCTATCAATTAAACAGTGTAATTTGATATAAAATGCAGTGGAATAATGAAGACTCAATGCACACTTCCTCTTAAACCTTGTTTAACCCAGAAAACATTTTTTAATTAATCAGTGCTTGCATAATTAATAGGTCTTTAATGCCTATTGGGTAAATTTGCAAAGCTGCTGTCATTTTTTTAGGACATGTTCCTCTTTTAATCAGTTCTGAGGTGGTTTTCTGACCGCTGGAGTGTTGTGTGTGTGTGTGTTTGGTGTGTTAATTTCTAGCTTTACGTTGATGTGATTAATGAGTGTGGAAAATGCAGGGCACGTGGTGTCATAATAACAGTTAACAAATCTCCATATGCCTTATGAAACTGAGGGACAGGGGCATACTATTCATATTTGAATGTTTTATAAAGAGAAGCTGAAGACAGGAAAAGGGCAAGAGCGAGGAATAGCAGAGAATACTAAACAGAGATTCCCTTTTAAGCTGGATTCCATTTAAATTGAAATAGAAGGAGCCAAAAAAACGGAAAAATAAGATCTTGTAAGATGTGGTACCATAAGGAAGTAATTCAAAGAGATAAAATGGATTAGTCACTGCTTTATAAAAGAAATTGTGTCTTTGCTAGTTCCGTGATGAAATGCTCTTGCAAGTGTTTTTATATTCTTACATTAAAATTCAGCTCTGTCTTTGTTTCTGCATCACTAACACGAGAGAGCATCTGCTTTTAGTTGTTTTTGTGCATCAGGAGATATTGACAGTAAGATATCTAAGTTTTCTTTCTTTCACACTATTGTATAAAGGTCAAGAAAAAGTCAATGAATTGTAAGTGCTGCGAAGAGTTTGCATTCCTATTTTATGTGGGGCTCTATAAAAGTAACTTCTATGCATGACAATTCCTTTATAATCATTTTTAAATCACTATTATGTAATAATGTTTAGTGTTATTAATGTAAAAACTGTACACTTTAATTATAAATATTATAAATAAAAAATATTTTATTTTAATAATTGAATATTTTTATTTTAAGGAATAAAATGAATTAATTGATTAATAATTGTTATGCCTTTTTAATCACTATTGTTTTCAGTGTTATTAATGTAAAAATTATATGCTTTAATTATAAACGCATAAAGTGTTTTATTTCTATTTTGATATTTTTATTTTAATAAAAAAATTATGAATACATTCAATAATTGTTATACATTTTTAATCACAATTATCACAGGTATTTTCAGTGTTAAAAATTAGACGTTTTAATAATAAATATAATAAATAAATAAAATATTTTGTTTTAATATGAATTCATTTTATTTAAATATTTGTATTTAACATCATGCTTCTTGATTGGCCCTCACCTCCAGCCATATCCCTGCTCATAGTCTGGGTTATTTATGGTCATGAATGAAGCAATGTCGGGACATTAATGACAAAAACCAGCACTGAAAAAGACTCTTGAGACTCTTCAGTCCTTCTTCTCATCGAGCTGCTCTGCTGTGGCTGTGAACTACAAATGAAGCATTGAAATTCCACTTTGGGGAAGCTACTATGATTTGTGCGATCGTTCTATGCAGTAGTTTTATAAATAGCATTGTCTGCTCACTATTTTTAAGTCCCAGTGGTGCTTTTCCCTCTAAACTGGTGCATGCTGTCACTTCACATTGCAGATCGCTGCATTCATACTGCATCTCTCTTGTTCTATATGCAGTCTAAAACTTTGCTTCATGTTTCATCACAGGTTGAATTAAGGCTGGACAGTGGTGATGTCACTGCAAAGTAAGTTAAATCATTTAAGAATTGCTACGTTGAATTTAATTTATTTTTTTATTATTTAATTAAATTAATTAATTTATTTTATTTTATTGTTTTCTTAGACTGACCTTTTTTGGTTATTCATGTCGAGTTAAAGTGCCATGTAGGTAAAATAGGGTCCAAAAGTCTAAGTCTGTTAAAATGGTTCTTTAATACAAATTAATACATTTTATTACCAGTATAATTTTACATACATCTCAATGTCATATTATGATTCTTTATAGACAGCAACACTTGAGCTGCTTTTCTAGTGATCAAGTTTCTTGTGCTTTTTGATTTGTGCTTTTTGATCTGATTTTGCATGGTGATTGTCACTGATTTTCTTATTGGTGACTTTTAAAAGTATTACAATTTTTATTAAAAAGTATTAAGGTATTAAAAAAATTAAAAAAAAAAAAAAAAAAAAATATATATATATATATATATATATACACACACACACACACACACATTAAACTTTAATATATAATATCATAAATACAAGCATTATATATATATATATATATATATGTATGTATACTTTAAAAAATATATATATATATATTTTTTTTTTGTATATATATATATATATATATATATATATATAGCCTATACAGTATACATATATATATATAATGCTTGTATTTATGATATTATATATTATTTATATACAGTAAATATATATTTATATATATATATATATAAATCATAAATATACAGTTATATATATATATATATATATATACACATATACAATTATATATAATAATTAATATATACATATCTATGCTAACATCCCACAATTTTTTTTTTGATTTTTATATAATTATATATAATATAAATGCATTATTTTTTATATATGTTATGCTTCTAATTTGGAGATTATATATTAATATTTAAAATTGAATCAATTTTACAATTGATAAAAATGTATATATAAATGGTGATTTTGGTGCTCATCTTGCGCAGTGAGTGAGGCAGAAGGAGCTGTGAAAGTGGAAGAGTGGCAGCAGACGTTTTACGCCTCTGACTCGGGGATACAGTCCGGGGCGACCACGATTCGTGATGAGGAGGAATCTGAGTGCTGTAAGAAGTATAGCGTCAGTGCCAGCGCTGTGGAGAACGCCACGGGTAATGTGTTCTCTCTAAAGGTCTTCCTATGCCTCTCCGAACATTTTGATGAATTATACTACCTGAGGGCCTCCAAAAAAATTTCACATTAGAGTCAGTGGCGTTGAACCCTCCCGCAAGGGCTGTGTGGTTTGACTGGCCTTGTACAACGTTTGGAAAGCGTTGTTTTTTTGTTTACTTTTCGCTTTCTTAAGACATATGCAGTAACAAGTACATCGCCTACATGAGGATATGCATTCACTGCTGTGCCACGGCTCTGATAATCCTGTTGCTTTATCTCTTCAATATTCGTATTAAACGTACCTGTGGTTTTCTCATTATTCTTTGTCGTCGTGGTGCATGTCGTCAGTTCGAAGTATCTGGGGATTTTAAAATAGCTTCCTCACCATGGCAGCATATGTGCTTGCGCAGTTTTAGAAGAAAGCTGCAAATTTATTGTTCGCCCAGAGCCAGTGACATTTAGAAACTCATCCAAACACTCAGTTCAGTAGGTTCACTTTTTATGGTTAGAACATTATTGCTATCACAACAGAACCTCCGAAGAGCCCTTTCCGACGCTCTTCGCAAGGCTTCCAGCACGGATTGCACTTCATTCAGACTGTCACAGACGCACTCCCATTATTCCCTCCTCTGGTTCTCTGGTGTCAATCTATTCTGTTATTTGCCCTGAACCACGTCTCCACTGCATCACGCTACGAAATATTGCATGATGTGATGGATTTTTAAAATATTTTATGAAACTGACTCTGAGATCTGATTGAATGAGCCACAATCTAGGTCTTATTTGCGGATAAAATAGCTGATATGCAGACACCTGTAACTGCACAATGATTCTATATTAAAGGGGTCATGAACTGAGAAATCAAATTTACTTGAGGTTTTGACATATTAAGAATATCCTGAAAGTTTCAGAACTGAAAACGTTCTTGTTAGTCCAAAATCAGCTTTTAATGTTAGCAGGCCCAGCGAACGACTCATTCTGGAATATGCCTCTTCATGACGTAATAAGGTAGCGAAAGACCAGCTTAGGCTCCGCCCACTGGCGTTAGTGAGATGAGGAGAAGAGCACAGGGTCACTCACTGGACTAAAAATAACATTACCTTCCAAAGGATCCTAGTGCTGGGAATGTGGTTGTTTTATTTTCAACAATGTGTATGTCTCAGTTGAACATTATTTATTTGTATTCACTGGATTCTTTGGTAAATCAGTTCGCAAACTCGGCGCAGGCTTTTGCGATATGGACTCGACAGTAACTACACAACATTTAAGCAACCGTTTTAATTCTAATGTCTGATCTGTGACCAGTGATTTCTGATGTAATGATTCATGTAGCTACAGTCAGATGTTCTTTGTCCTGTCTGTAATAATCTGTTGAATTATATATAGAAAGCTTTCTAAGTACGCTCCGATTATAATATCTCTAGTTGTCAATCAAACAGCACGTGTCTGTTTATCACTGACTGACTTCTGGACTCGCACTAAAACTCTCGTAATAATCAACGAATCTCTTATTTACATTGTGTTTGCACTGTTAGTTATGATGAAAGCATTCGTTAGTGTGCAGAAATCGAGTTGCAATGAGATCGCTGCATACATGTCTGTGTATGGCTACATGCTCATCACTGCAACCTTGCCACGATCTTAATATAATGCCATATATCTAATTGCATTATCACTTTTCACGAGTAGTTAACATTGAGAGCAGTAATAGTAAAAACGTGCTAAAAGTTTTCGAGAGAGTTCCACATGTAGTGTTAGCCAATCACAGGAGTAGGTGTTTACACTGAAGTCTCACACAGACACGCACCTTCAAACAGAGCGTTCGAATCAGAGGAATAAAATCAGGCTAGGAAAATGCCTTTTATTTCTAAATAAATATTTTTTTTATAAAAATCATACTAACATTATAAGTGCACCCCAGAAAACATTATGAAACAATAAAACAATGCAGTTCATGACCCCTTTAATGCGCCATGTCTGCATATCTAATATATATTGTGCACAATATAAATAATTATAGTAATTGGTGGATGAACTAATCAATGTAGTAATTTTAATAATTATTTAATAATATTGTTGTTATTGTTATTATTGTGTGAATCAAAAATATGTTTCTTTTTATCATAAAAAATAGCACACTTAATTTTGAATATATTATTAAATGTAAAGTTTGCTATTATTATCATCATCTATTTTTTAATTATTTAATAATACCCATATTATTATTATTATTATTATTATTTAATAACAATAACAACAATAATAATCATTATTAAATAATAGTAATAATAATAATAATAGCACATTTTTAAGTGTGCTTATTATTATTAATAATAATATTATTATTATTATTACTATTAATATAATTATTACTATTATTTATCATGGTTGTTTTTTAGTAATAATAAAATGTATAATATTTGTTATTATAAAATAAATAAATAATAGTAACATAAAAAATTGCAAACCTACATTTAAAAAAATTAAGTGTGCTTATTATTAATTTTTTTCATCCTCATCATCATCATCTATGTATTTATTTATATTATTTAATATGAATATCCATAATATATTATTAGTGTTATTATTAGTAATATTATTTAATAACAACAATAATAATCATTATCATCAAATAGTAGTATTATTACTATTATTTATTTATATATAAATTAACAACAATAATAATCATTATTAAATAAATAAACAATAGAAATAATAATAGCACAATTTTATTATAATGCATTTAATAAGATATTTAAAAAATAAGTGCACTTATTATTATTATTACTATTATTATTATTTACTATGGTTGTTTTTTAACAATAATAACATTAAATAAATAAATAATAGTAATAATAATAGCACACTATTTAAAAAATGAAGTGTGCTTATTATTATTATTATTATTATTCATAAGATCACCTCTTAACAGTGTTAAAATAATTCAATACGACTATTTTATTTCTCTCTCTCTGTACTCAGACGCTGAGGCTCAATACAGTCTAACTCGAGCCCAGAGAGTGCGTGCAGCCATGTTCCCCGAGACCCTAGTGGAGGGAGAGACGGTGCTCACCACACAGAACGATCCAGACCAGCCCACCAATGTCCAGAGACTGGCCGAGCCCTCGCAGCTGCTGAAAACAGCCATCGTACATCTCATCAACTATCAGGACGATGCTGAGCTGGCCACACGTGCTGTACCAGAGCTCACCAAACTGCTGGCCGATGACGACCAGGTATGATGGAAAACGTTCAGAGACAATCATCACACGAAACCCTTTTAAATAAACATGCGTGTTTGAGGCTGGGAATCTTGTAAAACCTGTTTAAAAATGCCGTCAATTAATTATGAAAAACAAAACTTTGTGCTGAAGACTTTTTCAATAAAACAGCACAGTTCTGCAAAGGGCTATACAGTAGCTTTTGTTCTGTTGATATCCCACATCAGCTGATATCTTCAAAATGATCTAGAGTGAAATTACAAAAAGTTTTGACTTAGTAGCTGTTATTCTCAGAGCATAAACCCGGCTGCGCACATGGTGATATGAGATGCAGAAAGAAAAGGGTAATGAAAAGATGCAAGATTGGAAATAATCTCACAGGACGGGCCAGAACTGTGGAAGGAGAAAGGAGGAATAAAGTGAAACGAAAGAGAGAAAAAAAGTGCTACGATATATATTGTGGAAAACAACTTTAGGATATTATCTGTTTTCCAACTTAAATTACTGGCTGCCAAGAGCATGCAACCATTGAAATTCTAAAAACAATTAATTTTTCTATTCATGCCATGTGTATAATTTAGCATATTTTTGCATGTTTGTATGTTTTTGTGTATTAATAATACATTCTCTTTTTTTTTTGTTTACATTGAAGAATTTTAATACTGACTTGAGTCACCAATTGTAAAATATTGTTCTTTAAGCAAAATACATATGTGTTACGAACTGCTCCGAGACTTGGGTTGAAGATCCAAATGCAGCTTTATTGGGACAATCCAGAAATATTAATCCATATAATAAGCAAAGGGTCAAACACACTTAAACAATCCAAACATAAAACAAGATCCAAGAAACACAAGCAAACAGGGTAATCCAGAACAATGGGTAGAGAATCAAAAAGCAAGACACAGGAAACCAGGATATCTCTCAAAACTGCTGTGTAACACAAATACAAGACTTCGCAACGAATGAGGGAAAACACTGGGCTTATTTAGGCAGAGCTAACCAGATAATGATACACAGCTGAATGAAATCACACATAATGAATACTGGGACATGGAGTTCATGATGAGATTAGCACAGGAGACAGAAGGAGCGCCCTCTGGTGGCGATCATGGGAACAATATGATTGGACTGACAGATATGCGACCATACTATATTACACTACACTTGCTACACTCTGAACCCTGCAGTTACATTTCAGCTTACATAAAGTTACTTAATGCTTTCGGGTCCATTTTGACCCAGAAGTGTCATTAAAGGGATACTTCACAGTTTTTTCATATTAAACTATGTTATTCCCTTAACTAAGACAAGTTGATGCATACCTCTCTCGTCTCAGTGCGTGCACTCAATCGCTCTGGAGCGTGGCGACACTTTGATAGCACTTAGCTTAGCCCAGTTCATTCATTAGGATCCAGACAGAAATGAAGCTAGAAGCGACCAAACACCTCCACGTTTTCCCTATTTAAATACAGTTACACGAGTAGTTACACGACCAAGTATGGTGACACAAAATGGTGGCGCTTTTCTAAGTGGGTAAAAAGGATAACTATAATGTATGGCAGAATAGCACTTGGGAGCACTTCGACTCGGCGTAGTAAAAAGTCACGTTGGTTCTAATGACAGAAGTGAGAGGGAGAGGGGGAGAGGATTTTTCAGGAGTGACTTTTTACTGCGCCGAGTCGAAGTTTTTAGTACGGAAATGAAATGTGTGAAGGCTATCAAAATACAAACAATTCTTGCAAAGAATTTCTCAAATTTTCAGTTAATAAAAAAGAGGGAAATGTAGTAATAGCATTTTAAAAACATGGCAAAGGGCCTTTCACACTGAACGCAATAATTCGGCATGAATGTCCGTCGTGATAGCGCTCTTGAATTAAAACAATAGATCCCTATGGAGCTTTTCACAACAGGCACGATCAATTGCGGCGCGACAAGGCGAGATTTATTTTTTCGACCAGTGTTGATTTTTTTTTCCCCATGATGGAATGAGCTGTCCAATTAGATTTGAGCTTACCCGAGCCGCTGCTGTTGCACAAAAGTGTGAGAGTGGTGGCGCTGTTTTGAAAACCTATGAAGAGAATGCATGTTGAGTTCTTGTTATCACTGTTGTCTGAGAATAGATTTATTCTCATGTTTACTTAAATATTTCTGTATACAGAAAATATTCATTTTCCACTGAATTATGCGATCTGAAGAGCACAGTCCGTTTTCCTCCACGGCGCACGAGTGTTATGAGTAAGAGAGCACATTCGCTCTAGATCTGTCAATCATATTCAGAACTCGTGCCCTTTCAGACATAAAGAATTGAGAGAAACGTTTCTACAGATGAAACTTGAAGCCAAATAGACATAATGATTACGACAATATATGTTCTGTATGCGTTTCTCATGCGGCTCGGGGTATTTTTATAACAATAAATGTTTGAAATTGAGAAATACAAGCAGGTATAGCGTTCAGTCCATTATAACACTTCAAATAATGCATGTCTGCCTATTATATAATCAAAATGCACTTCAGATCACAATCAGAAGTTATTCTAAGCCCTTAATTATGGTTCAAAGTGGGTTTTGAGCAAAAATATGAATAATACATTAATTGTGAAGTGTAGCTTGATGCTAATTGTACCTCTCATTACATTTTATGATGTATTCTTGTAAGCATTATAGATATTTTGTGTTTCTGGTGTAGTACCAAACAAATGATCGTAAATAGAAAAAATATTCGTCAACGATTCGCCTCGCTTTATAGCGTCACGTTCAGTGTGAAAGGGCCTTAACATTCAAAACTTTTTAAAAAAAATTGTGCATTCACTCATTAATGAGGAGTTACCGATCAGTTACAATATGGTTTTAGTTGAAAAATATTAAGTTATGACTGTTTTACAAAGCTTACGTTCCTCTGGGTCCAATGCTGGCTTTTTTAATGCATAATAAGGGTGAATAATAAAGGTTCTTTATTGGCATTTATCGTTCCATGAAGAACCTTTTACATCCATGAAACATTTCCATTCCACGAAACATTTCCATTCCACAAAAGGATCATTATAGTGGAAAAAGGTTCTTTAGATTTTGAAAATATCCTTCACACTAAAACAATGGTTATTTGAAGAACTGTTCCCTGAAAGGTTCTTTGTGGAACCCAAGATGGTTCTTCTATGGAATCGCTGCAAAAAAAAAAAAAAAAACGTTTGGAACTTTTTCTTTTACCATGGCAGGTGGTGGTAAACAAGGCAGCCCTCATTGTGAACCAGCTGACGCGTAAGGAGGCGTCCCGCCGTGTGCTCATGCAGTCTCCTCAGATGGTGTCGGCTGTGGTGAGGGCCATGCAGAACACTGGAGATCTGGAGACGGCTCGCTGCGCTGCCAGTGTCCTGCACAGCCTGTCCCACCAGCGCGAGGGCCTGCTAGCTATCTTCAAATCGGGTGGCATCCCCGCACTTGTGCGCATGCTCAGGTGAGTGTATGCACAAAAAGCATTTTACTTCTGTAATGTGACATGTTTCCATATGAACCAGGATATGTGAAATGTTTTTTAAACCTGTTCAGCATAACTTTACAGGTGAGGAAACACAGGTAGGTAATTGGAGAGTTGAACGCTGGAGGAATACGAGAAGAACTTATATTGTATATTTCTATGGCATCGGTGAATGTAGAGTTAAGGAAAGTTATCATGAGCATTGTAATGTTATAAGCGGATGTCATAACTTACAGTAAGTCAGTAGACCGGGAAGATTTTAAAAGGATTGGTTCATTCATAAATCCGTAAGATCTTACCTTCATGCTGTGGAAATACAAACCGGAAGACAGAACACAATGAGCGCAGTGATGAAAGGGGGCGTGGCTACATAAGATTTATAGAAACAGTCATTGTTCTGAGACGTGCGCTTATGACTGCATATGCAGATGATTTGAGCGTTTAGAAACAAAATTGTTTCTAAAACAAGACCATTGTTGTCAGATTTCATTGGTGACTTCAAATATGAAATTAAATCGGAATCTTGGTGAACAGCTTTGGAGAATTTGATGTTTCCCCATTCATAGAGAATGAACTGAAATCGAAAGGCTGCTCGAGAGGCGTTTCAAAGATGGCCGCCGAGTGAAATAACTCGCCTTAAAGGGATTTTGACTATTTTAAAGGGTTTTTAATTTTCAAAATGAAAATTCTGTCAGTAATTACTCACCCTCATGTTGTTCCAACCCCGTCAGACCATCTTTCATCTTCGGAACACAAATTAAGATATTTTTAAGATATGGCCCAGAAAATGCATTAAAGACATTGAGTCTTTTCACGTAGTGTTTAAGCGTAGCGCGTCTGTGTTGCACGTCACCACGTAGGCTCACTATTGGCCGACGCTGGTCATGTGTGATACGTGGTGACGTGCAACACAGACGCGCTACGCTTAAACATTACGTGAAAAGACTCGAGGCCCAGAGAGAAGGAAATGAATAGTGGAATAAAGTCATTATTTTTGTTTGTTTTTGCGCGCAAAAAGTATTCTCGTCGCTTTATAAACTTAAGATTGAGCCACTGGAGTCACTTGGACTATATTAACGATGTCTTTAATGCATTTTCTGGGCCAGCAAGTTTCAGTCCCTTAGAAGCCTATGGAGCAGTGATCCAGCTCTCAGATTTAATCAAAAATATCTTAATTTGTGTTCCGAAGATGAACGAAGGTCTTACGGGGTTGGAACAACATGAGGGTGAGTAATTACTGACAGAATTTTCATTTTTGGGTGAACTAACCCTTTAACAGTATCATTAAATATCGACATACAAAGTATGGTTTTATGCAAAAAGATGTCAAATTATGAAACAAAGCCAGCTCAGAATATTAAATATCACCAAAGGCTAATAAACATCAAAAAAATGTATTCCCAGTCTTGGAAAAATGCAGATACTCTGTTCACTTATGTATTTCTAAGAGAAATAGTGAATGACAGACGCTTAGACGGTCTGATGCGTTTGTGTTTTAATTAGTCCCTTGACTGTTCATGGCCAGACAAATGTTTTGGTTGAATAGTGGCAAACGTTTGATGGACACTCACAGTTCCTAAGAGAACCTTAGACGGTCATCACCAAATCAGTGGTATCTAGCCTGGACTAGCATAGAGATTCATGCTAGTTTAAGCTGGTCTTTTCAGGAGGGAAGCCATAATCCTTCCATTCTGGGTCTGGTCAACCTGACAATTACTTTCCCAGTCGTGTTAGACTTGGTGTGCATGTTTAGCTCTCCTCCCATTGTGGTGCACATTAATTTGTGCTCATTTTATCTCCTTTATATTTTGTGAATAAGGCTTAGAGCTAACCTGCGGTGCATTCTGATGAACGCTGTGACTAAGCAATGCTAAAGCAGGACAATGTGTCCAGTTCCATCTCTATATAAGAAAACGTCCACTACTGTAATAGGGGCCATAGCAGAGCTGTATTTTAGAGATATATTTGGACTGTGATGGCAAATTTGCTCTGTCAGAAAGCCCATTTATAGCAGATGCTGAGATAATAGAGCAGAGCAGCATCTTTATGACCACACAACCAGGGCTGCTGTAACTTTGACACAGTATCAGCTTATTAAGTTACCCGGAGAGTCTCCTTGGTGCAGCCAGCCTGTATTGAAATGTCATGATCAAGGATGCCATGGTGAAAATTCCAGCGTGTAAGCACTGTAATAGAAGCCCAGATCTGTAAATGTGAGGTGTGTAATTTTTCTGATGTGAAAGCACTCTTTTCTCTTTCAGTTTAATATGCAGAGACAACTATAAGTAAGCCATTTGTAGGTTGATTTCTCTGAAAATGGTAAACTCTGTGATTCTGTAGCTGAAAACAATGTGTTTTTTTTTTAGTTGAGCATCCCGACATAGGCAACCAAACTGTCCGTTTTTCTTCTTCTGGTAGACAGGGTAGATGTTTGAGAAACGTAATTGATAAGAGTCTAATTTTGTGCAAAAATAAATGTACTATATGTACTAAATGTACTGTATTTTCATTCATTCATTCATTTTATTTTATTTGAGTGTCATGCACAGAATTTGTGCCCAGCCCACATGGGCTTATAAGACACTGACATTTCAAATGAAAAGCGGACCTTATACCATTATAGACAATATCATTACATCTTGGGATAGAGCGTTCTTTGCCTTAAAGTCCAAGCTTTCTCCACAGATGTTGCCACACTAAACCAGTCATTACTAAACAACCAGCCCAACATATCCCCTTCAGATAACCAAAATAAATCAGGATTCTTACATTGAATCTTTTCAAACAAAACATTTCTCAAATCATTATACAAAGGACAGTTAAACATAAAATGAAATTCATCCTCAACCAAACTCAAATCACAGACAGCACAAAGCCGGTCTTCCTCAGGAACCCCTTTATACCGACCCACTTCCACCTCCAAAGGCAGCACTCCTGCTCTGAGCTGTGCACACAGGGATCTCTGTCTCCTTTTCATGTTACAATTCACATAGGGCTCTGTGGAAAAGCAGACCTTGAACTGCACATAAATTCTCAGTTTAGGTTTATTTAACACTTCTAACTCCCACTGCTTTTTATAAATATCAAATAATGTTTCTTTTATAGTAGGTATTTTAAATTGTAAATTATTCTGAAACAAAATTTGAGAATTTACTTTATATGAGATCTCATGAACATCTTTAGTCCAGGGGTGCCCATTGGCTTTATCCCAGTTAAAGACTTTCCTGGTAAGGCTCACCAAACGATTCCACAATCTGATCACTTCAACCCTATAAGTACTATAATACTTCGCATTATTTATATATATATAAATGTGTGTGTGTGTGTAGTATCTCAAGTGAATGTTAAGGATTTTCAAGCTGGGGGTCCGTGGAAAATAATGTGGACAAGTGTATGAATGTGTGTATATATAGAGACACACACACGTTTACAAACTCTTATGTTAGATGTGATTAATCACGATTAATCGATTTGACAGCACAAAATTGAACAATAACAAAAAAAGCAAGAATGAAAATAGTTTAGTGAATATTTTATCGTATTGTATGATATTATATTAGAATATCAATAATAATATTTAATTTAGTAATATTTCCTTTTGAGAATACATTATTTTATTTATTTTGAATAAATAAATTATTATTATTAATATTATTATTTTAATAATAATAATTTGTATCTCTCCTTTCTTCCAACATTGGCTTGCGAAAATATAAACAATTAACTTAAATAATAGTAAATATTTTTCAGATAATATTTTAGTACAAATATTTAATATTTGTGCAGGGAATAATAATTTTAGGTTAAAAGTTTACATCTTTTTAAACCTTTTAATTTCACATTTGCTATTACACAAAATGTAAGTATGTCCGTATACATTAAAATCTGCAGCTGCTTTTATATTTTAGGAAGAGTGTCCCTCACATCATATTTGGTGGTTCTGGACATTACAATCTATTTGACCTATGTGTTGTAAATATTCTATTCGTTCTTCAGTTCCCCTATGGAGTCAGTGCTGTTCTATGCCATTACCACGTTACACAACCTGTTACTGCACCAGGAGGGAGCCAAGATGGCGGTGCGTTTGGCCGATGGACTGCAAAGGATGGTCCCCCTTCTGAAAAAGTCCAACCCAAAGTTCCTGGCCATCACCACAGACTGCCTGCAGCTGCTTTCTTACGGAAATCAGGAGAGCAAGGTGTGTGTCCATTACAGCGCCCCCTGTGGCCACACTGAGAATGCATTGCCTTAGGAATTGAGTTTGTAGAGTGTGTGTGTCTTAATCCATGTTGTTGTTCTCTCTTCACAGTTGATCATCCTGGCAAACGGTGGGCCAGAAAGTTTGGTGTTCATTATGAGAAACCACAACTATGAAAAGCTCCTATGGACCACCAGCAGAGTCCTGAAGGTGCTTTCAGTCTGTCCGAGCAACAAGCCGGCTATCGTTGACTCTGGTGAGTGTGTGTATGTGTGTGTGTTATGTTCTCGTTTTAACTATCTTTTGCTCTTTGTTTCACTTTTGTAATTTTTTTTATTCCTAGACCCTAGAGGAATATTATTATCTCTTTTCTTTCATTCCCGAGGACAGTTCTCTTGGGCATTTTGTATAATTCCCCTATAATATCGCAATCTCCATCTCATTTTTTTTGTATTTGGGGCTTTTTGCATCTTTTTTTCCCCCACTTCTTGATTAATGAATTTCCATGACTTTTCCATTCATTCCTGGTTATTAAAAGACATATTTATGAGATTGCTGGGGGCGATTTCCATTTGTTTGTCGTGTACCAATTCTGTGAATAAAAACATTTGAACAGTGAATTATTCACTACAGTTCAAAAGTTTGGGGTCGGTTTATTTATTAATGTATTTGAAAGAAGTCTCCTTTGCTCATCAAAGCTGCATTAATTTAATCAAAAATACAATAAAACATTAATATTGTCAAATTTTGTTACAATTTAAATGTTCTATTTTATAGTATTTTATAATGTAATTTATTACTGTGATGGTGAAGCTGTATTTTCAGCATCATTTCTCCAGTCTTCAGTGTCACATGATCCTTCAGAAATATGTTGGAAACAGTTGTGCCGCTTAATATTTTTGTGGAAACTGCAATACATTTTTTTTTCAGTATTCTATTATGAATAGAAAGTTCAAATGAACAGATTTATTTTAAATAGAAACCTTTTGTACTATTATATAAATCTAAATGTATTTATCTCAATTTTGATACATTGAATGCATCCTTGATGAATAAAAGTGTTTCTTTAAAAAAACTTTTGAATGGTATTTTTGTGCAAAAGCTCCAAAAAGACAAATGAGATTCGAATGCAAATCAATAGATGATTTGTCTTTCTGAGCTTCTGTGCACAGCTTGACCAGAAATTTACTTTCACTACGTAACTTTCTTTTTTATTACCATTCCATGATTTTTCTTGAAAAAACATTCAGATGTTTGTCATGTTTTTTATGATCTTGAGAGACAATTGCCAGAATTGTTGGGGAGAGTAGGGAAATGGGATCGGGACACATTACGAGCCCAACTTGAACCTGCGTCATCCACATGAGCACCATGCCTCAACATATCAGGAGCATGTGTGCAAACCACTATACTGCAGTCCCAGCAATACATGGTTTATATTTGATTCAGCCATTGAACTTAATTAAATTTTCCATTAAAACGAATATTACAGCTTTATGTTAAAACCCACCTTTGGCTTACTCTGCCTGTCAGTACATCTTCACAGCAGTCATGGATGTTACTTTATTAATTCTGACCTTTCAGCGAATTAATACTTAAATATACAACGGCAAAGGTTGTGGGAGTCAAATATCTCGCCCTATCGCGCCTGCCAGGGCTGATCTCATAAAAGTCTTTACAGTTATGGCGTGACTATGTCCTTTCCCATATGAAGCTTTGGCGCTCGTCTTGAGAAAGCGCTGAGGATCAGGTAGTTACAACACTGGATGAGAGGCAGTTTTCAAGGATGTCTCCTAATCTCCTTCCCTCTTTTTATCTTCCTAAGCCATGTGGCTTTTAGTTTATCTGCACCGACTCCAAAAGACATTTCTCTCCCCTTGGCAGACAATGGCTAATCCATGGAGAAATACAGCCTTCTTTTTAGAGCAGGTTGTGTAGCTGAATAGTTTTGTTCTTTTTTTTTGGGTGGTTAAGTCCGATAAATATGGACTCTAAACCCTTTTTCTCTCCATTTGGCAGGAGGTATGCAGGCCCTCGGCCAACATCTCACAGGTTCGAGTCAGCGTCTGACACAGAACTGCCTGTGGACTCTGAGGAATCTCTCTGATGCAGCAACCAAGCAGGTAATGGAGCTGTTCCACTCTGTAGATTGTGTGTTTGCTAGTGCTGCTTGTGTGACTTATTGAGAAGAGCTGCTTTTCAAAGCAACTGGAATTTTTGTCTGGTGGATCATGGATCAGGTGAAAAATCCCACAGATTTCCACTGAACAAGAGACCAAAGCCATATGGGACGAGAGTATTGGACAATTTGATTTGGGCTTGCAAGGAACCACCCATTATTAAGGGTTGGGTATCGTTTGAATTTGAGCAATTGCAATTCATCTAAACGATTCCAATTCATATAGGTTCCCAGTTTCGATCCCAGTAATGTAAAAACATTTAGTCAAACATTTATATCAAACATATTTATTCTGTGAACAAAAATCAGCAGTCTAAAGAACACTTACATTTTTCTATGGATTTAACAGCAAAAAACAACTGGACTAACTCATATACATTTAGAAAATTAATATTAAAGACAAGTAAACAGTGATAAAATAAGAACAAATGAACAAATTAGCAAATGCAACTGAATGAAGTTCAGGTACAGAAATGAAATGTAAAATAACTGCATAGTTTTCTATTTATAAATACAATGTAGATTCATTCTTATTAAAGTTACAAAAGTTATTAAGTCAAGATCAGGGAGTGATTTTCTTTTTCTTTTGTTCTTTGATTGATGTTAAAGGTCCCGTATTATGCCCCTTTTCACAAGATGTAAAATAAGTCTCTGATGTCCCCAGAGTGTGTATGTGAAGTTTCAGCTCAAAATACCCAACAGATCATTTTTTACAGCATGTTTAAATTGACATTTTTTGGGTCACAGAAAAACGCGCTGTTTTAGTGTGTGCCCTTTAAATGCAAATAAGCTGCTGCTGGACGACCCAGGGGGCGGAGCTTCATGAGCTCGCGCTCAGTCTGTCAGGACAATTTCATCTCACGGAAGGATGATAATATCAGAAACTCTCAGTAACGGTGTTCATTTCGAGTCGGACAATAATGCCTACAGAGTCAGAGTGCTGTATAGAGATGAAACAGGTATAGTTTAGTAGTTTAATTACGGTTATTATAACGTATTTGTCATCTGCTTGTATGTATCCATTATTTATTAATAGCCTAACAGTTACAAGTCTGCTGTCTGAATGATGATCAAACATATACTGATGAGTTTAATAAAGTTTATTGTACATCACACAAAAGATGAAGCGTCAGTTTTACTTCAGAAAATCACCATAAGAGCTGAGTAAACACAGTAAGTTATAAGAAGTGCGCAAGTACATAAACGAATTTCGGTAGAGTGGAGGAAGCATTCCTGTGGGCGGAGGTTAGTCAAAAAACGGTTCTAGTGACGTCATTAAAGAAGGAAGTAGAGGGATGTAGTCCAAACGAGCCGTTCACTGTAGTCGACTTCTGTTAAATAAAATATCTCGCTTGGCATTGAACTTTGAGCTTTATAATTTTACAGATATTATTTATGCTCTAACAGCAACATTACACACTAACTAAAGTTTGAAACATGGGATCACGAAGAACGGGACCTTTAATGACACGGGCTGCAGGGGGTTTATTAGGCTGCTGTCACTTTAAGACCTCATGCAGGATCCAATCAACTGTTACACATGCATTTACTCATGAAGTTTATGTTCACTTAAGACAAAACTGATTGTGTTTACAAGGATATTTTGACAATTGTGTGTGTATTTGTGCGTTCAAGCGCAAGAAGACGTGTACGAGAACTTAATTCAGTATCGCGCACTATATGGGAGGCGGTTCTCTGTGTGAAAGAAAATAGCGTGCTGCACGAGTGCAGAATTTTGTGTCTTCTTGCGCTTGAAAATGGTTTGAAATCACATTTTAATGCACACACATGAATCGATAAAACGGAATCGAAATTTCAATTTTATTACAAGTATCCGATTCCTGAATTGGAATCGATTTTCGATTCCCAACCTTACTCAGAATACCTTAGGAATTTTTGAGCAAAACCCAAGAAACAATTCAGATCATCTTATCAACGCTCAAGGGGAGAAAGGTGACGATTCTCTGGGCCCCTGGCTTCTGGGGGGGCCCCTCATTTTCAACCGAGAGGGATGATCCCACTCCCGTCCCAGATCGCGATTTCAGTCGAGGGGAGCTATTTCAATTATTTAAAAAAATATATCTGCTCTGTTATTGCTTTGAAGAATAACAGAATTGAGTTCATAATTACAGTGCTTTTTGAAAGGAAAAACTGTTTGTTTTTACCTTGTTACTGTATTTTTTTTTATAAAGTGAAGCAAAATTACCCCAAATATCCTGAAGAGAAAATCAGTCAATCAAGAATCTAGGCTGAATGTGAAATGTCTTTTAAAAACAGATAATTAGTATATTTGCCTACTAATGAAATAACAATAGCATCTCATTATACAGTATTGCATTCAATTATTAAATGTGCAAATGCTCCAAAGGATTTCAGCCCAGACAAAGCTTGAAAGCCACGAAACGGCTTTCATGTAGTCTGACGTTTTTTTTCCTCTGTACTTTCTAATGCTTTTATAGTTCAGGCGACTTGTGGTTTTTATAATTATTCCTCACCTCCGCACAATTTGTCCCTCATCACTGCTACTCAGAATTCAGTGGTCCAGAAAATACACAATTAATGATAAACAGGTTATCATTTTCGTCCTTATTATTAAATTCACAGAACAAAAACAACTATGAACAGACGCGTCCCCTTCTGCTCTTACGGAATGTGTCTTGAATTTAAATGTACGAATTTGAGCTCATGTCATTCCGGTGTCTGTCCGTCTAATCCTTCAAACACCGGCGTTCTTTCTTATCTCCTTCTTCCACTGCCTTTCCTCTTTCATTTGTTCCTTATCATGGTCATTATTTAATTTGTGATAATTAGCGGTTTGACTGTCTGATTCTTGAAATGTGTTTTTTTTTTTTTTTTATGTGAATCTTTTGTGCTGTTACTGTCACTGATCTTTTTTTATGCATGGAAAGGTGAATGTTACAGGAATATTCCAGGTTCAATACAGGTTAAACTCAATCCACAGCATTTGGGGCTTGATGGTGGTTGCCACAATATAATCCACTTGTCCCAAAAATCTGGGTTACAGTGATGCACTTACAGAAGAAATGGACCTGTACGCATTAAAATACTTACTGTTTAAATATTAGAACCCAAGATGTAACCAATATGTGTTAACATGATTTCTTTAGTGAAAAACATTTGTTACTAACCTTTTTTTGTGTAGTTATATCAAATATTACAACTTTGCTGACATGAATACACGATGGCATAAACCGTAAAACCTTAAAACAACTGTAAGAATGATGATTTAAAGCGTAACTCTCACCAAAATGCAACCTTAGGGTCTTTTTGTGAATCTACTTTCGTTTAAAAGCATAATTAGGATGGAAACGCCACTTTTAAGATTGACCGTATTTTCGTTTTCGGTCAAATTGCCTTTTGAATGGGAGTGCTTGGGGCACTACTTTGATAGCATCAAAATCGCTATTTTTAAAACACTAAGAAGGCTCGACACAACATGAAACTTTGCTCGAAGTATCACCAGGGGCTCTTCACATGAACTCGAGCATTGAGAACATTGTTTGTGTACACAGAGTTTACTAAAAAGAAAGATTTTGAACAACTCACTGTAGCTGTGTCCGCCGGCATTTTGACAGTCAAAAATGGAAAGCTCCTAAAGCTTAGTTCTATATAAATTCACGGATAATTTGTTGTTTTGTCGTTACTGAAAATCAATATTGACCTTGTATTTGAAAAAGGAAACAATACTACAATTCAGAGTCAGTTCATTCGCATTCGGAGATCGACTATTGACCGAAAACGAAAATACGGTCAATCTTAAAAGTGGCGTTTCCATCCTAATTATGCTTTTAAACGAAAGTTTGCCTCGGGTAGATTCACAAAAAGACCCTAGGTTGCATTTTGGCGAGAGTTAACGTCACACTTATACAGCTTTGCAGCTTAAATAATACATTTAACGTTTTAACGCAAGACTTATTAAAAGTGCTTTTAACATTCTATATAAAAATAACAAGGAGCACTTTTTTTCTTTTTTGGTCGATGGACCTTAACTTACACAACTGATCAAAAGTTTGGTCAGTAAGGAATTTAAAATAAAAAATAACAAAAGGAAATTAATAGTTTTATTCAGCAAGGACACATTAAATTTATCAAAAGTGAGAGTAAATTAACTAAATAATGTAAATAATGCTGTTCTATTCATCTCTAATAATGCTAATCTTTCTATTCATCACAGAATCCTGGAAAAAAAAATCACTTTTTCCACAAAAGTATTAAACAACACAACTGTTTTCAACATTGATAATAATAGGAAATGTTTTTTGAGCAGCAAATCAGCATATTAGAATGATTTCTGAAGGATCATGTGACACTGAAGACTGGAGTAATGTGTCACAGAAAACAATTGTAATAATTTTTTGAACCATTTTTGATGAAATAAGAGACTTTTTTCAAAAACATTACAAAAATCTTACTGACCATCCTCGAGTACAGTAGATTAAAGTACCTCTCTGGTTCATTAGGCATATCAAGCTCCAAATAAGCTAAAAAGGAAGCATAAGAGCATTATAAAGGTGGTTCATGCACTATATTCCAGGACTTCTGAAGCTTTTTGTGAGAAACAAACTGAATTTTAAGTTATTTTAATCACTTTAATCACCTTTCACTTTAATTGAAACATTAAATGTGTTCCCTTGGAGAATGAAAGTTGTGGGAGAAAGAAAATCCTATATATAAAATATATTAAAATAGAAAGAAGTAAATGCAGCCTTGGTGAGCATAAGAGACTTCCTTCAACAACATTCAAAATTCTTTGAATGGTGGTGTATTTAAATGTATTGAATTCTTGTTTCCTGTGGATACAGGAAGGTCTCGATGGTCTCCTGCATATCTTAGTGAGTCAGCTGGGCTCAGATGACGTGAACATGCTGACCTGCGCTACTGGCATCCTGTCAAACCTCACCTGCAACAACGCGCGCAACAAAGCCCTGGTCACTCAGAGCGGCGGGGTGGAGTCCCTGATTCACGCCGTGCTTCGAGCCGGAGAGAAAGAGGACGTGGCCGAGCCGGCCGTCTGTGCCCTGCGTCACCTCACGAGCCGTCACCCTGACGCAGAGCTGGCCCAGAATGCAGTGCGTCTGCATTACGGCATCCCCGCCATCACCAAGCTCTTGGGTCAGCCGCACTATTGGCCTGTGGTGAAGGTCTGTATGTGTGTGTGTGTGTGTGTGTGTCTGAATTGCTGCCAATTTGAAAGCCCTCTCTGGCGTTTGAATTGAAAGGTCAGGTTTGAATCATCTGGGTGCAGAGCTTGCGTGGCTTTGATGTGGAAGAATGCTGAGACTTGCCTCTCTTGTTAAGCTGATTTGGTGCCGGATCTTAGTCATTGAGCGGCACTCCTACGCTCCTCCGGGGCTTCAGCGTAATTTTGAGGACACTAGCCGGAACAATAAAAGAGCCCTCAAGCATCATATGCAAGGAATCGCTGCCATACATGGACTGAAAGCAGCAAAGCCTTGTATCAGGATGCCAGGGTAAAATGCCAGTGTTTCATGTTAGAAGTGTAATGATAACACTTTACAATAAGGTTCATTTTTTTAAACATTAATGTATTAACTAACATGAACTAACCATGAGCAATACATTTGCTACTGTTTTTGTTCATCTTTGTTAACGTTAGTTAATAAAAATACAGCCGTTCATTGCTTGTTCATGTTAGTTCACACAGTGCATTTACTAATGTTAACAAGATTTTAATAAAGTATTAGTAAATGGTGAAATTAACAAAGATTAACAAATGCTGTATAAGCGCAGTTCATTATTAGTTAATGTTAACTAATGTAGTTAACTAATGTTGTTAACTAATAAACCTTATTGTAAAGTGTAATTATATAGAATGACATGAACGTGAGTAAATGATGACAAAATAAAAAGATAGATAGCGTTTTTTTGATCAGGAGTCATCAATTTTCACTTATTTATGGCAACAGTTGAACTTAATGCAAATATTATAGCTCATCCAATCAATTTGGGGCGAGACTCTTTGTATTGTGATACACCGTCCAAAAGTTGGGTTGGTACGTTTTTTTGTTAATAAAATATTCATATTATTCAGCAAGGATGCATTCAATGAAACAAAAGTGAAAACAAACACATTTATAATGTTATTAAATATTTCTATTTCAAACAAATGCTGTTCTTTTCATCACAGAATCCTGAATAATAAGAAATGTTTCTTGAGCAGCAAATGAATGATTTTTGAATGATCATGTGACACTGAAGACATCACAGGATGTTGTTTTTCTTAACTCAAAAAAACCTTACTGACACTAAACTTTTCCCCTCCATATTTGAATATGTAAAAAAAAAAACTTCCTTAACTTCCATGAAAATGAAAAAGTCAGTCAGTTTTCCTTTGCATTTCTAAAATTAACCTCATGATTATATATCTTGTCAATGTCTCCATGCTAGTCAAAGCCCTTGAAGCTTTGGCGAATCAGAAGGTCGCAGCGAGTGTAATTGTCTGTCCTCGGCTCTCTGATTTGTGATGGGCCGGACTCTTGATTGTGTCTCTGTGAGCTCGGGCTCCCGGCACGCATGATCTCTCGCTTAATCGTATCAGACCGTTGGAGCAGAAACCTGTGTGTGTGTGTGTGTGTGTGTGTGTGTGTGTGTGTGTGTGCTGTGATCTGTTAAGCACGTGTGTATCGATCCAGAAGAACGACAGTGCCAGGCTTTTATTTTAACTCACAGTCTGCATGCAGAAATTCCTAAAAAAGTCAGCCTGGCTGAATAGGAAGTCTATAACGTGTTTACATTGATTTATTTTACTCAGATGTTTTGTGTTGCTATCCGCTGTGGTGTACTCAGTGATTTGTTTCTGTATATGATGAGCTTACCAACATCACACTGCCACGTTTTCACATTTTCACTGCCATTTGCTTTTTTAAAACGTATAGGCATTAATATATTCTGCAAACAAAAGTGTCCAATAAGATTAAAAAGATGAAGTGAGAAGTATTGGGCTGCTAATGTAATCTCAACTGGCCTGTGTAAAAACCAAACCACTTTTATTTATTAGACTACTGATGTTAGCATTTGATGCTATCATTTTAAACACTTTTCAAAAGTACTATTCATTTCTTTTAACCTGTTAAACATTTTGGGCCCTATCTTGCACCCAGCGCAATTGACTTTGTACACGCATGTATCATTCCTATTTTGCACCCGACGCACAGCGGACTTTTCCCTTCACAGACGCACGTCGGTAAATTAGGGAATGAACTTGCACTCCCTGGGGCGGTTCAGCGAAAAGAGGGAGCATGTTCCGGCGCAAACGTTCCCTGGTGCTATTTTGCAGTTTCAGAAAAAAATTCCGCCACATACCAGGAAAAACCTAGTCTAAAGTCAGTGGCGTGTTTTCAGTGGCGTAAATTTTAAGGGCGCATGCTTGGCCATAATGTAGCGTGTACACAACGCGCATACACTTTGCTTCTCTCATCTACACAGACACAGCATGAAGATGTGAAAAAAATAGGCATAAATCTAGCTCACACATTTACCCAAATTATTATATGCCTGTTTAACCGAAGCTAATTTGGGTGGGTTTCTCCCATCCCCAGTGTCACTTCTCTGTCTTTTACGGCCCTGACGAGAACGTCGGTCTCCTCGGCTGTGAACCGCTCCTGGCGTGCGCCTGGCAAATCCGCCGTTATAATAGCAATCCGCCATGGAACAAGCACGCCTGCTTTTAAGGGGAATGTGAGATGTCACTCTGGTTTATTTCACGTTACGCCAGAACCACACCTGTGAGTAATGTAGCTTAGAGCCCTGCACGGGCCTCAAATTTAGGCCCGAGCCCGGCCCTGGCCCGAGACGCTCAGGCCCTAGCCCGACCCGTGTCCGACAGCTCATCAGAATGATCAGCCCGAGCCCGACCAGAGCCCCTTTTTTTTTTTTTTTTTTTTTTTTTCTCATTACACAGCGGCAGCCTGCCCTATTTGCAGCCATTAAAATAGCTCAGTTTTGTTAGTTATGTTTCTTTGTTAGTTATGTAAATTAATGTTTCTTTTCATTTCTTTATTAGGTTAATTTAGACAAATGTTTGGAGCATTTTTTTTTTTAAATGACGACCAAGCAAACCGAGCCGACAGCAAGTAAAACATGTTTGATCAATTGAGCCTCTCAAATCAATGCTATAATACTTTACTTGTCTACAATAAAATCAATAGATATAAAAAACTTCAAGCATATCACACAGACAGTTAGTTTAATAAATGTTTATTTATTAAACCACAGTGAGTAAATTTTTTTTTTGAAATACTGAGGCAGGCTCAGGCTGCTCGCAACAGCGCTTGCAAACGAAATGAGCAATAGCCTATTAAATTAAATAAATTAAAAACAAACTTGCAGATTATCTTACCTCAAAAATGCACCACAGAACATGGCCATTCTTTTTTTTCCAGTGGTTTCCAACAGTTAAACGAAAACAAAGTCCAATCAAACGAAAAACATCAGAGGTTTCCAACAGTTAAACGAAAATAAAGTCCAATCAAACGAAAAGTTAGAACAGTCTCTAACAGAGCATCGTGGAGAAAAAGAATAGCTAAGCATCCACAGTGGAAGGTTTTAACCCAGTCCTCCTTTCTTCTATCACGAATTCTTCTCACGCACGCGATTTTTCTCTTAAAGCTCCAATATGTAGGAATTTTGTAATAAAATTTCCAAAAATAACTTGCACAGGGTGATATATTTCCTCCAGTTGTGTACTTACAATATCTCAAAAGTCTCCAAAGATTTTTTATTTCAGAGAAATTCCGATTTTAAATAACTGGCCGTCCCGGAAAAGAAATGTCGCGCCTCAGTGACGCAATCCTTTTTCCGGTGTGGACCATGTGATAGGATATTCCACCACACCGGAATTTTTTTTTTTTTTTTTTTACAACAACTTTCTTGAGGTTTTTTTCTTATCACAATAAACAATAAAGACGTCTGACAAAGAATAAAAAAAAAAAGAATAAAATAAAAAATATGACCCACCACACCGGAATATCGCATGGTCAAATGCGGAAGTGGTGGTTAAAGCGTTATAGCCATAGACTGTATGGTTATAGCTGTTATGGATCACGATTACTCTTTGGCGAGTATTGAAGTGCCAACAAAACGAAAGCGTCCATATTCTGATACACGCAGACTGTGTGACAAACGAAGGAATAAAACCTGGATAAATATCGGCAGGCGTTTTCGAGATGGAGAGAGCTGCGCGAATCTTGGACTTGACAGAGACTCTCTCGCGAGTGTATTGAGACAGGTAAGACATGCAACTGTCAATAATAGCACTTATAAACAAAGTTATATTGCTCTTTGTACTTTGGTAAGGCTTTTTATCACGTGTGGTGACCGAGATTATGGCAGTACAATTAAATACAATCGGATATGATGTTAAAAATATATATTTAGTCATTACTTGCAAATGTTCGTTCAAATTTACTTTTAGATATTGGTTTGAACACGTTAAACAACACGGCATTAACCATAAAAACGTAAAACTGCACAACATTAACCCAACAAATCATTTGACAAATAGCTGTATGTTGTAACGGGATAATATAGCATAACATTTCACATTCCTTGCAGTTCATTAATTATGATAACATAAAATAATACGATCAGACATACAGGTAATACAAAAACGAATAAATTACCTCATCCGTGATCATGATTCATTAATTCCATGTAGATATATCGCTAGATGGTGAAAACGCATTAAAAACGACATCTCCCATCGTCACCTCCTTCATAGCGTCATCAAGCTTCGCCTTTGTTATTGTTGGAAACTGCGCCCTCTTGTGGTCAAATACCAAAGTCACATACTGGAGCTTTAATATTCTCCATTATTTGCACATGAGGTGAATCGTGGGTCGCGCTGACGGGAAACCTTCTGTGTGCGTGCGTGAGACAGACTGTCATGTCAGTCATATGTCAGTGTAATTTTAAGATTAGCTGATGGCTATAATGGCCAGTATTTAAAACACGTTTTAAGTGCAGGGCACGTCCAGTTCCCGCGCGCGAGCAGAGAGATTCGCGCTCGCGCATTATATTAATGTAGCCTACTTTCACGCTACAATAATGCGCTCTCGACATTTGACAGGAAAAAAACGCCATAAGTTATGAGGTTACGAAATGTCTTTCTATGTTTGTTTTTCTATCGTCAACGTCAACTTCTCATATTTTTTTTAAATTAATGTCTAAAAATATAAAAAGCAGGATAACCCAAAAAAGGCCCGAGGCCCGGCCCGCATTTTAAGTATGACGTGAAAATTGGCCCGAAGCCCGGCCCTAGGGGCGTAAAAAAGTCGGGGCCCGTCGGGCTCGGGCTGAAATGCAGGGCTCTAATGTAGCTACTTCAGACCAACCCATTTTAGATTTTGCCCGCCCACAAAGTTACTTGCGTTTCAGATCGTTAAAATAGGGCCCTTTAAATGAATGCACCTTTAAGTAATTCAGTGAACCACGAGAGACTGTATTACAATGATTTGACCGAGTAAGAAAAAAACTGTTTATATACAGTATATACACATATGCACACACAGAGAAACGAAATATAAAAATATATATACACACATATATTATGTAAACAAACTTTTATGTTATATGCAATTAATCACAATTAATCAATTTTGACAGCAGTATTTTTTTATCTATTGATTTATTTATTTTTATTTTAATGCAATAAGAATTGTGTACTACAGTCACTGCATTATGATACAATATGATACCACTATTCAATAAAAAGTTACATTCATGAAGAAGAAGAAGAATCAGAATAAATTAATCAGAATGATAATCAGAAAGAATAATATTCTTCCCAGTAATATAGCTATAGCCTAACTGTTGTTGTAGTAGAATGGACCAAATTTATGCATTTATCGTTTGAAATCTGCAGTGAATGTGGTTCATTTAGAGTCAGAACTATTCATTTTAAAATGCCTCTATGTAGAAACCAGACAGTTTCGCAAACAAAATGTGCGAACCTTCTGTACTGTGGATGGGCCATCCCCATCTGGCTGATGGCTTTGGTTGCACCCAGGCAGGGTGGGGAAGACAGATCACTAATGCAACACACATGAATCCCCGATGTCTGGAATGCATTGCATCATGTTTATTCCTCTTCCATTTGGAGAGGTTTCTGGCACTTGACGTGTCTTGCCGTCCCACACTGCAGAGATCCGCTCTATCAGCAGGCGTTCTCTAATCAGCAGAGGAACATTGTGGCCTAATGATGCGTTGTGAAGGAGGCCGTAGGAAATTAAGCGTTTACGCATGACATTTCCACTGAACTACATTGTGGAGTGACAAACAGGTGATTTCACCTACAAAGACTTGCATGTGCATCGATGCATCCATAAACAGATTTACATGCACTTACATCAAGCATCTCAACCTAAACGTTGTATTCAGCTCAATTTTTTAATTAAAAAAACATTTGTGCAAGTAACATCGCTCAGTTGCTCATATTGATGTCAGTTCCTGAGTTTCACTCGCCAGTCAGCACTTTGGGATTTACAAGAGTGAGTCACTTGTTAGAGATGATGACAGCTTTGAGGAATGGACTTACAGTGGAGCTGAACAATGATGAATTCACTACAGTTGTGTTTAGATTTAGGTTATGAATTTTTGTAAAGGTATAGAGGTACAAAAGTGGGTCACGGTTCATTGTGTTTAAGGGAATTTAACTAAACTCATGAGAAAGAAAAATCTTTTTAATATTGTTTTTCATTGACGGCAATACGATTCATAGGAGAGAACATTTTGGGCTTTGTTTCTCAGATTTTTCTCAACAACTGCATTCAGCTTTACCAAGAAACCAACGACTGCAATCAAAATCATGTATCTCAATAAAAGCTCATCAAATCTCCCATCAAATTGATTCAAAACCAAAGTATGTGAGCTACTGTATGTGATCCTTGTTTATTTATTCACTGGTTTTAGGCATTTTAAGAATTTTATTGGAAACCATTGCATTAATCCATTTGTGAGCAGAAGAAAACAATAAGAAAATAATTGAATAAAGAAGTTGCCAAAAAATGTTATGAAGAGTAGTTAATATGCTGTACATTTTTCACACTATAGGCCACAGTGGGGTTGATTCGCAACTTGGCCCTGTGTCCAGCCAATCAGGCGCCTCTGAGAGAATCTGGGACAATCCCTCGACTGGTCAACCTGCTTTTGAAAGCTCATCAGGAAACTCAAAGACATGGCTCAGGGGCCCAGCAGACCTATCAGGTGCATTTGAGGGTTTTTCAACCTGTGCATGGATTTTCCATATATCCTAGTTGGCCTCTTTATTCACCCTCACATATAGGCTGAAGCCTCCAAAGGGAGGTTAAAATACAATTCAATTAGCATCAAGGCCCCATTATTTGGCATAGACCAGGTCCCTTTGGTGTTAGAGTTAATGTTTTCTTCTCACTTTCACTCTTTTTTTCACAGGATGGCGTGCGAATGGAGGAGATTGTGGAAGGCTGTACAGGCGCTTTGCATATACTGGCCAGAGATCCGATCAACCGAGGGGAAATCGCCAGCATGCAGACCATTCCTCTGTTTGTGCAAGTACTGAACCAACTTATGGCATTCCTGGCAGTGAATCTGGTTCATCTGTGTGTGTTGTGATGTGTGGGTGTTGTGGTGCGATGATGACTGCAGGGTGTCTGGCTGCTGTTTGTTTTTGTGCATTTGTCCATGTTTATGTTACACTGCCAGTTTTGGGGAAGCTACTCTTAAAGCTTTCGTTTAAACTATAGTCAAGCTACTCTTTGAAAAAGTAATTCTCTTAAAAAAAACGTCTTTAAAAAACGAAATACCCTTAATGCATAACTATTAGATAATGTAAATTATGATTTAATAAGAGCCAGCCTTTTATGGCACAAAAAAAATGAATAATTTTAATTGGGTCACAGTAATAAAGTTGAATATATTCACGTAAATACAACTAATTAAGCTTAATTTATGTACTGTAACTAAGTTGAAGCAAATTGATAAACAGTAAGTTTTTAAAGTCCCTCTGTAGTCACTTAAACTCATCTTTGATTACCATCTTCCCGACCTCAAATGTTGTGGGCGGGGCTAAGTTCGGCTAACAAAATATTTTAACAAAACTAAAATGTCACAAAAGGACATATGTGCAGGTATTAGTTTTGGTTATATATAAACTGATGAGCCAAAACATCATGACCATTCACAGGTGAAGTGAATATCATTGATCATCATTGAAAATCTAGTGTGTAGAAAATGACAAGCTTTGAATAAAGTGGGTGTGATAAGACAACAGTGAAACCCCTCTCATCCTTTGACTTCCTCTTTCCTGTTAGCTTCTGTACTCATACGTGGAGAACATAAAGCGTGTGTCCGCCGGTGTTTTGTGTGAACTCGCTCTGGATAAGCAGTCTGCTGAGATGATTGACGCAGAAGGAGCATCTGCACCTCTCATGGAGCTCCTGCACTCTCCCAATGAGGGGATTGGTGAGTGACGCCCATCGAGAGAAAGTTTAATAGCACGGCTCATGTTGATAAAACACTGAAATGAGCCATATGTCATTGGACAGATCATAGTCTGTACAAACACAACATTACCACATTTGAAATTGTGCAAACCTTCCTCTTGATTTTACATCAGAGTCCCAGTGGAAGCAAGATGATACAGAATACCGGTAGTACTGAGATACTGTGTTTACAGTACCTTACCAGCTGCTTTCATAAACTGCCATAAACACTCTCTCCTTTATGTGCTTGACAATGACAGTCTGCAATAGACAGAGACTGTCAGAGATGCAGCATGACTTTGGTGTCTTCAACACGTCAGATAAGGAGCAGAACACACAAGAGAAGCTTCAGCTTGCACTGTATCAAATGGCTTTTAGTCTCACAAGCTGAAATTTTCACTTTCAGGAATAAATTTGGTTAGTATTGTAACTTAATCTGGCCAGGAACCATCCATTTAAAATATAAGAAGGTAATCATTATATATACATAAACTATGTAATGCAGTTTAAAAAAAAATAAAAAAACATATTCCCTACACAAAGATTTAGGATTGGTAAGATTTTTGTTTTTGAAAGAATTTTCTTATGCCCAGTGAGGCTGTATTTATTTGATCAAAAATACAGTAAAAACAGTAATATTGTGAAATATTATTACAATTTAAAATAACTGTTTTCTATTCGAATATATTTTAAAATGTCATTTATTCCTGTGACGTAAAGCTGAATTTGCTGAAAAAAATGCAGATAAGTCGCATTTTCTTGTTACATTTAGAAATATTGTAAAATACCAGTGCATAACGTAACTTATAATGGTGTTCATTTAAACAATATTTATTATAAACGCCAAACCTTAACAAATTTATGAAACGAAAGTGACCGTGCATGGAGATGTAACTGTAGAGTTAGCTTTGAGAGCGAAAGATCCCATCCTCCCTTCAGAGCGTCTCCAAAGCCACGCCTCTTTAAACACATGAACACACACAGCAGGGAGCATAACAAAAGCGTCATGAGAGATTGCATTAAAATAACTCAAAACATAACATTACAATAATAATGAACATAACTTAAAGAGCACTGACCTGTACCACCTGACTGCTGCAGATTCATTTCGGAGTTGATAGTGCTGCCATTGAAATGCGTAAATTCAAGTCGCGAACCGCTCCGAGTATAACGTCACAGGTTTCCATCTCTTACAAATTACAGTGGTTATGGCGTGAACGCGGCATAAGCTGGTTGTTTTGGTTCAGGAGGAACTGTAAAAGGTGGCTGCAGTTTCTGTTGTGGCGCTCAGTGACTGACGTCTGTCTAACTCTGCATAGCATAAAACACGCTGATGATGTGCGAGCAGGGTGCGGAAGTATGGAAATACATACGTTGACAGGCAGGTAGGACATTGTATCATTGGATTCGGACCTAATGCAATGATTGGACGAACATTGTATGGTCCTACGCCTTCCACAGACAAGATATATACATATAAATGCATTTAGATCACTTAGTGATTGCTATCAGGATGTGAAGAGACTTTCAACCAGCATAACAAAAATGTTGGAACAAATCACCTACCTTGCTTTTAATGCATTATTTAAATTTTTCACCAGTCTCTCACCAATTTTTCGCATACACCATATTTGCATTCTGCTTCACATGTAGTCCAGAAAGTATGGTAATAATAATATGTAAATAATGATCACATCTCTCATCATTATCTCTTCCTCAGCCACCTACGCTGCGGCCGTTCTCTTCCGCATCTCCGAGGACAAGAGTTCAGACTACAGGAAGCGTGTGTCGGTGGAGCTCACACACTCCCTCTTCAAACATGACCCTGCAGCCTGGGAAATGGTGAATATATGTGTCACTCGCCACACTCTCAGATTACTGGACATCATTTCAATTATGTATGCCATGTCAATTTTTAGCAATCGTAATGAAATAATCATATTGATTTGGCATAACCTTTGAATTATTGAAAATGAATGCAAACCTGAATGGTTAATGCAGCCCTGATATGAGTGTGCATTAATTTCCAGTAATTCAATGTTTCAGTGTCAATTATTTTTTTATTATACAGATATTATATGACCGTCACATGCACATGGATGGTTTTAGGCTTGTGTGTGAAAAAAAAGTGATGTTGGTTATGAGAGAACCATCATTTCTTTGTAGATGCCTCTTGGTTTGATATTTTGTATCTAATGCAATGACATTTAAATACTTTAATACTTTTTGGGCTACTGCATACTACAGGAAAAGTTCATTAAAAATGTACATTTTGTAAATCAACTTTCTTTCTCCCAGGGAACACAAAAGGAGACATTTATAGCATGAATTATCCCTTTACTCTACTTAAGTCTGATTTTTTATTAACATAAAAACCAATTTTTAAAGAAAAAAAGCTTTTAAGAAAGCCACTTAAGCAAACACAGGACAGTCAGTAACAGTTTTTTATGTTTTATTTTTTTCAAACGTTATGCTCTTATGCTCACCAAGGCTGTATTTATTTGGTCAAAAATAGTAATATTATGAAATATTATTACCATTTAAAATAACTATATTTTAAAATGTCATTTATTCCAGCAGCTTCAGTGTCACATGATCCTTCAGAAATCTTTCTAATATGCTGATTTGCTGCTCAAGTATAATATGTTTTAATATTTCAGTGGTATTTACCATATTTCTTTTCTTTATGAAAGAAGCTTTTAATGAATATGTTTGCGTTCTTGTTCTCTCAGGCACATGCTGCCATGCCACTCGACCCTGGATACATACCAGATGGTAAGTCTGGAGCACGTTCGACAGCCCAGCGCATTCACTCACTATCTGTCTGCTTTAGTACGCAACACCGCCTCAAATTGCCTATTTATCCAGCACATCTCGCAGCATTAGAGCGAAGACCATTGAAATAAAATGTCACATGACAAATGAGTTATGGCGTGCGTTTGTGTGTGAGAGAGGGGTCAAAGACGAAAAGATAAAGGGAGACAGTCATTGAATTTGCGTTGCTGTCAGTCCGTTCCGCAAAGTGACAGAATGCTGTGTTCCTCTATAGGGGAACATTAAGTCAGCGGCGGTCCGGCATATGCAACGTGCTTTTCGCTCATTTGAGTTTCGCACAGGTGACTCTAGTATAAGACTGGAGAACTTGTAAATATAAAACAACCTACTAAAAACAACCCAACCTGTTGTGGATATTTTACACACTGATGCTGTTCAGCCATAAAGTCTGAAGCACGTCCCATAGTTTGTAAGAACTCACTAAAAACACCTTGACAAAAACGCACTCACGATGGAAGTTTAAAATAAATGTGTAAGGTAAGCATAATTCTTTCAATTATACTTAAAATACTGAAGAAATGTCATGACTGTAAACTAATTCAGAATTAAAATGTAAGAATGATTCTGTTGAAATAATTATCATTTTATGATGAATAATGAAGATGCTATTTCATGGAATGACCCAAAAAAGTCTATAAATTATAGTGCATGTTAAATGAAAAAATTATAACACCAGCAAAAGCATGTGACCATTAGTGTAACACTACCTTTTCATGAAATGTATATTTTTTATTTTTAATATTGGTCGAAGCCCACAGTAATCGATTGTCGAGTTCACGCGCATAGGTTTAGTTACCTATGATCACGCGCGTGAACTCAATAATCGATTACTGTGGACTGTGAACAGGAAGAAAATACAGGTATGTGCGCTGGCTGAATTAACATCACTTTATTAATATCTTTTACATCTACTGCAGTCAGATTTTAAGATCTTAACAAGGATGTTAAGAGGCTAAAAGCAGGTTTAAAACTTGCCCCATTGAAGTCAACAGGGTGCAAATATTAAAAAGAGGATAACACGGTGTAGGCAACACAGATTTTTGTCGTTGTTCTCTGCACTGACAGCACTCCAAATTTACAAAAAAATGAGCTCAATGTTAAAATTGACCGGAGTTCTCCTTTAACACTAATCTTTGATTACCAAAATGACATATTAAAAGTTTTTTCCTTGAAAAAATGTCTTAATGCCTTAAAATAACTTGGATTTTACACCCTTGCCTCATTTAGTATATGCGGTTCTTTAAATATGCAAATGAGTCCCGCCTCCACTCACTCACACCGGGGACACGTTCAAGCTCAAACCGGTGCACAACGTTTTGCTACCGTTTCCGGGTTGAACGACATGTTTCCTGGAAACGGATACGTTTTCTCTTGTTTGGTGGGTGTGTCAAAAATCTCAGCCCAATCAGCAGCAACATGTATATAAACCACGCGGTATTAAAGAGACAGCTCACACAATGGGTCCAAGTAAAGTCGTTTACACAACAATTGAGATTTTAGAAGACATGTTTGTCTTCTCGTCCTGAAATGCGAGGCAAATGTTGGATCACAATAATTAGGAACCACAGTTTCCACAAATCCCTTCACTCGATTGAGATGTTCTCTTTAATTCTGGACGGCAAGGGCAGTGACTGTAACATCGCGCGTATTTTGCAGTATTAAACACGTACTTATACCGATTTCATCAGGCTTCGAAAAAGAACACAAAGAATGGCCTTCTCAGCTGCCATAGTTGCAACTCTTGCGTCATCAGAACGGTTTTCAACGCACCACTGTTTCCGTTTAAAAAAACGTTTTGCAACTTTTTGTCGGGGCTGAACGCAGCCCTGTTCAGAGATCCGCTCGTTGACGATCACACGTTGACGTGATTGGTTACAAGGTAGTCTGTGACCTCAGAAACACCAGCGATTTCAAACCGCGTTTTTGAGACCGTCTTTGGTACATTCAAAAAATGTATATTTTTTGTTAAAAAAGTGAAAGTTATTTTTAAATGGTATTTTATTTTTGTAAAATGTATTTATTTTTATTTATTACTATTTTAATATTTTTATTGACATTTTTCTTTTACAAAAAATATGAATTATGTTATATAATTTGAATACTTAAATATTACATTGCATGATTAAATGTGATCATTTTTTATCTGTTGTTTTAAAAAAATAATTTTATCAAGTAACGTTACATTAATTAGTAATTATTAGCTGTTTTCTACTAATTAAATATATTATGAGATAATTGAATATTGTCATTAGTATAATTAATACATTTATTAAAACTATTGAAATATGTTGTGTTTGACATGCATATATATATATATATATATATATATATATATATATATATATATATATATATTTTAATTTTTTTTTTGCATAGAATGACTTTAGAATGAATTTATATAAAATATATTATATAGTATGTATGTATATATATATATATATATATATATATATATATATATATATATATATATATATATATATATATATATATATATATATATATATATATTATTTTGTGTTTGCACATGATGACTGTAACTTGAATTTCTCTCTCTCTCTCTCTCTCTCTCTCTCTCTCTCTCTCTCTCTCTCTCTCTCTCTCTCTCTCTCTCTCTCTCTCTCTCTCTTTCAGATCTGGATGCAGTGTACCCTCCATATGGCTACTCTGATATACCCATGGATGGCCTCCCACTGGACGCCGAGCTACATGAGCAATACATGCCAGAAATGACCTATGACCCTCGACAGGTGTACCCAAATCCTCTTTAACAACACTGCCAGCAGGTTAGCTTGCACGCGTCTCTAGTTGTGGATTAACTCGACATTATCTCTGTCTTAAGATTTTGAGCCATCGTTTATTTTCCCTGAATAACATAAATCACAACAAAGATGTTCCCGTCAGTCTTCAGGTCAAATGAAGTGGGCGAAGGTGGAGACTACAAAACGGTTTGTTCCCTGCAAAAGACTTGGACCGGGGGGCCTGAACTGTGCAGCGCTCGAACGAAAGAAGAACAAAACACACGACTTGCTTTAGTTCACCACCGGTCTGTTTGTGATGTGAACTCTAAGCACTGCCTAACTCATCTTGTTATCTTGTGCTACTAACAGAGTGACAAAGCCTAAAAGTGTGGTGACGCGATAAGCATGTGGTCATAACATGTACATTTTGTACTTTATATTGTTTGTCCAAAGATCTCCACTCCGTCCTAGAAAATGTAGCATAGCTAGCTAGCGGCTCAGCCACACGAGGGTCCGTTTTCCTTTGCGTTCTGTGTATTTGTGATGCTGAGGCATTGCTACTGAGTAGAAAAAAAACGAAAAGCAACAAAACATACATCTAAAAAGAGAAACCTGTTTGTATTTTCATTATTGATATGTTGTCCTGCAAACCTCTTCTAACAGGTGGTCAAAGGCAGGTTTTCTTCATTTTCTTCATACAAACGTTTGCATTATGTTTAAGAGACAAACTGATATTCAGTTGTAAGGAAATGCTTGTGGCGTATGATTTCATGTAAAGATCATATGAATTTTGGGAGGCATTTATGGATGATGGATAGTAACTGTGAAGGGTCATTATTCACAGATATAATATTACCCTGTATATGGCTAACATATTTGGACACCAATAACTAACAAACCAGTAAAAAAAAAAAAAAAAAGACCATATTAATGCCAATGGTTTTCAAATTAAATTCTAAATAAGCACATACGAGTGTCCAAATATATTTGGCTATACATGTTTTTTCTTCGTTTATTTTCTGTAAATTATTATTATTATTATTTTTTTTAATAAAAAGAAAACACTGCTATGATACAAAAACATTGTAAATCCAAAAATAGTAATAGGATTCATACATTTAGAAGTAATTCAATAAGTAATAATGTTATGATGTATGCCCACTTTTGTTTTAGAGAATTTTAGAGAAATCAAATACACAGTGACTCTATGAAGTGATGTTTTGTTTTTCTTTCAATGCTATTAATGTAACAGGGTACATTTTTAAAGGGTCACGATGTCATCATTCTGAATGAGATTTAATTGTTTTTCTCGTACAACAATCAATAGCTTTGTTATTTTGATTATGCTCTGGTATAATCCTGTTCATTAAGGCTGAACACGTTATACCGTTTCACAAAGGAACGATTAGCAAAGGACATTATAATTCATAGTTTTCATAGTTAATCCCACCTTGCAATTTTAAGGTTATGCATTCCAGTCTTTCAATTCAAAATGATTACTACACTGCTCTCTGAAACACTTTATTCTGATTGGTCGGTTGGTCTTGATGACCTCGTCAAGATTGGTTGACTACATTATCCTGACTTGTTTACTCTAGAATATTCGCTCTCTTTATATAACATCCCTTAGACTTTAAATATTTTTTATACAAATACTATATTGTTTTACATCATTGTACATATTGCACATCTTGTTTTGAATGACATGCTGAAGTGTATAGTCATAAGACTGATTATGATTGCCATATGCAAGGGATCTTGCACATTTGCATTTATTTGAAAGGCATTACAATCTGTGTGAAGTGTGATTGCTGATTGATGAAATTACAGTAATTGTCAAGCATCATTCATTTACTGTAACTGTAGTGGAGAATTTTGCTTCATAACTACAAATCTGCCTGCCATCTGTTGGTATATAAGGAACACGTCTGTGCCAAAAGTAGTTATATTGAAAAAGACTATTCTGGTACAGTTGCCCCTGTTATGCTCTTTTTTTTAACAACATCTAACAGAATTATTCTGCATATTCAGTGGTAACTGCACTCCTGATGATGCTGTCATCATAAAGTAAATCATTTCAACATTCCCATCTGCAAGGAAAAAAAAACATGCACGGAATGTCAACAGGAAGTTACAGTGGATATGCATTTTTACGGAACATTTTTAGTTTGACAGTATTTTTTGTTTTCAAATAAATAAACTGAATTATATTAACTGTCTCAGCTAATTGACTTTCATTCAAGGTGAAGCAACTATAATCATGAATTTTAGTACCACGAAGACAAAATGTTCTTGTGTCATAATAATTTGAATGACGACTCTTTGAGTGATCACGTGTTGGGACCATGTCTGTGTTCCCACAGCCCTATGTTCCCACAGCCTTATGTATCCCCATTTCTCCCTATCCCTGTACCAGCACAAAAACACTTAAGCACTAAAACTTACCCTTCATAGGGGACTAGGGCTTAATTAGTTAACATACCTAAACCTACCCCTCACTTGGCGCTTCCTGCTTAACTAAGTTCGGGGGACGGGGGGGGGGCGGGGGGGGGGGGGACGGGGGGGGGGTTAAATGAGAGAACATAGGACTGTGGGAACATATGGTTGTGGGAACATAGGGCTGTGGGAACATAGGGCCTAATTTTCTAAATTTTCAGTAAAAAAAAAAATTCTTAGAAATGTGGGAACATATGGCCGTGGGAACATAGGGCTGTGGGAACATAGGGCTGACCCCCAGAGGCCGATCATGAATGTTATTGAGGTTGAGACAGTGAGGGACATTTATGCATACCTTCTTCATCGGATTTGCATTCACTCAAGTTATAATTAAATATATCAAAGTCAGGAAAAAAAAAGAAGCTAATTATTTACAGTAGCCTACCAAATAAATCTTAAAGAACTATTGACACTTTATTTTCTTGTTCTGTCAGTACAATGTCTTTTGATATGTTTTGCTATTTGGCATCCAAGTTATAACTGTGCAGTTAGTGCACATAGACCTATGACAGACAGTAATAATGAATATATAGTCGAATAACTCATATAATTTATTATAGCACCACCACGCGTCAGTTTAGGGCACTCCCGGGATTTGAGTTTTTTTATTTTATTTTATTTTTTTATCATTATCATAAAACAACTAGATGTATATTTCCTGAATTAAATACCAGTGTGCAGCTATAGGAGAATCTTCCTTTATTGGTTTTATTGAGATTATTTTAACAGACGAAGCAAAACTGCAACTGAACTTGACAGTTAATGATCATATAGGCCTATGGATTTTGCAATCAGTTGACACAATGATGGGAATATGATATCATGATCATAGGCACTTTCGTTATAAAGCAAATGATCTGCGGAAGGTGCTCCTCAATAGGACTGACTCCATTCAGACATTAGCCTTTTTATATTGCACATTTAGCCAACGCAAGAAAACATCATATTATGACACACATATTAACACACACACACACACACACACACACACACACAGAGACAGAGAGAGAGAGAGAGAGAGAAGAGAGAGAGAGAGAGAGAGAGAGAGAGGGCAAGATTTGAAATGGAATGCCCAGTAAATCTACAGTAAATCAGGACAGCATTAAAATAATAAGTTAACATAACATAATTTTCTTTCCAATATTTTTAAAGTATTTTAAAAATTCTCAAAAAATCATAAATAAAGGTTTTACATTTCTTCCATGTATATGTATGAATTATTTACCCAAACAGAGGTAAGAGTTGAGATATTTACCCAACACAATTAGGCCCTACCATGTTCTGAAAACAAGAGGATTCGATATGATGTTCACTGAAAGTAACATTTAAATTAAACATTTACACACAGAGTAGACAGATACAACACATTTTAATTAAGTAATCATGCTTTAAGATAAATTTACAAGCAATTTTAGCGAAGAATGATAAAACAATTTGGCAAAAAAAAAACAAAAAAAAAAACAGGGTTTAATAGAAACAATAAAAGAATAATCACAACAATTCATCAAATGTTCTGCCTTAAGTTCGTTATAATAAAATATAATAAGTTCGTGTAATAAAAATAGCCGCTTTTAAAATCAATAAACAGTATGAAATGAAGACATACAGTCTGTGACGTAATTTCCTGTCCAAACGGGTGAGCAAATCAAGGCGATTGACGCGCGAGATCATGGATGATGGGATCCCGGTTTGCGAAATCATCGGACATTGCTGAAAAAAAGTAGGCAAAAACATTGCATTACTTCCTCAAATAAGCACATTAAATCAGTTTCGAACAAACGGAACATTTTCTTCACGCACAGTCGGAAACGTCTTGACGTGATGGACGCACCTGCCAAGCGCGAGGCCGAGCTAAGCTATGGCTAAAGTCGAGCTCATTCACAATCAAATAGAAATGCAAATAAAGAACGAGACAAGGATTTCAATTTCTTTTGACGACCGTCATTTGACCGATAGTCATCAAAATGAACTGAAAATAGTATACGGGTTTACCAGCGTAGACTGCAGGCCGTGTTGTTTACATAGACAATCAATGTTCATCACTGTTTCAATGGCTACACTCATTTATTGTACAATAAACTAATAACTTTTTGCCGTCGTGGGCATGAGAATTACGGAGATCATTTATAAATGTGGTTTTTTTACAGTAATAAGTGTAGTTTTTACGGGTTTGTTTTCTAAAACACCAGACAGGCATCATCAGAAATCCTGATAAGAATCCGCTAAGGTGAAGCCTTCAGCTGTCAGATATTATATTTGCTCCAGTGTGTGTGTTTGTCAAATTGTTTACTTGTTAAATAAGAAATGGAGCAGGATATGGACATTTTCTGCTCTGTGAACTCAGACAGAATTCATGTATATGCGCCGCTTTACAGCAGTTATGAATGGGAACATGCTTATGAATCACATATTTGTGAATGTCAACGTAAATAGTTTAAAAAGTATGTAGAATATTCATTATGCAAAAGTGTAGAGAAAACATGACTGGTTTTGAGTTTGAGGTTACATGTGCATTGCGTTGTGTTACTGTATTATATTCTATTGTTCGAAGGTTTGGGGTCAGTAAGATTTTTATGTGGATTTGAAATAGTGTATGTGTGTCTGTGCGTATATATATATATACACACACACACACACATTACTTATTTTGTTTCATTAGGTAACTGTCTTCATGAAGTTTTAAGTGTCACACACACTCAGCTGCAAACACCGGACACAGATCCAAGATGCCCATTCCTCCCCCTCCACCCCCAGGTGGACCCCCTCCTCCCCCCACCCTTAGCCAGGTAAGTACTCTCTAGATGCCTGGTAACTTTACTGGGGACTGTAAAACCAAAATGTTAAAAATATTCACAGCGAGCACATCGCAAATTTCACCAGGCTCTGTGAACCCGTTCACAAAAGAAATACACTTTTCCCACAGGCAAACACAACCCCTCCTAAGCTGAACCGAGATGAAGCGAAGGGCCGAGGGGCGTTGCTTTCTGAAATCTGCAAAGGGTCCAAGTTGAAGAAGGTTGGCGTTGTCAGTGACAGGAGTGCACCGATGATCGAGAGTAAGTGGAAAAACAGCTGAGAATAGCTTGACTTTGAGAGCTCAGCATATTGATAGGCTTTTATCTCTCAAGGTTTTGTTTATGCACACATTAAACTTCAACAGTCAATGTATTTATTTACCTAAATGTATAGTTCACCCCAAATTTAAAAGTGTGAAATACTCAAGATGTGATTTGTTCTCATCTTACACTACCGTTCGAAAGTTTGGGTTTGGTAAGATGAACAGTAGTGTAAGCTTTCAATGTGATCCATCATTGAATTGTTTTGTGTTTTTTCAGAGCCGAAAGGAAGCAGCGGAAGCGTGTCCAGCGGTGGAGGGTCTTCTGCACCGGCCCAGCCAGTGGGAGGGCTGTTTCAGGGTGGCGTCCCAAAATTGCGACCTGTAGGAGGTGTGTGGTTGTTAAAAATGTATTTAAAGGAATAGCTCACCCAGAAATTGAAATGGTTTGCGCACCCTTTGTTGTATGCTATATGCAGTTGGTGCACAAAAGGATATTCGAAGGATCTTTACTTCACTTACAGTTAGGGATGGACCAACGTATTACGTTTATGTTCATCCCTAATCCCCTGTCATGTTTCACACAAAACAAAACTCTGGAGCAGATACTAATGGCTAGTATGGCAGGGCCGCTTAATACGAGTCTGCACATTTTCAGCAACAGTATTAGAAATGGCGATGTCCATAACATTGGGAAGTTTTATCACAATTGATAGTGTGTTATTAAATAAACGAGTCCAATCGAGGAGTGAGTTCATCCATCAGATATTTTAAACAACCAAACAAAGACTTTAAATGCTTAGTAACCGAGTGCAGAGAGTATGTTTGAACCGGTCGCCTCGGGATCTGCGGAGGAACGCAAATCATTTCTCCGTCTCCGTGAATAAACTAAACCCATCATGATTATACAGTTCACTGTCGATTAGGGTTTAAATCGGCCTTTATGTGATTAAAGTCGAGTCGACTAGTCGCTGAAGATGTCATTAATGAACAAATGAGCCTGAACATCGAGCTGAGACTCAAGTGCAGGTTAGCCTTGTGCACACTATGGCATATGACACAGCGTTGCCCACAAGACTATTGCTCCTACATAACAGCATCTCTCTACCACTAGTGAAGATGTGGGTTTTTGTTACAAAGAAATATATGCTAGACTTTTCTGTTTCAGTTTCTAAGTATGCATTTAGTATGCATTTATTTGTCATTTTAACTTTTGGAAACAGCTTGAATGTGAACTTCAAAGATTACTTATTTTGTTGCACCCTCTATAGGCCATGATCAGCGACTAGTCGACGTCAAGTTTAAAGCTTCATGGCAGAGCATTAAAGTCAACTAGTCTGTGCAACCCCTACTGTGGTTCTCGCAATATATGACTTGGCAGACAACTAGTTGTCCAAGACGGTGCCGTTCATATGGAGCGAATTATGTGCCATAATTTAACAAACAAATCCAGCATTTTGCAAACAAACTCAATCTACTTCGCAAAGGAAAACTCGACTCGCAAACAAACTCGATCCGCTTTGCAAAGGAAATCTCGACTCGCAAACAAAAAGAAACCAATGTGCAAGCACAAAGGTCACAAATGCGTCCAGGCAGATTTTCTCACAAATACGTCCAGGCAGATTTTCTCACAAATGCAGTTGAGCAACTTCCTCTTCTAAAACAGTAGATGGCGCTAAACTATAGGCTAATTTAGTGCTAGTCTCCCAGGAGAAGCACTGATTTGAAACTTGCCTTTGCCTACAGCTGAGGAAAATGACCGGTGAACGGGTGTGTTTCTGTCTTATTTGATCTATAATTAACCTTTTTGAGGTTTTCTCTTGCCAAACGTTTATTGCATACCTAGACAGAAATCCACATTAGCACTTAGTAGCACTTCACTCTCTAGGATCGGGGAATCTATAAGCTGAAAGCTCTGCCATCTTGTTGCTTTTTGTCATTTTTTTCTGCATCGGACTCATGCGAAATTACTAAATTAGTGATTATGTCTACACTTGAATGAATCTATTTCTTTCGTTCTCCATAAATTAATGAGAACATTTAATTTAATTGAAAGGAGGCTCCCACTTATTTATTTATTTAGCCTAGTTGGAATTCAGTCAGCTTAACAATTAATGTAATAAAATAATTAATGAAAAAAAAAAAAAGAAAAAAAAAAACAATATACAATTGTTTCTTATCTTGCCTGTGACGTAGCCTATGCAGTGCCCAAATTATTATTTTGGACACACAAATGAAACCCGCCGCTCAATTAAATGAAATGTTCTCATTCATTTATGGAGAACGAAAGAAATAGATTCGTTCAAGTGTAGACATAATCACTCATTTATGGTGCTAATGTGGATTTCTGTCTAGATATGCAATAAACGTTTGGCAAGAGAAAACCTCAAAAAGGTTAATTATAGATCAAATAAGACAGAAACACACCCGTTCACCGGTCATTTTCCTCAGCTGTAGGCAAAGGCAAGTTTCAAATCAGTGCTTCTCCTGGGAGACTAGCGCTAAATTAGCCTATAGTTTAGCGCCATCTACTGTTTTAGAAGAGGAAGTTGCTCAACTGCATTTGTGAGAAAATCTGCCTGCACGCATTTGTGAGAAAATCTGCCTGGACGCATTTGTGAGAAAATCTGCCTGGACGCATTTGTGAGAAAATCTGCCTGGACGTATTTGTGAGAAAATCTGCCTGCACGCATTTGTGACCTTTGTGCTTGCACATTGCTTTCTGTTTGTTTGTGAGTCGAGATTTCCTTTGCAAAGCGGATCGAGTTTGTTTGCGAGTCGAGTTTTCCTTTGCGAAGTAGATTGAGTTTGTTTGCGAGTCGAGTTTTCCTTTGCAAAGTAGATTGAGTTTGTTTGCAAAATGCTGGATTTGTTTGTTAAATTATGGCACATAATTCGCTCCATACGTTCATTCAGTGCCAGTTTGTTGAGAATGCGGTTGTGAGTCCTGAAAATGTGCAGGTGTCAGTTCAGTTATAGAATGGGGTTGTCACGCTCGTAAAAAACAAAGACCTGTATGAACGCAACCCTATGAAGCGGTGCTGCCTTACTAGCCATTAGCACCTGCTCTAGAGTTTTGTTTAGGATGTGTTGTTCCAGCCCTACTTACAATTCTTATCATACAAGCTACAGATCCATTTTGAAGTGCCCTGCTTGAATCAGTTGTGCTGTGTTGCAGATGGTTCTTCAGGCAGATCTGTGTTGCACCCTCCTAGCACTCGTTCTGCTGCCCCACGGCCACCCGGCAGTCACGATGACCCCGACAGTTCCTCTCAACAGGCCTCTCCTACAGAATCTGGCCGTTCCCAGAGACCGTCCCTGCCTGATCTTTCTCATTCCCCTGGTGGAGGCAGCAGCCCCTCTACAGGCATGAAGCACAGCTCTTCTGCCCCACCTCCGCCACCCCCAATGTCTCGGCGTGGAAACGCTCCTCCTGCCCCACAGCAGAAGGCCACAGCTGCCTCGTACAATCGAGAAAAGCCACTTCCACCGACTCCGGGTCAGCGAGGACCCTCTCCAGCACCGACGCGTGAAAACGCACCACTTCCACCAGTGAAACCACCTCCGTCACCCGTGAGCAACCGCTCCTCTTCTTCATCCTCCTCTTCCTCCCTGGCCCCGCCGCCACCCCCGTACCGTCAGCAGTCTGTGGTTTCCAACGGCCCCTCCAGTCCTGTGAATGAGGCTGCCCCTGAACTTCCCCAGAGACACAACTCGCTCAGCAAGAAGCCTTCAGCGGGTGGACACACACCGACACGTGGGCACGCGCCTCCTCCCCCACCGTCACCCAGCCCACAGGCTGCCAGACCCCCTCCTCCAGCACGAGAGCCCCCGGGACGAGGAGCAGGTGAGGTCTAGAGTCTGAGAAAATAGTTGCTGTGAGAAAGTCCTCTAATTGTAATTATAATTATCTACGTTTTCTACATCCTTAATCAGCCCCTCCAGTTCCTGGGCAGCCGTCACGGAATGGCCGGGATGCTCCGCCACCACCGCCGCCTCCGTATCGGACACACGGTAGCACCTCAGATGTCCCGAGCCGAGGCAAGCCCCCTCCTCCCCCCTCCCGCACACCAGCTGGACCCCCGCCCCCTCCCCCGCCTATCCGCAATGGACACACTTCCATTTCCCGTTCCTTTGTAGGTGAGTCCTTCAAGCTCACTCTCAACCCACACCTGCAGTCTCACCCGCCCTCACATGGTCATTTCAACATCCTCCGTTCATCTAGAGAGGATGATGATCTAGCGCTGCACTGGTCTCGTAGGGCAAGTAATGGTTCCCTCCTGTGCTCTGAAACTCTCTCACATTGGCCCTTCTTTATTTTTGAGCCCTGGTATTGTGCCACAGGTGATACAAAACGCATCCACACTTTGTGTTAAACATGTTAAGAAGGTAAAAATATTCAGATTTATTTTCATATTTTAAAAAAAGTAACTCATTAGCAAGTTCACGGGTATCTGCAGTTGCAGAACAGCTGTTACTGAATAATCTCATATTCAGCGTATGTCGATGCTAATGATACTTGCATCAATAATTAGGCTTGATGGCTTTGAGACAATCTAGTGGCATTATCAGTACGGATGCACAAAATGTCGGTTACCAAAAAATTTCGGCCAAAACAGCTTTTTTTGGCTTCGGGCCGAAAGGCTTTTAGAGGACCGAATCAGTGACCAAAACAGAAGTTTAATTAGCGCTTCTTCGATGGCACATTTTGACGGTGTTCACTGTTCAGCGTCTATTTCGTGCACACAACATGGATAAGCTACAACAGTTAAACTGTGTGGACACACTCTGGATTGACAATATTAATTTCTCGATTTTATTTGGTAATGATATGGTCTCTTGAATCTAAAATCTTTTAGTCTGTGTCGTTTTCTCTTGATGCGCTGTGTGAACAAAACTTCACTAAATATTTGAAGCACGCCTGCCATTCAATTATTGCAAAATTCTGTCAATTTCATTTCAAAATTCAAACAATGAATGTCATTCTTGAGCTCTTTTATACGGAGTGACAGATCACTCAGTTTTAGTGGCAGCACGGATCAAGAGCACGTGAACCGATCATCTCATCCTCACTTCACTAGTTACAGCACGAAATAAACATGGGCGAACAAACACCAGAAGGTATGTTGAAAGACATTACAACTTACAGAAATGAATCCTATCTCATGTAATCGCTCAATCAGTGTTTTACCCAGTGAAAGACTTCAATGAAACAGCTTGTAGGCTACACAATGTCAGATTTACCTCAAGAAAGCTATTCAATGTCCATAAACTCATTAGTTAGCAAGATAAATAACTTGCTAAATATATGCACTCTATAAATTCATTATATTTTTACTTGACCTGTTAATGGCTTCATTATTTAACGCATGTTTGAATAAATCTGTCATGAAAACAAGTTATTACAGTTATTAAAAAGTTTGGTCCCACTTTACACTAAGTGGCGTTAAGTACCATGTACTTACATACAAAAAAAAAGTACAATGTACTTATTGTGTTCATGTTGTATTGTAAAACACTTTTGCTGCTATTGAGGTGTGTTACGGGTAAGGTTAGGGACAGGTGTGGTGTATTGGGTAGGTTTAAGGGTGAGTTAAGGTGTAAGGGTAGGGCCAACTGTGTAATTACAAATGTAATTACATAAATTAATTACAGCTGTAATTACATGCAGGAATTTTTAAAATGCAAGTACAATGTAAAAACATGTAGTTACACAATAAGTACATTGTATCAAATTATTAATTTCAATGTTAGTACATAGTACTTCAAGCCATTTAATATAAAGTGGGACCAAAAGCTTATATAAAAACTGCCTTATATGTACAATTTAAATGTTTTTACAACTCAGTTTTAGCTATTTGAGTGTTGATTATTAAATAAGTTAATGGATTATTAATTAATTTATTTTCGGTTTTGGTTTTCGGCCAAGTGCATCGTGAATCTTCAGTTTCAGTCCAGAATTTTCATTACGATGCTTCCCTAATTATCAGGCATGTGGTCACTCATTCTAATATCATCCATAATGCAATCCAGTGGTTTGTCATGCCCAATCTAATTGAGTATAGATGTTGTTGGCACTTATATTTTAGACTTTTAACAGACACTTTTATCCAGAGAAACTTACAAAAGGACTTTCCATCACATGAACATTATGAAAATATTTATATATTTTTTTATTCATTAAAGGAGAACTCCGGTCAATTTTAACATTGAGCTCATTTTTTTGTAAATATACTGACAGCACTCCAAATTTACAAAAAAATGAGCTCAATGTTAAAATTGACCGGAGTTCTCCTTTAAGGCCGTGACACGCCAAGCTGACATCAAAAAACTAGAGGCGATGGAAGCTGACTGTTGTCGCCTAGCACCGGCTGCGCTTGAACACACTGAAAATCCCACAAGCGTGTGTTCTGCGCCTGTAAGGAAATATCTGTGTATATCAGCAGGTATAAAAAGTCTATCATTCAAAAAGGAAACCCAAACTAGGACTGCAGATATGCAAACTGTGAACAAAGCAGCCCTTGCTTACCATTCTGAATTTCAGTCATGCTGATCACTTTCTTCATTCCAGGCGGCTCATGTTATGAAAATATTTGTGTATTGGAATGCTCAGGTAGATGACGTAAAATTAAAACAGCCTTCTGTCTCGTTCGCATAACTGAGCGGCCAATCAGAGCGATCTCTCTCACCGGCGGCCCCAACGCTGATTCAACATGCTGAATCCGGTGAACTGCAGCCGACGTGAGCCCTCACTGCGAAAACTAGCCCGACAGCTCTGGTGTGTCACGGCCCTTGATGCAGTTGGTTTTGGCCAAACAAAGTGACATAAAAATTAGGAAACATTTGAAGGTGGTTGAACATAAATGAGCCAACCAAATTGTTTGTGTTACATGTTTAAAGGTTTTATTGGAAAAGCTGCTGTATAAAGCTTTCCACATTTCTGCTACAGTTAAATACAATTTACGCTATTAAAAGAATAATTATGAGATGACCTAGACTAGTACTACCATTCAAAAGTTTGGGGTTGGTAAGATTTGTAAAATGTATTGGAAAGAAGTATCTTATGCTCATCAAGGCTGCATATATTCAAGCAAAAATAATATTACAATTTATGAAATAACTGTCTTCTATTTAAGAATTTTGAAATGAAATTTATTCCTGTGTTGGTAAATCTGAATTTTCGGTCTTCAGTGTCACATGATCCATCAGAAATCATTCTAATATGATGATATTTGCTGCTCAAGAAACATTTCTTATTATTATAAATGTTGAAAACAGCTGTTCTGTTTAACATTTTTGTAGACGCCATGATACATCAAAATAACAGCATTTATTTAAATAGAAATCTCTTGTTACATAATAATGTATTTTCTGTAACTTTTGATCAATTTAATATCCTTGCTGAATAAAACTTAATTTATCAACATAAATTAAAAACTTACTGAACCCAAACTTTTGAATGCAATTGTACATTATTTAAAATATCAAATGTAAAGTGATACTGCTCTCTCTGAATACCCTTTAATTTTCTTTCATCTCTTTCAACAGATGATTTTGAGTCCAAGTATTCTTTTCATCCTCTGGATGACTTCCCTCCTCCAGAAGAGTATAGACATTTCACTAAGATATACCCAAGCAAAGCTAACAGAGGTAAGTCTCAGGAAAATGAACAGTTAGATCTAGCAATTTGTTTCAGAACCACGCAGGCTTTAACAAATAAATGTAATGAATCCCACAATGAGCATCCTTTGATCTTGTGTGCTTTCATGAGTTGGTGTAGATGCACCAGACCTGCTGCGTGCTTTTCATCTTCAGTTTGCTGAATGCATTTGCCTGATGGCTATGAACTAGTGCTTATGCAATGTCTACAGGGAAGAATACTGTGATTGTGTGCTCTGAGCTTGGACTCATACATGTGTCTGTTTGTTTGGCAGTAATGAGAGGAGCCCCTCCTTTGCCACCTGTTGGGAGGTAAACACTGTGACCAGTCGCTCGGGCTGCATCGGCGACGAGGGTTCTTCACACAGACCCATACGCTCATAAACAGACAATCTCACATGCACATCTAAAGACACAAAGCTTGCACCTTATTAACATCCATTCCCCCATCGGATAACATTCCTCTACATTCAAGCAAGCTCCATCGCATCACTTTTGTCCTGCGCGGAGGCTCGTCTTCTCTCAGAAAAGAGTGCGATGAGGGAAAGTTTTGCATCCCACCATCAATAATGGCCCACTTTATTTTTCTCCCTGACATTTCACTTAGGTAGCACTGCACATTTGGTTTAATGTGCACCGAGAGCTAGCAGAAGTGTAATGGCGTCCGAGCCTGTGTGTAGGTAATGCGTAGCACTTGAGATGGGAAGCGGAAAGCGTGTCCCTGGAAAATGTCTTAACTACCAAGTCATGTTAAATGTTTTGTTGTTGGTTTTCTCTCTCTCAGTCGCTGCCCCATGTTATGCACTGTGAATAACGCGAGTCGTATAGCTGAGTGTGAACTGAACTGTAAAACTGCTACTGCTTTCGATTTTTGTTCGTTTTTGTCTTTTGTCCTGGTCGTGCCCCTTTTCAGGGAACAGCCATTACCTTTAAGTTCTCTCAGGGGGTTTGTTGGACTTCATTACCCTCCGGTAAGTTGAAACAGGTCCAAAAGTGCCAACAGATGCTCTGCCATTAATAAATCAGCACGGCTCCTTCAGCTGTAAAACGGATCCTCCTTTGGGAACCGGTAGTTTTCACTGTTTGTTCTTAAGATGAACCAGTTTTTATTTCAGGTTTGAAGTTGTCGTCCAGCAATACTCCTCACATTTTTCACCTGCATTGTGAATCGTGGCTTCCCTGTAATTTCCCTGTTACAGGACGGCACAGCTATGCCACTTTACGTTTGTGACCTGGTTGAAAGCGAAACTTGTCCACAAGCTGCCTACCGACTGGTTTTGCATCAAAGACTGCCTTTGAGCGAAAATCGCAAGCGTTTTAACCGTTACGGAACTTGATTAAGTTCAATGCATGCTGCTTTTTCGGACAGACCTCCAATATAAACCTTGAGTGTATTTGCATGTAAAGCTGCAACATGTATTGCTTCATTTTCTTCTGTTTTTTAACAGTGCATCTGCTGTTTGGATGACAGGACCATAACTAAGGGTACTGGAACGGGGGTCTTATACTGAATGGTATTGCTGCGGAAATGTGGTAACTAGTTATTTCATAAGAGTCTTGTTTAACTAATTATACAATTGATGTTTGCAGTCAGCCTAGCCAAACATGCAAAGACGCGTTAAGACTGGCACTAATGACGACATCCCGGTTTGGAGTTTATTCAGTGTCATTTGTTAGATGGTCATGTTTATTTTCCAGAGAATAGTCTACATTTCAGTTATGCAGAAGAGCTAATATCTCATATGTTGAGTGTAGATTAGATGGACTTTTTTAACGAACTTTTTTGCCCCTCTTTGTTCTTCTGCCTTACATTTGCTGATTAATGTGTCGGTACGGGATTTTCAAAACAAATAAGAAATATAAAAATGGTGTATTTACAAGTACAAAGGGAGAAATGGTAGTGATAGTTATTAATCTATTTTTAAGTTGTAAAAAGCTTGTAATATAGTAAATAATTTCAGGCAATGAAGTCGTGGACTAATCGTTACTTGATGGTATATCCTCATCCCTGAATATGGCTGAGGACGTTTTCTGAGACTAATAATTGTATTTAATCGCCTTCTGTCTGCCAGCAGAGGTCAATGTACATGTCTTTAGAGGAGCATAACTTACTCACATTGAGAGAGGATTGTCATTGTCATCATTCCATGCTTAACTAAAGTCTGTCCACACCTGTTGAAATAAAGCTGAGGAAAAATGTGGTCTGTGTCGTTTGTCAGGAACAGGTTTTACCATTTTTTTTTTAATTGTGTTTGTCTTCAACTGGTTGGTTTCTTCTGCAGAACACTGAATGAGAGAGTTTGAAAAAACGTTTTGGTCTAAACCCTATCGGACTCTATTCGCTTTCATTGTATGGACAAATAGAACACGTGATTTATTTATTCCCAACCGAAAAATATCATCTTTTGTGTGGTCCGCCATTTAAAAAAAAAAAGAAAAGGCAAACAACTAAACTGATTTTTTTTTCTATAGTTGCAATAGACAACTCATGTTATATTTACAGGTAGAATCTTTGATTAGATTGTGTTCTAAAATTCCAAAAATGGAATGACCTGCCTAACTCTACCTGAGATGCTGATGTCAAGATCATATCAACTCTTGACCCATTAATACTTACACTTACTATTCTATATATACAGCGGGGGAAATAAGTATTGAACACGTCACCATTTTTCTCAGTAACTATATTTCCAAAGGTGCTATTGACATGAAATTTTCACCAGATGTTGATAACAACCCAAGGAATCAGTACATACAAACCAAAACAAATAAGCTCAGAAATGAAGTTATGTGTAATAATGTGAAATGACACAGGGGAAAAGTATTGAACACATGAAGAAAGGGAGGTACAAAAAGGCATGGAAAGCCAAGAGAACAGCTGAAAACTATTAGTAATTAAAAAGCAATCCAGCCCCCTGTCTGTGCAAATTAATAACAGCTGGTTCAGTCCCAACGGATGGCCTACAAAAAGGTCTCATTGCCAAGGTGTCACACAAGACACATCTCATGATGGGTAAAAGCAAAGAGCTGTCTCAAGACCTTCGCAACCTAATTGTTCCAACACATAATGATGGCATTGGTTATAGGCACCATTCTAAGCTTCTGAATGGTCCAGTGAGCACTGTTGGGGCCATAATACAGAAGTGGAAAGACAATCATTTCACCATAAATTTGCCTCGACCAGGTGCTCCTCGCAAGATTTCTGACAGAGGAGTGACTGAACCAGCTGTTATTAAATATATTTAATTTAATAAAAAATGTACTGTGCTAGATTAATGGGACTAGTCACATCACTTGCATATTGTGACCCTACTGTTGGTTTGTTTGCTTCTATTGCTCTTCTCATTTGCATAAAAATGTCTGCTAAATAATTATATGTAAATGTAGAAGCCACGTGCTTCGTTCAGTTTAAAACTATTGTGAAATGAAGGTCCATTAAAGGATTACTTCAAAATTCAAATTCTGTCGTCATTTACTCACCATCAAGTTGTTTCAAACCTGTATAAATGTATTTCTTCTGTTAAACACAAAGGAAGATATTTTCGTAGAATGTGGGTAACAAGGAAGTCAATGGGGTTCATCAACTGTTTGGGTGAGTAAATAACACAATTTTCATTTTGAAGTGAACTAATCTTTTAAATCTTATAGCTTCCTTGTGGTGTGTAAACTGGTGTGAACCTGTTCTTTTAGATTACCACCTTGATTAAATTCTGGAAAATGAAAACCAGTTGGACTGGTTTATGTTCATTTGTTTATCCTGACTTGGAGAGTCAGTGTTTAGCTCCAACACACCTGATTCATGTGAATTTAATTAGATTTGGAACTAAACTCTACAGGAAAGTGGCTCTTCAGAATCAGAACAATGAACAAGAGACCCTGCTCTGATGACACCAATAAAAAATGTTTTGCTTTACATGAATTCAGCCGGAACAAGACACAGTAAAATGAATGAAACTTCTAGCTAGGTATCTATTTTGTAAGCCGTATTCCATGTTAAAGGTAACATGAAATTAAAATGTTCTCTACGTAAAGTTCCTAAGATTATTTCTAAAGTTTTGGGGAACAAAACACGGCTCACAACTGGTCTAAATATGTTCACCTTGGTCCATTTATGTATATTTCTAAACTATACAATTGCATCTTAGTAAAATGTGTCAACATTTAACCTGCTTTAAAGTTGTTGTTTTTTTTTTCAATCTATTGTTAGATATTCAAGTAAGTTACATTTTAAAAGTGTAATCTTGCATTTTCTCTCAAAAAAACCTTATGTCGTCATTGGTGCGCAATGAATCTTGGGATAGGCTAGGCTGTGAAGGATCCATCCATTCTATCCTTTGCAGCCCGGGAAACGAAGGACGCATTTGTAAGCCGCGTTCGAAGGAGCCTTTGAATTGGGCCGCTGAACCAAAATACTTTGATTAGTTGATTCATGTGCATTTAATTAGAGTTGGAACTAAACTCTTCAGGAAAGTGGCTCAAATGTATAGGGAAGTATGCAATTTCAGCTGCAGCCATGGTGTGCGTTTCAATCAGCTCTCTAGTTCATTATTCAGGGCACTGATCAGGGAGTCGGTCATTTTAAGGGCTGTGTCAGTCGCAAAATCCTTCCAGTGCACTGAAAGGTTCCACAATGCACCGTGGAAAAAAGGGAGCATCGATGCTCTCTACATTCCCTTAACAAAATTTCTGAAGCCCAAAACATAAATTATGTGAGCCAACTCAACTCAATAACCATAATGATGCACGATAAATGTTTTGAAAAAAACAAATAAGCCATTATTACATTTTATTTTAGCACAAACACATCGCTAGACAGGTAGTGAACATAAGTTAACATTTATAATTACGGCTGAAATGTTGCACATAGCTATATGTAACAATAATGTACTTTTAATAACATGAAAATATGTTCTACTGTTGTTCATAAACATGTTTTAAATCCATCTTTGTGTTTCAGTAGTCTCAACTTTACAACCGGTTATGTTATTAGGACAGTGTTTGAGTCTGTGCTGAACTGCACAACTGAAGTATTTGTCCATTCATTGGCCAGTAGATCATCTCTGTCGTTTGCCTATCAAATAAAACATAAGATATCAGCAAATAAGATATTTTAAGAATTTTAAGATATTCAAATAAGAACAGTCCCCAAAGTTTACTGCTGTGTTGGTTCTTTGTTACTGATGCATAAATGAACAATTCATTATTATTATTTTTTTCATAATTTTACTCTTTATTTACTTGTTAAAATAAAAACTTTTTAATTTTTTACCATTATATTTGATATTGTTAAAGATTTATTTACATGGAGGTCTGTTGTTTTTTCTGTTGCTTCCTCTCTTGTGGTGGCCTTTTCTGAAATGTTCAGGAAAAAATAATACAATTTCTATTAAATATTGATTGACAAGTGAATGCTTATCGAACAATTAAGTGCATTATTTATTAAACAGCCTCATATAATAATAATAAAAAAAGTCTTACTATTCCATGACCACAATTTCCAAGAAACTCCAGATAACGCAAATAATATAAACAGTGCTCCACACACTAGTGCAATCACCCGAATAAGGTATCTGGAACAAAAAAGGGAATTGTTAAACTTATACCGGAGATGAGATATGTTATCAGCTAGAATCAAATGTCTGCTAAATAAATGTGAAATAGCATTCATGTTGTACAGAAGAATCCTTTGAACATACCTGCTTTCATAAGTGGGTGTGGGTTCAAATATCATATCTTTAGATGATACAGTAACTATAGAGTTACTATCAACATACGGAGATGTTGATCTACTGGTTAGTGGAGTCGTAACTGTGCCACTGCTGTGAGAAGGGTTCTCTTTTGAGTTCTCCGTTGTGGTTAGAAAGGATGAGGACTGTATCGTAGAATTAAACTGCTTTGGTGATGCCGTAGACGTCTGGCCAGGTTTTTCCGTCTGAATCAAAGTGCTTTCTGGCAATTTTGATTTTGTGGGTGTAGGAGGTGTGATTGAATTATGGTTGTGTACATCCATAGCTGAAGTGAAGGATGGTGCTGTGGTATATGTGGAAGGTACTGTAAATAAAAAGGAGCAGGTCAGATTTGACACACAGTCTGTGTTTAAACAGATAACAGCAGTAATGTGTTGTTTTGCTTTACCCAGAAACTCATTATGAAAGTCAATAAAAGGTTATTTGCACTGCCATTCTCTTTGAAGGAGAAGTGTGTACTTCATTGAATATTAAAATTTCAGTTTCTCACTCCTACTTTCCTGTCTACACTTTTGGTGATTCCCAACAAAAGTCTTAAATTATCCCAAAAATGATAATTTTGTCATCATTTACTCACCCTCAAGTTGACCTGTATGAATTTCTTTCTTCTTTTGAACACAAAAGAAGATATTTTAAAGAATGGTGGTAACAAGAAAGTTGACGGTAGCCATTGACTTCCATTGTAGGAGAAAAAATAAACTATGGAAGTCAATGGCTGGTCAATGGTTACCAGCATTCTTCAAAATATCTTCTTGTTCAACAGAAGAATGAAACTCATACAGGTTTGGAAAAACATGAGGCTGAGTAAAATATGAAATTATTTTTGGGGAAACTATTCCTTTAACATTTTTCTTTCAAAACATAGTTTGTTTGATTGCCCCTATATATAGCAACAATGGCTCAACCCGATGGCGTGAGTTATCTGAGTGTATCTGCTATCTGTTTAGCCGACCAATGACTGATGAGGGACTTATCGGTAAACCTGTTTGAAAAGTTTTTTGAATTTGCCTTGAGGGATAGTGTGGTGTGTCAATAGTGAAGTGTGGAATGAAGCACAGCTCACAAAGAACAAACAAGCAGGTTTCTGTTGGTTAACGCAGCAAATCTGCTTGACCTGGAGACCCACCGTCCTGCAGAGTTTAGCTCCAGCTCAAACACACCTGAATCAAGGTCTTCAGGATTGCTTGAAAAATAACAGTGGAAGGTGTGCTGCTTAAGCTCACCTGCCTGTGATTTGTCAACCTATCTTGAAGACTTTGATTCAGGAGTGTTTGATTAGGGTTGGAGCTAAAGAATCCAATGCAAGATCAGCATGGCAAAAATTTTCACCCTCACGTGAAATTGCATGATATTTTACCCTCAAATTTTTTTTGCTGAAAAGTGTTAAATGTGACCACAACTTTTAAACAGTGGCAAAACCAGGCACAATGCGATAAGATTCAAGATCTAAGCAATTTGTCTGTCTGCGCTCTTATAGCGCAACATCGCTTCAGGAGATCCGAGCTTGAGTCCTGGATTGTGGTCCTTTCCTGATTCTTTCCTCACCTATCACTTCCTGTCTCTCCTTGACTGTCCTCTCCAAAAAGAATAAATATAATACAATATTAAATAATTAATATTTAATTAAAATATTTGGTCCCACTTTATATTAAGTGGCTTTAAGTACTATGTACTTACATGTACTTACATTGAAATTAATCATTTGATACAATGTACTTATTGTGTAACTACATGTTTTTACATTGTACTTACATTTTAAAAATTCCTGCATGTAATTACAGCTGTAATTAATTTATGTAATTACATTTGTAATTACACAGTTGACCCTTCCCTTACACCTTAAACCTACCCAATCCACCACACCTGTCCCCAACCTTACCCGTATAACACCTCAATAGCAGCAAAAGTGTTTTACAATACAACATGAACACAATAAGTACATTGTACTTATTTTTTTATGCAAGTACATAGTACTTAACGCCACTTAATATAAAGTGGGACCAAATATTTTAATTCACACACACTATGTATTATATATTGTGTGTGTGTGTGTGAATTAAAATGTTTTAAGTTATTTTTTAAGATCTGAGGTAAATTATCCATTGTTGCTTTCATTATGGCTAAAAAATTATATATGAACTCAAATTAAACCATTTTATGTTGCAGAAAAAGAAACTTCTGTTGCTCGTCGCATCTTTCATACATTCACATATTATCATCACATATATTATGTCGCATAAGAACTGTTATTGAAACTTACTTGTGTTGGCATCTGTAATGAGTTGCCTTGAATTTACATTGATATGAACAGGAGCCTGCACATCCCCAGCCATGCACCAAAACCAGCCTGCGTCTGTCTTCTTCAGTCCTGTCAGTGTCACTGTATAAACACCATCATTTGTATCATTTATCTGTAGAGCTGCACTACGGGATGGCTCTAAATCTTGAGCCGTTTGACAAGAGCGCAAATCTCCACTTCTGCACCATTTTTTCTCCTCATCTCGAAGTTTGTCACTGTAGAGACATTGGATGGTAACATTGCCGCCCTCTTCACCTGACACGCTATTGCTGGCCACTGACAGGTCTGGAGTGCCTGAAAACAATCAAATGGCAAAATCATTTATACTCTTGGAACCATTTTGGTCTCATAGATGCTAAAGCATCTCAATAACATTTACCCTCAGTGACGGTTAGTTCTAGATTTGTTCTAGTATTGGAACCTGGCTTCTTCACGGCACACCAATAGCGATTTGAATCACTGCTGCGTAGGTTCGTCATCGTCATGGTTGTTACCAGTTCATCTGGGCTGTTGTAAAAGCTGATACCGGTTCGCTTCTCTTGGTTGGTAGATCGCATTGTCAAGCAGGCCACCCAGATTTTTCCTTTGCACCAGAATTTAGGAAAGTCCTTGTGCAGGCGATGGTAGTGACAGGGAATGGTGACAGATCCCCCAATTTGAGCTGTTATCTTCTTTACTGTCCATAGAGAGTTGGTACCTGTGAGTCATAAAATGATAATATACCTTAGAAAGATTTGACAAAGGCCAGTTCACACTGCGCCAACTATGAAGGCGTGGTTGTAGTGGATTAGCATTTAGGTCTGGTGTTCACACAGTACAAACTGCATCTTAACTTCTCTCTACTGCATTTAAAAAAAAAAATTTTGTCAGGTTGTCAAACTGCTGCAGATCACCAGCAGGGTCACCAAATCCAGCAAGGCACCATTAGAGTTTACCAAAATCCTTTACAACCCTCTACTTCACATAGAATGGCTTTAATGTTACCCAAATGTACTCTGGTGATTTCTAAGCATCTTTATATTATATTTTAGAAAGCATGTTTCTCTGATGTGAACAGTTGCAGATCACCAAATCCATTATTTAAGCTACACAATGGCTTAAATGCTATGCAAATTGAACCTCTAATACACAGATAAGACACCTGCATATATATTGTCTGCTCTGCCTTTATGTGAGTTCCAACTGTCATTGATTCAAAGAGCTGATAAAGAGGTAATAATAAAACTGTTAAGCGGAAACATTTTATGTTTTGATTGTTTTTGTCAGCATACAGTCTTTTTATAAAACAATATATCTCAAAGTTAAATATAAACAGGTCATATCCATTCACTTGAGAATAAAAAATATTTCAAATAAAAAAGCACATTTCACTAAAAAATTGTAATTCATTATGTCATAGACTAAATACATTAGGGCATTTTACATGATTTATTCAGGTAGATTCCATGAATGAAATCAAGCTTTAACTACTCAAAAATATTATGTGTAATATTGTTACCATAATTTTTTTAAGTAAACAGCAGTAACATTTTTTAAAGTGTAAGAACTCGAGCTGCTGCGTTTTGAACCAGCTGTAATTTGTTTATAAAGCGTGCAGGGCAGCACCCATAATAGTATTACAATAATCTAGCCTTGAGGCCATGAAAGCATTAACTAATTGTTCCGCATTTGTCAATGAGAGCATATGGTGTAATTTAGAAATATTTTTAAGATGTAAGAATGCGGTTTTACAGATACTAGACACGTGACTTTCAAATGAGAGATTGGTATCAAAGAGCACACCCAGGTTCCTAACCGACGATGAAGACTTAACAGACCAGCCATCAAGTGTTAGACAGTATTCTAGGTTATTACGTGAGGAAGTTTTTTGTCCAATAATTAGAACCTCTGTTTTTTCAGAATTTAGTAGTAGGAAATTACTAGTCATCCAATTTTTTATATCAGCTATGCATTCCGTTAATTTTGTGAATTGGTAAGTTTCGTCAGGGTGTGAAGAAATATAGAGCTGAGTATCATCAGCATAACAGTGAGCATAACATTTTACATTGCTTTAACTCATCAAAATAAGTTAAGCAATTTTCAACTAATCTTTTCAAGATTCAACTAATTTTTTTTTTTTTTTAATGCCAGTTTCATGTAATTTAAGTTCAAATTACTTAAACATCCAAGTTGATTGTACTTTTTTTTTTACAGTGTTCTGAATTTTGCAGGTCAACTAACAAATTATATTTAAACAACAAAACACATTTTCTTACACGTATTTGCGAATGGTAATATTTGATTTCATGATATAGTTAACAGGTTTGGGAAAGTTTTGCATAAAAAAGGGAAATGAAATAAAACCAATACATCAGTAAAACAGCACTCACGATTAGGGGCATCATTAGTATACCAGAGGCCCCTGCATTACAGCATTACAACTGGCCCCTATACCCCAAATAAAAACGTCAGTAGGCCATTAGTCAATACGCTGGCGTTTCCATTTGTGATTTTGTATGAATGAATTCAAATGACATAACTTTAGATACTTGTCTTCCTTGTTTTTCTAGCTAAAAAATTCCTTGATAACATCAATAAATTCTCAGTATCAGTAAGTTGTTTATTTTACCCAAGTTTTCAGAATGACTGCTCACTGGCTACGCTCCCTCTGTCAGTGTTTGCGATTGATAACAACATTAGTGAGTCTTGAAATATCCTGTCCTCTTCCATGCTGTTACAGAAAACTAGTTGTCCAGAACAGTTCCATTCACGCAGCAGATCTTCGGCAAAAAATGCGGTTGTGAGTCCAGAAAATGTACGGGTGTGTATTCGGTTATATAATGTCGTTGTCACTCCTGTAAACTCCAAAATAATTATTTTAAAATGATTCTTTTTGTGCAGCCAGTAGGCCTGTCAGTGTAGCTCTTGGAAGCCTGTGCATTAATGCACCCCTCCTCGCAAATGCATTTATATCTAACAATTCTGAGAGAAAAAAAAGTCCGAATTGTGAACTAAAAAGTCACAATTTACAGTGAATACACTGAAGAAAAAGAGGATGTCTGGTGAGAGGGAACATCGGAAATTCTTCTGTTGCAATATCAGGCGAGCATGATTACGAAAAAAATCATGCGGTGGGGGGCGGTGGGGGGGGGAGGAATCACGCTTTCTCAATATTTAGATCACTAAGTTCACACAGTAACTTGGCAAAATGTTTAGATTTGTAATAAATCTCAATATGGTATTACTGTAGAAATGTAACAATCTGCTGACTTACTCATTTTTTTTAATTATGTTAGACTGTTTAACTGTAATGTTCATCCTGATATAATTTAGCTACAAACCCTGAAGTACATAATTAATGCTGCTCATTTTAGTCATTGAATAATGTGCAACATTCTTATATCAATTTATTATTTTCAAAACATATGAAAAGATTTTGAAAAGAACACTAAAAATTATGATTGACAAAGTCGGAATGGTGTTTTGAAAGGATCCTATATTCCCTAGAATAATTTAAAGAACCAACACAGGTTTAGTATACAAAATTGAATTATTTTTCCTAAAAGGACTTACCTTGGAGTCCTAAAAGCAGCACTAGGGTACTCAACAGAAAAGACATGATTTAATCAGGGATTTTACAAAAAACGATCAACCTTCCCCACATGTATCTTCGACTTGTATCTTAACCATTTGAAACAAACTCCTTTTATAAACTGTTGTGGATTTCAACATTTCCTGCAAGTCTCACATCCTTCTTTCCTCATTGCCGTATACCCACCAATGAGGTGCACGCAGGGCCGTAGCTGGGGTTGTTGCTGTGGGTGGATTTGGGGAGAGGGGATTAGGTCCCCCCCCCCCCCCCCCCATTGAAATCATCACAACCCTTTTCCCCTCCAGCGACCGCCCAGGGTACCCAAGCTCAATACCCAAGCCAGTATTTTTGTACCCCAGTATTCATTGTGTATAATAAAATTTGTAAAATAAATGCTTAATAATAACTGTACTTTGGTTTTGCATGTCAAGAAAACTGACTCATCTCACCTGAGCCAATCAGTGGTCAAACAGCACTCGTCAATGTCAAAATGACCGAGATGGCCAATTAAAATCAAAGGAGGCAGGCATTAGTGTTTACAGAAGCCAAGCATGAATTTCAGACCGGTGCTTCAGTTTAACGGTCAAAAAGTGATATGTGAAATAGATGTAGCTAACATTAACAACATTAATATATGACAACTGTACGAAAGAGGTGTTAATATACAGGGATGCAAACAAACTCAACCAGCGCCGTTTTCAGCATATTAGGCATAAGATTAAGAATGAATGTGTGCATATTCCGAATGTATTTAATGAACTTAGTTACACTTTCCTGGTAGCCTTTCAGTAAATTCTCATATCATCCTCAGATCAAATGATAAAGTTTGGGTTGCTGAATATTAGATCCCTTACTTCAAAAGCACTTATTGCTAATGATATGATTACAGACTATAATCTATATGTGCTGTGTTTGATAGAAACCTGGCTAAAACCAAACGATTACATTACTTTAAATGAGTCCACCCCGCAAGATTACTGTTATAAACATGAACCTCATCTGAGAGGCAAAGGGGGAGGTGTTGCTGTAAATTTTTGTCATATTTTCAGAATTACTAAGAAGTCTAGTTTCAAATATAATTCTTTTGAAGTGTTGGTGCTTAATATAGCAATATATAGTGTAAATGATAAATCACATTTGAGATTTGTGCTAGCTACTGTACGGGCCACCAGGGCACCATACAAACTTAATCAAAAGAATTTGCTGACTTTCTATCAGAGTTAGCACTGGCTGCAGATAAAGTACTAATTGTGATTTTAATATACACATCGATAATGAAAAAGATGCATTGGGATTGGCATTTAAAGACATTCTGAACTCTATTGGAGTTAGACAACACGTGTCAGGACCTACTCATTGTCGTAATCATACTCTAGATCTAATATTATCACACGGAATCAATGTTGATGCCATTGAAATTCTGCAGAAGAGCGAAGACATTTCATGGAAAGAGAGCTCGATTGCATACAGAGAGGCCTTAAAAGCTGCTAGATCTGCTTATTTTTCAACCCTATTAGAAGAAAATAAACAAAAACCCTAGGTATTTATTTGAAACAGTGGCAAAACTAACGAAAAAGAAAGCTTCAAACACAGAAGTTTCCAAGCAACACAGCAGTAATGACTTTATGAACTTCTTCACTTATAAGATTGATAATATCAGGGAGAAAATTATAACTATGCAACCGTCTACTACAGTATCGCATCAGGCAGTGCATTGTAGTTTCCCTAAGGAAAAATTTGATTCATTCATTGCTATAGTAGAGGAAGAATTCGCTAAACTCATTAAATCATCTAAATCGACAACATGTTAGACCCTATACCGACTAAGCTACTGAAAGAGATGCTTCCAGAGGTCATAGATCCTCTTCTTAATATCATTAATTCATCTTTGTTTCTAGGATACGTACCAAAAACCTTTAAGCTGGCTATGATTAAACCGCTTGTTAAAAAAACGCAACTTGATCATACAGAATTAGTCAATTACAGGCCGATCCCGAATCTACTTTTCTGTCAAAGATACTAGAAAAGTCGGTATCCCATGTTCCTTTTTAGAAAGAAATTATATCTGCAAGGATTTCCAGTCAGGATTTAGTACTGAGACAGCTCTCGTTAGAGTCACAAATGATTTGCTCATATCATCCGATCGTGGTTGTATCTCACTATTAGTGTTACTCGATCTTAGTGCTGCATTTGATACTACTGACTACAAAATTCTTTTAAATAGACTCGAAAATTATGTTGGCATTAGCATGGTTTAAATCATACTTATCTGACCATTATCAGTTTGTAGCAGTAAATGAAGAGATGTCTCATCGATCAAAAGTTCAGTATGGCGTACCACAAGGCTCAGTACTAGGACCGTTGCTGTTCACTCTGTACATGCTACCATTAGGAGATATCATTAGGAAGCATGGCATTAGTTTTCACTGTTATGCTGATGATACTCAGCTCTATATTTCTTCACACCCTGACGAAACTTACCAATTCACAAATTCTGAAAAAACAGAGATTCTAATTATTGGACAAAAAACTTCCTCACGTAATAACCTAGAATACTGTCTAACACTTGATGGCTGCTCTGTTAAGTCTTCATCGTTGGTTAGGAACCTGGGTGTGCTCTTTGATACCAATCTTTCATTTGAAAGTCACGTGTCTAGTATCTGTAAAACCGCATTCTTCCATCTTAAAAATATTTCTAAATTACGCCATATGCTCTCATTGACAAATGCGGAACAATTAGTTAATGCTTTCATGACCTCAAGGCTAGATTATTGTAATGCTATTATGGGTGGTTGCCCTGCACTGCCCTGGAGGCTGGAGAGGAGCAGGAGAGGAAGTACATAGATATCCGACAATATAGGTATATTCCTCATTGCCGTATACCCACCAATGAGGTGCACGCAGGGTTGTTGCTGTGGGTGGATTTGGGGTGGGGGGATTAGGTCCCCCCCCCCCCACTGAAATCATCACAACCCTTTTCCCCTCCAGCGACCGCCCTGGGTACCCAAGCTCAATACCCAAGCCAGTATTTTTGTACCCCAGTATTCATTTTGTATAATACAATTTGTAAAATAAATGCTTAATAATAACTGTACTTTGGTTTTGCATGTCAAGAAAACTGACTCATCTCACCTGAGCCAATCAGTGGTCAAACAGCACTCGTCAATGTCAAAATGACCGAGATGGCCAATTAAAATCAAAGGAGGCAGGCATTACTGTTTACAGAAGCCAAGCATGAATTTCAGACCGGTGCTTCAGTTTAACCCTTTAAGGTACTACTCAACCGTTTGGTAGACCCCACTTTAAGTCACTATATTTAATTGAAAAATGCATCAAGCTTAACTCAACCTGAATGAGTCATCTCTATTGTTTGGTGTAGTTGTGCAATGCTAAAAAAAAATCCACTAGATGGCGCTGTGTCTGAGCAGCATGCCGTTTTATTGTTCCTTCAAACAGCATGTGACACAGCAAAAATTTACTCATCCTTTGATGACGCATATCGGCGGGACTTTTAAAGGTAAAACTATTTTGTTGACATATTATCGTTTCAGAGGAGATGTTAAACAGAATTATGTAACTTAATTAAACAAAAACAAGTCTTATAAGGGTCAAATAATTTTTTCAAAAAATGCTCTACCAAACGGTTGAGTAGTCCTTTTAGGGTAGAGAAGCTAGCTAATGTTGGTAAAATTAGCTAATGTTAGTAAAATTAGCTAATGTTGGTAAAATTAGCTATTTACAATGAACAAAAGGGTTAGTGTTGGTAAAATGATACATTTAATATTATTAAATTACATATTTGATGAGAAATATTTGATCAATATAGTATCTCAAGATAGTATCTCATGGGCTCAAGATACTATCTCGTGGGCTCAAGATACTATCTCGTGGGCTCAAGAAAGTAACTCGTGGCCTCAAGATAGTAACTTGTGGGCTCAAGGTAGTAACTCGTGGCCTCAAGATAGTATCTCGTGGGCTCAAGATAGTAACTCGTGGGCTCAAGATAGTAACTCGTGGCCTCAAGATAGTAACTCGTGGCCTCAAGATAGTAACTCGTGGGCTCAAGGTAGTAACTCGTGGCCTCAAGGTAGTAACTCGTGGCCTCAAGATACTAACTCGTAGTCTCAAGATAGTAACTCGTGGCCTCAAGATAGTAACTCGTGGCCTCAAGATAGTAACTCGTGGCCTCAAGATAGTATCTCGTGGCCTCAAAATAGTATCTCGTGGCCTCGAGATAGTAATTTGTGGCCTCGAGATAGTAATTCGTGGCCTCAAGATAGCAACTCGTGGCCTCAAGATAGCAACTCGTGGCCTCAAGATAGCAACTCGTGGCCTCAAGATAGTAACTCGTGGGCTCAAGGTAGTAACTCGTGGGCTCAAGGTAGTAACTCGTGGCCTCAAGGTAGTAACTCGTGGCCTCAAGGTAGTAACTCGTGGCCTCAAGATAGTAACTCGTGGCCTCAAGATAGTAACTGGTGGCCTCAAGATACTAACTCGTGGCCTCAAGATAGTAACTGGTGGCCTCAAGATAGTAACTGGTGGCCTCAAGATACTAACTCGTGGCCTCAAGATAGCAACTCGTGGCCTCAAGATACTAACTCGTGGCTTCAAGATAGTAACTCGTGGCCTCAAGGTAGTAACTCGTGGCCTCAAGATACTAACTCGTAGTCTCAAGATAGTAACTCGTGGCCTCAAGATAGTAACTCGTGGCCTCAAGATAGTAACTCGTGGCCTCAAGATAGTATCTCGTGGCCTCAAAATAGTATCTCGTGGCCTCGAGATAGTAATTTGTGGCCTCGAGATAGTAATTCGTGGCCTCAAGATAGCAACTCGTGGCCTCAAGATAGCAACTCGTGGCCTCAAGATAGCAACTCGTGGCCTCAAGATAGTAACTCGTGGGCTCAAGGTAGTAACTCGTGGGCTCAAGGTAGTAACTCGTGGCCTCAAGGTAGTAACTCGTGGCCTCAAGGTAGTAACTCGTGGCCTCAAGATAGTAACTGGTGGCCTCAAGATAGTAACTGGTGGCCTCAAGATACTAACTCGTGGCCTCAAGATAGCAACTCGTGGCCTCAAGATACTAACTCGTGGCTTCAAGATAGTAACTCGTGGCCTCAAGATAGTAACTCGTGGCCTCAAGATACTAACTCGTGGCCTCAAGATACTAACTCGTGGCTTCAAGATACTAACTCGTGGCCTCAAGATAGCAACTCGTGGCCTCAAGATAGTAACTCGTGGCGTCAAGATAGTAACTCGTGGCCTCAAGATAGTAACTCGTGGCCCTCAAGATAGTATTTCGTGGGCGTGGCCTCAAGATAGTAACTCATGGCCTCAAGATAGTAACTCGTGGCCTCAAGATAGTAACTTGTGGTCTCAAGATAGTAACAAAATCTTGAGGCCACGAGTTACTATCCTGAGGCCACAAGATAGTTATAATACATTTTTTTTGACAAAGTGGGACTTGGGGGGGCTCCGTACTAATCAAATCTTGGTTGAACTTTTGCACCAGCACACACACACACACACACGCACACACGCACACACACACACACACGCACACACGCACACACGCACACACACACACACACACACACACACACAATCTTGATGTGTTTGGAGCCATCAATAGCAACCATCAGATTTTTTATTGGTCAAGAAATTGCACTTAATATGACTTGTTCTGAATGTTGTTCTTTTACCTTGAACAGACATCTCAACCGTTTGGTAGAGCACTGTATCTAAAATACTGTAGGATCTAATTTAAAAAAAAATATTGATTGTTGTTATTGTTATCATAATTGAATAAAAAATGCAAAGAAATAATTTTTCCTTTGCTTTTTTCATGGTGCGTACCTTAAAGGGTTAACGGTCAAAAAGTGATATGTGAAATAGATGTAGCTAACATTAACAACATTAATATATGACAACTGTACGAAAGAGGTGTTAATATACAGGGATGCAAACAAACTCAACCAGCGCCGTTCTCTTACGAGAGGTCTCTCGTACTGCGTCTTAGCTAAGACGCTATGGGAAAAGACCTCTTTTCACGAAATACTGAAGCCAAAAATTATCCTTAATTTTGTATTATTGTAAAACGCGTTGCAGCAGCACGCGGCCATAGGCGAGACGGCTCGCTTGCTCATTGGCTGCTCTGCGGCAACTGCATTAGCCTATCGAGCGAGGCCTGAAGTGACGTCAGGCCAATGAGGGTGCTTCGCGCCCTCTGTGCCACTTCCCGCCGAAAGGGGTGTGGCTTACCCCTATAAAGGGAGCTTGAGAAGGCTGATCCACTAATTTTTTCATCTCTTCAGCGAAGCTCACGCATCGCTGGATCACGGGAAGACCGCGCGCCGTCTGAGAAAGCACCTTCAGCGGGACGAGCCACTCTAGAAGCTGCTTGCCCACACCGCCTTCCACCGCCGTTCCAGCTGCGCTATCCGGCGCCTATATCCTTCTCTAAGCTGTGTTTTGTGTATGTATGTACCATTTAACACTAAAAGAGCTGGGTGTCTTTTTCAAGACGCCCCCCCCTTTCCGAGAGGATCATGCAGCTCTCGCGCTCGCTGACGGCGCCGCCCTCACTCCGAGCCGATTGCCTATGGTGACTTTGAGAATTCACCTGCCATTCTTCTGCGAGGCTGCTCCTCCTCCGCGGACGGGGTTAGTTTTTTCTTTGCGTTACAAGAAAAACTACCCTGCCCCCGCGCGTCATTCACCGGCGAAAGAAAAAAAAAAAAAAAAAAGAAGTGTTCTTAGTCTCGCTGAGGCCAGACTGCCCTTTTTTCCCTCACATTTCTCAGTTCCCTGATTAGGCAACTGGAAATATCATATTGCCGCAAGCGAGTCTGTGTTTTTCCCCTGTAGCTCAGTGGTGAAATCATAGGTCTTTCGCACGGGAGACCGGAGTTCGAATCCCGGTCTAGCGGCATATATTTATGCCGCCAATGCTTTGCTCTGTCAGTCCCCTGAGGGCGACTGCGGAGGTGCATTTTGCAGCCAGCAAGCGCGTAGTACCCGCTTGCCTGCAACCGAACACCGCTCTACGGTTCCCGTGCGTCACTGGCGAAAGGAGAATAGAGTGTTTTTAGCCCCGCTGAAAACCGGGCGATTTCCACTCTTCTCACATTCTGGCACTTTTCAGGCGTCTGAAAATGTCAGTATTGCATGTTGTGCTACCCGCATATGTTGTGCTACCCGCAAATATTTTTGCCGCCAAATGCAAATCACTCTGTCAGTGCCCTGAGAGGCCACTGCAGATGTGTATTTTGCAGCCGACCAGCACGTGGTACAACCCGCGCTCGACTAGCCGCCACCCCGCTCCGCGTGGGCCACGGCCAGGGTTTACGGTGAAGCACAAAGCCATCCTAGCACGCCTAGGAAAGCGCCGGTGTCCGAGCCCCATCGTGGCCGGACTTCCACCGAAGCCCGTCGCTCGTTCAGTTCCAAGAAATGTGACTGTTTCAGTGTATTCTGCAGTGTACAAGCCCGCTTGCCTGCACACAAAAGCCTTTTACGGCTACCCAGATAAATCACATGGGATGTATTTTCTGGTGTCCCGGCCACGGCCGATGGTGCTATATGTGTAGAGAAGATGCCCACTGCCTAGTGCCCATCCCTGCACACAAGCACAGCCCTTCACATAGGGCCCGCGCTCATAAAATCGACTCAGGTCGATCGCGCACACAACATGGCAAACACCATATTCTGCATGTCTCCTGTGTGCATTCGCTCTGCTCAGGCAAACAGTGCGCTCACTGCAGTGAATGTGCCCGCTCTCCGCGCCCATTTTCACTCACAGACATTATATGTCCCACGGGACTCGCCCAGCCCTCCCTCGCTCGGTTAAGCACCGCAGCAGGGTCGAGCACGGGCAGTCTGCCCGCTGTTATCAGCGCGCTAAAGCGCCTCTGCCGCTAAACGAGCAGAGCGCGCTTCAAAAAAAAAAAAAAAAAAAATCCCGGCCACGGCCGATGGTGCTTCAAGTGTAGAGCAGATGCCCACTGTCCAGTGCCCATCCCTACGCACTAGCACAGCCCTTCACAGGGCCCGCGCTTATAGAATCGACTCAGGTCGATCGCGCATTCAACATAGTAAACGTGCCCACTGCCTCAGTGCCCACGAACACTATGTTCTGCAAATGCCACGGTTTCTATGAAACGAAACCTGTGCGCGCTCGCTCTGCTCAGGCAGACAGCGCGCCCGCAGCAGTAAATGTGCCCGCTCCACCGCGCCCACACTTACTCACAGACATCATGAGTCCTACGGGACTCGCTCAGCCCTCCCTCACTCGGTTAAGCGCCGTAGCGGGGTCGAGCGCTGTGATCAGCACGCTCCCCGCCTCAGATGTCACAGGCATGACGCCTATGTTACAGCACACCGAAGCACTTCTGTCGCCCAGCGACCAGAGCGCACTTCACATCCAACCTTTAGCCTACCATGCAGATGCATGGGCAGCGCTTCCAGGGGTTTCGGATTGGGTGCTAGACATTATAAAGAGAGGCTACTCGCTACAGTTTTGTCGCCGTCCTCGCCGCTTCACAGCGCGAGTCGAAACTACGGTGAATTCGGAAGTAGCACACCTACTTCGTGCAAAAATATCAAAACTGATGAGCAAAGGGGCTATAGAGCCTTTATCTCAAGCTCAAAGCGAAGGGGGGCTGTACAGCAGATACTTCCTGGTTCCCAAAAAAGACGGGGGTCTCAGACCCATACTGGATCTAAGACAGCTGAACAAAGCATTAGCGAAACGCAGTTTCAAAATGCTCACGACCAGAAAAATCCTCGCGCATTTTCGCCGAGGAGACTGGTTTATGTCGATAGATCTGAAGGACGCGTATTTTCAAATACAAATAGCGTCATGTCACAGGCGATACTTGAGATTCGCCTTCGAGGGCCAGGCATACCAGTACACAGTCCTGCCGTTCGGCCTGTCCCTAGCGCCCCGTACATTTACGAGGTGCATGGACGCAGCACTCGCGCCTCTCAGACTCCGAGGCATGCGAGTGCTGAACTATTTGGACGACTGGCTGATTCTAGCTCAATCACGATCAGAGCTCGTGGAGCACAGGACCATTTTACTCGATCACCTCGAGAATCTCGGTCTCAGAATCAACTGGGCGAAGAGCTCTCTGAACCCCAGTCAAACGATATCGTTTTCTGGGCACAGTTCTGGACTCACAGTCTATGATAGCGCGTCTGTCACCACAGCGCGTGCTAGGCATTCAGCGCGCAGCGAGCTCTTTCCGCTGCGGCGCGACCATCACGCTCAAAATGTTTCAACGGATGCTCGGTCTTATGGCCTCAGCATCAGCAGTTCTCCAGCTGGGCCTGCTCCGCATGCGTCCTCTGCAGTTCTGGTTGATGGCGCGAGTACCGCGCAGAGCGTGGGCATCCGGTCAGCTCTGTCTCAAGGTCAATCAGAGTTGTGTTACAGCTCTGAAACCTTGGAAAGCAAGCGACTGGTACCAGTCAGGTGTAAGCCTGGGGACTTCCTCGAGAGTGAAAGTGGTGTCGACAGACGCCTCCACCTCGGGATGGGGAGCGCTGCTCGAGGGCAGACCGTTCTTTGGCCAGTGGTCAGAACAGGAGAAGCTCCAACATATCAACTGCCTAGAAATGCTGGCAGTGGACAACGCGCTGATGCGTTTTCGTCCCCAAATAAAAGGACACCACGTCCTAGTCCGCTCGGACAATATGTCTGTGGTGTCCTGCATAAATCGCCAGGGCGGTCTCAGATCCCGAAACTTATACAGGCTGGCGGAACGCCTCCTGGTATGGGCTCAGCGCAACTTGCGCTCGCTGAGAGCAGTGCATGTGCCTGGGCTCCAGAACTTGGGACCAGACAGGCTGTCCAGGAACAACATTCCTACGGGCGAATGGTCTCTACACCCACAGACAGTCCAGCTGTTGTGGGAGAGATTCGGCAGAGCGGATGTAGACCTGTTCGCGTCTCACGAAAACGCTCACTGCCCCGTGTTCTTACCAAGAGCGAGAGCGCGCTGTCCCAAACGTGGCCGCGCTGTCCGCTCTATGCTTTTCCCCCGTCTCACTCCTGCCTCAGGTGATAGAACGGATCAGGGAAACGAAATGCTCAGTGCTGCTTGTAGCACCGTTCTGGGAGAACCAACCTTGGTTCCCAGTTCTGATGCAGTTAGCAGACACTGCCCCATGGCCAGTGCCATTTGAGGAGGGACCTCCTCTCTCAGGCCAGGGGTTCGATTTGGCACCCTCACCCGGAATTGTGGTCCCTCCACGTGTGGGCGCTCAACGGGTACCCGCTGATCTCTCAGTGGGAGTGCTAAACACTATCACTCAGGCTAGAGCTCCGTCTACCAGACGTCTCTACGCCTCAAAGTGGTCGGTATTCTCCAGCTGGTGCACAGCTCGGGGTTTCTCACCCTCCGACTGTAGGGTGACGGAGGTTTTCTCCTTCCTGCAAGAGCTGTTGGATAAGGGCAGAGCCCCTTCCACGCTCAAAGTCTATGTGGCGGCTATCGCAGCGTTCTATAACGCAACGCTCGGTCAGTCAATAGGAAGGAACGATTTAGTCATCCGCTTCCTCAGGGGAGCTAGGGGGCTGAATCCTCCCAGGCCCCCTTCAGTCCCTATGTGGGACCTCTCTACGGTTTTGGAAGCCATGAAAGGTGATCCTTTCGAGCCCATCCAAACAAATAGCCTCAAACATCTGTCTTTCAAAACAGTGTTTTTGCTGGCTCCTCAACACACCGTTTCGGGCTCAGATAATTTCCCTGTCTGCCCTGCCGGTGTCGGGCGAGGAAGGAGACGCAAGCGTTCTTTGTCCAGTTAGGGCACTAAGAGCTTATGTGTCTCGCTCGTCTGTTTTTCGACAGACTGAGCAGCTATAGACTGAGCAGCTATTTGTCTCGTTCAGAGGACGTTCCAAGGGACTGGCTGTTTCGAGAAAAAGCCTATCCAGATGGATAGTTGACGCCATAGCGCTGGCTTACACTGCCAAATGCTTACAGTGCCCGTTGGGTGTCAAAGCGCACTCCACGAGAGGCGTCGCCTCTCCGTGGGCTTGGTCTAGCGGGATTTCCTTACAGGACATATGTATGGCGGCGGGCTGGGTCTCGCCGTCTACATTCATAAGGTTTTATAACCTTGAGGTTCCCGCCTTGCAGGCTAAGCTACTGTCGGTCTAACGAATCAGTTCTGTCTGATTACGACGCTGAGATCGTGAGCGCTGTGCGCAGCCGACTAATATACTATGGGCAGTATGGCGTAAGACCCGCATTTTCCACATTAGTCAGGCTACCCGCCTTGTCTATGTGATGTCATGTTATCGCGTCTACGGACGCTGCTATATGTGGGACGGAGGGAACCCCCCCCCTTCCTGTTCCAGGACTCTCTGTGAGTCCCTCTGGTGATTGTGCACTTTAAATCCTGGGCTTCGCTTCCAGGTTTATTAGTGTCTGATCCCAGCACGCACGGCGTTTTACAATGGGTCCCATTTTACAATGGGTCCCATAGCGTCTTAGCTAAGACTCAGTACGAGAGACCTCTCGTAAGAGAACGTACTCGGTTACTAACGTAACCTCGGTTCTCTCTAGAAGAGGGAACGAGTACTGCGTTCCCTGCCGTGCGTGCGATCCACTCTGGTTCGCTTCGGCGATGAAAAATTAGTGGATCAGCCTTCTCGAGCTCCCTTTATAGGGGTAAGCCACACCCCTTTCGGCGGGAAGTGGCACAGAGGGCGCGAAGCACCCTCATTGGCCTGACGTCACTTCAGGCCTCGCTCGATAGGCTAATGCAGTTGCCGCAGAGCAGCCAATGAGCAAGCGAGCCGTCTCGCCTATGGCCGCGTGCTGCTGCAACGCGTTTTACAATAATACAAAATTAAGGATAATTTTTGGCTTCAGTATTTCGTGAAAAGAGGTCTTTTCCCATAGCGTCTTAGCTAAGACGCAGTACTCGTTCCCTCTTCTAGAGAGAACCGAGGTTACGTTAGTAACCGAGTACGTTTTCAGCATATTAGGCATAAGATTAAGAATGAATGGGTCTCATTCATGAAACATTCGTAAATATACGAGTAAATATGTGAGTGATTTGCACGTAAAGAGACATTCCCGAAAATTCTTCTCCTGATTCACAAATACTTCGTAAACGTCAGATTTGATAGTGAAATGTGTGTGTGGGTTAATGAATTCCAATCAGTCGTAAATGGGACGCGCGTGCACGCTCATCCTTAATTACCATAAATCCCGCCCATTAAATCCGACTGACAACTATATATGGGCATCATATTATGACACGAAACGAAGGATTTCAACATGTCTTCTCAAAAGCGAACGAAGAAGAGAAATTTCTCTGATGCAGAAATTGAAGTTTTTATTATCAGAAGTTCATTCAAAACGCCACATTTTATTTTCAAGCGTACATAGTGGCGTATCAGGTCCTAAAAAAAATGATTTTTTAGGTAATACCTAAATGCTTTAGGTAAAAAATCTTGGCAGCATATTACAGATGCAGTTATTGGAGTTTCATCTGTTAATCGAGCAGTCCCAGAAGTGAAAAGAAAATGGTTCGACATGAAGCTTGACTGCAACACTTGTGACTTGCGGACTTGTAAAAAAAAAAAAAAAAAAAGAATAAACAGCTTGAATATAAAAATAAATAAAAATAAAATAAAAAAAGACTTGCGGACTTGTGTTCCGTTTGCAGATGTTATTACTGGCTCTCGTAATAAAAGTAAAAAGAAAAACCGTATGTAATTAGGCTACTATATAATATTTTTTCAAAATGCTGTGTAAATATGTACCCGATTACGGTGAATTAAAAGGCAGCCTTATTAATTAGCAAAACGTTCGGATGTTAAACGCACTATTTACGCGAGGCTGGGAGCAGGTGTAGATTTCTTTCGTACTAACATTTGGGAAATACGAACATTTTAATGAATCCGAAAATTTACGCCAGAACCACTTTACACACGATTTACACAAAAATTCGTTCTGCTCGTGTTTCATGAATGAGACCCAATGTGTGCATATTCCGAATGTATTTAATGAACTTAGTTACACTTTCCTGGTAGCCTTTCAGTAAATTCTCATATCAGACATCCTCAGATCAAATGATAAAGTTTGGGTTGCTGAATATTAGATCCCCTTACTTCGAAAGCACTTATTGCTAATGATATGATTACAGACTATAATCTATATGTGCTGTGTTTGATAGAAACCTGGCTAAAACCAAACGATTACATTACTTTAAATGAGTCCACCCCGCAAGATTACTGTTATAAACATGAACCTCATCTGAGAGGCAAAGGGGGAGGTGTTGCTGTAAATTTTTGTCATATTTTCAGAATTACTAAGAAGTCTAGTTTCAAATATAATTCTTTTGAAGTGTTGGTGCTTAATATAGCAATATATAGTATAAATGATAAATCACATTTGAGATTTGTGCTGGCTACTGTACGGGCCACCAGGGCACCATACAAACTTTATCAAAAGAATTTGCTGACTTTCTATCAGAGTTAGCACTGGCTGCAGATAAAGTCCTAATTGTTGGTGATTTGAATATACATTTGGATAACGAAAAAGATGCATTGGGATTGGCATTTAAAGGGTTAGTTCACCCCAAAATGAAAATTCTGTCAGTAATTACTCACCCTCATGTTGTTCCAACCATGTAAGTCTTTCGTTTATCTTCGGAACACAAATTAAGATATTTTTGATGAAATCTGACGGTTGCATCACTCCTCCATAGGCTTTCAGAGGGACCGAAACTCGTCGGCCCAGAAAAGTTATTAAAAATATCGTTAAAATAGTCCAAGTGACTACAGTGGCTCTTCATTACGTTTATCATGCGACGACAATACTTTTTGTGCGGAAAAACAACAAAAATAACGACTTTATCCAACTATTAGTGTTCTTCAATGTGGGCCTCTGACGAGAGTTCACGGGAGTGCCACGACGCATGCGCGAGAACTGAGATTACGGCCTTCTTCTTCTTCGTTCTACCAGAGCCCGTCTACGGATATAGATATAATTAGGAAGCATGGCATTAGTTTTCACTGTTATGCTGATGATACTCAGTTCTATATTTCTTCACACCCTGACGAAACTTACCAATTCACAAAATTAACGGAATGCATAGCTGATATAAAAAATTGGATGACTAGTAATTTCCTACTACTAAATTCTGAAAAAACAGAGATTCTAATTATTGGACAAAAAACTTCCTCACGTAATAACCTAGAATACTGTCTAACACTTGATGGCTGCTCTGTTAAGTCTTCATCGTTGGTTAGGAACCTGGGTGTGCTCTTTGATACCAATCTTTAATTTGAAAATCACGTGTCTAGTAGGCCTATCTGTAAAACCGCATTCTTCCATCTTAAAAATATTTCTAAATTATGCCATATGCTCTCATTGACAAATGCGGAACAATTAGTCCATGCTTTCATGACCTCGAGGCTAGATTATTGTAATCCTATTATGGGTGGTTGCCCTGCACGCTTTATAAACAAATTACAGCTGGTTCAAAACGCAGCAGCTCGAGTTACCAAAACCAGGAAGTATGACCATATTAGCCCAGTTCTGTCAACACTGCATTGGCTCCCTATTAAACATCGTACAAATTTTAAAATATTGCTGATTACTTACAAAGCACTAAATGGTTTAGCTCCGCAGTACTTGAGCGAGCTCTTAACGCATTATAGTCCTTCACTTCTATTGCGATCTCAAAATGCCGTTCAGTTGATAATACCTAGAATATCAAAATCAACTGCTGGCGGTAGATCCTTTTCCCATTTAGCACCAAAACTTTGGAACAGTCTTCCTAACATTGTCCGGGAAGCAGACACACTCTGTCAGTTCAAAGCTAGACTAAAAATAACATCTCTTTGACCTAGCATACACAACACATTATAGACTTCTATAATTCAATATTAGGCTGCATAGTTTAGGTCAGCCGGAACCGGGAACACTTCCCATAAATCCTGATGTACTCGTTACATCATAAGAAGAATGGCGTCTTCGCTAATAGTCTCTCTATTTATCCCGAGGTTAGCTGCAGTCTGCCGGATCCAGATCTGATGAAGGACCTGCGCCTGGGCGCGACGACAACACAGTCCTGAAGTGTCAACTACTCTCTCCCCTGTGAAGGCCTCCTTCCCTTCTCCTTACCTCTACAGATAAAGCGTTGTCGAGATGATTCCGGTTCGCGTGGCTATGCGGAAGCGATAGAAATTCTGTATTATAAATTTAAAGCCAGACAAGTAGTTTGTTGAGGGTTGTTTTTTAGGGAAGGACTACACGCCTGCGCACATATATTCAAACACGCATACCTATAGACTGAACTCATAATACGCATGTGTACGCTTGTGTACGCTATCAGTGTTCTCACGGGTTCGCGTTTTTGAAGTTTGTGCAGAAAGAACTTAAAGCTACACTGTGTAGGATTTTCTCCCATCTAGCAGTGAAATTGTTTATGACTACCAACTGAATATTACTTTCTAGCCCCTCCCATTCCGAGGGCGTTTTAACTCCTACGGTGGCCGTATTATTTCAAATCTGCCGGCAGTCGCGAGTAATCTCCCCCTCGCATTCGTCACGGTGCCACTGAGTGTCAAAACGCGAAAGGCGAAGCTTGAATTTCCAGGTATGTCCCTCTTTGGCTAATGTATTTTCAAGATGGAGGCGCAACATGGCTGCCGCCATTCGAGCGACTCGCTCGTATGTATTCTAAATGGCAGATTCTACGCTTACGAGAATACTTGATTAGTTGGTAGAAGTAATTACACATTAATGAGCACATATGATTTTGAATGAACAAAGTGTTTTTGCTAAGAATCAACTTAAAAATTACACAGGATAGTTGATATGAAAATTGTTATCATTCAGTTATCATTTACCATGATTTTGTCATTCCATATCCAAATGCTAAATGCCAAGGATGCCGTCCCATGAAACTTGGAACTGCTGTTGCCTCCCTGAACCTGTATTGTCGGTACCGCCCTTCCTCTCCTGCTCCTCTCCAGCCTCCAGGGCAGTACCGGCAATACAGGTTCAGGGAGGCAACAGCAGTTCCAAGTTTCATGGGACGGCCTCCTTGGCCGTTTTTTGGGAGAGCGGGCAGTTCTTGAGTTATTAAGTTATTAAGTTATTAAGATTCAAATAATTTTTTTAAGTCCATTCAATATCATTTAAGTTTAAATTACTTAAACATCCAAGCTGACTGTACTTAATTTAAGGCAGCAACTTTTTTTTACAGTGCAAGGGAATCAAAAGCAAGCTCAATTTTTACCTTATTTCGAAAACTCAAGTTTCTGTTGTTCTGAATATTTCAGAAGCCTTTTTAAAAGTCTACGATTGAAACATGTATATTATATAAAATTCAACCCGCCAAAGTGGTTAGAAGGAGTGACTGCGTTACACGCCATGGCTGAAATCCACCTGCATTTGGCGGGATGGCGGGTATTAATGTCAAGCCCTACTATATAGAAATCTTCGAAATATTGGAATATTTAAACATCGAAATATTGGAAATCGAATATTCAAGCCGTTTATCCATTTTCTAACCCTGAACTTAAAAACATTCAGTGTTTTTCCTTATTTAAAATAAAGTATTTTCACAACATATCCTGTGTTGGAATTGATTTGTTAATAAAGTGATGTGATAAAATGTGTTCTATATTTTGCTTAATACAGTCTTTTTGTTAGCCAATGTTTTTCATGCAGTTTTGCAGTAACACTTTACAATAAGGTTTCATTAGTTAACATCAGTTAACTATTTTAGTTAACATGAATTAAGAATGAACAATACTTAATTAATCTCAGTTAATGTTAATTTCAACATTTACTAATACATTGATAAAATCAAAAGTTGTGTTTGTTAACATTAGTGAATGCACTGTGAAGTAACACGAACAAACAAGGAACGACTGTATCTTTATTGACTAATATTAACAAAGATTAATAAATACTGTAACAAATGTTTTGTTCATTGTTAGTTTGTGTTAGTTAATACATTTACTAATGTTAATTAATGAAACCTTATTGTAAAGTGTTACCATTTTTTCTTTTGGGACAGTGAGAATTAAACAATTGCTATACAATTTATTTACAAATATTTAATTGGACCAACGACACGGTTTGATAAACTAAATTTCTCCATTGGCTCAACATATTATTTCGGATTGAGCCCATGTTAACTGTGGCCACAATTAATAAAATTCAATTCACAGAAATTCAGTTAAGCCAATTGAAAAATGTAGATGTGACCAGTCGCTACAAAATTTTGAGCTGGAGAGGTTTGAAATTTTTTACAGTGTGATGTTCCTCATTTGTCTATGAATAAAAGTGGCGTGTCTAAGGAATGTGAAGGGCGCACATTTAAAATAAAAAAGTTGGGTTAAAAATGACCCAACAGATAACCCAATGGTGGGTTGATATAGCACCAACCTATTGTTGGGTTATTTTAACCAAATGTATTAGAATGTTTTGTGGTGCAGTGTGGGAATATTTATGAGCGAATTGTGGAAAATATGAACTACTTATGAATATTATTGATTTATGATATTCTAGTACACAAGCAAAGGAAATAATATGTGAAAAATCACTTCTTTTCAGCATCTAGTTTGGGTAGTGATGAAAAAATCTAAGGGTGCTCTACCCTACAATAGCTTTGCCATTCGAGATTTGTATAATGCAAAGCGTCATAGTTTTGAAATGTCACCAGACCAGTGTGGCAAGTGACTCTCAGGAAGGACCATGCCTAACCAACACGTATCATTCTGAAAGTCTCGACAGGTAAGTCAGCGTATTTTTTTCTGCTGAGATAGCTATGTATGTGCATATATGTGTAAAGAATACTATATTGTAAAAAAATATATAATAATTAATGGATGAGAACAAGGAAGTTGTCAAAGAATATTTAAAAAATAAAATAAAATTACCATGCAGATGAATTACTTAATCCGTTTCATAATGAAATAGAAACGTATAAGAACAGCATATTTTTAAGGTTATTTCTTTTAGGCTATACATCAAACTAACCTTTACGAAACAAAAAATAAATAAGTAAATAAAAAAAAATAAAAAAAATGAAACATGACTGATACATACAATTGCTGTCATTTTAATGGGGTTTATATAACATATCTTAAACCATTATGTCTGTTTGTAAAAACTGTTAAAACCTTAAAGGGCACATGACATGGATTTTTTATAATTATTATTTCAATAGGTCCCTTGAGGTTCACAGATAACGTAGACTATAGGCTATGCTGTCTAATCGTGATTACATCTAACCTAAAAGTTTGTTGTGTGTATATATGATTATATTATCTTTTTTTATTTTATTTAGGCTATATATAGACCTATTGTATGTATGCGAGTATATACACACATATATATTTATACACATTAGGGATGTGACGGTAAGGACATTTTCCCACAGGTTAATCGACATGTACGGAGGAGGGGTTTGGGCTCCCTCTTTTGCACCTTGCTTTTAAATCAGCCGCACGGGCATTCATAATGGTGCGGACTGGAGCAGAGCGAGCGTTTTCAATGAATGAACTGAAAACACTTGCTCTGCTCCGCGCCATGTGGACACGCACCTTTATAGTCAATTCGGAGAAACTCTTTCCAGGTTTGGTTTCACAGGTAGCCTAAATGCAATTTAGAATCTGTCAAAATGACGGAAATCACTTTGAAATAGTATCACGTAATGCTGAAGTTAATGCACATTTTTGATTAACGCAAGTTACATAATACAGATATATTACAACAGTGATATTTAACCCGTCCGTTATTGCTGTGGAAAGACTCGCGCTTTTGGGGTTATTTGGTCTGTTGAAATACCTTGCTGATGCTTAAATTACACTTTTAAATTTCCTTTTAATGTTCGATGGTTGAAGGGTGGGTAGATTAATGTCATCTCATTGTGACACTTTTTTAACGTATTGCGTTCATAGAGCGAGCCTTTTCACTGATTGTTTACATTTAGGGAAGTTACACCCATAAATATAGCGCAAAGCGTCATGGGGCGTAGGAATAAGGTGGATAGTTAACAAATAGTTACAAGAGCTATGTTACTTTTTCATAAGGCCAAGCACAAGTTAGAAAAAGCTTTGAAATATGGACCTTCTTGAATTACTGGCTAATCAATTGGTTTCCCCAAGTGTAAAATGTGTTCTGCTAATGACAGAAATGAAGAAAAGCCTGTCTTTCCAAGAGATGACATGACACTTCAACGGCCCAATGTTCAAAACAAAAAGCCCTTGCAACCAGTATCAACACCCACTCGCTATTTTAAATGAGTACATGTTTTGAGTCAAGTTGGGTCAACTTAATAAGGCAACTCATCACAAGCTTTTTTGAGTAAACTCCACAAACAGGGACTAAAGTCTACGCAACTCAAAAGATTATGTTAAAATCATAAGTTGCCACTACATAAATAGTCATGTTTACCTAATGATTTACAGAACAAAGTATTTTTAGTTGGCTGAACACAAATGGGCCTATTACAGGTGAAACTCGAAAAAATTGAATAACGTGCACAAGTTTGTGTATTTCAGTAATTCAAATTAAAAGGTGAAACTAATATATTTAGTTTAAATAGGCTAACTATATACATATGCATGATTATACTTTTCAGAGGGCTGACATTTCTGTATTTAAAAAACTTTTTTTATTGATTTCATGTAATAGCCTATTCTAATTTTCTGAGATTTTGAATTTGGGGTTTTCATAAGCTGTAAGGCATAATCATCAAAATTATAACTTTTGCACGATATTCTAATTTTTCGAGTTTCACCTGTATCTCTAGGCCTATCTTGATTAATTATATATTATTCAAGTAGTTTAAGAAGAGACAGACCATAACATGAGTCAGATAACTTTTTTTATTTTTATTTAAACAGTTTGTGCCCGATGCACAACAATGACATTTACCAACACCAAGTCTTAAATTTGTTAACTCAATGCATGGTACATACCAATGCATGTTAAAGAACATTAGCCAGAAGGTTTAGTTCACCCAAAAATGAAAAGCCAGTCATCATTTATTTACCCTTAAATTGAACACAAAAGAAGGTATTTTGAAGAATGCTGGTGACCAAACAGTTGACGTTAGCCTTAAAATACTACGGCAGTCAATGGCTACTGTACACTATTTAGTTGGTAACATTCTTCACAATAACTTCTTTTGTGTTCAGCAGTAGAAAGAAACTCATACAGGTTTGGAACAACTAGAGGGTGAGTAAATGATGACAGAATTTTCATTTATGGTTGAACTATCCCTTTAAAGCAAAGGCTGAAACCAATTAATACTTAACAACATTAATCAATACATTGACATAGAGCAGTATTGCTTTTTTTAGTCATTAAAGAAACAGTGTCCAGTGGAGGAATGTCATTCAAATGTTGCCATGACATTTGCAAAATGGCTTTGTCCATTTAGCAAAATTTAAACTTCAGTGACAGCACTCTTGCAGAGAAGGTACCACCAAGATCCATCTTCTGAATTACTTGAAAAGTATACTTCAGTTCTTTTGGATCTTTGTTATGGACCGATCGCTCTTTTACATACAGTGGCATCAAAAAAGATGTAAAATCATAAAATGTGTCTACATAACAAAACACGCACTAGTTCCCAATTGACACTGAATGAAAAACAGACATTATAGATATTATTATGAAGTTTATGATATTGATAACTGATATTATGAAGTTATTTACTGACTATTTTCCTCTCTATATGTGTTCATTCAAAGTAGAATCTCATGGCTGATTATAAAACAACTGTTATTTGGTTATTACTTAACCTCTGAAATACCGCAAAACGCCACTGGTTCCTGCATGTCTTGAGACACTATTTTGAATGAATGCAAAAAGGCCTTGAAAACACGTCAAATGTTCCTTTTTTAACAATATTTCTTTCAGCTAATTATTGTAATTAACAGTGTTTTGAAATTTCAAAACGGATTTCTACATCAAAAATGTCTAATATAGCATATCAATTATTACTTAAATCATTCATTCATTAATTTTAAATTAAAAAATGATCCACAATAAAAACTATTACTTTTAAACTACATAACATTCTGCCAAAATTTCATTTTGGAATGCAGGGAGTCACCACGAGAAGAAAAAAAAAAACGTGCTGTGTATTTTGAGCTATTTGAGTTGCCGTAGTTTGCTGTAGTTCTAGGCAGTGATGGGTAATGTAGTTTTCCAGAGAGCGCCGGCGGTAACAAACAGCATGTACAAGCGATACAGTAAACAACACAAAGAACAACATTCCCGTCAGTGTGTCGTTAATAGATACCAGCAGTGACTCTGCAGAAACGCTGGATTGAATTCGCCTTATTCACCTCAAACGTTCCACCGAGCCTGAGGGGTACACTGACCACTTCCGGGAGTTCTCACAACGCGATTTATCTCAGTGCAATGGCGCCTCACGGCTGTGTTCCCCAATGTAAAAAAAATATATTGCATTACAATAAGTGTGTTGGGATTGTCAAAACATTTTTAGTAACTAAACTGAATTTTATTAGGTTTAGTGACAACATGTTACAATGTTTACATGGTAGCCTACAATTTCTGGTAAGCTACGCTTTTTTATTATTTCAATTCAATTCAATTATTGTGATTTGATTTAATATTGACTCATTTGGATAAATATTAGGTACTCAAGATAGGCATTACATTTTCTAAAGAAAAAAACAACTCCCCTAATGCTGTAAACATACAGAGAGCCATATCAGCTGGCAGTATTATTTAAGGTTAAAATAACTCAAATTAAATATAATGCGTTTTTTTATTATAATAACAACTTTATTTAATGATATAAGTACAAATATAATAATATGTAATATAGTAGGCCTACACATATTTAGCAAAATACTCTCTATAGCTCTTTTTTTCTAGCCAACTAACGTGCTATAGCCTCGACAATGGATAATACACATCAGAAGGCATCCTGGTCGTAATTTTAAGGTTAGTTTTATTATATGTCTGGAGCTGCTGAATCTTCCATAGAAGATCGTATGCGTCGGAGTCAAACTTCCGGGTTTGTGTACCCCTCAACGGTGTTCGAGTTTTCAAAATGGCCGCCAGGTGAATAAGGCAAATAGGCAGGACACCGCTAGTTAACATTAGCAGTGGCAAGCACCCAAAAGTGCGCGAAATCGGCATATTGGTAAATTAGATCAGGCCATCAGTTTGGGAAGAGCACAATATACATCATATATGACAAATAACCAACAGTCGATTATAAACATGTTTAATACCAGTGATTCTGCAGAAACGCTGAATTGAACGCAGCACTTCGCTACCGACTTCTCACCAGCAGCAGCAGACACCCAACCGTGAAGTCTCAAACTGCGCATGCATGCGTTCAGGGTTCAAACTACACACGCGCTAACAAAAAAACGCGACCTTCAATGAAAACTAAGCAGATTTAGTCCGAACAACAAAACATTGTACGTTTTCAACATTCAAGAAGCGAATTTGTTGAATCAACTTAATTCCAATATAAATATTTCAGTTCATTTTACTGTTTTATGTTTATTTGGAGAACTTTTCATTTGTTGGCTTTCTTTCAACAAATGTTTCTTTGCGAACTCTCCATTAGTATGGAAGCTTGTTTCTGCCACAGAATAAAACATTGCAAGAAAATTTAGACTTTTTATGTCACAATTCCGAGTTTAAATCTCGCAGTTCTAACTTTATTTCTCAGAATTGTGACTGAGATATAAAGTCAGAATTGTGTGTTATAAAGTCAGAAATAAACTCACAATTCTGACTTTATAACACGCAACTGAGACTTTATATCACGCAGTTCTGACTTTTTAACACACAATTGCGACTTTATATCACACAATTCTTTTTATCTCAGAATTGCGTGATAAAAGTTGCAATTGCGAGTTATAAAGTCAGAATGGTGAGTTCTTAGTTGAAAACGGTGTCATGTAAACCTCCCCCAGTCCGTTTTTGTTTAAAAAGCATATTTTTCTCTTTGTTCCGGCCTTCCATCCACACTGAGGGGTCGTTTAAACGACACATATAAACATAAAACAACATTTACATGACAACACCGTTTTGGGGGAGTGAAAATGCAAACTTTTGAAAATGAGTTTCAAAGTATTTTGAAAAAATATACTCAAAAGTTTTTGAAAATGACAGTGTTATCGTCTCCATGTAAACAAAAAAAAGTGCATTTGTGTAAACGGTGACGTCGTGCACATGCGTACTTGTTCAGTCTATAGGCATGTAGTGTTTCTTTACGGATGCGTAAATGTGAACAGGGATCATTTTGACAACATTGCGGTCTGCCTTGACTCTGGAGTTGTAGCTAGAAACAAGCTGGAAGTTTGACCAGGTGTATCTCGGGAAGGAAGCCAAGTTAGGACTCCATACTCTGGGCGGGGGGGGGTGTCTCCTAGTGGGGCCACCACGTCAGGAGTATGGAGCCTTAAGTCGGCTTGACTCTGGAGTTATGCCCGGTCAAATGTGGAACTGATTGGTATGCAATAAAAAATACCAAATATCAGGGAAGTTACAGATCACTGGATTGGTTAAAATAATGAGCATCTGATGTGCTCTTTTTTTTATTTCACTTTAGTGTTGAAATTGGGCTTAAATTGTACACTTGCCCTATAGCCTCATTAAGGGTATGGGTTAGTGGTGGGGTTAGGCATTTGTTATGTTGGAGCTTATAGTTCAAGTAAAGTTAGGGTTAGTGGCTGGGGTGGGGGGGGGGGTGCTGTTTTTGGCACTTGATTAAATAAATGCTTTGTTTATAATGAGGAGGATGCTTTAAGCTATGAAACTTACATGTCAAAAGATCAAGGAAACATGCGATTTTTCATGTCATGAACCTTAAATTATATTAAAAGAGACTTTTTATTATTAAGACACAAACCAGATATTAAAATGCTAAATAACATTCCACAGGCATACAAGGAAGAGTAAAATATAATAAATATTTTCACTATAAATAAACATTGTACTTACAGACAGACTGGAACATTTTCCCATAAAAAAAACAGATGACCATTTATGTATTTTAAAGCTTATTTTATGATATTTTAAGCCAATTATTGATGCATTCTCTATCTTCTTCCCTGCATTAGTGAATGTCAACATAAAATGACGTCAACAACAACTGCTTCAAAAACCACTCGGAGCATTATAATTGCCTTGTTTTTGTTGGCATGTTTTATGTTCTATTTGTTCTACCTCACACCACCGGAATTCAAATATTCAACCATAAACTTGTTCAAATGCCCTGCTGATCAAGGCCAGATAAATAACATCAGCACAAAAACATGCCTCAGTGTTCTTAAGAAGCAGAACCTCACATGCACTGTGAATATCAATGTGGATAAACCCCTGATGACAACATCTGTATCAAAACCCTTGTCTAGTGCCGAGAAAGAAGAACCAGAAACCATTATATTGATCTGGATGTGGCCTTTTGGTGTTAGTTTTGGCTTAGGACCCTGCAGTTCGGCTTTCAATATCCATGGCTGTCGTTTAACAGATGACAGAAATCTGTTTAACCAAGCACACGGGGTTATGTTTCATCATAGAGATATCAGTGGGGATTTATCCAACATGCCGAAACTTCCACGACCTGCCCTCCAGAAGTGGATATGGTGGAATATGGAGTCTCCAACTAATTCAGCTTCACATCCCCTGCTAAAGGATCTGTTTAATCTGACTTCAAGTTACCGGCGGGATTCAGATATTCCAGTGCCTTACGGTTGGCTCACAGAGGCCACAGAGGAAGAGAAAATATATACTATCCCAAAGAAGGATAAATTAGTTTGCTGGGTAGTAAGTCACTATAATCCAAGCTTTAGGCGTTCACAATACTATAATGAGTTAGTGAAATACATTCATGTGGAAGGCCATGGAGGACAATTCAACAAACGAATTAATAATGATGATTATATGAATTTGATGATCAGTTGCAAATTCTACTTGTCGTTTGAGAATTCCATTCATAGAGACTACATGACTGAGAAGCTGTTCAACCCTCTTGCGATTGGTACCGTTCCTATCGTTATTGGCCCACCGAGAGAGAACTATGAGCAGTTCATACCAAGTGAAGCCTTCATCCATGTGGATGACTTTCCATCCCCAAAAGAACTGGCTGATCATCTGAAACTAATGGACCAAAACGACGACCTGTACAGGCAGTACTTCACCTGGAGAGAGCATTTTGTTTCAAAGGGAACATCATTCGGTCTTGCCCATGCCTGTCGGATTTGTGATCATGTTAGAAGGAATAAGCAATACAGTGTGGTCAAAGATATCAACAGCTGGTACTGGGGTTAGAGGGGCATTTTAAGACAATGCTGACTGACCAGCGGCGACAAGTCATGAGTAAATAAACGTTAAATTTACCATTACGTACACAAACCATTATAAATTAATGGAACATTATGTTCTTTTATACCTGTTTGGGGCAGGGGTTAAAATGGTTCAAAAAACAAAATCAAATTTTTTAATGGGTTTTTTTCTGCACAATATAATAAATATTCTGCTTGTACTATGGTTATGTTTTATTTCAAGACATTTGTCAGGTTTTTGTCCTTAAAATGCTCTTGTGTGTAATCATTTCTTATGTATCTCATCCCAAGTTTCCGTTGCTAATTCCAAAATGTAATTTTAGAGCTAATGCAATTATTGGAGAGAGATTGATAGACTGCTTAATCATGTGGGAATTATACGCACTGTAAAAAAACTTTTGAAATTTATTGTATTAAAAAAAAAACGTCTATGTGGTCGCCTGAACTTTACCGTAAAAAAAAAAAACAGTACTGTGTAAAAAAAAAAAGGCTGCTGTGGCTGCCACCAAATTGCCTAGTGATTCGACATTGTTACCCTCCACAGTTGATTTTTACTCCCAATTGACGGGTGTTATTAGCTGTCATGGTCACACACAGGGTTTTTTTAAATTGTTTTTTATTACCTTGTATGTCCAAGACTCAGTTTTCATGAAACTTTTTTTTTTTTTTTTTTTTTTACCAAAATTCGTCCAAAATCTCATGTTATAAAAGATGAATTGCTATGCACAGGCTATTTAAGACTATATTGACTGATTAGATTAGTCTGGCTATCACCAGACCGGGCTCAATCTTTTAAGATTGAACATTAGTCTGGGGAGTCTGCTATGTATTTTCTACTGCACAAGAGCTGTGATCAATGGGCATAGTTCAAATGATTCTGTACGCAATTGGATAGTCCTTCAACCAATCAGACCAACAATCCAGGTGGCGTACTTTGCAGCGAAAACTCCTAAAGGTGACCTATTTCGTTCTCAAAAAGGTGAATTTTTCGAGTTTGCATCTATGAAATATCTGACAGACGAGATGGCGTTTAATAAACTGAAACAGCTTACTGATACCAGTTTTCTTCCCCCAGATTCACACTGGCTGCTCTTGCTGCTTCTGTCACTTCCTAAAACGTTTACTAAGGCCGTTTCTCAATAGGCTCGTTTGAGATGCGCCTCACCGGTTGCCACTCTGGATTAAGAATAATGTGAAGACTGGAGAGAAAGAGAATTATCTTGGGTAACATCTGAAAAAACATGATTGACAGACTAAACACAGTTTAGAAGCCAAGTGGTTCAAGTTCCGTTTGAAACTATTGTGAAATGAAGGTCTTTCTCGTAAAACTGGTTTGTACAGTAAGAGAACCTGCCCATTGTACATTTTGTCAGGGTACTGGTACTGTATGTTCCAGTCCATACAACACAATGAAGTGCTAAACAAAAACAGAACAAAACAGAAACGTGTCATATCGGGATGACAACCTTTATTAAACACGAACCATGAATCATAGGACCAATTAGGGATGATTTCTTAAAACTAATCTTTTTTGGATGTTCTCTCTCTAATTAAATGTAATCAGGAGTGACCAGAATTTTTTTTTACCACATGAATCATATTACCCAATTTCACATCATTACAAATTATCACATACAGTGGCCACAAAAAGTATGAAGCCACAATTATAAAATATATGTGCAGAGGGCCCAATTGTTTTCCTAAGGATTATTTAGGGCCCATGCCCTGAAAGGAATTTGATATACTCCTCCTAGGCAATTCATAATTGCCACCAAACCCGGTCAGCATGAAGCCAATACATTGATGATGCTAAATTGAGGACGGCTTTTTGATATCTCAAACAGTTTGGCCATGGCTTTGAAACGAATTTATGGCAAAAAAAAAAGGGAAACAGGAAGTGTTACAACTTCTGCATACGTTGGCTGCGTCCGAAACCGTATACTCACAGAGTAGGTAGTACTTAGCCTACTTAACGAGCGCTAAAAGAGCAGGTACTTTATAGCCTGATCTCGTTAAGTATGAATGGACAAGCGCAACAACTTAAAAGATATGAGCGACAGGTTTAATTCATCTATCTGTAAATATTTTGATATTGATGAAACTTGCTCATTTTGTGGTCTTGTTGAAGAAACAGCTGCCCATTTATTTTGTGATTGTGGTATAACCAATAAAGTATGGTTTGACTGAAGTTCTTATATTTTTAATGTGACCTATAGTTTTATCCTTAAAGATGTTATTTTTTATTACGAAACCTTGAAATCGGCATCTCTTGAATATGTTTTTAATGTCTTCATTTTATATGCAAAAATGTTGGCCCACAAGCAGAAGTCGCTTAAATCTCCATTGTTTTCCTCTTTTTCTTGTTGAATTTAATTCTCGTTTTATCCCTCAGGCTTACAATTAGCAAACAAACAATGCATTTCCTTTATGTATTATGATGAATTATTCAAAGATATTTAACCTTGTCATTGTGCTTTTTTCTTGTGTATTCTTATATTATGATGTAGCCTACACAAACCCATGATATTTATGTTTGCTTTTTGTTGTCATGATTGTTCATTGTTGAAAGATACAACCATGGTTTATTTCCCTGATCTTTATGTGACTACAAGTTCTGCAATATCAAAATGATATGAGCAACAGGTGCACTAACATTATTATTGTTCTGTAAAGTTGTTTATGTTTTTACTGTATTTTATTTATTTATTTATTTTACAGAATTATTCTGGCAACAACAGCTGCCAGTTATATTTTTAGAAAACATGATTTTTCTTACAGTGCTAACAACCGAATATTATGTTAGCAGTAGAAATAAGAAGTGTTGTTTTATAGAATTGCTGTGATCCTTAACGTTTCAACATTTACTAGATTAAGAACTGTAAATCTAATTTCCTCTTGTTTTTGATTGCCCTGACTGCAACTACCCAGTGTCAGAGGGGTATGCAGCCAGCAACAATCAATTCAATGGTTATTTAAAGTACCGGGATTTTTCAGCCACACTTTAGAGCGCTGCTTATTGTGCTCCACGGCTGTAACACAAGTGCCTGATGGACGCTATGACCAAAGCTTGCGCGTGTTAAATTTGACATGTATATGTGCAAGCCTCCAAGCACAGACGTCACACTGTAAATCCTACCTGTCGCCTTTCACCGTCCACTTATTTAGCTGCTGCCGCCCTCTTTCATTTTCTATATTTAGCCCCCGACTGGTCCGACAGCTTTTTTGCTTTATCCATCTTTTTCGACTCGTACCTGCTCTCTCAGCGCTCACGGCGCCCCCGCCCGCTCGCGATCGCAAGCAGCTGATTTTAAATTCTAAAGCATGGCCGTTTTTTTATGTTGATTTTTTTAACGAGATTTGTCGTCCAATGTTTGCATTATTTGGTACAAAGTGCAAATAAAATGTTTAATGGTAAACTCATGTTTCCTTGCTGTTTAGCCTACCTGATAATAAAATATGAGGGCCTTGATTGGTTCTGTAAAGCGCTATGTTATATTTTTAAAGTCCAACTGAAATCAAAATTGACCCTATTTATTTTGTTAGAGCATATTACTAGTCTTGTGGTGAAAAATTAATCCGTGCAAGTTAATACACAGAAAAAAATTGTTTGCCGTCGTAATCTTTAATAAAAGTCTTGTAGATCATTCTGGTGAATGATCGCGTTTGCATACTGTATGGACACTATGAGTCACCGTACTGGAGGAAGCGCGCATGCGCATTAGTTCTGCCTGCGCTCGTGTGATTCCCCCGCGGAGTTTAAGTTGCTAGTTTAGCATGTTGCCTGTGGCCGTATAAGTTGATTGTATGCAACAGAGGTTTATTTAATAAACATATCTGGCTTGGATTCATGGACTCCTCACTCATCTCTACATGGTGTCAGAAGATGAAACGGATCTATCGTCTGTGAGTTTCACGTGCTTTGTTTTCTGTCTCGAGCGGAGAAAACTACTGACGTCGTTAAAGTTACGACTAAGACGTGATGGCGGATGGATTTCGTAGACCAGACCCCCTCGTTTTCGACGGGAACCTCGCCGAGAATTGGCGGATTTTTGAACAAGAATATGATATCTTCATAGCAGCGGCGCACTCTGACAAGCCTGCCAAAACAAAGGCATATATCCTCCTCAATCTCGCTGGAGCGGAGGCCATCGAACGGGAGCGTTCATTTGTTTACGCAGCAGAGGTGAGGGCGCCAGGTGAAGAGGGAGTCGTTGTCGTTCCAGCTGAGTCTAGAGAAGACCCCGAGTGCCTGAAACGAAAATTCCGGGAGGTATGTAACCCTCAACACAACAAAACTATGGAAAGACACAAGTTTCATTCACGAAATCAAAAGCAAGGTGAAAATATTGAATCCTACATCAGTGACTTGAGGATCAAAGCTAACAGTTGTCACTTTGGAAACCTGACAGATGAACTTATATGTGACAGAATAGTATGTGGCATCAGAAATGACAGTATAAGAAAGGCTTTGCTACGTGACAGCGAATTAACTCTAACAAAAGCTATCACAATCTGCCGCATATATGAGATGACGGAGGAAAGTAATAGGACGCTTGCCATGCCCCAAACAGCCACCACTGTCGACGCAATTCAGCCAAATTCCAGCGGGCGGCACCAGAGGTCAAAATATAAACCTCAAGCAGGCAAATACGAGACAAAATCCATTACAAATTGCAGCAATTGTGGAAGTAGCCATACGGCGCAGAGAGACAAGTGTCCTGCTTTTGGCCAGCAATGCCATAACTGTAAAAAATTCAATCATTACAAAAAATGCTGTAAGTCCATGTCACACCGCCAAGGCTATGAAAAGAAAAGCTATGCAAAGCACAACGACTACAGAAAATCTGTACACCAGTTAGAACTGGAAAAGTCAGACAACAGCACCTGTGATGACACTTTTTATGTGGATGGTGTCGAACTTGACGACAAGTGCGTGAATTCCATTACTCCTCAAACAGAAGGAAAGAATGAAGGATTTGTTACACTGCACATACATAACAAGCCCTTTGAAATGAAAGTAGATACAGGTGCTAAGTGTAACGTGATGTCAAAAGATGCCTTTCAACAGCTTGCTGACGGTGAGCGACCAGTGAAATGCAGCAAAGACACTAACTTAGTGGCTTATGGAGGCAGCAAAATAGAGACTAACGGAATTGTCACACTGCCTTGCTGTTTAGATGGACAGCAACACACACTACCTTTTTTCCTTGTGGACCGAGATGTAGTGCCACTACTGGGATTTCGTGCATGTGTGCGCTTAGGAATTGTCACAATGAGCCCCCACGTTCATCAGGTCAACACTGAGAGCGATGCCGATTTCACTAAACAGATATTCGCACAATACAAAGATGTGTTCAGTGATGAGCTCGGAAAACTCCCTATCACATACTCTATGACACTAGATCCAACTGTACAACCGGTGGTTCGTCCAGCACACCGCATTCCAGTGGCAATGCAGACACGAGTCAAAGCTGAGCTTGACAGCATGCAGAATAAAGGTGTCATAACCACAGTTTCTGAACCTACAGACTGGGTTTCGTCTATGGTAGCAACGCACAAAAAAGACAAACAGGAAATCAGACTGTGTATCAATCCAAAAGACCTCAACACTGCTCTGAAGAGACCCCATTATCCAATGCGCAGCGTTGAGGAAGTTGCCACCCAGATGTCAGGTGCTACAGTGTTCTCTGTGTTAGATGCAAAGAGCTCATTCTGGCAAATATGTCTCGATGACAAGTCATCAATGCTGACCACCTTCAGCACACCTTTCGGGCGCTACAGATTCCTTCGCATGCCATTCGGCATAAGCTCAGCAAGCGAAGTTTTCCAGCGCTCGATGGAACAGCTGTTTGCAGGATATCCGTGTGCCATTATAGTAGACGATATCATCATAGGAGGTCGTGATGCCACTGAACATGATGCCAACCTAAAACAAGTGCTCGACCGGGCCCGAGAGATAAACCTTAGGCTGAACCGTCTCAAATGCAAGTTTCGCCTGGATCAGGTCTGTTATGTTGGCCACATATTTACAAAGGAGGGCCTCAAAGCCGACCCTGCCAAGACCGTGGCGATCACAAACATGCCAGTCCCTCAGGACGTCCCAGCTATGCAGCGATTCCTTGGCATGGTGAACTATCTTGGGAAGTTCATCCCAAACCTAAGCGAGATTGCAGCGCCTCTGAGACAGCTCACACACAAAGACACTGCGTGGTGCTGGTTTCCACAACATCAGCAGGCATTCGACCGTCTCAAGTCATGCTTATCCAGCGCACCAGTCTTATCCTACTACGATGTGAGAAAACCAGTTACACTGACCTGTGATGCGTCATGTTACGGACTTGGTGCTGCATGTTTACAGGAGGAGAGACCAGTCGCTTACGCATCTCGCACGCTCACTGACACAGAAACACGGTACGCTCAAATAGAAAAGGAGCTGTTGGCGGTCGTGTTTGCATGCACCAAATTTAAGGATTACGTATATGGAAAGCCCATTGTCATTGAAACCGACCACCAACCTCTGGTCACAATCCTAAAAAAGCCCATCCACACTGCTCCTGCCCGACTGCAAAGGATGTTACTACAATTACAAGCCTACGACATCACGCTCGTCTACAAGAAGGGTAAACACATGTACCTAGCTGACACCCTATCACGAGCTCCAAACAAAGCTGTCTCACAAAGCCCAGCGGCAAACAATACATTTGAGGTGATGTCCATCAGCTACATTTCAACTAACAGACTAGAGGAGCTCCGGACCCACACAGCACAGGATCAGGTGCTACAGACTCTCAGCACAATCATTCAACGAGGATGGCCTGACAAAGAACGCAGTGTCCACCCATCCATTCGTTCGTTCTTCCCTTACAGAGATGAGCTGGTGGTGGAAGAAGGAATAGTTGTCAAGGGTCATAAAGCAGTAATTCCGCACTCTCTGCACCGAGAATACATCAATATTGTACATAGAGGTCACCCAGGCTTAGAGTCAACCAGACGCAGGGCCAGGAGCACTGTTTTTTGGCCGTCAATGAACAAAGACATTGCAGAAGAACTGATATCATGCTCCGTCTGTAATAGCACCAGACCACATCAGCAAAAGGAACCTTTACAGCCACATCCAGTTCCAGTGCTGCCATGGTCTACAGTGGCTACCGACATGTTTGAGTGGCACGGACAACAGTACCACGTGCTGGTAGACTCGTACTCAGGGTGGTATGAAATCGACCTTCTCCGTGACACAACTTCAGCAGCTGTGATCACAAAGCTAAAAAGGCACTTTTCTGTCCATGGAACACCTCACACCCTCATCAGTGATAATGCGAGGCAATACACAAGCCAACGCTTCAAGGATTTCGCCGAGCAGTGGGACTTCACCCACATTACCAGCAGCCCGGGGTATCCACAGTCAAACGGACTGGCAGAGAGAGCAGTCCGCAGTGCCAAACTACTGATGGAAAAATCTCACAGAGATGGGACTGATGTGTATCTCAACCTGCTTAACATAAGGAACATTCCCCGTGACCAAGCATTGGGCTCGCCTGCGGAACGTCTTATGTCACGACAGACACGCTCGACTCTTCCTGTCAGCACCAGACTGCTGGAGCCAGCCCCAAAGAACACAAAGCGGGTCAATGCCCAACTCAAAAATAAAAGACTCATTCAAAAGCGCTACTATGATGAATCAAGCCGCCCACTACAGCCGCTTGCAGAGGGACAGGTCGTTAGGATGCAGACCATCAAGGGACACGACAACTTGGGCACCGTGAAGGAAGTGTGCGAGGAACCACGCTCCTACATCATCGAGTCCAACGGAGGGACCTACAGGAGAAATCGCCGCCACATCCTCCCCGTCGCTGAGCCACCACCACGACAGGTCGACCCTGCAGACCTTGATTGTCAGTATGCCGATCCAGTTGCACCAGTCAGTTCCCCATACACACCACACACACCTCGAGAGACCCAGGTATCACCTAGGCCCACCAGTGTGCAGCAGAGGCCTGCTGTTCAGTCTCCAACGAAGGTAACACCAGGTAACACACTGTACGTGACACGCTCGGGTCGCGTCTGTAGGCCTAATCCAAAGTATGAACAATGAATATTTTGCTGTCATGGACTGCAAACCAAAGACATTTAAAGAAGAAAAAAAAATTATATATAATTCTGCAGTAGGCTCCATGGGACTCTATAGTTCTGGCCATAGCCATGTTGTGAAAAAAAAAAAAAAGAAAAGAAAATGTGTTCTAGTGAAAATGTTTTCAGTTACCACTCGTCAATGCACTGAATTCACATTTGAATGTTGAAATGTTTTGAATGTTAAAAGTACTATTTCATAACATACAAAATTGAACTGTCATAGTGTTGTAAGTTAATGCCTAGCCTTTTATTCAGTTTGCCGTAGAAAGCTCAAACTAAAGAAAGGGGATGTAGATCATTCTGGTGAATGATCGCGTTTGCATACTGTATGGACACTATGAGTCACCGTACTGGAGGAAGCGCGCATGCGCATTAGTTCTGCCTGCGCTCGTGTGATTCCCCCGCGGAGTTTAAGTTGCTAGTTTAGCATGTTGCCTGTGGCCGTATAAGTTGATTGTATGCAACAGAGGTTTATTTAATAAACATATCTGGCTTGGATTCATGGACTCCTCACTCATCTCTACAAGTCTGAAAAGTTACTTCCGGTCTGGAATGGCGTTCCTTCTCTGATGATGTAGGTTTGACGGCTTGGGTTGGAAAACGCTTAACCACTCCCCTCAAACCGTTAGTCTGTTATGAGCAGAGATGGAGAGGAGGAGCGCTAGAGTAAAACCCTGCCCTCTGTTCAATATTCCGTTTCACTGGGAAATACGTCACAACACTGGAGAAAAGTCGTTTGCAACTTCCGGTTCACGCGGACTTTAAAGATTCCTGTTTTCTAATAAGTTCTAATATGTAGACCACGAGGCTGAATCCAGCTTCTTATTCTTCTTATTCCACCTTAAAGCCAAGGGAACTGAAACGAACAAAATATAATTCGATAACATGGTTATTAAAATTGTAAACAAACTAATTCAAAAATAATATTAAAAACAAAACATAGGCTATATAAAGTTTTTCCCAATTCTGAAATTTACATTTGTTGTTATCAGAGCGTGGCCGTTCGATGACGTCACTGGCATGGTACCACTGTACCACTGTAGGCTATATGTTCGGCTACTCTACTGCTAGCATACTCTGACTGAAGAACTGACTGATTTTGACAGTATGGACAGAGAACTGTTCAAGTTAACACTAAAAACAGCATTTAAGTAAGAAATTTAACCATCAAATGAAATAATAAAACCGCATACTGCTATTCTTCACTAGATTGCTGTCACTTTAAGAACTACAGTAATGCAGGGATCTAGAATACACGATTTCTTACAGATGTTTACATTCACTTAAGACAGAGCCAACTGTTTATGTGAACCTTGTGTTTTTGACACTTTAAATGCAATAAGACGATAAAGAGAATTTAGTTTAGTGCACGCGCTGTGACAGCTGGCTTTCTGTGCATTGCGTTTAAGGTGATGATACACAGGGCAACTTTTTGAGCAATGTTGATGGGCAATCTTACCGAGCGATTGTTCCTTGGGCACTTTCACATTGAAAATGGGCAATACATATCTGGATAATTTAGATGGGTCGTGGGCCCTGTGTCTCATCTGGTTGCCCGTTGACGGCAACATTTTCCAGCAACATTGCTCAAAAAGTTGCCCTGTGTATCATCACCTTTAGGCGTGTGCGCTCGTCAAATTTAAACTGGCAAGGCGCGCCACACATTTTCACAGTTTGAAAGCGGCTGAAATCACACTAACAAGTATCTTGCGGGTGTCGTCGATGGATATTGGAGGTGATGCATCGCCATCGGAGGTGTTATATTCGCTTGTTGGACAGATCACAATTTTTGAACATGCTCTTGAGATGCCATTTTGCTGCATTTAGCCTACCATGCCAGTGACATCACGGACCGTTATGAAGCCTTGAACTTGACATTACACAATGCAAAAAGAACCGCCTATCATACATTCAGCCCATTTCGCGGTGCTGTTTCTCAGCCGCCTCAGAGGGTGCGTTAAAGTGGACATAAGCCCATTATAGTAGAGATACTCTTCTAACGAAATACAAACTCTAAGCAATTTTTACTGTGGAATTGTGTTTTTAGGAAGCTTTGAACTTGACACAATACACAATGAGCATTTCTGCTATTGCATTTTCTGCACATTAGCCAATTAATATTGGCTATAGATCGACATAACATCTGTTTTAGTAAAAAAAAAAAAGGTTTTATTTTATTCCCATTGTACGCACAAAATACAATGGCTAGGGCTTGTAGGCTATTTGGTAGCCTATACTGTCTTATTTGTCACAGTCGGTTTGCTTTAAAATAAAATAAAACACACTTTCGGAGTGAGTTTATGTGTTACTATTTACATGTTACTGAAATACAGTGAATTATCATCATTTTGTAAAAAATCCCATCATTTTGTGTAAAATCCCATTTTGTGTTATCATCATTTTGTGTAAAATTTTTTTTCATTTCTGCTACCCATTGTCCCCTGCAATAGCATATAAATTGTAATATCCATATTATACTGCCCTCTGCAGCTCCACTGGAGACATTTCTGGCTGTGAAGTCTCTTATGCTTACCAAAGCATTTATGTGACCCTGGATCACAAAACCAGTCACATGTCTCACGGGTTTATTTGTGGCAATAGCCAACAATATATTGTATGGGTCAAAATTATCGATTTTTCTTTTAGGCCAAAATAATTAGGATATTGAGTAAAGATCATGTTCCATGAAGATATTTTGTAAATTTCCTACGGTAAATATATAAAACATTTATTTTTGTGAGTGAATGCTGCACAATCGTGAACATAAATGGACAACTTTAAAGGAGATTTTCTCAATGTCTTTTTTTGCACCCTCAGATTCCAGAGTTGTATCTCGGCCAAATATTGTCATATCCTAACAAACCATACATTAATGGAAAGTTTATTTATTCAGCTTTCAGATGATATATAAATCTCAATTTCAAGAAATTGACCCATGTGACTGGTTTTGTGGTCCAGGGTAACTTATTTGATAAAAGTACAGATTAAACAGATTATTTGTATATAAAGTACAAAGTATGAAATATTGTAAAATATTACTACAATTAAAAATATTTTATATTTTAATGTATTTCAGATGTAATTCAATTGCAATTCCAGTGCAATTCCTTGCAAAGCTCCATTACTGCATTTTCAGTGTCACATGATCCTTCAGAAATCATTCTAATATGCTGATTTGCTGCTCAAGAAACATTTCTAAATATTTTTGCAGTTGAAAACAGTTGTCCAGCTTATTATATGGGTAACATGGGGGGAAATGCCCCCCTTAAGAACAATGTACATTTACTTTTAAACATATTTAGATATAAGTTTAGCATGTGCAGAATGATGATGCATCTGTCAATGTGTTATTTTAGGAAATAAATAGAAACATTTGCTAATTTAATTGTTAATTAAATTGTTTAATTGTAGAACAAAATGTAAAATTATTCAAAGAGGCCATCTTCCCCCATAACTGGGGCAAACTTTTACAGAATGTATAAATGGCTTTGATATAATTCTTATTAATATTTATATATATTTTAAAGATTAAAAAATTGGCCTATGTCATAATAGCAACATTATAAATGCAAATTAAAGGTCTAAGGGTCTTACCCCGGGAGGCATCTTACTCTGACTTACCCCATGTGTAAATCATTTTTGTCTTCAATTTGAAAGAAAAATATCTATTTTTTAAGAACTTATGTAACAATGTTACAGTCTTTACCGTCACTTATGATCAATTTAATGTACCAAATTCATTTTAATATGTGACCCTGGATCACAAAACCAGTCACAAGTAGCACAGGTATATTTGTGGAAATAGCCAACAATACATTGTATGGGTCAAAATTATTGATTTTTCTTTTATGCCAAAAATCATAGATTCCATGAAGATTTCCTACCGTAATAACATAAAACATTTATTTTTGTGAGTGAATGCAGCACAATCACGAACATAAATTTACAACTTTAAAGACGATTTTCTCAATGTTTCGATTTTTTTGCACCCTCAGATTCCAGATGGCCAAATATTGTCCTATCCATCAATGGAAAGCTTTCAGATTTATTCAGCTTTCAGATGATGTATAAATCTCAATTTCAAAAAATTGACCCATGTGACTGGTTTTGTGGTCCAGGCAAACATTTCACAGGAAATACTATATCTCTTGACAGCAATTAGATGTTAATTTAAGTTAATTAATACATTATTTGCTGACAATTGCCAAAGACCCATAACTCAAATTTTAAAGCTGACGTTTCTTCACTGCTCGGTTACTTTACTGCATAGGCCTAAGCATGGATCCTGTTATTTACAGTTAAATAAAATATTACAAAGCCCATTTGGCTCATATCCTGTTGGTTTATCAACAAACAAAAAAAAAAAGGGAAAGAAAAATGTTGGGTTTTGTCATGGTGTATCTTGATGGGGAAAGACCAAGTTACTAAAACATTGAAGAGCAATCAGTGTGGAAATTTTTATTTAATTCCTAATTTTTTTATTGAATTTCAAAAATACAAAACAAATCAGTTGTTCTCGAAAACAAGGTTTATCCACATAAGGATGCAATAACTTACAATAAATAAAATAAAATGAAAATGAAAGGGCATCCGGACTCTGTTCTGCATAACCGCTCTGTTATTTTAGTTCATCATTGAAATGTTTTATTAGCCTAATTTTCAGGCCATAAAAAGACAAAAAAAAAAGTGAACTATTAGTCGAAAATGGACTCATCTTAAAGGGTTATGTGATGATTGTGTAAATAGTCCAATTTTCTAGTTCACACTGACTTATGACCAGTTTAAACTGGTGCTTGTTTTGAAACATGGTAACTGGTTTCTCACTCGTGCAAACTTATGTTTCATGTCTTGGACTAGCAACAAGCTATAGCTGCCAGGACGGCTGTCATTTGTTCGTCTAACTTCCTCCTGCAGGGAGCAGTCGTGAGACGATTAGACGCTGCTTTTATGCAATCTGTTTTCCAGTATATAGTCTTGTTTACTGCAGTATGTTTCACATCTCAGAAGGTCAATCCAGTTCAGTCTATACTGCAGTGATTGATATCTCTGAATTGAAGTGTTTTTCCTTTCTTCTGTAAGGAAGTCACACTATCTACACCTGTTTTATTCCTTTAAATGTTTGTGACGAATGACTAAATAATCTTCAGATGTTTTATCCTTTATAACAAGCGAATAAAAGCTGCATATTTTATGTTTTTATAAATAATGTCTATATATATATATATATATATACATATATATATATATATATACACACAGTGCTATGCATAAGTTTAGACACCCATGCTAAAGTTGACTAAAAAGAGGAATAAAAAATCATCTTTTGGAAATTAAACTTAATGCCTTAATTAAAAAAATTAGGAAAAATCCAACCTTTAAAGACACCAATTTAGGCGGCGAGCTACATAGGCCTACCGTGCACCCCCCCCACCTCCCAACAAAACCATACTTTTTTAAAAGGTCTGGATGTGTAGAATATGAATCTGAATGTTAACATTGAAAATTTTGGGTTGCACTACCTGTTTTAGCCCTGTGAATAGGGAAACCCTAAAAAAACGATTTTAAGCAATTTTAACACATCGAGATTGTCCTAGTCAATCAGAACAGCTTTTAGGTGACCCAATACACACTCAAACTTAACATATGATGACTTAGGTCAAATACCTACCATGCTGCTTATTGGTAGGTGTCTAAAATTAACATAGGTAAGGCTTTATGTCGATATAATGAGCCCATTTCAAGGCCACGACCTAGATTCGCCTATCATGCACCCCAACCCCCTCCCCTGAAAAAAAATCATGCTTTTCTGAAAGGTCTGTATGTGTAGAATATGAATCTGAATGTTAACATTGACATTGTTGGGATACACTAACTGTTTTAGCCCTGTGAATAGGGAAACCCTAATAAACGATTTTAACACGTCGAGATTGGCCTAGTCAATCAGAACAGCTTTTAGGTGACCCAATACTCTTACTACACTAAATTGATAATTACTTTAAATAGTTGTTTTTAATTATTTTTAATTTAATATGGTTAAGGCCTTGTATGGATATAATCGATCAAGGACCATTTCCATAGCATCAGTTAATATGCTAACGTGCTAACATTCCAACCCTCATTACCCTTTCCATCGAAGTAATTTCATTGACAAATCAGAAACCTGTCTGGGTTGTTCATCCAATGACAAAATAAGATATTTTTTTAATTTTCATTAACAGTTTCCTCTGTGTCAGGCAGACTGTCCTGAAAGACTGTTCTTACTCACACAGACAGATACTCCAAGTCTGCATCCTCTGCCTATACAGCAAGAAATTTGTTTCACTGAATTGCTCGATGTTTGAATATTTTAGTTTACAATTTAATATAATTGACCCCTCTTACTACACTACATTGATGCTTACTTTAAATATTTGTTTTTAATTATTTTAGATTACATTTGATAGATTGATAGATATATACTTTATTCATCCCAAAGGGAAATTTTAGACGTCCAGTAGCTTATACACACACACACACACACACACACACACACACACACACACACACACACCTCACACACATAGATAATCTAGTCGGTTATGTAGTTGGTTTCTTCAACATAGTTGAACTGCTCAGTTATGCCTGAGTAAAGACATGAGTCAGTGGGCCAAGTGACTGCAGGTCCTTCAAGGCATAGGGTATGTCATGGGACAAAACCAAAGTCCAGATGCATTGTGCATGTCCCTGGTCTTGTATATAGACCACTCTTGCAATTATGGGCAAACGTAGATTCTGATGCAAGATTAGCCAGAATGAAAGAAATACGTGACAAGAGATTAGCTGAACCACTGGAATCTGCTCACAGAATGACTGTAACCTGTGAACTTATACCAGACACTATTACAGAAGGTGATGGATATCACAGAGAATGCTACCAAAGATTCACCATGAATCTCAAAAGACTCGACCAGAAGCCTGAACTATTAGCAGCAAGTTCAAGGCAAAGTCAGAGGGCCTCAACTGGTGACAAGGTGCTCTTCACACCTGACTGTATATTCTGCAACTCAATTACACGGAAGAAGGTACAAAAGAAAGGGATATGGACGAATGAGGGGTTAAGAGAGTTTGAGTGTGATGGGTGGAGAACAGTCCTCAAAGTTGCAGAACAAAAATTTGATGAAAATTTGCTTCGCAGAATTAGAGGAAAGGATCTATTTGCTACAGAAGCTAAATACCACAAATCCTGTAGAGTCCAATATACACAAAATTTAGAAAAATGGAGAAGTGCAAGCAAACAAATCCAACTAGTAGAAGCTCACGGTGAGGCATTTGGTGCTGAGGCAAGTTTGTGCATCCTAGATGAGCTATGTAGATTTTGGTCAGATCAGTCAATTTCATCATTTTGTTGCTGCCGATGATTTCCTTGTCAATAACTCGAGATACAGCACCAAATGTCTCACCGTGAGCTTCTACTATTTGGATTTGTTTGGCCTTGTTTTCTGTGCTTGCACTTCTCAATTTTTCTAAATTTTGTGTATATTGGACTCTACAGGATTTGTGGTACAGTGGGGCAAAAAAGTATTTAGTCAGCCACCAATTGTCCAAGTTCTCCCACTTAAAAAGATGAGAGAGGCCTGTAATTTTCATCATAGGTACACTTCAACTATGAGAGACAAAATGAGAAAAAAAATCCAGAAAATCACATAGTAGGATTTTTAATGAATTAATTGGTAAATTCCTCTGTAAAATAAGTATTTGGTCACCTACAAACAAGCAAGATTTCTGGTTCTCACAGACCTGTAACTTCTTCTTTAAGAGGCTCCTCTGTCCTCCACTCGTTACCTGTATTAATGGCACCTGTTTGAACTCGTTTTAAGTATAAAAGACACCTGTCCACAACCTCAAACAGTCACACTCCAAACTCCACTATGGCCAAGACCAAAGAGCTGTCAAAGGACACCAGAAACAAAATTGTAGACCTGCACCAGGCTGGGAAGACGGAATCTGCAATAGGTAAGCAGCTTGGTGTGAAGAAATCAACTGTGGGAGCAAATATTAGAAAATGGAAGACATACAAGACCACTGATAATCTCCCTCGATCTGGGGCTCCACGCAAGATCTCACCCCGTGGGGTCAAAATTATCACAAGAACGGTGAGCAAAAATTCCAGAACCACACGGGGGGACCTAGTGAATGACCTGCAGAGAGCTGGGACCAAAGTAACAAAGGCTACCATCAGTAACACACTACGCCGCCAGGGACTCAAATCCTGCAGTGCCAGACGTGTCCCCCTGCTTAAGCCAGTACATGTCCAGGCCAGTCTGAAGTTTGCTAGAGAGCATTTGGATGATCCAGAAGAGGATTGAGAGAATGTCATATGGTCAGATGAAACCAAAATAGAACTTTTTGGTAAAAACTCAAGTCGTGTTTGGAGGAGAAAGAACACCATACCTACTGTGAAGCATGGGGGTGGAAACATCATGCTTTGGGGCTGTTTTTCTGCAAAGGTACCAGGACGACTGATCCATGTAAAGGAAAGAATGAATGGGGCCATGTATCGTGAGATTTTGAGTGAAAACATCCTTCCATCATCAAGGGCATTGAAGATGAAACGTGGCTGGGTCTTTCAGCAAGACAATGATCCCAAACACACCGCCCGGGCAACAAAGGAGTGGTTTTGTAAGAAGCATTTAAAGGTCCTGGAGTGGCCTAGCCAGTCTCCAGATCTCAACCCCATAAAAAAATCTTTGGAGGGAGTTGAAAGTCCGTGTTGCCCAGAGACTGCCCCAAAACATCACTGCTGAGGAGATCTGTATGGAGAAATGGGCCAAAATACCAGCAACAGTGTGTGAAAACCTTGTGAAGACTTACAGAAAACGTTTGACCTCTGTCATTGCCAACAAAGGGTATATAACAAAGTATTGAGATTAACTTTTGTTATTGACCAAATACTTATTTTCCACCATAATTTGCAAATAAATTCTTTAAAAATCCTACAATGTGATTTTCTGGACTTTTTTTCTCTCATTTTGTCTCTCATAGTTGAAGTGTATCTATGATGAAAATTACATGCCTCTCTCATCTTTTTAAGTGGGAGAACTTGCACAATTGGTGGCTGACTAATTACTTTTTTGCCCCACTGTATTTATTTTCTGTATCAAATATTTGGTAGCATTCTCTGTGATATCCATCACCTTCTGTAATGGTGTCTGGTATAAGTTCACAGGTTACATTCATTCTGTGAGCAGATTCCAGTGGTTCAGTTAATCTCTTGTCACGTATTTCTTTCATTCTGGCTAATCTTGCATTATATCCATAATATATTTTATAAAGGATATTATTTTATATCCATACAAGGCCTTAACTATATTAAATTAAAAATAATTAAAAACAACTATTTAAAGTAACTATCAATGTAGTAAGAGGGGTCAATTATATTAAATAAAGATGGGGAGGGTGAGGAGGAGCTGTGAATAATTTCGTAGTCAGCTTTGATATGTTGGAATGTTAGCACGTTAGCATATTAACTGATGCTATGGAAATGGTCCTTGATCGATTATATCCATACAAGGCCTTAACTATATTAAATTAAAAATAATTAAAAACAACTATTTAAAGTAATTATCAATTTAGTGTAGTAAGAGTATTGGGTCACCTAAAAGCTGCTCTGATTGACTAGGCCAATCTCGACGTGTTAAAATCGTTTATTAGGGTTTCCCTATTCACAGGGCTAAAACAGTTAGTGTATCCCAACAATGTCAATGTTAACATTCAGATTCATATTCTACACATACAGACCTTTCAGAAAAGCATGATTTTTTTTAAGGGGAGGGGGTTGGGGTGCATGATAGGCGAATCTAGGTCGTGGCCTTGAAATGGGCTCATTATATCGACATAAAGCCTTACCTATGTTAATTTTAGACACCTACCAATAAGCAGCATGGTAGGTTTTTGACCTAAGTCATCATATGTTAAGTTTGAGTGTGTATTGGGTCACCTAAAAGCTGTTCTGATTGACTAGGACAATCTCGATGTGTTAAAATCGCTTAAAATCGTTTTTTAGGGTTTCCCTATTCACAGGGCTAAAACAGGTAGTGCAACCCAAAATTTTCAATGTTAACATTCAGATTCATATTCTACACATCCAGACCTTTCAAAAAAGTATGGTTTTGTTGGGAGGTGGGGGGGGTGCACGGTAGGCCTATGTAGCTCGCCGCCTAATTTTCTTTGTGAATGAATAATGTATCGTAAATAAATAAATGTTCTTCCTTAAAATACAGGGTGCATAAGTTTGGACACCCCTATGTTAAATTCCCATAGAGGCAGGCAGATTTTTATTTTTAAAGGCCAGTTACTTCATGGACCCAGGATACTATGCATCCTGATAAAGTTCCCTTGGTCCGTGATGTTACCTAGAGATTGACATGGAGAACTTTCCATAAGATCATCTCTCAATGCAAATCAAACCAGCTATTAGGCTAACTGAAATAAAACCATGCCAATCTCTAGGTATGGTGAAGGCTATGTGATGATGTGGGGCTATTTTAATTCCAAAGGCCATGGGAACTTTATCAGGATGCATAGTATCCTGGATCCATGAAGTAACTGGCCTTTAAAAATAAAAATCTGCCTGCCTCTATGGGAATTTAACATAGGGGTGTCCAAACTTATGCACCCTGTATTTTAAGGAAGAACATTTATTTATTTACGATACATTATTCATTCACAAAGAAAATTGGTGTCCTTAAAGGTTGGATTTTTCCTATTTTTTAAATTAAGGCATTAAGTTTAATTTCCAAAAGATGATTTTTTATTCCTCTTTTTAGTCAGCTTTAGCATGGGTGTCTAAACTTATGCATAGCTTATGCATAGCACTGTATATATATATATATACACATACATATGTCTTCATTGTGTATATGAAGAGTTCAGATGCAAAAGCCTCTAAGTGCCATCTGAAATTTTCTTATAGAACGATCATTTTTATCAAGCTCGTATATTTAAGTTCAGTAATTTCACTTAAATGACAATGAAAATAGGTCATTTTCATTGCCATTTAAGTGAAATTACTGAACTTAAATATACGAGCTTGATAAAAATTATCATTCTAGAAGAAAATTTCAGATGGCACTTAGAGGCTTTTGCATCTGAACTCTTCATATATATATATATATATATATATATATATATATATATATATATATATCAATAATGCACAGTGGCTCCCAAAATTACATGGACATATAAAGGGTTAGTTCACCCAAAAATGAAAATTATCCCATAATTTGCTCACCCTCAAGCCATCCTAAGTGTATACGACTTACTTCTTTCAGCAAACACAACTGGAGTTATATAAAGAAATATATGCTGGCTCTTCCAAGCTTTATAATGGGAGTGAATGGTACCCTAGATTTTGAAGCCCAAAAAAGAGCATCCATCCATCATAAAAGTAATCCATACAGCTTAAGGGGTTCATAATGCGTTTTGGTAAAAAAAAAAAAAAAAAAAAAATTAAATCCATATTTATAAATACCTGTCACATTTATTATAAAGCTTGGAAGAGCCAGGATTTTTTTTTTTTTTTTTTTTAAATAACTCCGATTGTGTTTGGCTGAAAGAAGAAAGTCATAAACACTTAGGATGGCTTGAGTGTCAGTAAATTATGGGATAATTTTCATTTTTGGGTGAACCAACCCCTTTAAAGCTATGGTCTACGATTTCAAAGATTGTTCATTATTAATAACCTCGTTTAGATGCTGGTTATGGTTCTACAGTACAGTCCTAACAATATGAAGAGAAAAAAGAATGAAAAAAATCCATTCACTCTATTGGGTGTACAGCTGCAGAGAAGTTGACCAATGTAAGCTGTCCGGCCGGACAGCTTACATTGGTCAACTGCTCTCATCCAATCCCCCGCTCCTCTTGACGCTCGCGTCTCCACCCCACCGCACCCCACCCCGCCCCCCTCCTGCGTCATGAAATTTCGCGGGCAAGCAGCTGACAGTCTATGGTAGCTAGCAAAGTAGCATCAGCTCAGCAATGGAGAAAAAACAAACCAAAAAAAAAACGACGCTGACACGGCTGACTTTTTGTTGAGCAGGTAAGCATTTATTTTTTACTTTTATGGTGTGAGGTGTTACATAATAGCTTTTTATCAGTCTGACAACATGCTTATGCTGCCGGTCGGCATTGGAATGTTAGCCGTTTAGCATCGCCTATCACGGGTCAAAGTGATTATTTCTTGAAGTGCTTGAATATATTTCAGTATATATTCAGTTTCTGTTCGAGCCGATCGGAATTTGAACAAGATGCGCCAATGTTTACTACCGGTGATCACAGCTTGACTGAGTGACGTTGTTTAGGTCGTTTCCCGGTGGGAGGGATCAGGTAGCACAGAAGGGAGGGGGGTGTGTGTGGAGGGGCGGGATGAGTTTTTTAAAACTTCACAACTGTCTCAGGCTTTCTCGACTGATTTTCAACATCGTAGACTACAGCTTTAAGTCACACTTAAATTAATGTGTTAAAATAATATAACAAAATTATCAGAACAAGTAACATTTGTTTTAAAGAAAGATAGCAAACCATACATTTTAACGTAGTGTGTGTGTGTGTGTGTGTGTGTGTGTGTGTGTGTGTGTGTGTGTGTGTGTGTGTGTGTGTGCTAAAACAAGGTCAATACTCTCATTTACTTTTGTCATTCATTTGATTCCTTTTCATGTACGTGCATATGAAGTCACCTCATCATGGGACATCAAATAGTACTGACTTACTCTGACCTCCTGCCACCCTTACCAGTAACTCAGGTCATTATTGCATATTGCACATTTCTATGATGCATCACTGTATTTGATCATTTTTAAATAGGCCTAGTGGATTTTGTAATGCTTGTATTGGCAGCCTAATTTTTCAGTGTTTTTATTTATTTATTTATTTTTCAGGCTGCGTTGCCGCTGCTCTCAATGATAAATTCCTGTACTCGGGTCCAACTGGGTGATGGGTGAAGCCTGACCTCGTTGTCCAGCTGACTGTATCATCTTTTATGGGTCGTCTAGTTGTGATGCTGTCGTGTCGTGTGATTTTCCATGTTGCAGCACAAACATCACGCAGATGCAAGCTAAGGTGCAAGGCAAAACACGTTGTTGATCGCGGTCTTGAGCGTTGACGTGTACCCCGTTTCCTCTGTCTGATTGGTCACTATCGACGTCGACGTAATAATGTAGGCGTGTCACTGTGCAAGAACGCAAACTTTAAAGAGTTGTGAACACAGGGCTCAAGACAGACCCAGACTGAATAAAGAAATTCACGCGAGGATATACTGATAACTTTTCCAGATACACGTCTTTGTTTTGTACATTGACAACGTTTGTTTTTGTTTTTAGTTCAGATATTAAGGTTTTCCAAGATGAAGTTTGTAAGATTTATAATGAGGAATGCTGCTATGCTAAATGTACCAAAACATATCGATTACTACGCGAAATTTTCTCCATCGCCGTTGTCAATGAAGCAGTTTCTGGATTTCGGTGAGTTTAATTTTGTGTGTGTGTGTGTGTGTGTGTGTGTGTGTGCAAAATACGATCATTCATCGATGAATAGTGATGACATTTGCCATTTGTGCACGTGCTTTGCAAGGATAGATTATAAATTATTTTTATTTTTAGATAATTTGAATGATATCTTTATGTAAAAATTATATATATAATTATAAATACGCAAAAAAAAAAGTTCCAACAACAAACTATTGTAGAATGTGCTTAACGCCGGCGAACGCGTTCAACTGATGGGGTAACCATAGTAACATTTCGCTGCTCTTGCACTTTCCGTAAGTTCCGTAAGACTGACATTATAACTTTATTATAGGTTTATGAACAAAAATGCTAAAATGTATTGTTAAAACTATTTTAAATTTTTTAGCTTTTGGTGCTATTGGGACGCCAAAATAGCCTATAATGTGTGCACGAAACGAACCTAAAAATAAATTACTGACAGATAAAAAAACAAAAATAACTAAGATAGATTACGTTTGTTCTTGCTGATATTCCAGTTATAGTTTATCGCTGATGTTTCTGTCACGTTCTCTTTGCAGGATCCACAAATGCGTGCGAGAAAACATCTTTCGCTTTCATCAGACAAGAGCTTCCCGTGAGACTAAGTAACAGTTTGAAGGAGATCAACCTTTTACCTGACCAACTGATAATGACACAGTCCGTTCAGCTAGTTCGCAGCTGGTAAGTTCACGTTTTGGAGTATCAGACAAAAAAACAAACAAAAAAAGGAATTAACTCTTGAAGTGTCTTATAGTTTGAGTAAACAGACAGAAAAGAAAAAGATGAACCATGTGAAAGTATTATCTATTACATTGCTGAACATATTAACCCATTAAAATGGTGTATTTTTCACGCGTGCATTATGTAACTTGTCCCACGGCTCCTTAAGTTAGCGATGAACTTTGCCCTAGTTCCCCAGCCTGAAGTTTTCGAAGAATCTTCTAAGCCTCAATACGTTACACCACTCTAAAGATAGAAGTACAGAGCTTCATCCTATAAATATTAATACAGACACTCGTGTCACTTGTTTACTAGAAGGCTGTCTGAGGGTACGATTATGCAACGGATATGGCAGTTAACTTCAGAAAGTGAAATTTGAGAAGGTGCAATGTATAGCTGTGACGCGCAGAGTTGTTTTCGAGAACAGTATGTTCTACTGTACATGTGTTACCGCACCGCGAGGAGGAGGGAACGAGTGCTAACATTTTATAAACAAAGCAGGGGGGGAAAGTCATTTAATTTTTTATAGTTGATATTAATATCAAATATATTCAAAAGAATATCTAAAATAGAATTATGATATTATAATACTCTATAGAGCCATTGTTATTTTAGTATTATTTGTATACTACTATAATAGTATTCATTGATATTTTATTAATAATAATATTTGTTTTTTTTAAAATTAGCATTAATTTATTTTATTTCAGTTTTAGTCATTACTGTTTATATTTTATTTAATTTGAGCTTTATTTCAATACCGAAAACATTTTTTTAAATGATTTTAGTTAACAATAATAACACTGGTTTTAGTTAACAAAACAACTCTGGTGAGTGCTTACAAATGCAAAACTTGCCAAACATTATGTAGGTGGAGGGTCTTATTGGAGACAAACTCTCAAACTTTGACTCTCACATAAGGAATTTACCTTGGTATTGAAGCTTTCAGCACACACATATAATAAGACTCATAATAACATTTAAGAATAACATATAAAAAAGTATTAAGATAGAAAAATAAGGACTAAACACTGAACAATCAAACAAAAACAGCAAAAGAATTGAAGAGCTCAAAGAGTGGACATCCAATCCGGCCCACATCCAAGTGAAGAAGCCACGCTCATGTCCAAATACGTTGTGATTTATTTTTTCCTGCAGCCAATTCTTACGATTTTATTTGTCAATCACAGTACTGATTTCCTACACCAAACACTGATCCCTAAACCTGCCCGTCACTATAAACTTAATGACATTAGGTGCAGGGTAGGATTTCTGATGAAGTGGTTTGGAGGGGGAAAATCATGCTTCCTCATTAACTTTGAAACAGGAAGAAGCATCGAGAAGACTAAACCCTTACACATTTACTCCTTATATGACAGACCGCACTGAAACCCACTCAAAACCTACCTTTACGCCTAAAAAACCCTTTTAATCTGGGACTTGCGTACTTAAACAAACCTAAAACCAACCCTTACGCCTGAAAACCCATTCAGTCGGAATCCTACATTCAACAAATCAGGTCCCACTTGGATGTGGGCGGGTTGGATGTCCAGCGCGCCCTACTTGATTGGTGGCACCATCTTGATAGTGTACAAGTTAACCTTTCATCCTGTTTGTTTTCTCTCTCTTACCTTCTCAGGTTTGTTCAAAGCCTGATTGACATCCTAGAATTCCAAGACAAGAGTCCCAATGACCCTAGAGTTCTTGAAGAGTAGGTTCTACATACACATCCAACATGAATATTAAAGCAGTAGTATTAAAACAAAACAGCAGGATTCATGGTGTTGTTTTGTTCTTTGTCCCTAAAGTTTTGTGGAAGCTCTGGTGACCATTAGGAACAGGCAGAATGATGTGGTACCCACCATGGCCCAGGGTGTCATTGAGTATAGGGATGCATTTGGGGCAGACCCTGTGACATGTCAGAACATTCAGTACTTTCTGGACCGCTTTTACATGAACCGCATCTCCATTCGCATGCTCATCAACCAGCACAGTAAGTAAATCTTGTCCTAATACCTGGACTTTCTGTCAGCACTGGTCATTAGATCTTGAATAATCCGGCCTGTTCCTGTTTGAGTCAATGATTCACTGGATATGCGAGAATGATTACCTCATGTAGTGCACCTCTAACCCTCTGTTCCCGTTTGTTTCCTGCTCTATCTCCAGCTCTGATCTTTGATGGCACCACAAATCCAGGGCATCCCAGCAGCATCGGGTGCATTGACTCCTGCTGTGACGTCACAGACGTAATCAGAGGTGAGTGCTTTAGTGCATACTCTAATACAAATGTTACCCTAGCGACAGGTGCAAATGCAACATTAATGTCCTGTGTTCTGCTTCAGATGCATACGAGTGTGCCAAAATGCTCTGTGAGCAGAATTACCTCGGATCCCCTGAGCTGGAGCTTGCAGAGATAAACGGTGAGGAACAGACATTCTCCAGACTTATGCATTAAATCACATTCCATCTAGTAACCTAATGTTCACAAACTTCAATTTTTATCTTAAAATATTTGTTCTCTGTTGCAGCAAAAGACAAGTCGCAACCAATCGAGATATCCTACGTTCCTTCTCATCTTTACCACATGGTTTTTGAGCTCTTCAAGGTAGACATGGTGCTTTATTTCAGATTCGCATCGATTGAAGAAATAATTATAGATTGTAAATATATCATTTTTTATGTCTCCCCCTCTCTAGAATGCAATGAGGGCTACTGTTGAGAATCATGAAACAAGCAGCACATTGCCACCAATCAAAGTCAAGGTTGCTCTAGGCAGGCAGGACCTGTCAATCAAGGTGCGTAAATGAAAGTTCAAGTCTAAAGAGAAATTTTTATCTAGACCTATTACCTTGTGTGAGGTCACGCCGCCACCGCCTTGTTTGAATCATTCTTCTCAACCTGTCCTAGATCCAGCGATAACTGATAATAACGTTATATAAACTCTCCTAAAGATTTATTTTCTAACCACCCTTGATCAACTTTCAAATGAACCAGATCAGCTTTGACTAGTATTAACGATACCGTCAACCTTTGCCCTGCTTGGTGGCTAAAGAGCGCAACAAAGCAGACATTGAAATGCTATATCCATGCTACTTATTCAACAGTCAATCCCACATATTTGTCATCTGATGTAATGCAGCTCAAAAAACACATTATTGTTCTCTAAACATTCACTTTTTCATGTTCCAGATCAGTGACAGGGGCGGTGGCGTTCCTTTCAGGAAGATTGATAGACTTTTTAGCTACATGTATTCGACGGCGCCCAGACCTACTCTTGGTGACCATCAGCGGACCCCAATGGTAGGAGCATAGGACGCTCTTTAACACTTCATAATAACAGTCATGAACAAATGTTTCAAACCTGCCCTGTTATTCCCTCAGGCCGGCTTTGGTCACGGCCTTCCCATCTCCCGCCTGTACGCACGCTACTTCCAAGGCGATCTCCAGCTTTATCCAATGGAGGGCTATGGTACGGATGCTGTTATTCAGCTGAAGGTAAGATCATAACATAAAGGGTTAGTTTGCATAAATGTAGAAATGATGTTCATTCACTCATCCTCATTCTGTTCCAAACCAACACACTTCTTAAAATGTGTTTTCAGAAAACAAAATCTTTTTCACTTAGAAAAAAAATAATTATTTAAAGAACTGTTCACTGAAAGGTTCTTTGGGGAACCAAAAATGGTTCTTCTATGGCATTTCTATATATTTTGGAACCTTTATTTAAAAAAAAAACTGGTATGACTTTTTTTGCCCTGTGAAGATACACAAAAGTAGTCGATGTATGTTTTGTTGAGTCAACATTATGCTGAACTTCTCCTTTTGTGTTCTAAAAAAACAAAGAAAGTCATACAGGTTTGGTACAATGAGTAAACAATGACACAATCTGCATTTTAGTTTAAATTTTAAACGATCTGCGAGATGATCAATCATACTGAGAGTTTTGCTGACACTGACCTTATTTGTTGAGCTTGTACCTGTATAAAACATCCTGTTAACTTTGGACATTACATTACACTCTTCAAATCATTAATCCACAGTGACGGTCTTCTGCCAACAGGCCCTGTCCACAGATTCAGTAGAGAAGCTTCCGGTGTTTAATAAGACTGCCTTGCGGCATTACAAATTCAACCAGGAAGCTGATGACTGGTGCGTCCCGAGCAAGGAGCCACTGAACTTGGCTGCGTACAAGTCCGCAAAGTGAACCACAGGAGTTGGTTGCCTTAAAGATATAACAAAGGTCTTCAAGAAAGGCCACCGTTGTGAATGCTCGCATTCCCTACCGAACTAGGGACCAATGACGGCATTTCCCAACATTCTTCGAGTAGAAGAACTGGGAACACTTAAACTGCATGTGGCCAGAATTTAACAAGCCAAACAGTAGATTCCTTAGTATAAAAGTAAGTTAGTACTGTGGTGCTGCTGAAGTGGGTGTTTTTCAGGCACGAAGAGTGTGAAGACCTGGAGGGGCGAGAGGTGATTAGATGCATGTGAACCTGATTGAAGCAGAGTTAAGTTGCAGAAGTCTGAAGAGAAGTTTATGTATTGCAAAGGAGTAAAATACTGAAAGTAAAAGAAATGGATAGGTGAGATATGAGACATTTCAGAGGTCGGAGAAAATGGATGACTTGTCATAAGTGTCAATTCAAAAAAAGGGAGGCTGTGGCCAAAGATGTTTTTTTTCCTTCTTTAAAGAGGCTGGAAGTTTTGAAATCATACTTGATGTGTGATTAACTCTTATTATAAGAAAAGCATGTATGTTAATATATGTTAATAACACTGTGCTGTTTTGTTTTATGAATGACCACAATATTTATGTTTGTTAAAAGGACCCTTGTTGTTTGAGATTTTTATATAAATTAAATAAATAAATATTTTTTTTCATCAAGATGCATAAGCTGTTGTTATTGCAAGGAATTTGTAAGCATTTCAGTGAAAAAAAAAAACAACTAACACATATGTGATTGTGTAATCGAGAACATGATATACGGGAAAATGTGCACACACACAGTTTAAGAAAACAAGCTAATCTGCATCAGTGTTTCCCAACCCTGTTCTTTAAAACACACCAACACCCACACATTTTCAAACCACACCTGATTCAACTCATCAGCTGGATAGTTGAGACTTTAAGACCTGAAATGGATGGGTCAGAAAAGAGAGACATGACAATGTTCCCTACTGACAAAAAGTGGAGACGTGCAGGACTTTCGGTTTTTAGCTATAGCAAAACAGTCCGTTATGTTGCTTAATGTTGCATATCCTATTATTTTTATTTATTTGCATAATCATAAACACATTCATTTGTATCTTAGATAGTTTAAACGTTTACTACACATTGTTATTTCATATATAAAAAAGAAAAGAAACTTCAATTTCATCCAGATTTTTTTGTATTACTTTTTCATTTCTTAAATATTTTCTGTATTTATCTTTTACATTTATTTTTATTCTTTTTAACTTTTATTTGTTAACTCTTTCAGTTTTCATGTATTTTTATATTCCTTTTTTATGTGTTTGTTTATTGTTATATTTATTTATAACCACCTGCTTTTATTTCCATATTTATTTACTATAGCTTACATTTATTTATTTTTATATTTTCGTGTGCAAAGAGGGAGGTTTGGTCCTCCAAACATTCAAAGCATTGCTAGCCCTGTTTGTCCTGGTGGGGGAAAAAAAAAAGTCTTATTAGCATAATAGATTCATTTTATATGAAAGTTTACAAATTCATACAGGGTATCATGGTGTTAAAGTGACCTAAACTTTTTACTCAGCCTAAGTTGTTCCAAACCTGTATTCGTTTCTTTCTTCTGTTGAACAAAAAAGAAGATAATTTGAAGAATGCTGGTAACCAAACAGTTGATGGACCCCAATTGACTTCCATAATATGAAAAAAAAAAAAAAAAAAAAAAACTATGGAAGTCAATGGGGCCCATCAACTGTTTGGTTATCCATAGTCTTAAAAAAAATCTTCTTTTGTGTTCAGCAGAAGAAAGAAATTCATTCAAGTTTGGAATAATTTGAGGGTGAGCAAATGATGACAGAATTTTCATTTTTGGGTGAACTGTCCCTTTAACAAAGGTGTGTTTCTGAGAACAGGGTTTAAATAATGAGCTGGAAACACAATGCATGTAGCCCACGTACTGCTCTCTATCAGTCTGACCCGACCTGTTTATGGACTATGATTAAGATTATGCTGATATAGGTAAAATATAGTAGCCTACGTTGATTAGGCTGGTGGCTTCACTGTGGGATAGTAACCATGGCAATCGGTTACGCCTCTGTCATAAAAAGCAGTCGGATGGGACGTGAAAGGACATGAGCCAAAAAGCATCCATGCATGCACACCTTACGCAAACGCTCACATTCAACATGCAAAACTAGACAGGGCAACTGAGCACTTGCTTTGTAGGCAAAAAAGAGACAAAGACGATTGAAAGATTATTTGTGCTGCTTTCCAAAGACTTTGACTTTTGAGTTGGGTTTAGTTGATCACATTCTAGTCTGGTTTAAATGGTCTAAATTAACCTTGTTTGAATGGGTTCTTGAGTGATGCCCATAGTTTGGAAAAAAGCAACATAGAAATGGCTTTTAAAGGCTATTATGATTATTTTTAACACTATGATAGAGATCAGTTAATCAACGTTTATGTTGCAAAATCCACAAATCAAATATGAAGAGAAAAAGAAAACTAAACTGATGGAAGTTGAACAAACTCAGGGTAGGAAGATTAGTTTTGAGTTGACAAAACCAAACCAATCCAATCAGGATTTGTTGGTATGACGCTGATTATCACTTTCTGTCAACTCAGGCTTTGATCCTACGAAATAACTATGAAGCATGTGCACAAGAAAGTGTGACATCAGTAGCGAACAGCCTATCACATGCTGTCAAACTATTCACTTCTCTTTTCTGCAGAATATTACGAGATTGAGAAATATTCAGAATCTAAATACATTTACACATCAATAAAAGAGTTGTCTATGAAAGAGGGCAACTAAAAGAAAACTTCTTGCTATATCAGTGCAAGTAAATGTTGTGAAATTAGTTTATATAGTTGATAATGTATGTAAGGGATAAATAATCCACGGTAAGCCATGCATTCAATGATTTTAATGCTTGACATTGGAGGCAAAGAACCGCTCAATGCAAAGCGAGGAGTAAATTACTATAGCAATGAACACCGCTAAAAGCAGAGTCAATTTCATAGTGCCTAAAACCCAGGACTAGCGCAAACTAAACTTAAACATAAACCTGCTTCATGGTATAGGCCCCAGCTATTGACTGACCCATTATGTTCAAAATTTTTGACTCAATGCTGCGCCCTACTGAGTGTAAGTGGAACTGCCGGACAAAACCAAAGTTATAATAAAAAAACAAACAAAACAGATATTTACATAAAAGTTGTTATATATAGTCATAATAGTTACCCCAGAACTGCAATCACAGCATAAGTCATTCAAAGACGTTTAGTTGTTTATGAAAAGACAATACATTTTACACTGAAAACTGATAAATCAATTGATCTTTCTATAATTCTTTTTATAAAATTCAAGCACTTAATTACCTTACAAAAATCATCCATTGATAAAAAGCATAGCTAAAGTTAGATAAAAATAAATGCATATATGATGTTAGATTAAAATAAACAGTTAATTGTTTTTTTTGGCTCATTACTGCAGTTAGTCTTTTTTTTTATTTTTTTTAAACATTTAAATCCCTGAGACCAGTCATGCTAAACACAATGGTAACTGCATTACAGATTGTATTGATAATGGTCTGTTTCGATTGGTGGGAGCAATGATCAAGTAGACTCGGTCGTCTTCTCACAGATCCAGGGCAAGGACATGTAGCACGGCGCATCATACCAGCTCTTTACAGCCACACGGCTTAAAACATCTGTTTTTATCATGTAACCACAGTCTTCATTGATATGGTTGTTGGGTTCGCCATCTTCCCAGAAACTATAGAGGAAAAACAATGGGTTAGTCCCAGTCAGACATCATGGTTTCCTTACGGTCTGTTGGCTTTTAACAAGTGGAGACTGCATAATAAAAAAAATAAAAAAAATGACAACGGCAAATTAAAGTGGTTCTAAAATCTGTTTAATAAGGTTTTCTCAACTTTTTAAAAGGGACATTGCATTTGCTATTTTTTTTTATTTTCTCTGTACAGTAAGTCCATAACGTTAATGTCTATATTCTGTAGCACCCAAAACAGTTGTAATTTTATTTCTATGTGACCATTTTATATCCTTATAAAAAATTTCTATAATTAATCAGGCTGTAATAAGTTTTTTTTAAGTGAATGTCTAGATAACCGCTTTGCAAAATAAAATAAAATAATATGAGCACAAAATAAAATAAAAGTCCTGGTTCCTGTCATTTTCCCTTTAATAATTACAGAATATATTTAAAAGGAAAAATATCAATTCCTGATTCCCAAGCAGTCACTAACATTAATAAAAGTCAGATTATCATTAAAGATAGAGGATATATGAATAAAAAATGAGTGAATGCAGGATCTCTTTATCTTCAGCTTTTTTACAAAGAGGAAGAAGTAACAGGAAGAATGAGATGATTCAGTGTCATAACATGAGACCATGTCTCCAGATGAGAAATGAAACTACAATTCAGTAGTTTTAACTCGATGTGAGATGTGTCATCTAGTACTGAAGCTTTGACTTCTAATGTGACTAACATTAATAAAAGTCAGATTATCATTAAACATTGAGGATATATGAATAAAAAAATCATATAGAGCTTTAACTTGTTAAGTTCTTACCCTCCAACCAGTTTGGTTCCATCCACCCAGTACCAGTCGTCTTCTACTTTTTCATCACTTATGCCAAACCAGTAAGCGTTCCAGTGTCCACGGGGCAGCAGGTCCCATATGAACGTCTTTATCCGGTCAATAAGTCAAATATCATTAAAATCAGTGGGGGAAAAAAAACCTTAGTAATCAATTTTAATGCCTCACATGTTTTGGCTAAGATCCCTTCCTCTTTTGCATATTTAGTAGTTTCTGTTCTCTTTTTTCACCCACACATATAGATGTGGACAGTCAGTGTTACTTGAGGTCCTTAGATGTTCTGCAAATATATCTGCATACTTAAAGCGCAGTGAGATGCACAGCTCTCGTCTGTCCTCACCTGTTCCTCAGCCGTATGGATGATGGCCAGGTGTCCTCCGTTCCGCTTGCAGTACTTCTGACTGTCTGACCAACTCCTGCCATACACTGAGATGTAGTAACAGCTGCCGTTAAAGAGCTTCCAGTCTTCAGGGCAGGGACTCTTCGTTGGTGCTGGAGTGGTGCGTGGTGCAGGGGTTGCCTCTAAAAAGACATTTTTGGACGTTATGCAAGAGATTGCTTGTTAATAACACAAATGCATGCACTCACACCTCACGAACCAAGCTTAGTGATTTTGTCCTTCAACTGCGACCGCTCTCTCTCAAGTTCACTCTTCTCTTTCTTCACAGTCTGCAGTTCTTCAGTCAGAGCCATTACATTAGCGCAGCCCGTCTGCATGTGTGTTTCAGAAGCGCTGGAGAGGGAATCCTGATTAGAGGAATGGCCCTTACCTAAGAAAGAGGAAATAAAAGCAGATGTGGGTTCACATTAGGGATTTTGAGCAATAAAGATAGAAAGATGAAGTTTACAATGAAAGTGATGTGTTTATGAGTTATATGACTGTTTTACACAAGAAATGGATGTTTTTTTATGTGCTTGTGTTGATTATATCTGTAAGATAAAGCAAATGAACTGTTTAATAGTTCGAAATAGTAACAGAATATACCAAAATGAGTCGAATGGAATCGAAAATAGAATCCGATCAAATTAAGAACTTGTGAATTGAAATCAAATTGAATCTGGAAATACACTATGTGGACAAAAGTATTGTGGCACACACCTCTTATTATTGAATTCAGGTGTTTCAATCAGACCCATTGCCACAGTTATAAAATCAAGTACATAGCCATGCAATCTGCATTTACAAACATTTGTGAAAAAAGGGTTCATTGAAGAGCTCAATGAATTCAAGTGTGGTATTGTGATAGGATGCCACCTTTGTAATAAGTCAGTTTGTATAATTTCATCCGTGGTAGATATTCCACGGCCAACTGTCTGTATTGGAAAATGGAAGCGTTTAGGAACAGCAGCGACTCAGGAATGAAGCGGAAGATAGTCACAGAGCAGGATCACCGAGTGCTGAGGTGTGTAAAAGTCACCAACGCTCCGCTGGTTCCAGAACTAAAGAGTTCCAAACTTCCACTGGCAATAATATCAGCACAAATACTGTGTGGCGGGAGCTTCATGAAATGGGTTTCCTTCCCAGAGGAGTGAAAGCTGTTACAGCTGCAAGGGGAGGGACCCATTTCATATTAATGTCTATGTATTTAGAATGCAATGTCATTAAAGTCATTGTTGGTGTGAAGATCATGTGTCCCATTACTTTTGTCCAGTATAAGTATCAATGATCAGCCCTACTTGCTGATAAACACTATCACACCAAATTGCGCAAGTCATGTATATGAGAAAGGAGAAGTACCACTGTGAATACTTGTGACCACCAGGATCATAAGTAAGATGAGGCAGAAGGCAGTCAGGCATGCTGTTGCCACTTTGAATGGTTCTTGGCAAAATCGCTTTCCACTTTTACCCCCAGCGTTCTTAAATACTGTGGACAAACAAATAAAACAACGATTTACAATATAACAATTGTATAAAAACAGCCAAGTGACAATGCACTTTTTTACACAAAGTTAAACAAATGAAGCAAATTTACATAACATTTATTTGACAAGAAATAAAAGCTTATGAAAACTTTTTTGGATTACATGTCACCCATTTCAGTGAATGATTTACAGTATTTTCCACTGCCACTGAGGTTAACTCAAACCCTGAGAGTATTGATGAGTACTTTATCAAATAACGTTGTAGGTTTGTCAAGCAGGATTTTTTTGGCATAAATCATAAATCATTTATGGTTGGTGACATTTAACAACTGGACATTTATGGAGCATCTGAGGTTGAATAATTGCCCAAAAAGGTAACAAATGTTCACATTCAGGAAAGTGTAAAAAGTAATCCTTTAGAATCATCTGTTGAGAAACACATATTGGTCAATGTGATAGTGGTTTGACCCTGGAAAAACAAACATCCTTTTTGAAGCACATTAGGGTGGCCAAAAATTATGTATCTGATAAAAGTAGTATGCAACAAAACTTATACTTTATGAATAAAAATAAATAAAATCAACAATTTTAGCTTTTATATGACAATTGAAAAATAAATGATACACTTTAACTCATTAATCTAAAACCACTGAGTCTTTTTTTTTCTATTCTTTTACAAACTTTCTTACAAGGTATGGTGAAAAACAGGCCTTAATGTAAACATTAAATTCAGAATGAATGTTTGTACATTTAAAAAAATATAGGCCTATACTTAATGTCTAATAAGTACACTTTATTTATAAAGCACATTTAAAAACAGCAAAGCTGACCAAAATGCTGAATAGAGAAAAAAAGAGTCCAACAGAATAAAGAATGAAAACAAATAATAAAAACAACAACACAAACTTAAAATGCCTGGCGAGATACGCTTTCAGCTTATTTAAAAAAAAAGATAATAGAAGGTGCAAGGCGGATGTACAGTGGCAATTGATAAACGGGGGCAGCACCTGAAAAGTCCCATGCAGATATACAAGTTAAAAAGATGCGGGCCCAGAATAGAGCCCTGAGGTACTCCAATAATAAGAGTTGAGAATGAGGAAAACTTACCCAACACTAAAAAGACCTGTCTTTAAGACATGAACTAAGACATCATAAGGAAGTACCCTTGATACCAATCAAATGTTCTAAATGCCAAAGAAGAATATTATGATCAACAGTATTAAAGGCAGCGGTAAGATCGAGTAACATCAATACAACACTGAACAAATGGCTCAAAAATCACTGAATTAATCATGGAGAATTAAATTAAATCAGATACATTTTTAAACAGTCCTTAAAAACCTCAAAGGACACATTTAGGCGATCATGCTTCCATCTCCGCTCTGCTTTATGACAAGCCTGTCTGAGAGTACGAGTATGATCATCCAGCCAATAATAAGATTTAGGCTTTGATTGTTTCAGCTTGAAAGGAGCAATTGAATTTAAAATTATAGAGCAAGATGATTAAAAAGAGAATTCTAAATTACGAGTCTAAATTCTGAAGGGATGTAAGTCATGCATCACTAATACTATTGCTCATACCAAAGGGTTTGTGATTTGAATCTCCTTACCCTAGCCTAAATATAAAACTTTGCCACATAAATGTAAAATCTAGTGTTGAAATGTTTGAATCAATGTTTCAACTGTTCAACCAAATGTATGATTGTTAAAAAAAAATCTAATCAACAATTTTAGCTTTAATGTGACAATTTGTACGTATTATACACCTTAACTCAATCTAAAACCACTGAATTAAAATTTCTAAATTCTAAAATAATATTTAGAGCTTTTTTTTTTATATATATATTTTTTACAAACTTTCTTGAAGAAACACAGGCTTCTACACACAGTGTAAATGTAAACATCAAGACACAGCACATGCATGTGTCCAAGTTCTGATTCTCATACCTGAATATCGCACCTCTGGACTGCTGGAGTCATTGTCAGGCTCGTCGATCAGACTGTTGTGCATTCCCTCTCTGTTTGCAGACATTGCTCTCGTTTTGCACGCTATCCCTCTGTTCACTGCAGCAGTTTCTCAACTGCAGGGGTGTTTTAAAACAACATTGTGTCCGTGTGCTGTGACGTGCTATTGGTTGTCATTGTAGTTCTCTGTATCTCATTAGATCCAGATGTTTGTTTAGCCAGAGAATGTCATAAGCAATTTCCCCAAAAAATTTGCTGACACAAATATTCTGTGATGTTTTCTGTAAACCAGCAGCTTATGACTCACCCTAACTGTAAACATTACCTTATTTCATAATGACTGAATATAGCCACTCACATATTGTTTAATACATAAAGCAGCAGTCCGTAACTTTTTTTGTTCAAAATTTACTTAATAAGCGAGTAGGCCTATCCATTTTCCAAACCGTGTTTTTGTCTTATTCTGAATCACTATGGTACAATAAGTGTTTATATTCGAACTATTTTAGTCCGCTGCGTGACTCGTCATTGACATAAACATAGAGAAGTAGCTCCGGCTACAATGATCTTCCGCAAGACACATGCAGTTCTGTTTATTGGCGTCAAAAGTTGTAGCCTGACTACGTCAGACTTCGTACTTCCGCTCAATTTCAGTTCGCTTCTGTACTCAGTCTGAGATAGCAACCTATCTTTCCGTTTTCCTCCGGCCTCAAAACAGCCGGCCAATCAACGAACAGAGGGCGGGCTGAGAACCGTGACGTAGACGCTGATTGTACCGTGGAATGGATGCGTAGATTTACTTCACATAATCTGCAAAAGTCGTTCACAGCCATGTTCACTCCGGTATTTCGCTCGATGGTTTTGTTTTCGCATCAGACATGTGTTTACAGTGGAAGTTAGATGCGGCTGAGCCTGGGCATAACACACGTCACAACCAAAAGTTATGTGATTGGCTTGGGTAACCAATAGGCTTGTTTTGAGATGAGCAAAATCTGCGCAGAATCGATCACCGGTGATCAGCGCGAGATGCATGCCGGTTAGAAATGTGTCCGAGAGCGGTCCGCCTTGCTCTGATGTCATGCTGACGTATGTCAAAAATCTCTCGCGAGCGCAAGGCACACCTGTCGGATTCTGAAGTCGAGCGCAGTTGCTCTCCACCGACTGCGCTGATCAAAAGCATGATGGGAAACGACTTGCTGACGACACAGCTTGATGTTCATTGGTTTAAACAACCGTGATGTATTGTTCTCTTTTAAAATGTTTGATTTTAAAACTCTGATATCATGTTTTATGTGTACGTTATGTGGTAATATTGCCAAACTATCTCAGTGCGATCTCTATGGGTTATGCAATGTAATTTTTATTAAAAAAAAGAAAGAAAAAAAAAACACATGTCTGTATTAAAGAAAAAAGACTGATAAACATGTATTTGGAATGGAATTAAATAAGTAAGCTACTTTGGGTGTCTTGTTCATTATATTTATTTTCATATAAAAGCAACAGAACTTAAATTCCATCCAATTTATTAGCAACACTGTGCACGTCCGTGAATCCCGTGAATCCCGCGATATCCGTCTTTGATCTCGCAGGTGTCAGATCCACTGCGAGAAGAGAGAACTGTCCGGCTTGCCTGCGCTTTTTTCACTCCTCCTCTCACTTCAGCCGCCAACTCTCGCCTACATTTCAGGCGAGGCAAGGCGCATCTCAAACCAGCAATGATTTTAAACTTCAGACAACCACTGGACGACATATGTACTCGTCACTGCCCTGAAGCGCGAAAATCAGCCTTTTAAATTTCAACTGAAACGTTGAGCCGTCTCATTCTTCATCAAGCAAGTATACATGAGAATTGCGTTTAATTTAGCTAAATAAGATACGTATTTATTCAAACACAACCTACAACTTCCTTGTCTAATGTGACATTTATTTGAACATCTTCTTGACAAATATTTAACTTTATGCCAAAAGTATGAAGACAAAATTACTTTAATGATGATTAATTAATTTCAGCACTCCTTGAACAGGCAGCGACTTAAAGGAGAACTCCGGTCAATTGTAACATTGAGCTCATTTTTTTGTACATTTGGAGTGCTGTCAATACAGAGAACAACGACAAAAATCGGTGTTGCCTACACCGAGTTATTCTATTTTTAAAATTTGCACCCTGTTGACTTCAATGGGGCAAGTACTAAACCTGCTTTTAGCCTCTTAACATCCTTGATGTGTCATTACAAGTGCACAGAAAATGTGAGTGATTCCTTCTGAGTGAACACGAGTGAGTCTGACTGCAGTAGATGTGAAAGAAATGTATAAAAATGATGTTATTTAAGCCAGCGCAAATACCTTTGTTTACATCCTGTTTTTCGGTTAAAGTCCAAAGTAGTCGATTGCAGAGTTCACACGCATAGGTTTAATACCTATGATCACGCGCGTGAACTCTGCAATCGACTACTTTGGACTTCAACCGAAAAACAGGATGTAAACAAAGGTATTTGCACTGGCTTAAATAACATCATTTTTATACATTTCTTTCACATCTACTGCAGTCAGACTCACTCGTGTTCACTCAGAAGGAATCACTCACATTTTCTGTGCACTTGTAATGACACATCAAGGATGTTAAGAGGCTAAAAGCAGGTTTAGTACTTGCCCCATTGAAGTCAACAGGGTGCAAATTTTAAAAATAGAATAACTCGGTGTAGGCAACACCGATTTTTGTCGTTGTTCTCTGTATTGACAGCACTCCAAATGTACAAAAAAATGAGCTCAATGTTAAAATTGACCGGAGTTCTCCTTTAAGCGCGTAGCCTACTTGTTGCACGTTAATGTTTTTTCCTTTTTTCGTTTTTTTGCAAACGCACAGAATTGTATTATTATTATTATTATTGTGTAACTGCTCGCACACCTATTTATTTTTTCTTTGATTTGTCGTCTCATTCGTTTCTTTGCTAGATTTTCTCATGTCTGCTCATGCTAGTTAACGTTAGTCCACTCCCTGTATAATATGTTTGTTTGTTTTTTCTCACAAATGTATGACTTTTGGTAGTGCAATTTGATTACCATATGCAGTTTTAATAAAGTTGAATTAGCTAACCTTCTATGTCATTTTTACTCTTCAAAGTGTACACTTGCAGGTGTTGATTATAATGAATTTACTGTTAGGGCCATAAATAATAATAAGGATAAACAATATTTAAAAAGTAGGCTGTATAATTATCTAATTAAATATGAACCACAAAACATAACATGCTAAATGGGGGATAGCATTAAAAAATTAATTTTCAGAACATCGTCTCTCAGTTGCTGAATGTTGCTACATCCCTGTCGCGTCTTACAATTCTACGTTGTTACAATGTTGCGAGCACGTAGACAGCGATCTTGCCATATAGAAATGCAACGTTGCCACAACGTAAATGTGTTTGCTGGGTTAGTGCATGAAACTCAAAACTGTTTCAACTGACTAGGCCTACATCTTGAATGTGGATATCCGGATGCCAGATAACAGTTCAAATAATAGTTGCCAACAATTCTGATACATGCTTAGCAATTACTGGGTTTTAAACAAGTAGGCTAGAATCGATCATTACATCCTCACCCTTATCTTAGCCCATAATTAAATGCAGAAACGCAGAAATTTGTTCAACCAGAGTTGCAGTCGTTCCCTCTGACACTTATAGCTTGTGTTTGTGAAAGTTTGGGTTTGGTGGCATGCCTGAACTAGTTGATAAAGGTAATCAGAGGCTTAACCTAATATTATTATATTATTATAACATAGCCTTATACATAGTAAATCATACAGTTTGGAAGGACATGAGGTTGACTAAATGACGGAATTTTATTTTTGTGTTAACTATCCCTTTAATAGTGTCAACAATACAGGTTTGAGGTGTTTTAGGATTCATGCTAACCATTAGGAACAAGGTGATATGCCATTAAACATTATACACATTTCTTCAACCACTAGATGGAAGCAAATACATGTTCCAGGACAGCCAGGAAACTTATAATTGCAAAGCTAAGCCTTTAAATCTGATCTTACTCATGAAAATTGACCACTGCAATGTTATCAAGCTAATTTATTGTTGTTTTTCCCCCAGTAGAAGTAAAAAAAAAAATCAATTATTAATTAATTATTAATTAAGAATTACCAGGCAGTACATAACATTATTATTATTATTTTTTAATAAAAAAAATACATTTTATATTCTTACAATTTTTTTTAGTGCATTTCAATCTAAAAGAGCGGTTTGGATTAAAAATAAGGCCCCGCAAGTTGTTGTTGAAAATGTAATTTACATCTTATCCTTCATATACAACTCATGTAGCAGATGACATTCTGTTGTGTTTGACTGTGCTATCCTGAACACAACAGTTGAAATACAAAAACGACAACTGGTTACTCCAGGATACTACATTGGTTGTCCCCTGGTTGTTTTGCAAAAATATGAAAGACTGAGTTTATTTAGGCCTCAAGAATGAGAGGAGGTGATATGGAATTTATAAACACTCATTTTACTGATAGTCTGTCTTCATATCAGAGCCGTTCCATCTGAAGGATAGATCGAGGTTTAAAAAAAATACAACCAATACCGTCATTATGACGATGTTTCAATCTGTTTTTGTTATAGGAAGACGAGGAGGCACCAAAATGTTCTCATATGAAGATACTGGCACCCAAAACCCACTATAAAACAACTGAAAAGTGTCAGAACTTAAACTGAAAAAAATTGCCTATTAAAAGGGTTAGTTCACCAAAAAATTATCCCATAATTTATTCACCCTCAAGCCATCCTAGGTGTATATGACTTTCTTCTTTCAGCCAAACCCAATCTGAGTTATATTAAAAAATATCCTGGTTCTTCCAAGCTTTATCATGGGAGTGATTAGAGCCTTTGGAGAGTCTTTGAAGCTCCAAAAAGCGCATGCGCATTACATATATAAAAGTAATCAAAATGGCTCCAGGGGTTAATTATGGCCTTCTGAAGCAAATTGATGCGTTTTTTAAAAAAAATATCCATATTTATAACAGTTTAAACTCGAATCACTAGCTTTCGGTAAAGGCCATACGCAAGTCAAGTTCCAGGAGAAGAGTGACCTCTGACCCGACATATGGAAAAATTCAAGTAGCTGCCGTACGCGTGAGCTTAGGTGAACTCTCACGGTTTAAATAAATATGGCTGGGCAACAAACTCAAGCTCCGACATTTCTCTTTACAAATTCACATTTTAGACTTCTAATTCGTGACCGGTGTTTTGTTTTGTTCTATGAGCAAAAATAAGTGTATTTATATACCTTATGAAGCACCACTAAAATTAAAATGTCAACAAGTGCAGGAGGCCATTGCAGCCTGCAGGAGGTGCTGTAGCCTCTTTGGGTTTTTTAGGGTGCCATTCATTTAATTAAAAATAGACGAACAAATACATAATAGCACACTTTACCATTATAGTGTAAAGCTTCTGAATGATGATAAAGCCACTTAGCATATGAGACTAGCTTAGCTTTTGTGCTCCATTAATACATATCATGAATAGTTACAGAAACACCATACATTTTATCCATCTGACAACAACAAACCTCAACAGTGAAGTAAGTGAGAGCTAAGTGCATACCCTTTATCCTTAATGGAAAGCTTCAAACTATAATGGACACTACCACAATCTATAACCACACTCGCTCTGAAAATAAATCAAGCTGTCTCATTCTAATGGAGGCTAACATTAGTCCCTCATAAAACATTGATTTAACCTCTCAACCATGGCCAAACAAATCGAAAGGCGTGTGGGCAGTGTAGTCTTTTGTATCTCGACTTATTAAATGTCAGACCATATGAGATTTTCCTGGCGCTCATTTTCCACACTTTTGATCACACTGTGATCTGCATCTATGGAAACCATTTTACTGGCTTAGATGCTCTGATTGGTGTGACCTAAAATATAAAACTGCCAAACCAAAGTGTTTGCTTGCTCACCAATAAACCACAGTGTGCCTGCAGAGCTGTGTGAATGGCAGTAATGTTGACAGAGGCGTGTGAGAAACGGCATTGTGGGTACAGCGGCTGACAGTGGTGGAAGTTCCTTTGCTCATCAGATTGATATACACAAGCCACCAAACAAAATGTGAGTTTAAATGCCCACTGAAGTGCCTAGAAACGTGCAGCGTTATTCAATGTGTTGACGTAATTTCCACTGAAACAGGAAGACAGGGCGGGACATATTGAACAGCTCCTCCTCTTTTTTAAGAATAGCCAATAGCGTTTAGTTATATCACAGCTCGGCCAGAGCCGTTTAGCTTGGTAAAGCCGCAGTTTTCTTCTAATCTCTAACAGTTTCATCTCCATATCGCTTTAAACTATAGCATTCTGTACAGAATTCAAAAGGACCCGTTATGTTTTCTGGTCTGCGCCGACTCGCTCATATGATCCATTCTGTGCTTATTGTGTCTCTGGACCGGAGCAGACTGTGCGCGCAGCGACGGTTCGCGTCACACTAACATAAAAACAGACTTCATTCACCAAATTTAAACTGTCTGAATCGTTCCCTATCCCATATGTAGTGCACTATGTGCCATTCACCATGTAGAAAATAGTAAATGAGTGAACAAGTGACAGATTTTAGCTGCAGCTTCAGCGTCTATTTATAATGTAGGGGACGGGACGCTGTGGATTCTAGAGAGCATTTGATTGGACAGAACATCTGATGATAAACGTAAGTGCAGAGTGATGTCATCAAAATCATTGATGCTTATTGGCGGAAGTGAGAGACTGTTTTCAATTTTTATTTCACAGGGATTTAATTTTTTTTTAGAATCATGTCAGATTTAGTGGGTGAATCTTTTGTGTGGTAAATGAAATTCAGATTATATCAGGAAAGTAATGTAAATTTGCGATCATTTTGCGCCTATAGACTGAACACTTAATATGCGTCACCATTTTAACAAATTTGTGTTTTTGTAGTTTACACAGAGACGGTAACGGTATCGTTTTCGAAAACTTGCACTTTGAAACCCATAAGTTTGTGTTTTCAGGCCCCCAAAATGGCGTTGTCTTGTAAACGAACAGCCAAAACGCAATGTTTTTAGTTGAAAACGGTGTCATGTAAACGGCTCCTAATTTGGTCACTGTTTCCTCTCTCTGTAGTTCCAGTATTCATGCACCACCATCTCAAGGGTTTACAGAGAAAATGAGCAGAAGTTCTGTGGGCGAAAACTAGAAACTCAGCTAACCGAGGTCTGCAGAAGCGCTTCTCTGAAAGTCACATCGAACCTTGAAGCAGTACAGCAGCAGAAGACACACCGAGTGCCACTCCTATCAGCTAAGAACAGGAAACTGAGGCTACGATTGGAAAAACGTCGCCTGATCTGGTAAGTCTCGATTTCTGCTGCGACATTCAGGAATTTTGGCGTAAACAACATGAAAGCATGGAAAGAATTAAGGCAGTTCTCAAGGCAAAAGTTGGTCCAAGCCAGTCCTAGCAAGGTGTACCTAATAAAGTGTCCGGTGAGTGTATAACTCCTCTGCATTGGCTCAACATTGATTAAATCCATCTATTTTTGTGGCTGACAAATGCATAAACATCACTTCATGACCTACTCCCCAACATCTCCTTTCAGTATTATTCATCTTACAAATGGGTCATATGACTTCGGTGCATGGAGTTCAGTTTCAGCTGAAAAATGACTGGTGTCAGTTTTCTGCAATGCACTTTGGAGGCTTACAATACAAATAACACATACCAGTTAAAATACAGCAAAGACAAAACACAAGTGTGCTGTCATTAGGGTGTGAGTCACGGCTGCAGCTACAGGTAACATTGTGCAATGATCTTGAGAACCGTTGACGGCATTTACCTTTCAAATGACTGGATTATACCTGCCATTTACATGACTGTGCAGTCGCTATCTATTATGATCATGATTGCTCGGTTTCACAAACAGTATTTATTTATTTAGAATCCTTCACATTGCAGTGTGTGCTGTCAGACGCTGTCTACTGGAATTATGACAGAATTCAAAATCATTTACTGACCACATGATCAAGAGACTTTCATAATTCCATGAATCACAATCATTCCACACAATGCTTTCCAAAGAAAAGCATACATTTCTTCAGTACCTTCTTGATGCATGTGGTGCTTTAAGCCAAAGTAGCTTCCACTGAAAGAGAGCACTTAAAGTTCTACGAGCAAGGAAGGAACTCATCATTCAGATTACCGGAAACTCCAGTATGCACATGTCAAACAATGATGTGCTCATTGCATCAACATGTAATTGTTTGAGTAAAAGGTATACATATCCACAAAGAAGCCCCACCTCTCTGCTGTAGGGTATCTCATTTTGATTTTTGCAAGTGTAAAAGAGCTGCTTGCGCTCTACTGTTGCATTCCTCAGTAATTACACACTGCATGTCCCGTCCTGCTGCCGCCTGTACAACACACCAATCATCTTATGGAAAAGATGCTCTATTCACATTAAGCTTTTAGGCTGCATCTACTATTACAGCTTCAGGTCTGAGATCAGAGTGAGATTTATTAAATTAGTCTTAAAAGCAGAAAATGGTTAAATCTACCAATACTCAAACTAATGAGTATACACCTCAAACGCCAACCTAAAAAACAAGAACTTATTTGCATAAAGGATGCCAAATTGTTGAGATATTTTGCATTTTTAATGCCAAACAAGCGCATTTTCATGTTAAATACTCGCTGATCGATATCAACCTTTACAGACACAAAGTTTATTATTATTACTACATAATACATGTAGAATACATACAGCATTAAATATGACCTACATTTTTCTTGAGTGGTTTATATACACTCACTGGCCACTTTATTAGGTATACCTGTTCAACTGCTTAACTCAAATATTTAATCAGCCAATCACATGACAGCAATTCAATGCATTTAGGCATGTGGACATCAAGTCAAGACGATCTGCTGAAGTTCAAACTGAGTGTCAAAATGGGGAAGAAAGGTGATTTAAGTGGCTTTGGACATGGTGTGGTTGTTAATGCCAGACAGTCTGGTCTGAGTATTTCAGAAACTGCTGCTCTACTGGTATTTTCACACACAACAATCTCTAGGGTTTATAGAGAATGGTCCGAAAGAGAAAATATCCAGTGAGCAACAGTTTTGTGGGTGAAAATGCCTTGTTGATGCCAGCAGTCAGAGGAGAATGGCCAGACTGGTTTGAGCTGATAGAAAGGCAACAGTATCTCAAATAACCACTATTTACAACCGAAGTCTGCAGAAGAGCTTCTCTGAACGCACAACACGTCGAACCTTGAAGCAGACGGGCTTCAGCAGCAGAAGACACACCGGGTGCCACTCCTGCCAACTAAGAACTGGAAACTGCATAATAAGATTGGATTGGAAAAACATTGCCTGGTCTCATGAATCTTAATTTCTGCTGCAACATTCAGATGGTAGGGTCAGAATTTGGTGTAAACAACATGAAAGCATGAAAGCTCCTGCCTTGTTTCAATGGTTCAGGAGGCTGGTGGTGGTGTAATGGTGTGGAGGATTTTTGGGCCCCTTAGTATTGAGCATCATTTAAACGCCACAGCCTATAAGCATTGTTGCTCAGTGCTGAACATGTCCATCCAAGACCACAGTGTATCATCTTCTGATAGCTACTTCCAGCAGGATAACGCACCATGCCACAAAGTTCAAATCATCTCAAGCTGTTTTCTTGAACATGACAATGAGTTCACTATACTCAAATGGCCTCCACAGTCACCAGATCTCAATCCAATAGAGCAGCTTTGGGATGTGGTGGTACAGAAGATTCGCATTTCCAGCACCTTCTTGAACCTATGCCATGAAGAATTAAGGCAGTTCTGAAGGCAAAGGGGGTCCAACCCGGTACTAGCCAGGTGTATCCAATAAAGTGGCCTGTGTCTGTGTGTGTGTGTATATACTGTATATACTTTTTTTTGTACAGTATGTATTACACAAAGTTTTGATTCTTAGGATTAAATATGACCTACATTATCCTTGAGAGGTTTTTGTGAGATTCATTCCAATAGCTGTCTGTGGTGTGGTTGGGGTTTCTATCACATAAAGGGATAAAGGGAGGTGGTTTCAATTGATAACAATGCCAGCTGGTTTTTGATAGGTAACCTTGAGATTCTTGGGATGAATGTTGGTTCGGCAAATCAACTGCGCTTAAGTAAGCGGGTGATAGTCGCTCTTTAAAAATCAATATTGTTTTTAGAGCTTTCAACATCATGATGAGTGTCCTCACTTGAGTTCCAACACAGTATAACTGTTTGAATAGTGGCTTCAGAGCACTACAACACAAGAGGCACATAATCACTAGGCTTACAGATATTTTTTGTGAGAGATGATTATTTGGCTTAATCCATCAAGCTTAAACTCTTGGATGTTTCTGAGGGATGTATATGTGTATATGCCATTCAAAGCATTCTCCCCCCCCAAAAAACCCCCACTATATTAAGAGAATACACCATGTTTATTCTGATGCAAAATGTGAAAGCTGTGGGGAAAAAAAAGACATTTTCCTTGATTTTTAAAAATAAAATATTAGTGGTTCCAGAAGACTTTTGCTTTTTGTTGTATTGCTCTGAACAAGTCAACAGTGGACAGCAAATCCTAAAACCGAATACCAAAAATAAGATACTGTTTGTACTCATGTGAGTACAGTAATGACTGCTATAGAAAAGTATGTTTTTGTGGTTTCATCAGTTGACTTTGACTTGATTTTCAAGAAAAACTACTCCTTTTTTTGCTAGTAATCAGACTATTACAGTTTTTCTCGATTGCTTAAACACTATGACCAGGCTTTTGAACTAAAATTTCAAAACCATAACGCCATTTATCAAAAAGCACACCCATTTCCCTAAACTATAAACACTATTCCCTGTTTTGACACATGAGTCAGATTTGTTGAACTGTCACTGCAAAACTCTACACACAAATCCCTTCATTTCTCATTGCCTAGACCATGTTGTCATTTAGAAAGCACTAGCATTCAATATTGTTCACTCAAGTCAGCACAGCTTCAGCTCAGTTAGCACACAATTACCCAAGTGGAAACACTAAGAGTCCAAATTTAACACACATCAATCAGAACCTTCAATAGATATATAAAAGCGCCCAAATCAGTTTATTGCGTTTTGGAACAATGGATCCAGAAAGACATGAAGGAAGAGGGATAAGAATGAGGAGGAGGAAGGGCAAGGACAAGAAGACAAGCAGTCTCAGATGAAATTCAAGCCACTCTAGTTGCCCATGTCTTTATCAATGGGATGACTATGAGGGAGGCTCGGCTACGAGTAAGGCCAAATTTGAGTCGCTTTACCGTCGCCTCAAGAGCCTTCAGGGAGGTGTGGTGGCAAACAAAATTCTATCACTGAATAAGAGACAAACATTTCCAATAGTCTTTGATGAGGTTTATTTTCTTGCAAGAAAATGCCAGCTGTCGTACAGTCACACAGAGTGGCTGCAGAGTGTGACAGTGAAGGGAGGGCTTCCTTTCTCCTTTATAGTCTCGACTCCCAGAATGTTATCTTTCTAGGTATTTCAACCATATGTGGAACATTCTTAGACGTGTCCATCATATTGTATCCTTGAGTGGAGGCCCTCCTGTCACGTCCCAACACTCTTTACCATTCCAATACAATTCGAATTCCATATTAGAATATGGTTTGTGTGTGTTCTTTTACTGTCATATGTTGGTCACACACATCTTACTGTAAGTAAATATAAAAAAAAAATTTAGAGGAGAGAGTTAAAAAAAAAAAGAGTAAAAAAAAAAAAAAGAGTAAAACAGGAAAAAAAAATGTTTTTGTGTGTGTGTGTTTTCTGTGTATGAATAAAAATGTGCCAATGTATCCACTGGTTGTGTCTTTTGTGTTCATCATGTGAAAAGGTTTGTGAGGGTGGAACCACAAGCAACATAACTTACCAGTTTTGGAAATGTTGTTTTGAATTTATTGCACCAGTGTTTTAGACTATGTTGTAGTGTGTGTGATTTTGAGGGCTTGTGTGTCCTGTCTGAGGGCAAAGTTGGGTTTTTCAGCAAGAGTGAATGGTTTTGAGTGTAGAGCTTCATTTTGACCTGAAAATAGGATGTTTGGGGAATTGGGTAAGACGTTATGGATTTGTGTTTATAGTTTTGAGAATACGAGGCATAGTTTCAAGAAATGTGTTTAAGCAATCGAGAAAAACTGTAATAAAGCTTCTTACAATATGTTTATGGAATAAAGGATACATCATTTCCAGTAAAACTGCTGTTCTACACAATCCAGAGATCTTTAGGAGCATTACAACATAAATGTGACTAACATAAAAAATGAGTCAGCTTCCTTTCAGCAGTAAATTGACTGTTGTTCAGTCATGATATCCTTATGTAGGCGAAACTGGAATGGCCATTGGCTCTCTCACAAAAGGGTTTTTAAAAGAGCAGTTATGGATTTATTAGTAAAATAAGGTCTGTTTTTAATATTAAAAGCAAGCTGCTATTAAGTTGTTAAATAAGAACTACACCTACCATAAGGTTTACATGCTTAACGACAACCATTGCAGTCCTTTACCGCAATGATTTTTAAGCACACAGCTTTAAATAAAAATTGCATTTGAGGATTCAGTGTAATTTATGATGTCGAACGAAATGAGAAAGTTCCCAAGTAATTTCAACCACAGACCTTATTTTAGTCATAAATCTAAAGTCCCCAATCTACAAAACCATTAGACATTCCTGAGGGAATTCGAGGATGTAAAATACTAGTTCTCTTCCAGATTTTAGAACTACAAACTGAACAGCTCTATTTAAATATAGCGTAGTGGCCGTTAAACCTCGGGTGTGCTATATTTTTCAATAATTCAATGGCCCGGAATCAATCATTCCGCTTATACTACGGTTACCACACCTCAAAACATTGTTCAGATGATGTATTTCAAGATGTGTCAGGTTTTTGTCCTTAAAACGCTCTTGTGTGTAGAACTAATTTCTTACGCATCTAATCCTAAGCCTCCATTGCTAATTCCAAAACGTCATTTTAGAGCTAGTAACGGAGGCTTGAGCCATTGATAGCAGAGACTAATGCAGTTATTAGAGAGAGAGAGAGAGAGAGAGAGAGAGAGACCGTTATTAAGCATGTATGAATCACCTGAGTCTGTCTCTCAGCAGTGTTCGGCACTAGCGTGTCTACTAATAGCGAAACTGTAAGTTATTTGCTCCAAGAACAGCACCATTTTTATCCTATTTTATCCTATCATATTTATATTTACTATATTTATTTGCTTGGTCAGTGTCGTTGTGGGTTTTGGTTCTTTTGCAGTTGTAGACCTTTGAAATAACTGAACTCATTTGGCGAAGTGATATGGAACTGTAATGCGGTCAAGACTGTCTGGATCTACTTTAGCCGTGCGTTTCCCCACAAATAATTGCACACCTTAGAACAGGGGTGTCAAACTCAGTTCCTGGAGGGCCACAGCCCTGCAGAGTTTAGCTTCAACTCTAATTAAACACACCTGTGGCGAAAATAAGGAACTACACTGACCAAAATGCAATGCGGTGCGGTGAGATGATCAGCTAATCAAGTCTTTCAGGCTTATTTGAAAACTGCAGGTGAGTGTGTGTTGAAGCAGGGTTGGAACAAAACTCAGTAGGGCTGTGGCCCTCCAGGAATTGAGTTTGACACCTGTGCCTTAGAATGTTCATAAACCAATCAGATTCAAGCATTACTTTCTCTTATCCCAGCTGTAAGTAAACCATTTGTAAGTAAACATTGCTTTGAACATCTCAACAAACCCAAAACAACCACCAATAGTGTGTGTCTAGAGGCGGGGCTAACTGATTTTAAAATCAAACATGCACATAAACAAACGTGGAAATTTCAACACAGGTGTGCTGCCGATTTTTCAGTCCTGTCCAACCTGCTTACTGAAAGGCTGTTGTAAAAGTGAACATGTGTGTCTCTCTGTTTCTGAGGAACTAGATCACTCCGCCGTGCTCTCGTTCAGTAACACTGCGGAACGAGACAGGATGTTAATGCATGTTCAAACAAATTGTCCAGCCGTATATCATAAACTGAACAAAGACATATAAGGAGCGCATGCAATACTCGTACAAAACCGCCTAAGGTTTTAAAATATGTTGTCCCCTCAGTTAAGTGAAAAAAACCTGAAATGAACTTATATGGGTTATTCTGACAATTATAACTAATTATAATTTATGTGTATTACACATTTTCTCAAGATTATCATACTTTTTAAAGTCAGTCCATGAAAGTCAGTGGGGTTTAACTTTATACCAATATTGGACCCCATTGATGTTCAAAATATCTGTTTTGTGTTCCACAAGTCAGGAAAGACATGAGGTTTAGTAAATGACAACAGATTTCTTCTTTTTGAGGTCAGCCCTCTTTTCAACATTTTCAATCAATAAACTCTAACAGTTCAAAACATCTGTCATATAGCCTACATTATTAAGACTTTAAGTGCCTTAGTTAAAGGGGACATATCATGCTAAATCCACTTTTTTAGCCCTTAAATGCATTTTGTTGTATATTTGCAGTGTTTAGAAGTACAGAAAAGTTGAAATTATTGATATCTTTATATTCTGTTTTGGCCTTATTTTTCAACCTGTTCCGATTTTTCTGTTATCTATGACGTTTTGTGAACTATTACGTCACAGTATTTGCAGCGGAACTGCCAAATAAGGACATTGACTTCCAGCCCAACACTTCGAGCAATCCGCCATTTTTATTTCTCGCTGCAATTTTTTAGTCCAAGCTAAAAGATGCAGAAGTTACGAGAGGGTAAGTTAAAATGTTCGGTTGTTGGATGTAGTAACCCACATGCTTCATTACACCGTCTAATGTAGATGAACTGCCGCGCTTGTGACAGTGCCCATGTTTAACTGAAAGAACGAGCAGAGAGAGAGAGACCCGGTCGCGCGTACGCACTCTCTCTCTTCGGAGCCAGGCGAAAGTGTAAACAAGACACCGTCTCCAAACTAGACGCTGTCTTGCTCTCTCTCCCTCGCACATATTAATCAAAATAAATCGACACGGTGGTAAAAGGTCGGAAGACCAAAGTTTCATGTGTAAATACAGTAACACACCATTGCGATACATCCATATGAAGACGTTGTTCTGCAGGTTCGTCGTCTTCATTTTCATCTCGCTCCGGCTCCGACTCTGGCTCGAACATGTAAGGCTGGATGGACAAGTCTTCCGTTGTTGACATTTTGTTAATAACGTGTGAATAAAAAGTTTCTGTGCCGCTAGATAATCGTATCTCTGCTATCAAACTACAAAAATGGCCGAATGGGGTGGAGTTGAACCGAGTGTCACCTCTGCATCCTGGAGAGGGGGCGGGGTATGAAGTGTCTCAATTGTATTTAAAGAGACCGCACATCAGAAAAGGGCTAGAAAAGGGGCCCGTGGAGCTATAATAATGAGGAATTCAGACCCAAGCATTGCAGTTCCGCTTTATATAGACTACAAATGTATGATTTATATGTAAAAAGGAACGATTTAAAAGCATGATATGTCTCCTTTAAAAGTTTACTAATTCTGCATTATAAAGTGCTTAAATGAATAAATTGGCTAAATCAGAATTAAACAAACAATGTGGATATGTACTAAGAAAACTAACCTTTGGCATTCACCAAAGGTAATGACAGCCTTTGGGGCTTGCACAAGCAAGTTGGCGAAATGTTTCGACAGCGGAATTCAAAAAACACTCAACAACACTGTCATGCACCCCCTCCTTTCTGTTTCTCAAACATGCATGCGAAGGAACCACTATAGGTAAATTACTGGTTAGTACATTCACACAGAACACTGCAGACAAACAGGTTTGTAACTTAATGGTAGAAAATCTCCTCCTGTGAAAGCTTGACTCGGACGGCAGAGAGACTGATACCACAGAGACACAATGAGAGCGTGTCAGGGGAGGGGAGCTATTGTAAAAAGCTGTGGACAAGAGAGGGGCAAGAAGATAAAAACCTGAAAGACTTCATTCTGAAGCCTCGGGCTGTTTACTGAATCAATAGGGGGGATGTGAAAATATGGTGACCACACAAACACACGCAGACCATGCACATTGAAGCAAAACCCTAATGTGTAGGCATGTCCTGATTTTGCTGAGTTAGTCACGTTCCAACATATTTTATTGAAACTGGAACAACATTCCTGTCTGAAAATGTAGTCCTAACCATATCCCTAAAATCAAAGGGAAATTAAGGGTGAATAACACTGATAGAAGCACCTAACCCTGGTTGTCAGCCAAAACTTGATATAAACTGTAAACTTGTCCCTCAAATCTGATTGGTTTATTGTAATGTTGTTTCAAGATCAACAAAGATGTTGATCCAAGAGCATGTTGAAACACTTGGTGAAATCAGGTTCTGCCTGTACGATCAGGCCTGAGACAGACCCCCGTGGGCAGACTACAGCATACAGGACCTAAGTGAGATCCTCTCGTCATTCCTGGTTGTCACCTTCTTGACAATACCATGGAATGGGATTTGTGATTTAATTATATTGGATCAGTGAATGCCTCTAAACTCATTCATGGACATGCAGATACACTTCAAGTGCAGACAACACCCTTGAAATTTTTTCACCATGGTAAACATGGTAGATTACACAAATAAAATGCTGGTGTATACTTTGAAACAATTTTCACTTAGAAAGTGCTAGTAAATTTCACAAATAATTACAAAGAAATGGCATTCAATTTAGCTTTTTTTTTACCCTTTGGGGATGATACTTTTATGGCAAAGGCAACAGTTTTTATAGTAACATATCTATGGTCTTTTGGCTTAAACTATTGTTACCATGGTGATTCTTTTCACTAGTCAGAATGAAAAAGAAGTCTATTCATGCAATATACTGTACAAACATACACTGTCACACTGGATTATATATCTCAGGAGATGACAAATTGCGCTTCATGACCAGTAAGAAACCAGTCATGCATACTTAGGTTACACCACACATTCAATGTATCAGTCAGGGAGAGCTGGAGAAACACCAAAAGCCTCCACTGTACGCCAGGCGTGGCACTCGAAATTCAGAATGGCCCATCGTGACAGTGACTAAACACACATTTGTTTCCTTTTTTGACATTTACATTTATTGAATGGGTGCACACATTCAAGTCGAGTCTCTCACAGTGAAGGTATTAAGTACACCCAGCAGCTCTTAGCTTTAAGGATCTTCCTGTTGACTTAAGGCCAATGAACCAGCTCAACTGGTCACATATGAAAGGAGATCTGTGCAATTCAACACAGTTCCTTCACACCTGCCCAAGAATGGTGATATTAACATCCATAAAGCACATAAAGCACCAAAAAAGTATTTTTCTTCTATTGAAATGGACCACACAGACATATACATATACAAAATATACACTGAAAAAAAGTTGCTGCTTTAAATTAAGTACAATCAACTTGGATGTTTAAGTCGTTTAAAAAATGAGTTGAATCTCGTATAACTTGAAATTGCTTAACTTATTTTGATTAGTTAAAGCAATGTAAAAACATGTTGTCATAACTTACTAATCATATAATTTTTTACAGTGTAGATGACTCGCCCTTTACTACACAGATTTTTGTCCAATCATATGCTCTCAAGAATGTCCCTCGCCAAATCTGGAACTGACAATTCATGATTTCCAGTCATTTTATTTTTAATTTTCAATTGATGTTTTTCTACAGATGAGATCTTTACCTTTTTTTATAAGAGCACAAGAAAACGTGCACATAAATGTACACAAAACACTTAAAACGTTCAAGGAATCATTTATTTCTGGAGGCCTCAAAGAAATCTTATGAAAATGTGTGTAGAAAACAGATCAAATTTAATTACAATAAGTTTTACAATAATTATTTTGCTTATTATTCAGTGAATGACATGACAAGTGGGGCAGTTCAAACATTCTTTTTTTAAACACATATATAACAGTTACATAAAAGCAAAACATTTGAAAATAAATTATATTCAAAGCAACATTAAAAATACAAAACATGACCGAACTGGTCCTTTTGAGAGAATATAAACACCCTGTACACAAAACCTGAGAGCATGTTGATTGGAATCGCACCACTGCATGTGCATATACTGTATTTTAGCATATCCAGTGCGTCACCTCAAAAAAAAAAAAAAAAAAAAAAAAATTACTACAGGGCCCAATTTGGTAACTTAAAGCACTGAACAAAAAAGGTTGTGCACAACAACAAGAATTGACATTATCCAATTTAATTTTAAATTCTATCTAGCCTATATGAAAACATTTCTGTTACATCTGTTACAAACTACACAAGGATAAGACTTTTCCATCAAAACGGTCAAATGAGTCAAGGATGTCTGTCTCCACTCTGTGACAGTATACAAACACCGTTAATTCAGTGTATCTGTGGTCAGACTCATATGATTACGGGTCTCTCCATGCAAACAGCCCAAACCACAAAAACATACGCAGGCTGCCGGAGATAAAACTGTCTACAGGTTTGCAAGGAGTTATAAAGCTCAGAATTTTATGATATTTGTGTTTTAATGCTAAAATGGAGTATAAATATATGTAATAAATGTGTGTTAGTGTATTTTTGCTGTCGACTTGCACATACATATATACGTTAAGATTGTTTTGGCTGGCACTTACATACATATAGGGTTGGAAAAAGAATCTGAAAAGTACATACTGTATTTAAAAAAAATCAGCTTAGCTTGTGAATGTTCATTTAGTGACATTGTACACCTAGTAGTCTTTGCTGAAGTGGGTTCTAAACATTCCTGCCAATATTTATATTGTAGTCAATGTGGCTTAATGAAATATATTTTTCGAACTGAAAATATATTCCGTGTAAATGCAAAAATATATCACAAAATGTATTTCAAGGGTCAAAAAAATATATTTCCTATATATATAGGATAATATAAATATATTTAGACTGACAATATACAAAAAATGGCTTAACTAGTAAAAATGATATTTATTAGCCTTTTATTTAATTCAGCCATTTTTTGTATATTTTGAAATACATTTTAAAATATATTTGAATATATCTGGGAGCAGAGGCTTTTTTTACACGTTTCTGTGGCCGTAACTCTTAAAATAAAGCAAAGGGATGAACTTAGAAATTTCTATGAATGAATGGGGCTAGAGAGATCTGATCAAAATCAAAAAGATCACTACAAGATCATCAAGATCAGATCACTGCTTTGGTCGAAGAGCAACACATTAAAAGGATTAGGATCAGATATCTGTTGATAAGAAGAAAAAGATTTCTCACACACTGGAACTCAATAAGCAACTTAAACATATTAACACAAATACTTTTCAGTTTTAAACTTCAGATGTTCCTGTGTCAATGCAAGGTGATTTTTAAAACAGGCCTCTTTTAGAACATGAATCCAATGGAATCCTGATTACAGCAGGACGAATCTTTGTGGGGACGCCCAAGGAGAGAGTAGCAATTTCGCTGCAAAACTGTGGTATGTCGTTGTCCGCAGAAATGCATTTTTTTTCTTCCCGCTCCTTAGCTCAAGCATGTGGGAGCTTGCCTTACTTTTAAAATAAAATGTGTATGGCTCACTAAGAGACACAAAAAAAAGATGAGGGTTTAAAAAAGTGTAGCAAAAGGTGTTAAGAAGCTTAAAGCATGTATCTGATCTCCAAGGCATGCTTTGCCACGAATGACCTTCCATCCACAACTCAACGGTGCCTTTGGCTTCAAGTTAAATTGGCCCCACATATCTTCATTCCCTTGGGACTTCCGAGCATGTTGAACAGGTCTTAAAATCTCAAAGTTTCAGTGCCTTGTGGGTGCATTGAGATCTCAACCACGTGACTGTCTCGTCACCCCTCAGTGCATTTCAGGGTGGATTTCGTTACCCAAAACAGAGCTCTTTCAAAATGACCTCTGAGACGTCAAGCCAGGACGACCGACCTGTCGGTTAAGGGTCAGATGAAGGAATGAGAGGGTGATGGAGGCTGTATCATGTTTCTTGAGGAACAAAAGAAGCTGTCCACTTCAGCCAAGGGAAGGAAGAGATGCAGATAAAGGTAAACAGTCTCGCTGTTTAACCGCCGTCCTCTATGGTGTCCTTAAGACTGGGGTACGTTTGCACAGGGTAAAAGGATATATAAAAAAACAAAAAAACAATGGACATTTAAAAACACGTTGAGCTCCTGAAAAGGCCAAACCTGTAGGTGTACGTCAGTTGTGAGGGCAGTTTTTCCAGTTGCCTTGATAGAGAGCTTTTGCAGATAAAAAAGACTGATAAATGGCTGAAGGGTTGGTCTTGAAGTCTGAGGAAGAGATGTACATGATTTATCAACGTAATTGAGTGCAAACATTGACAGACTGAGAATACATTCAGCACACCGATGGCAAAACTTCACCCATTCGAACGCTTAATATTCACCATTTATCATTAAAATAACATGACGCTGAGAGTAAAACAGGCTCCCATTGCAGAAAGCTACCCACACCCAACAAACAGACATGAAAACTAGTTTTCTTGCAACAGCCACTCCTTTGTTAGTTCTTCAGATTGAAGCATATCTCTCCTTTCTTTTCAAGAAAAAGTCAAGCATATCTTTGCGAAAGTGTACAGAGTGAAGCAAGACACTTAATCAACGTATGCTGCCAAACCGACACTGATATGTGATAAGGAAGCATTTCGAAAGTCAGCCCGGACGTATCTCGCAGGTTACAGAAGAGCTAGTGTCAATAGCCTGAAGTCAATGCAAAGAGCCGGCACGGAAAACAACAATAAATAATTGCTAAGTAAATAATGTTAGCCTGCTGTACCGAAAACAAAAAATGCTATGCACCACTTACCGGGTCACCTTAATGCCAGGTCTTGCTTTAATATGGAGATGGAATACTAAAACAAAAAGGGAAAAAAAAAAATGAATCATTGATAGAAGGAAATAATTACATCACAAGATGAGGAAAGAATGGGGTGTAGTCAGAATCGGTAAACATGGGAACAATGACTCTGCATAGCTAAAATTAAACCTCATTAGTGACTGAAGACTTTACTCACTACTGAGCACATAACATTTTGATATGCCAAGAAGCATAAAGACATATCACAGTCTGGAGCACACACCTAGGTAGCCAATGTTATTCGCTTACATAGGTGGTTGCACAAGCATTAAAGATATGTTAGTTACAAACAAATTACACATTATGTTCTTCTCTGGTGATGTAATTACATAGAGAACCATATATTTCTGTTCCAGTGCCCAAAAAATATCTGAACAATTCACGCTATGACAAATAGGTCAAACGCTCATAGCGTTTGAGAGACTTCATTGAAATGCACGTCAGAGCAAAGAAAGCAAGCAACAGTCAGACGGTTGTGCAAGGCTGAAACTGCTGCAGAAATATTCACGAGGGTAAGAAGTGAGACAGAGACAGACATGTGTGGACATGACTAACATTCCAACTATATTCCTAAATTATCTCCTTTTAATTCTCTTTCTGATTCTTTCATCGAGCTACAAGAGAGATTCGGATTAAACGATATACTGGATAAATGTAGGTGATCATTTCATTTCATGCCATTTCGTCATCAATTTTATTCACCTGGCCAGAAAAAAACATTAATAGAGATTGACAGAGAGTGAAAGGAAAACTAATGTTGAGAAAAGAAAGAGTTGTTCTTTACAAATGTATGTCTATTATTGTCAAAAACATGCAAACCACACAAAATAACCTATTAATGAAAATATCTAATAAAGACTAAACATTTCAAGGTGGTCTAACAGGGAACGTTATCTATGACAGACATCAGAAAACAAATGAAGCAGAGTCAGGCTTCACTCCCTCCCAGGATGCATTAGTCACAGGTGGAACATTTATGTTACAACTTTTAGTTTCAGATCTGATCCGTTTTGCAAGTAAGACTCATAAATGTGATCAATGATGTGACACACCTATACCTGGGAAGTTTTTGCATACAGTGTGTGTGTTTGTTTGCATTTCTGTGAGTGTGTAGAGAGTGTGTGCTAGCTTCATGTCAAATAAGCATATCTCTGTTAGACTTATCGGTTGCATTTGCATATTATATCGCTCAAAACATTGTTTTGCATTTCCAGTATTTCTTGTCCTTTACATATGCTACATGTGTTGGTGGCCTTCTATGAAATTATCAGCCTTGAACCTTTTTTGGACTTTGTTTAGCTATCAGATTTTTGTCTAAACAAGACAGATTTTTCTGTGTAGTATCATCTATCTGATTAAATCAATGTCAAATGTTTTTCAAACTAAATTAAAAAAACTCTGTCCTCTATTTATCTCTCTTCATGAGGTAGAATTACATGTTGTCGTCTGCATTCAGTATCAGGCGTAGAAAGATTACAGGCTTGAGAAGAGAAGAGAAGAGAAGAGAAGAGAAGAGAAGAGAAGAGAAGAGAAGAGAAGAGAAGAGAAGAGAAGAGAAGAGAAGAGAAGAGAAGAGAAGAGAAGAGAAGAGAAGAGAAGAGAAGAGAAGAGAAGAAAAAATGTCCTTAGAAATGGTCCATAAAGGAATAGTTAACCCAAAGATGAAAATTCTTCCATTATTTAGCCCAACATTATTCCAAACATTCTGAATATGCTGTTATTGAACACAACAGATTGTTCAAAATTATCAAAACTTTCAGATATGGAATATAGTGTGCAAGTCATACAAGTCGACTACTTTTTGTTCCACTTTGGGTTTGGAACGGGTTTCGGAATGAGTAAAAAAAAAAAATGCATTTTTATTTAAATTTGCTTTTAATTTAAATTATTTTAAATTTTAACGTGAACTATTCCTTTAACAACATACACTACACTTCAAAAGTTTTGGTTCTGTAAGATACGATTTTTTTGTAACTGTAAAGACATTAAAATGTTACAAAAGACTTAAAAAATGTTGCACAATACATATTTTTAAATATTTTAAATTGTAATAATATTTCACAATATTCCTGTTTTTACTGTATTTTGATCAAATAAATGTAGTCTTGGTGAGCATAAGAGAATTACCATTAAAAAAAATCTTGTCAACCCCAAACTTTTGTATGGGCGTGTATAAACTTAAAAGGTTTAACTGACATGTGTCATTACATTATCAAATACAAGTGATAAACTAAGTTTTCAGTTTCAAACCATGGACAAGACTGAACAATATTGCCACATTTTTATGATGTCTCGCCACCACAGTTACATCACTCTAAGACTGAAGTTACAAAAGAACGATTAACCAGTGGTTCCTGGATAAACAGAAAAATGTGCCCCTTCGGTAAATCACAGTGAATGGAAAGAAATCGGGAAGTGACAGAGCGCATCATATCCTCTCTGACAGTCATGTCTTACAACACACTTGGGTTGTCTGAAGGTCTACTGATTGACATACACATGTCATGTCTCATGTTACTAAAACCACCCCCATTTCCTGTGAGGTCAAAATGTTAAGTGGTGAAGTTATTTGCATTGTGCAATCAAGAACTGTCATTACCTAATGATTAGATTTACACATCTGAGGATACCAAAAAATTAGTTGATAAATGTTGATTCCTATACAAAATAATTTTTCAAAGCTATATTTATATATTATATAATAATACAATTAGATTATTTGATTTATTTTCTTTGTGGTTTCATGCTAGAGTATGGCATCGTTAGCTTAGCAACATGCTAACTCCAAACTCTGGCCCAGTTTATGTGCATTGTAAACTTACTACTCTTTACATGTGACTTTTGTAGTATATTTTTGGACTATCATGTTAAAGGGATAGTTCACCCAAAAATGTCATCATTTACTCATCCTCAAGTTGGTCCAAACCTGTATGAGTTTCTTTCTTCTGCTGAACATAAAATAAGATATTTTGAAGAATGTCGATAACTAGTTGATGTACCCCATTGACTTCATAGTTTTTTATGTTCATTTTTATGCCCAGCAACTGTTTGATTACCCATATTCTTCAAAACATCTTCTTTTGTGTTCAGCAGAAGAAAGAAACTTGAGGATGAGTAAATGATGACAGAATTTTCATTTTCACTATCCCTTTATTTCACAAATGCTGTAGAGAAAGCTTAACTTGCATTGAACCCAGAACATTACTTTAAAAGATGGCCAGATCACACCCATATATCCAAAAGACAAAAACAATTGCTTTAAACCTTTGCAGCTAACAAACACATTATCCATGCATGTTTTGGATACTCAGTTTCCTGAATGTGACGAGAGGGGAGAGGAATGAATTTTAGACTCACTCTGTGCCTGATTTTCTCTTGCACTTTATAATGCAACCGATGACGATCACAGCCAAAATCACAGCAATTACAATTCCAGCAATGGCTCCACCAGATAGGCCCTCGTCTACCGCACCGACCTCTGCAAAACATGATGAGGTGTTTAGCTCGACATAAATATATGTATCGGTATAGAGAGAGAGCGAGAGAGAGAGAGAGAGAGAGAGAGAGAGAGAGAGAGAGAGAGACTACAATTTAGCAGCAAAATGATTGAAAACAAAATGATTAAAATTATTTGAATTTTTTAAATATGAATTTGAAATTTTACTCGGTATTTACTTCAAATAAAACAGTTCATAGATTTGGCACTGAAATAATAATAAATTAATATAACTGTGTAAATAATTCTGTTAATCTGGCACATTATAAGTTATAAAATGGACAATGAGTCTAATTCTAGATATTAAGTAACACTCAAAAGTGGCAGGCACACTTAGTGGCCTATGCCAGTAATGTCAAAATTGCAAAAGATTGGATAAATATTACTTATATAATATTATACAATGTATATCATGTTATATATATAACAATACACAATATAATTAAATTATTATAATATAATATAAACTAATGTGAAATATTAACTTATTTAATTAATCATCATGCCAGTGTATGAGTATATAAGTAGTCAGTATTGCATTGTAAATTACAACTCAAAATTAGCATTAATTGGCATAATGGCCTATTTGTGAGGTGAAAACGGGAATAAATACTTGAATGAAAAATGCTGAGGCTCGTTTACCTGTCACAGCGAGTTTGTGTGTGTTTTTTTTCGTCATTCCCGTGATTGGGTTGAATGCCTCGCAGGTGTACGTGCCACTGTCCGCAGCTTTGGCCTTTTCAATAGCATAGATTGGCCGACTGAAGTTCATCACTGTATCGTTGAGTTTCCATGAGTACACACTGGGGGGGACAGACTCCGCAGAGCAGGAAATCTCTGTAGACTCTTCAAACTTCACCGCACTCTTTGCTTTAAACTTCACTTCCTCTGGACCGTCTGAGAGATATCAGAGAGACTGGCTCAGTTAGGGAGGTCACATTTACATTAGAGTAAAGCAAACAAACTGTCGGTAACAATACAAGCAGCACCATTTGCAAACAAGATAGGCTTATGTTTATGACATGACAACAACAGAGAAGTGATACACAAATCACCGTGTCCTAAGTAGACATGACACGTGTCTCGGAAGTGAAATATTGAACATGCTTGATTTTCCACAATGGATATTTTTATCAATGAGATGAAGTAATGGAAAAAGAATATAAAAAATGATTGAATATAATATTAATAAAATCATGGCCCAGTTTCATAGACAAGGCTTAAATTAAGCAAGGATTAGGCCTTAGTTCAATTCGGACATTTAAGTAACTTTTATAAACATTACTAGTGTGCATCTTGAGACAAAAAAATGGCTCTGATATATTTTAAGATGCAGTTTAGTCTGGGACTAGGCTAAAGCTTTGTCTGTGAAACCGGGAATATAAAATTAAACATTAATTATATAAATATATTAATATAAAATGTAAAACATTTGGTAATTTTGACCCTTTTTGGTTCACGCATTCTTGGGTTTAAAAATAAAGCTTTCAAACGGGGTTTTTCACAGCGATGCCACAGAAGAACCATTGGTGATTCCCCAAAGAACCTTAGAGTGATCAGTTCTTTTCTTAGTGTGAAGAATATTTTATAATCTAAAGAACCTTTTGGGCTTTGAAAAGGTTCCATGGATGTTAAAGGTTCAAAATGGAACCATCGATACAAATAAAGAACCTTTATTTTAAAGAGTTGTATGTTAATTGCTGCACTCAATTCAATGCAACAATTTTTGCAAGAATATATTTACTGACCACATAGACAGTATTTCAATGAAACTTTCCTCTCATGGACACTTACAGTTGATCACCATCTTATAGCTGGCTTCATCTTGGTTCACTTTGTTTTTCAATTGGCACTTGTACTCGCCCATGTCCGCTTTAACAACTTGAACAATCGTCAGAGATTTCTTGTCGACTGAAAGGATGACACGGTCACCGGGAATCAGAGGTTTGCTGTCCTTCAGCCATCCCACGGTTTCAGCTTTCCCGAAGGCTGCCGAGCAGGTGAGGTTGACTGTGCTGTTGCCAGCGATGAGAAGTGATGTGGAGCTGGAGATATTTGTTCCAGATAAGGCCTCTACAAGAACACAGCAAAAGAGAAGACAAATCATAAGCGATGCTTTCAGAATATGGACCCCAATGACAATTGGGGGGTGAGAACAACGCTGAAAAAGTTTAAGGTTGGTAAGATTTCTTTATGTTTTGAAATAGGTCTCTTATGCTCACCAAGACTGCATTAATTTGAATAAAAATGCATCAAAAACAGTAATATTGTGAAAAATATTTGTAATATAAAATAACTTGTAATTTATTCCTGTGATGCAAAGCTGAATTTTCAGCATCATTACTGATCCTTCAGAAATCATTTTAATATGCTGATTTGGTGCTTCTTATTATTATCAATGCTGAAAACGCAATAACAACCGTATAATTTTGTGTCATTTTTTTGTGTATATCTTTATTTCAGAATTTTTTGATGAATAGAATCCAAAAAATACAATTTATTCGAAATATTTTGTAACTTTTGATCAATTTAATGCATCCTTCCTGAATAAAAGTATAAATTTCTTGAAATTTTTTTTTTCAAAAACTGACCCTAAACTTTTAAATGGTAGTGTAAATGGTACAAATCAATCTGATTTGTGATTAGTCTTTTTAAATTTCAGTCAGACAGTAGTTTTCTGTCTGAGTGGGCGATTCTTGGCTAGAAAAAAGCAGTAAAGTGGACCATATATTATGTCAATAGTCACTCTAACCACATAAGATAATCTCTCATAGCAACTTCATTCACCACAGCACTTTTCGCCCATCGCTTCTCCTCTTGTTTGTACAGACATCATTACTGTGGAATGCACCAGTCTGAATCAGACTCGTTGCATTCACCAAATACCTGACACACTATCGTTCAGCACTGTTTGTCTTCATGCCTGTGTTTTTAGTTTCGGGTAAGACGCATGTAACAGCAGCAAATGAACTCTCTCAATTCATCTCGAGCAAACTTTGAGAAAAGCATTTGTAACCCGAGATAATTCTTTGCATTAGATCATCTCATTAAAGCTGTTTGAGCTTTTTTGCATGAACCGTTCAGAATTTAAATTTTATACAAAATAAATGACAAAAATACATTACGGTTACACCTTTAAGACGAACCTCCAAGCAAAAGTCGGTATTCTGCGACTGAAACCTTAGCCAAGTGGTGCTTACCCCAAAACGTACGTGACGTCAGACAGCTTGTATTCTGCTTTCTTTAGCGTGCTGGTTTCACACACATGGAAACACCTCAGGGGAAGACATGTAAGCCGTGTACAATCAATCTGCCCTCAGTCAAAGAAAGCAGAACATGCCTGAAACTTCTACCCACTAAAATTAACCGAGACTCAGAGTAAAGCAGAGGAACAGGTTCATCTTTTAAAAGCACTTGTAAGTCAGGAAGCCATTTTGAATAAAGACAGACAGACATACAGCAGTTGCTATGTGAAATTAAAGGGATACCTTTAATAAAATTGTGTAGCAACTGCTCTCTTCCATGCAATTACAATTAATGGGGACAAAAGATTTCAAGCTTTACGAACGAACTGTTTTCATATGAACTGTGCATTATATTCAAAGTCTTCTGAAGCCATATGATAGAAGACTGATATTTGAATATCATTCACTGATTTAGTGAATAAAACATTCAAATTGGTTTTATGAACCAGATAAAGTGATTCATTGAAAAGGTCTATTGAACACACTAAGGAGAGCTAGAGCTTAAATTTATATCTGTTTCTCCCTTAAAGCTATCATATGATTTCAGAAGACTTGGAATATAGCGCATGAGTCTCATAGACTACTTTTATGATACTTTTATGCCCTCTCTGAAGTTTGAAAGCCTCATTGTAACTTCATTGGAAAAATTTAAACCAGCAGCAATTCACCTATTTGTGCGGAAGAAATGTAGTCAACCGAGTTTGGAATAACATGAGGGCGAGTAAATGATGTCAGTTCCGAGTAAACTGATCCTTCAACATTTAACACAGAAATCAAGACTCTTTTCAGTTTTGTTTCCATTGTCCTTCTAGGCAAAGGTATTTGTTCCTTTCCTCTGGGAGCAAAACATTTTTTTTAAACCCTTATCGCTCTTCTTGGCAACGAAGTCACCATGGCAAAGCATGTCTATCTCAGTGCTGCTCCACTGCTAATCAAAAGATTTCAACGGATGTTTTTACTTGTCAATGTTTTTTTTTAGAGTGTACGTATACGTATGTATTTGAATATATTAAAACTTCTGTAATAGTAGCACTAGAAATACAACATACACTTGATGGAACTTTGGTTTGTATTCGAAGCATCAGTACATGTCTTTGGGCTTTTGACTTACCCAGCACAGTCACCAAAGCAGCCGGTGAGACAACGTTGCGGTTGGTCTTCACGTTGTTGGCCACACAGGTATAGTTGCCACTGTGTTTTTCCTCTAAATTGCTGATGGTGATGTTGGCCTGCTGAAGCAGCTCTACCCCGTTAAACATCCACTTGAGCTGAGCGGGAGGGTCAGAATCGGCAGAGCATGTGAGTGTTAAGTTAGAGCCTTTCTTAAAAAATTGGTCAGTTGGAGTCTGCGTCGTGACGATTTTCTCAGGGCCATCTAGACACACAAGGACAAAAGGAGATGATGAAAAGAAGGTTGAGTAAAGTGCTTGCAAGGCAGCTATGCTTTTAGGATGCTTTTTGATACACTTAAGATTAAAGTCTTAAACCTCCCATTCCATTTTTTGTGTGGAAATTCTAGTTTTTGACATAAAAGGCTCAACATGAAATAACCAAGAATTATGTTTTCACTAGAAGAAAAACATCAAACGGTGTGCCATTGTGCAATGTGCAAAAGGAGGATGTATTCTGAGCATCAGGATGTGGATATAGTTCAACTTTAGGCCAATGCATTCTATTTCAAATAAAACAATTATTTAAGGTTACACTTTATTTTAAGGTGTCATTGTTACAGTGTAATTACTGAGTAATAAAAATTAACAACATGTACTTACTATAGGGTTAGGGTAGGATTAGGATTTGGTTGAGGGTCAATTGCATGTAATTATGCATAATTTACTCTTATTACTATGGTAAGTACATGTAACATATGTAACAAGGACACTGTAAAATAAAGTGTTACCTAATTAAAAAAAGTGATGATAGAGACTGTGCTGCAGTGCATTTACTTTCATGACCAAACCAAAGGTTTTAAAAAGGGTTTGATCTGTTTGGAATGTAAACGCACACACAACCACTATTTTAAGACATTTACCGTCTTCCTGCTGTTCACAGGCTCATTCATTCACAACTATATTTTATCTGATCTCAGCCTGCACTTTTTCCAACACCTGCACCAGAACCTGTCTAAACTAGAAAGTATCTTCAGATCTCTGCGGTCATGTGTGCTTTCTAGTGCACACCATCTGCAGAGACAAAGACTGCATGCAGTAAAAACAAAGGACAATCTAAACTTATCTTCAGTAGATCCAGTATGGCTGTTAATTTTGCTACTTAACTGAGAGTAATTGTATGTGCGGAAATGTGTGAATATTTGTGTGAAAACACAATTCCATCATACTGTCTTAATAGAACAGTTCAGCCAAAAATATTTGACATTATTTAAATTCATTTTTACGAATTTTTTAATTTTCTGAACAATAACATGAAAAAGAGAAACTTCTGAACTTATACAATAGCAGAGTCATAGCCGGGTCTTTACCGCATTAATGGGTTTTAAAATACATCATATGGGTTTGCAACAACATGAGGGTGAGTAAATGATGACATTTTTGGGTGAACTGTTCCTTTAAGGCAAACAGTGCTTGTGTATTTATGTGTCAGACTATGCATGTGTGGGTGTGATCAGGTACGTACAGCTCACTGTGAGATTGAAGGGAGCGCTCCTCCCTGACTCCAGTGCATTCTCTGCTATGCAGATGATGGGTCCTCTTAGATCTGTACGGCGAACTTCGGTAATAATTAACTCATTGCCAGTTGGGTTCAGCTTCATACGCGTGTCATCCAACACCAAAGCGCCCGAACTATTGAACCACTTGTAAGTAAAGGAGCCTTTGGCAGAGCAGGTCAGAGCCACGGTGCTGTTGAACTCTACAGCTTCAGGGAGATTGGACGAAATCTTGACGTCAGTTACAGGCTCTGGAGAGAAGAGAAGAGAACCATGGATTGAGTCCATTTAGAAACATCTTTTGCTCTTGCTTAGAGTTTCCCAAGTAATGAAACCTTAAAGAAACCTGGGGTTAAGTGTCTTGCTCAAGGCATATAGTAACAGGTCCTGACTTGCTTCTTTGGAGAGCCAACCAGCAACTTTTAGATAACCAACCCTGAGATTTGACAACATACATTTGACATCTAAATCTTGATTTCCAGTCACTGGATGAATGTGTTTAAAGTTAGTCATATTACAATCAAAAGTTTAAAGTAAGTCACAAAATGACACATCATCACTACCCACAAGGGTTGATTCAATCATATCATTCATCATTCTATAAAACCAAATGCAAACTCCATATTATCCACCCTATGAATCACTGATTGTTTGTGAGATTAACTGCTTGTTTTTTTTTGTGTTATTAAGTGCAACGTTGTTGGCATGAGTCTTTAAGAACTGCTAAAGTTAATTTTAAGTATTCAGTAATGCTTTTAACACACTTGTGCAGGACTTACCTACAACCATTCATCCTTCTAGTAAGACCTTCAACCACTAGTCTTCACTACCCCAGTTTTTTTAAATGTTTCTTTAAATACCTGAAGATTGCAGTTGATATTCAATACTTACCAAGAACCTCAAGAAGAATCTGTCCTGTCTGTTGCGTTCCCTTAGAAGTGACTATAGTGAGAATATATTCCCCTCCATCCTCCTTCATCAGCGATGTGAGCTGAACCTCGCATGTTGTCGCATTATAGCTGATTCTGCTGGCATATTTCTCATCAATAGTTTTGGTGTCCGATGGTATTATGTGTGTCAGTATTGGTGCAATGTTGTTGAAACTCCATGTTACGGTTACAAAAGCCATTGTTGAGGTGATTGTTGTTTGGAAGGTTACGTTTTTACCTGGTTCAAAGTGGTGAGGAGAAATCTAGTTTAGTACTTCTATGCTACATTTTTAGACATGTATCTAAGCATTTCATTCATGGTTTCATACCAAAATATAACAAATATTTAGAGACAATTAAATTAAAAGATAATGGTGCAACCATCTATTGAAAGTACAAAAAAAAAACAAAAAAAAAACCTGAATACCTGTAAATACACAACATGTTTACTTGTCACATGACAACAAAATGGCTTAGTTGTGCCACACTGACTTTGATTTGGCAGACATTTTTAAATATTAATAACGTTTTTTAAAGAAACAATAAAAATGGCAAACTTCTGATAACATTTAAGCTCTCCAGACAGTTACACTGTCTAGATGTTTCATTTTAAGCCCAAATTTTTTTTAAATTCGAAAACGAAAACATATAGACATTAATTATAGAACAGGCATGGGCAATATAATATCACAGTAGATCCACTCACACACACACACACACACACTCCGACTCACCTACAACGCCATTCGTTTTGTCGCTCAGAAGCGGACTGCTTTGGGAACAGCATCTTCCTACAAGAGGAACGATTTTTAAGTCAGGACACAAGCGAAATAAAGGGTTAACCTACACATTATGTCCCGGCGTAGGATACTACTTTAAAGTAAGACTTAACATGAGATGTATTACATCCACAATTTTAGTTTTTGAAATACAAAAAATAAAAATAACACGTTTGTCTTTAATTTGTTAACTTACCAAGAGCTGCCAAAATGAGCAAAGGAACCCTTAAGTTATAGAAATCCATATGGAAAGATGTGAGTCCCAGGAGCGAAAGAGAGGAATGTGAGACGATGTGACTTCTCCGTAAGAAAGAAGTTGAGAAAATTCACGCGGACACACCCAACCAGTTTATCTGAAACCCGCCCCGCTCTCAACCTGTACTTTCTTCTGTCACACCTACGACTGACAGAAACGTACTTTAGGTGATTACATTCATAATCATATTTGCTTGGCATTGACGATGTAGGCTATTGTGTATTCCAGATGTAAATTTACTACATACCTACTGCAACTTTACCCTCATTTCATGGACTTTTTATTTCTTACTATAACAACACGCAGCAGGTTGCCTATGTGCATATAAAATACTTAATAATGAATTAAACAATGAATGTAAACAAAATGTTTGTGTAAATAGCCTAATTATGGCTCTACTCTTACATATCTTACAATACAAAGGCACGTTTTGGCTGTTATATTAAAATTGAAGTTGAGAAAGAAAAAAAGAATTAGCAAATGTGGGAATGAGAATGTACTTCTGGGTTCTACTGACGCCTAGCGTCAAAATGAGACATTTCATGCTTAGGCCACTAGCAAGCAAAGCAACAGCAGCCAATATTAGGAATAGAGTTAGTAATTGGCAATACTGCATTTGACCTTAACATCATTAAGGGATTTCAACAAAGATACTGGTTTCTGTAGATCTCTTAGATCAGTGTATTTATATTCTCTCTTACGTTACCACTAAAGCATCATGAGAGAAAGTGCAGTTCTATTGGTTTCTTTGAACATGCTCTCCAAGATATTAATAAATGTAGTGCTTAGGGACTTAAAGGAGAACTCCGGTCAATTTTAACATTGAGCTCATTTTTTTGTAAATTTGGAGTGCTGTCAGTACAGAGAACAACGACAAAAATCGGTGTTGCCTACACAGAGTTATCCTCTTTTTAAAATTTGCACCCTGTTGACTTCAATGGGGCAAGTTTTAAACCTGCTTTTAGCCTCTTAACATCCTTGATGTGTCATTACAAGTGCACAGCCATGTGAGTGAGTCAACACGCGGTGAATGTGACTGCAGTAGATGTGCAAGATATGAATAAAAATGATAAAATTTCAGCCAGCGCACATACCTGTATTTACATCCTGTTTTCGGCTGAAGTCCACAGTAGTCGATTGTCGAGTTCACGCGCATAGGTTTAGTACGTACGATCATGCGCCCGAACTCGACAATCGACTACTGTGGACTTCAGCCGAAAACAGGATGTAAATACAGGTATGTGCGCTGGCTGAAATTTTATCATTTTTATTCATATCTTGCACATCTACTGCAGTCACATTCACCGCGTGTTGACTCACTCACATGGCTGTGCACTTGTAATGACACATCAAGGATGTTAAGAGGCTAAAAGCAGGTTTAAAACTTGCCCCATTGAAGTCAACAGGGTGCAAATTTTAAAAAGAGGATAACTCGGTGTAGGCAACACCGATTTTTGTCGTTGTTCTCTGTACTGACAGCACTCCAAATTTACAAAAAAATTAGCTCAATGTTAAAATTGACCGGAGTTCTCCTTTAAAAGGATAGTTCACCCAAAATTGAAAACTTTGTCATTTAGGCCTACTCACCCTCAAGTTGTTCCAAACCTGTATGAATTTCTTTCTTCTGCTGAACACAAAAGAAATTTTGAAGAATGTCAGGCAAAACTTTAGTTTAGGGTCCAACTGCTTGGCATGCATATTACAAGGATATTGGCTGTTTATTAGTACTTATAAAACTCATATTAATGCCTTATTCTGCATGAACATATTCTATAATCCAATACCTAAACTTAACAACTACCTTACAATTAATAAACAGTAATTAGGAGATTATTGAGGCAAAAGTTGTAGTTAATAGTGACAATTGGACCCTAATCTAAAGTGTGACCGAATGTCAGTAACCAAACCGTTGATGGGTTTGATCTATGACTTCTATCTAGGAAAAACATGGAAGTCAATGGGGCCCATCAACTGTTTGGTTACCAACATCCTTCGAAATATCTTCTTTTGTGTTCAACAGAAGAAAGAAATTCATACAGGTTTGGAACAACTTGAGGGTGAGAAAATGATGACAGAATTTTCATTAATGGGTAAACTGAACAAAAATGTTCATTTCTCAGTCTTTGTGTTGGAACATTTGAGGGTTCATCAGTGAGTTCTGTGTCCACCTGCCATATGCTGTGGTTCTTCCTCATCCTTCCTGCAGTCAAAGGACACGGCAATACTTCTGCAAGAACACCTTAGAGACAGATTCCTGTGAAATACACGACCATCTATAAAGGTTTTACAGGTGTTCATGCTTCTTACAACGATCCCCTGGAGAGCCGAATGACAGTGGAACAACACTGCTGGCAGTTGGTCTGCTCAAGAGTATGCTTCACTGAAAACAATTACTTTAAGATAACACATTTTTCACCACTTTCTGATTTATGTGTACCCCCAGCTAATAGCTGCCCAAGGGTGTTGCATATGGGAACTGAGTGAATTGACGTGTCGTCACATGTTTTCTTATCTAGCACAGGGCCCCAAATTAGACATTTTTACCCTTCAGGGGAAAACAAATCAAGTTAATACATATTTTGAAATATGTTACTGTTGAAAGCTGTCGATAGTGGACAATTTTGTCTGGGGTAAAATTCTTGTCCAGCTGAAAATTGTCTATATTATTTATTTAAATTATTTTATTTCATTTTATTATAATTTGAAGAGCTGGTTTAAAGGATAGTAAGCAATGACATAATTTTGGGACAATTTATGGCAGGGTTCACCAATCTCGGTCCTGGAGGGCCGATGTCCTGCAGAGTTTAGCTCCAACCCCAATTAAACACACCTGAACCAGCTAATCAAGGTCTCACTAGCCATACTAGAAACTTTCAAACAGGTGTGTTGGAGCTGGTTGGAGCTAAACTCTGCAGGACAGGGGCCCTCCAGGACCGAGATTGAACCCTGATTTATGGGAAATGTTTTGTCCAGGTCTCAAGAATCACCATTTTGATTTCGCTTTTTATTCAGGATCATTATTCAGATTTACCATGTTTTCTTTTCTTTTTTGATTAATCAGGATTTTTTAAGTCTTTACCTTCAGTTTCAGACCTATCTAAGATTTCAGTATAAAGGAACGAACAAAACAAACAGAAAATCATGACGGTACCTTCTGTTAGAACTAGAAACTTTAACTAGGCCTACTCAGATTTTTATAAGCAAATGTAAGATTTCCAGCAGTCCAGTGAGAAAATCTAGTTCAAATCCCATCTTAGGTCTATTTTGTAAAAGAATTTGCAGCTGAAATTGGATGCCAATAAATGTTTCTGTCCTATGGGAAAAATGGACCAAGATTTACAGTGGACCCACAAATATTGGCACCCTTGGTAAATATGAGCAAAACTGACTGTGATTTTTGTTGTTGCTATTTCTCCTTTTCGTTGTTCATTCAAAATATTCACAAAAATCAAACCTTTTATTAAAGTCTTAAAATAAAACAAATATTTTTTTCCGTGAAATATTCCACAATTATTGGAACCCCTAGAAATTCTAATGAGTAAAAGTTATAACTTAAAGGGATACTTCACCGATTAGCATTAAGCTTTGTATCAGTAGAAACCCGGTATGACCGTGCTTCCCTCCCTCATGTCCCCTTGAGACGAGAGATTTCTGTATTGTGTGTCTGGAAAAAAACCCTCAGATGACAAAAAAATCGTAATTTTGCGTCATCTGAGGCTTTTTTGGCCAGAGGCTAGAGACTACAGCCAGTAGTGGGAGCTAGTTCCACATGTTTTCAACCCGCCCATAGGGGGATGTCACGATAAAACGACGTCTTTTCAGTTTCGAGTCAACTAGTAGCCTAGTTGTATCATTTCTTCCGATACTGGCCTCTGTAACCGGTAGGCGTGGCTTGGGAGTGGCCTCGTAGGGCAGCGAAGCAAGTGCATTCTGGGAGTTGTTGTCTTTCATCCACATGAGCCAAAAATACATTTTCTGGCTTTTCTCAGTTTAGAAGGCACCAACTTCTAAAAATAAATTACATAAATTAGCAAATTTAAATACACATTCATCTTTCCAGCGCTGAAATATCCCTTTAAATATATTCCCATTCATGTGGTATGTTTTTAAGTTCACCTTAGTATTTGGTTTGAGTCGTCAAACAAACTAAAGCTCAAATTTGGAGAATTGCAGATGCTAGTATTGGGGTGAGAAATTCTTAAAAACTATGATCAGACCTTATAACCACAGCTTGTTTGAGAAGGTTGCAATAAAAAAGCCTTTGGTGATATCAAACAGCAAGCTCATGCACCTACAGTACAGGTTGCCAGGTGTTACCGTTTTTTTTTTTTTAAAGATCCGATCAGACCAAAATAAAGCTTTGAGGTGGGGTTGGCATCGTCAGAAACTTAGCCATGTTGAAAAGTACCTCGTCCACATTGTGCAGTATTGTGGTGGATCTTTATCTGTGGGGATAATTTTCTTCCAAAGACTCATGGACAGCTTGTTAGGATACACAGTATCATAAACTTTTCAATTTTAAAACAACACCTGACTGACCCTGTCAGGAAGCTTAAACTGGATTGGATCTTGCATGACAATGATCCAAAGCACATCTCAAAATAAACAGAATGAAGGTTTTGCCATAGCAGTCCCTGATGCAAACCCCATAAAAAACCCTGTGGGATGAGTTCATCTTCATCAACCTTGTATGCATTATTATAGGAGAAGATCCAGAGCTGTCATCTTGGCAAAAAAAAAGAAAAAAAAAAAAAGTATATTACTAGGATATTGGCTGTTTATTAGTACTTCTAGAGTACATATTAATGCCCAATTCTGCATAACCATATTCTACATCCCTTAATCCTACCCAATACCTAAGGTTAACAACTACCTTATTAACTATTAATAAGCAGTAATTAGGAGTTTATTGAGGCAAAAGTCGTAGTTAGTGAGAATTAGCCCCTAAGTGTGACCAAAGTTTCATTTAAAATCCACTTGACTGAAATGTTAGGGAACTCATTAGGGGCATGACGCATCTGTGGTTGAGCATTTTTAAAAGCATGCTTACAGCATCTCTTTATACACTGTTCTGTCCCTTCCACAAAGACTAGAAGACATTTTTAAAAATAGATTCTCATTTTGCTTTCTGCATTTTTCTTTACGTCAGCATTGCTCATTTCACTTGAACTCACAGCCTGTGCTTCTTCCCCATGTCCTCTCATTTTGCTGCCCTCATTTGACCTCAGACATCCAGAACATCACGTAGGTAGGAGCACTGCGTTAGCCTGAGAACATCTCAATGAAAGCATTATCAGTGGGGTAATGCTTCTGTCTACCACTGGAAGGCAGTTTTGAACAATTATTTCAACCCTTTTCTCTCAGTTGCATGTAAAAGCACAAAAATCAGGACATCTGCTCTGTTTAGTCATCTTATCATCTCCCCTTGGCCGCCCTTATGTAATTCATAAGCAAATGTCAAGTATCCTTTAAAATATGTGGAAATGCTTTAATATCGTCTCTCCTGTGGACATCTGCAAATGTGTTGAACAGGTCGGTGACATCTGGCTAGTGTATATATTTGGTTAAATAACGTGTGAAGTGTAGTGTGACTGACCTTGACTAACATGTGCTTGTTCTTCTAAGAATGCATAAACATTTAATTGTTAACATAATGGATACCTTCGATTACAGAGATTGTGCCCTAACCAGGCGTGACGCAGGTAATTTATGAATCACGATGAAAATGAAAATGCAGCACTGCATGACACAAACATGGGCAATCAGAAAATGTCTGATGTTTAAGCTGCTTTCACGGCATGTAAAAGAACCCTCACTAGCGACTACCGAGTGCACGGCTCGAGCTGTCACGAAAGTAGAAAGAGAAATAAAAGTCTTTAAAAAAAACAAACTCAGGCACTATTAAAACATCAACATCTACTACAATACTTTGTAATTAAATATTTAATGTTTAGATCTTTCTTACAAAGGATTCAATGTTGTGAAGAAAAATTACGTTATATGGAGTGGGATTTTGGACCAATGAGATTTCACTATGGGCGGGGCCATACAGCAGGTCTGCACAGGGATTGGCTGTGTGCTGTGAAGGTACAACGGTTGGTGGAAAGGGATCATCTGAGAGGAGAGTGGTTGTTTTTATGAACATAGTTAAATTATAACAATAATACAGCAGCTACCTTCTATATTAAACGCAGCCATAGAATCCAAGTGGCATACAATGTCCTCTTGTTTATCGCTCCGATTTATTAAGTTCAAGCATTTATAGCAGAATTAATTAACTTATCGTGTCACACCCAGTTAGGAGAAAGTGTGAGGATTTAATGTCCCCCTGTAGTCAATAATTGTATCCCTTAAAACTCATCTTTGATCACCAAAATGACATATTTAAAGGGTAAGTTCGGTATTTTACACTTAAAGCCCTGTTTACAGATCGTTTCTGATGAAATAGAACGGTTAAGATTAAAATTTGGACACATGCTGCTGTCCCGAGAATTTTAGGTTTCTTTCGCTTTCCCCAAAACCTCTAGACTGGGTGTATAGGTGCACTGGAACAATCCTTCCTAAAACGCATTAAACTTTCGTTTACAAAGACGTGAAACTCACCGAGTGGTCAGGGGTGTTCACTGATATGCTCACACAAAAATCGCTGCAAAAGATGCTTTCCAACAGGTGTTTTACCATTCGTTGTAAAACTGTGGACCTATTTTTCCAAACGTCTCACACCCGTAGATTCTTCCGTTGAGAGCTTGAATAATAGACACTCCAGCCCAGTTGGTGGCGATAATGCACCTTTGCCAATTGCAAGCAAACCGCTGGCATTTCATTGAATACACAGAAGAAGCAGAAGAAGAAGCGGCGGTGTAATACCGTACCTCACACAGCTCTTTCAATACAAGTCAATGGAGTTGGACAAAAACTATGATAAAACCTGTTGGAAAGCATCTTTTGCAGCGATTTTTGTGTGAGCATATCAGTGAACACCCCTGACCACTCGGTGAGATTCACGTCTTTGTAAACGAAAGTTTAATGCATTTTAGGAAGGATTGTTCCAGTGCCCATAGGCTGCCATTCTGTAAGTGGGGGGGGAAAGCGAAAGAAACCTAAAATTCTCGGGACAGCAGCATGTGTCCAAATTTTAATCTTAACCGTTCTATTTAATCAGAAACGATCTGTAAACAGGGCTTTAAGTGTAAAATACCGAACTTGTCCTTTAAGTTTTTTGCTTAAAATAGCTTGAATGTAACTCTACAGCCTTGACTCATTAAGTATACATGGTTCTAGAAATATGCAAATTAGCCCCGTCTCCACTCACTCACACCAGCTCAGAGATCCACTCATTGACGATCACACGTTGACGTGGTAGTTTGTGACGTCAGAAACACCAGCGATTTCAAACCGCGTTTTTAAGACTGTCTTTGGTTCACTGCAGTTTTAAAGAGAAAATACTCTGCAATGGTGTTTTGCACACGGTTAGTCTCAAAGCATATTAAAACCACCACATAGACATATAAACAACATTAAAAGCTTGATTTTCACCACATGGGGACTTTAAAGTATTCCAAACAGATTAAGCATGATAAATAATATAGTGAGAAAGATTTTTTTCGAAATGATCAAATTACTAGAAACATCCATCAAGGGCAAAAGTCACAGTTTGAATCACTCTGTTTTATTCCAAACATGTGTCTATATATTTAACGAAAGAGGGTAACACAGCCCTCCTACATAACCCCACAGTTTTATTGGAATATTAATAACAATATAATCTGAATCATTTGCCTCATTTTCTTAATTGTGGGTGTGATTCTTCAAGCACTGGTATAGAAATCTTTGAAAATGAATGAGAAATAAAAAAAAGAATCAGCTTTGAATAAAAAAAAAATTACGATTACATTTCCATCTCTCTTTGACACACACACATTCATGAAGCACCAACATACGAATGCTATAGCGCTGCAGATTCTAAACAGGGCTGCTATGTTTACACTTTGGATTTAAATGGATATTGGCATCTCACAAGCACCCAGACAGCAACTTCTAGTGCACTTCAACAAACCATTCATGACAGAGGCTCATTTAGTTCTATAATGAAAAACATCATTAATTATCCTCTCACATAATCAGATAAATGCCCCTTCAGGTTCACAAAGGGGTTTGTGTCTCGTCTTGATGATGTTGTCCTTGTTCCGGGGATGAGAAGTATTTCTCTGTGTACTTACGAGTCGCAAATATTGATGGACAGCTTGTTAAAATCAACATGAAATCAAAACTGATCCTATTTAGTTTCCTAACACACATTCTTGGTCTTATTGTGAACGATTCACCAGTGCATGTTACTCGAAAGAAAAAAAACGCTTGAATATTATAATGTTTCACAAAAATGTAACTTTCTCACTTCTGAAAAGACTTTTCTGTTCGGTTGACAGCATCTGTGCATGCTATTAGTTAATGTTGACTAATAGACAAACTGGCATTATTGTAGACTACTGTATTAGGTACAATAATGCAGCCTTTCTAAAATCTTGCCAATAGGTAACAGTAATTTAATCCCGGTTTATGTTAATACAATAAAAGTTATGGCAAAAATATGAAATAACAATAGATTTGAAAAGGCAATGTTACCACCGGGATTTGCTGAGATGGTCTCAAGGCTGAACGCGATCTTCACATTCCACTGACATTCATGTCTGGAACGCTCACTTTGCGCGATCCGATCAATTCCTAATGAATAAAGTCCCACTCTACATTTTCATTCTTGAATATCCTGTTTTATCTGGAAATGTATTACATTTTTTAAGCAAACTGTTTTTTTTTTAAAATTCCGTTTCATGTTGATTTGAACCTTTAACAGCTGGTGTTTTAATTAAATAAGACAGAAGATGAGAGATTGAAACCAGGAGAGTAATCTTAGAGGTTGAAGAACCATAAAACTTCCTCTCAAAACTTACAAAAATCTATATACTTTGTCCTCAGAGTACTTAACAAGAGGAAAAAAAAGGTATTTAAAAAAAAAAAAGGGATTAAAAGAATGAAACCAAAGAAAAAGCTAGAAAGGAAAACAACCAAGTGACATTCAGGAATAAAAATGAATTGTAACCCTTCCCCCTTGTTTAAAGAAAGAGAGAAAAAGAAAAGAATTTGCACCAAAGTCCTTTCAGTTCAACGTGCACACATTTTAGGTACAGACTCTCACAGGAGTGTATACAGTCCCCCAACACAAATCATGGAGAAGATTCGTACTTCTATGCAAAACTGATAGTCGTCCTTATAGTTTCCTTCCGTGTTTCCCTTCATGACATGTTGCATAGCATACTTCCACGGGATATGCATTACATAGTCTCAACAGCGCGCCAAACCTCCCTGGCTCTCCGAGTGCCACTGAATGACGTGGTGTTAAACCAGACACTTGGACAGGAAGTGCTTGGCTGAATCATCTTTCTCTCACTCAGTGTCCATTAATGTAATTTTGCATCCAAAAATGGCCTTTATTTGCAGTATCCCAGAGGTCACTTTGACTGGAGGTATGGACAGAGTCATTCCATCTGTCCTCCAGCATTCATTTACATTAATTTATTGTCCAGATGAAAGGCGGCCTCAGTCCTGCTTGCAGAGGAGATCAGTGGAGGGGGTTTTGGTGGGCGGGATTGGTCTCGGAGGGGGTGTGGGTTTGGCCCTGCGTGGGCTGCCTGACCCCCCACCCTCACTGTCGGTGTTTGTATTGGAGGTGGAGGTGGGCGGTGGCGGTGGCAAACGCGGGAGAGATGATGTGGCGGAGGCCAGCGGCGAGATGCGCGAACAAGAGGACGTGGAGCGAAGGCTCTGGATCCGCCGGCACTCCTGGCACACCCGTACGTGTGTGCAGCCGCGGGGCGCCGCTGTGGGGAGCAGAGCCGGTGTGCTGCTCGGGACACTGGCACTGAGAGGGTCCTCCAGCAGTCGCTGAGGGCCCGGGCCCATTTCCGCAGCGCCCACACCGGGTCCTGGTCCTGCTGCAGCACCGGTTAACGGCCCCGTCCCACTGTAGAGTTTGCCGTTGCTAAGACGCATCTCCCGCACAAGGCGTACGGGCCGGGGAACTCCTAAAGGGAGACGGGCTGGGTGCCGAAGAACGCCCTGGGACGAGAGGGGTCGGCGGCGCCGCGAACGAGAGTTCTTTTTACAGGAGATAACGTTCCTGAATTCAGTCATCATTTCCTGACATACTGACACCTTAGTGAGGAGGAAGAGAGAAAAGAGAGTCAGGAAGGAAATATACAAAAACGTAAAAAGACTAAATGAAATGACGGGAGACAATTTTCAAAAAAGAACAATTTTCTTTTTTTACCTAAAGTGGGCATCACTATTATTTAGGGCTGTGAAAAGATTAATCGCGATTAATCGCATCCAAAATAAAAGTTTGTGTTTAAATAATATATGTGTGTGTACTGTGTATAATTAAATTTGTATATATAAATACACACACATGCATGTATATATTTAAGAAAAACTGTGAAAAACTATTTATATATAAAAAAATTATACTTATATATAATATAAATTATATATAAATATATACAGTATATGTATGCAAATATTTCTTAAATATATACATGCATGTGTGTGTATTTATATATACAAAATAATTATACCAAGTACAAACACATATATTATGTAAACACAAACTTTTATTTTGGATGCGATTAATCGCGATTAATCTTTTCACAGCCCTACTATTATTAGGGGTTTCTCTAACAGGTGGACTAATGAATGAGTGTAAAAAAATACAAAATAAAAAAAATACCATAAATTGAAATATATGCATTCGGAAGATGATTTTATCGAACGCGACAGAAATGCATTTTAGATATACAGTATATATGATATCAGTAAATGTGCTCATAGGGAAACAATCTATGACTTTGGCATTACTAGTGACATGCTTTGCCACTTGACCTACTGTACAGAAATATCCTTTTACTTTCTCATTTGTCTAAAATAAAAATAATATAATATGTTTTCAAATATTGTGAAACTCAAAGACTGTGATTCACTATTATGCTGGTAAGTGTTGCATGGGCAAGCATTTTCTTCAAAAAAAAAAAAAAAACCTTCTGAAAATATTACATTTTCCATTAAATTAAATGAACATGCTAAAATGGTCTACAGTAACATTCATTCAAACTCAAGCAACCTGTCCCTAAATTTACACACATGAATCTGGCAAATGCTTTTATCCAAAGCAAATTGCACACACTGCATCCAAGGTACATATTTTTTTAAATGCATTTCCTGGAAATCGAACCAATGACCTTGTTTTTTGCTAGCACTATGCTCACCGTTTGAGCTACGCTAAATAGAAATCTATAAAACAGTTACATTACGAACACAGACGGCGTGACTGGTTGGCGTTGTGACCTACTCGTGCATGTCTGTGGTTTCGGGCAGGGCAGTACCCAGTACGGGAGTGAGGGCGTACCTCATCTGTCTCGGCTGACCGGCGCGTGGACCACACAAACTCCATAATGGCTACAAAAACAGCTATTATGAGCCCACATATCAGCACCACGAATATCCCGCCGATATTCTCCATACCTAGACCTGGAGGAAAAACATGGCAATGTGAGCAACACACAGAACTGTCCTTCTACAAATACACTGTGGATCTGATTAGAGATCTGCATTCCCGTAGGATTCCAGAGGGATCCTATTAAACTATATTTCTGAGATGTAGGTGGGTGTGGGCGGTATTCCTAGGAGTTATCAGCGGAAAGAATGAAGACTGGGACTGAAAGGATTTGTTTTAATGAATTGGTAAAAAAAAAAAAAAAAAATGCAGTGGTCCTTTTCCTTTTCTTAAGTTTAATTTGAGCAATGGAAGTAACATCTGTATTCTGTGGTTTGAGATTCATGTTTTTTTTTAATGATATTAGGAACTGCATTATGACACCTACAGAAAAAAATAAATAAATCTAGTAATGGAGCCTAAATTGAGTCAGGAGCCATTGGGAGTATAACAAAACAGGAGAAATATCTTCTTAATTATATACATTTCATTGTTTAATTTTTGTATGATAATCAATTTTTGTTCTGTGTTTAAATTTTAATGGTCATTTTAAACAAAAATGTATAATCTTGAAGCAAAATCAGTTTAGAACAAACAGGAACTGACCAGGAAGTACCAGATCACAAAAACACTCGGATTATTTTGAAGCTCATATTATTTGACATTTTCTTGTAGACCTGTAAATAACCAGGAGAGATTGTAAATGTCACTATCTGGTAAAAATACAAGCTTTGCAATCCACACTAGAAAAATTACACTCATAGGCACACAAATTACATGCCTCAGCTACCATTTTCCCTCCATTCCCCCTGGGCCAGTGTGAGTCTACAACACATAGAATGCAAATATCACCAGATCACATAAATAAACAGTCACAGTGTTGGCAGAACTGTGAAGCATCTGTCATTTGAAACTGACGGATGAAGTACATCCTATGTAACCTGGTAGTACCAGACTCTCGTACATTTCATTTGTACAGAGAGTCTGGCCACTCCCCATTGACAAGCGTTAACTTCCTTGAAGGCACATACTCTGTTGAAGTTTAAAACTATTGGATCTGCCATAACCAATCGCTAACGTTTGGTCGTGACGTAACCCTACAACTCAAACTAGCGCACGACCTCAACGTCATCGTTCTCAGCCACTCCCTCTGTTCGCTGATTGGACCGGTAAAAATTTGGCCGGAGAAAACCCATGAAAATACCGCAAACCCAGACGGAGAACTGAAGGAAAATGAAAATTGAGCGGAAGTACGTAGGAGGGCGGAGCCAGGCTACATCCTATATGCAATATTACAACAATATAAAGAACGACAGGAAATCAAATATCCACACTGCCAATGTATGTGTGATTTGAGTAAATATATATATATTTTTACATTTAACACAAAACAAAGTAAGGCCTACATCTACATTCAGGATTCCCACCCTTTTACGACCAATGAATTTCCATGATTTATATCAATGTTTATGTTTATAAAACTAATTTTTACACTCATTTGACACCACACTCACAAAAAGTAATTTATAGACAAATAAATACTTTATAAATTAGAAAACAAATTATATATTGGCTTTATATATAGAAATTTGGCTATCTGTGCATTCATATATATCTATCCCTGATCCAAAAATACATCTAGTGGTATTCTTAGACATAACATATGATATAATTGAATCTCTTTTTGTAGGTTAAAAGGATAAGACAAGTACATACATTTTTTGTCCCTGTGAAAATAGCTCAATAAATACACACACACATACTTGAGATTATAAACATCCAGGGTTGTACCAGACCCTATATATTAAAGTGCCAGTACTGTCGGCATCAAGACGTACAGTAACAGAACAGTACATTATGGTGAAGTGCTAATGAGTATAATCTTCACTCACCTTTGGCTCGATGGTCTTCTTCTTTAAGACACTTTCCCCCCTCCCACCAACGACGCTTTAGGATTTCTAATCTGTTGTTTTCTTGGAGCTGCAGCACACCTAACGTGATCTCATCTCTGAATGGTGAACCTGCAAGAGAGAGAGTGAAATTTGGCTAATTGGCCAACTAGACTCCCAGGGACACCAGCTGACAAGTGTTCAAAACCATCTACTGTGAAACCTTGGCAATGCTGGGAAACTAGATAACTACTGTACCTTAAGATAACAGTAACAGAAGTTAACAATGCTACAGGCATGTTAAGCAATGCTACACAAACAATTTTTGGCCTTTTAGACAGTTCTACTGACAGGGACAGTGATAAGAAATGACCCAAACTAGTGTTGCCCTCATTAGCACTATGGTTCAACGTGCCAAAACACATACGCTAACTGCTAAGACATCACTCTGAATGTCTTAAGTCAACCGATGTTGTGCAAATGAGTTAGATTAGCTAGTGTGTCAGAATGAAAATGAATGTTATGATAGGTTAATTCCAAATTATTTGACTTGTTAGAATAACATCATCCTTCATTAGACATTACTGTATCACAGCTAATCATGTCCCGCTAATAACAATGTGACGTGAAAGGATGTGTTCATCAAATTAATAGATGTTAATTTAAATTAGACACTGCAGATCTGCACTGGAATGGATCAGCTGTCACCAAATATTATTTTATTATTCATTCAAAGGCTGTGAAAGCGAAGTATCATACAGGAGCATGTTTTTGCACCTCAGTATAAGCACAAATATTTTGTATGTATATTGTGTCAATATCACTTATATCAAGCCCTGGATTTAAAGTACATTTATTTTCTGTCATGTAGACTAAGAAATATGCAACCTTTTCTAGATTTCTAACCAACCTAGAAAAAAGTGCCTGTGGCCATATTTCTACAAATTGATAGTACGTTGCTTCTTGCATGTTTCATTCACGGTTTTATTAGCAAAATGACCTGATTGAACATCACTATTGAACCTGACTATTTACCACAAACATACAAATACATTAAAGATGAAAAGATATTCAAAAACATTTTACGTAATGTGAAATGTACTTTTTGACTGAAATAGAATATTTATAGAATTACATATTCTGATGAATCATGCACACAAGAAAGGTGTGTGAACGATAACAAGGTTTTATTTGTTAACAATGCATTAGTTATCTTGAACTAAGAATGAACTTACATTATTTATATTGTTCGACTTTATTTAATATAAACTAATATGAATTAAATGTGCAGTAACTAAGGGATTTCTGAGAAACGCTGTTGAAAGTGGATTGGACCGAGCACCAAAACACACTTGTAGCCAATCAGCAGTAAGGGGCGTGTCTACTCATGTGGGGGGAGGTGCCTGTGTTGCATACTGTGTTCTTAAATATGGGGGCGGGGCTATCAAGATAGGGGTGTGACCCTTTTTGGTAGGGGTGTGTTTGTTTGGGTGATTTCAAATACCAATATAGCGTTTCTCAGAAATCGCTTACTGCACCTTTAAGTGAACAATATTTTTGAAAATGATTTTATGCTAGATCAATAAACGCTTATTGATGTTACAGAAAGAAGAAGAGTAATTAACTATTAGTTGCTCAAAACAAAGGTCATTCCATGTTTTACAGTCTAAGGGCCGGGACACACCAAGCCGATGGGTGGCTGTCGGCCAACGTCGGGCAGTCGGTAAGCATCGGTCAGGCTTAGTTTTTGAAGTGTGTACAGTTCTACACAAAGTAGGCGCTTATAAATGTACCTACATCTTTATCTTTTTTGGAGCATTCCAAAACGCGAAAAACAACATGGCCGTATGTAGCTTAATCAATATAAGTGAAGATAAACTCATCAGCATGATTCATATTCAAAATGGAAAGCAAATGCTGCTAGTTCACGTTCACTTTTTTGAATGACGAATATAGACTATTGTCATCTGCTGTTGTGGACAGTAACAGTTATTATCTCTCATGCATGCGTAGAACATTCATGCTTAGCCATGGGCTGTAGTTTTTGTGATGTTCAAATGCAACTTTTTTGTCCAGTCAAAGTCGACGTGAGCCTACTAGTTCTTTGATGTTTGGTGTGTAACCCAGTCTAAGGACGCTGTGATGACATCATCTGCACTCCAGGTAGCTATGGAAGCAGATGGATGGTGTCCATGGTGACCAACCTCTTCATGAATGAGTGGATGAGAGGATTTTATCACTTGGCACCAGAACTTTGGAAGGCGACCTGAAGAGATGTGTTAGAACTGGGAGGAGGGAATGAATGTTTGAACTCCTGGAAGACATTCTATGACCTGGAGATAGACTTTGAAGACGGATGCTGCTCCTGCAGGTTCTAATTTCAAATCTAGTTACGGGTTCATGCGATTATGATTAATGGTGATCCTTTGGAGGACAGTTTAGCCTAGTGGTCATGAGGTTGTTGGACTGATCTTCCTGGAGGACAAAAGATCAAAAACAGCAAGCAGCACTGGAAATTTCCTCACCGCATCGAAGTTACCCACCCATGTTTGTGAGTATTCATAAGCATCCCGCCTTCATATGTCCTCTCTCTTATTTTCAAAATCTTATCTGCTAAAACAAGACTATACTCATTCCTTCTTACATTTTTGGAGCCATCATATCTTTTTCAGGGACCAAAAATAAAAGGCTTTAATTATTCTTCATGCATCATGGGAGTCTACAGCAGCCCATGATGGCACACAGATTGGGCATGTTCTTAATATCCAATCTGCCCCTCAAACCCTCTAGCGCCACCAACCGCTGTCAGTAGGGGCGATTCCTCCGTCCAAAAAAATCGATGAGAAACTAATCAATATTACAAAAATAAAACCCGCAAATATTACAAAATGTGAATAAATCACTTGTTTTTCTAAAGTAACACTGTCCAACAGTCTCTCTTGCCTCCTCTGAGTCCATTGAGTTTTAACAGACCCCCTAAAACATGCAGTGGTTTTGGTGGGGGTTAATTGAGAATGAATGGGGAAAAGTCACGTGAGAGGAGGCAATGTCTCCGTCACACTATTATTGGATATGATTGGTTATGATTGGTTCGTGTGATAAATCCCACCTCTTGTTTCCATGCATGTTCGCGAATAGGTCTGAATGAACAAAATGTTAAAAAGAACAGCTGACTATCAGTTCACAAATTGTTTATGCCTTAAGTAATTATTTTGAAATAGATTTAAAAATGCTTAAAACTAAATTAAGGTAATGTAAAAACATTAAATAGAATTGTATTTTTCTATTATTCTCTTTTTTGTTTTGTGTTAATGTTTATTTAACTAGAAATGTACGATAACATTAAGTGTAACTGGGACATGAATTTATTATATATATATATAACTATTCAAATGTTTTATTCTTTAATTGAAATAAAGCTGAAACAAAAAATTCAATATAAATATTAGAATATAAACATACTGAATAAAAATATTAAATATATAAAAACAGAAATAAAAATAAATTAAAGCTAAATTAAATTGAATTAACTGAATTTAAATTCAAATTGCTATAATATAAATAATACTAAAATAACAAGACATGTCATTCCCATGTATTTTATTGCTTCCAATGTTTTCAATTCCTGCCCCATTAGATTTACAAAATTTTTAATCCTCCTTCAGGTTTCACCAAATCCTTCCCAAATTTCATCAGAAATCTCACAGACCATGTCAGTAAAGAGCTATTAAAAGGTTTCTGATTTACTACACTGTTCAAGAGTAACACATCAAAGACACTAAACAGGAAGTAAGGTCATATCTTTGCAATTCTTTGAGATATTGACATGAAACTTGATACGTATTGTTGTCAAGAGCATTTGGTGACCGTTTAACCTATCAAGACTTCATAAAATAGAACTTTAGATTTTTTATTTAATAATGTTTATTTTTTAGAGTTGCTCTTTTTCCCCCCTCATTAATATAACCGACACTAAACACCCTATAATGAAATTGCTAGAAAAGATGCCACACATGAGGTGAGTCTGTTATTAGGCAAAACTTCATCATATTGATTTAGAAATGTATAAATAGTGGAAAATCTATACTATTCAAAGTTTTTATTTTCATAATGATAGATTTGATAGATTTTATTATAGAGTCCAGAGCATTCACATTTTAAGCTCTAGTCTCTGTTCTTAAAAGCCAAAACTAGCAAGTAGGGATCAAAATTCCAGGACAAAAAGCAATACAATTGCTAATTATATGCAGCCTTTTGATGAATTGTACACTGAATAACATTGGAGCTAAACTTAAGACATTTTGCATTTCAGAAATCTGTCGATCAGCTTCAAAAGAATGTTGAAAAATATAAAAGAACTATTAGCTTGCTTAGAAGTCTTTGGGAATTGGAGTAGTAGGCATACTGTGTGAAATCACCACATGACGCCAATAACACTTTTACGACCTATTTCACTTTCACAGCTGGATGTAAGCTTCTTAAATCTTGACTTGACAAGCCCCTTTACACTCAAGTCCAGAAAACCCTTCTACATTATTCCAGTGAATACAGTGGCTCAGTGGTGGTCATTATCTCACCCAGCCCAATCCTATAGCCATGATTAAGACCCCATGTTTTCTCTTTTCCTGCCTTCCTCATTGTGAGGAATTCCCCATTAGTGAGTATTAAAGCCCTCAAAGCAAAACACATATGCCATAAATTGTTTCTTTTCCCTCCCTCATATCTCTGTCTGTCAATGAATAATTGCAGGAAATGGCAAATGTCAAAGACAAAGTCAGAAATGCTATTTATCAAGCTTTGCGGAAAGTGCCAAGCAATCTATCCAGGAGAAAAATTAGATAGAAATGTGCAATATCAGAGCGTGAAGAGATGCTATCATTGTGACATCTTGTCTGTCTGATGTTCTGTGAGCAATCATCATGTTTATTTCTGACAGAACTGAAATGTTTTTTATTTTACTTTTGGATTCTTTTTTTTATTCATAGGGATAATGGAGAGAACAAAAAACATTTTTATACTTTCTGCTATTTTACGCCGCTCACTTGAGCAACATGTCAGAGTTTGGGCACTAAAAGTCACATCTCACACAGAACTAAAACAGAAATTTTGCATAATAAATAAACAAATAAATGCTAATGTATATTTTTTTGTATATTTACTTGGCATATTTATTACCAAAGAAATAAATAAATACTGTTTGTTATAAAGCGCGTAATTTCTGTGCCACAAGTGTGTTTCTACAGAGCCACATTGATTATACTCTTGTGAAGAAAGCAAAAAAATATTTTAATTCTCTCTGCACATTAAACTGGGATGGCTTCCACTAACGATTATTTTGGTAATCAAGTAATCAGTCGATTATTTTGACAATTGATCGAGTAATCTTTTTTGATTCAAATGTTTGATTAGCGTTGGAGCTAAACTCTACTGGACAGTTCCCCATCCCTGAAATGAAGTATCAAAAGCGAGTAATCATTTGGTTTTATTGAACAACACTGTTAAAATACATAATTTAATATACATAATATAAACTTAAGCAACCTATGTACATTATTCTGTATGTATTGGTTTCAAAAGCGGCCAGTCAATTGAGACTACCCTGCTCTCGGTTATTGAAGCTAGCAAGAGCAGCTTCCAAATCATCAGTACTCATCTTGGTGGATCTGTTTGCTGCTTTTGACACAGTTAACCACCAGATCCTCCATTTAACCTTCATGACGAAGGGCATCTCAAAAACCACACTCCAATGGTTCAAGTCTTACCTCTCAGGGTGTCTTGGAGGGGTGAGGTGTCTAAGTTGCAACATCTAGCTAGCTACTAGGGTGCCTCAGGGCTCAGCGCTTGGACCACTTCTCTTCTCCATATACATATCATCACTAGGATCATGTGCCATTCAGAAACATGATTTTTGCTGATGCTGATGACACACAACACTACCTCTCAGCCAGATGTTCCGAGAGTAGCTGCTCGCATCTCAGCCTGCCTGACAGACAGACATTTCTTGCTGGATGAAGGACCACCACCGTCAACTAAACACTGCAAAGACTGAACTGCTTATGGTCTTAGCCAACCCAACACTTTGCCACAACTTCTCTATTCAGTAGGTTCGTCAACCATAAATCCATCCAGGACAGCCAGGAACCTTTGAGTTGTGACTGATGATCTGTTAAACTTCCCAGAACACATTGCTAGAAGTGCTCAGTCCTGCAGATTTGGCTTATACAACATTACAAGATCAGGCCCTTCCTATTGGAGCATGCTAAACAACTCCTTGTCCAAGCTCTTGTTCTAACCAGACTGGACTATTATAATGCTGTCTTGGCAGGTCTTCCAGCATGCACTGTCAAACCTCTGCAACTGATTCAGAATGCTGCATCAAGAGAGGTCTTTAACAAGCCGAAGAGAGCGCACGTCACATCTCTCAACTTGCACTGGTTGCCAAATGCTATTCGCATCACATTCAACGCACTGATGTTTGCCTACAGAGCAACCACTGGCTCTGCAGCCCTACACCCTATACTACTTCAGACTTGCTGTTGCATGAAACACTAAGCGTTTCAGACTTTGTGTGTTCCCAATTGCACATTATTGGAAACCCAGACAAACAACGTTCGTGTGGAGCAGCATTTACTGTGAACGGAGACACACTGAGACGGAAGAAACTCATAACCTGCACGCATGTAAAAAATTAAAGTGATACGCTTCCCCCTGAAATAACTGATAATCACATGTGGAAGCCTGTTGCCACCTCAGAGTAAAAATGAAAGCAAGCAATTGTTTGTGAGATTAAGTTCAAAATAAGAAATAAAGTCACAGTGTGAAAAAGGCAAAAATTATTAAACTTTTCCCTAGTTTGCTGCTTGTACCACTTAAAGCTAACGTCTGGCTTTCTTCAGATATTGTATTATAGACCTCCTAGACAGTATTTCTAGTCTACTTATATAACAAGGTTAAAATCAGACTTTGGTTTCTCATAAACCTTTATATCCCACCTGAAGCCTTTCTCTCTATTTCTCGGACACTTCCACTTCCGTCCTACTCACCCAGAGGCATGCCGATGCCGTAGCCCTTGGTGTCCAACAGGCCTCCTATCTGTGTGAGGTTGCAGTTGAGGCGTCGGTAGTACTCGTTCATAGTGCTCTCCAGAAGAAAGGCGTATTTGGAGTTTAAAACCCGTGCTATGCCCTCCTCCGTGCTCTTCACGAACACACTGGGCTGCTTGGAGTACATGTAATTCCACATGCGCTGGTACGTCTGATAGCGCGAGTTCTGGGAGCGAGAGTGCAGAGTGGGTTTGTCATCACAGATGAAAGTCATTGGAAAAGACAGAGAGAGAGAAAAGAGAGGTGAAACAGACATAGTATTGAAAGGCGGAGAAAAATCAAAGACGAAATTATAATTTGCGGTGACATGAGGACAGGTGAATGAATAAAGAGACATTTTATTGGCAGACATTGAGAGTGAACTAGATTAAGGTAACATATTGAAAGAAAGTGAAAATGTAAGGGAAAGAAAGATGGATAATACATTATTAATGTAATAGAGGAAGTGAACTTGGCCTCCAGTGTGAATATAAATGTAGCTGTGAATCACTAAGCCAACTGCTTGCTGCCATAAACAGGACATGATGCATTATAACACCATTAAACCGCATGCACAAACTAGTCGATTAGCTCTACTGCTATTTAAAGCATTGGATCCATTTCGACTAATCGTGTTTCACATGATTTCGGCTCCACTTGTTTTGTTTTTTCATCCAGTGTTTAAAAAATTATTTACACAAGGTAAACACTGACACGCACACTAGTCAACAACTTTTCTGAGCAATTAGCCATAATGAGTAGTCAAGAAAGTTCCATATTGTGAACGGATCTATCTACAAGCAAATCCAGAAGGCATGATTAGCTACACTGAAAGTATTATACAATTAGTAAAAATTATATAATTATAAAAATATAAATATATATACTCACTGGCCACTTTATTGGGTACACCTTGCAAGTACCAGGTTGGACCTCCTTTTGCCTTCAGAACTGACTTAATTCTTCATGGCATAGATTCAACAAGGTGCTAGAAACATTCCTCAGATGTTTTGGTTTATATTGACATGATGGCACTTCTGCCTGAATGTATTTGTTTCTGTCATGTGATTGGATAAGATACTTGCGTTAACAAGCAGATGAACAGGTGTACCTAATAAAGTGGCGTAACTACTGCTCAAAAGTTTTGGGTCAGTGAGACTTCTTTTTTAAAGAAGTTAATAATGGAGGGTGGAGGCATTAAATGAATTAAAAGTGTCAGTAAAGGCATTTATAATGTTACAAAATATTTATATTTCAAATAAATGCTGTTCTTTTGAATTTTCTAATAATTAATGAATCCTGAGAAATATCGATCACGGTTTCCAAAAAAAAAAAAAAAAAAAAAGCAGCAGCACAATTGTTTTTTAACATTGATAATAAGAAATGTTACTTGATCATTAAATCAGCATATTAGAATGATTTCTGAAGGACCGTGTGACTATGAAGATTGGAGTAATAATGCTGAACATTCAGCTTTGCCATCACAGGAATACATTACATTTGAAAAGTTATTTTAAGACTTCTTTCAAAAACATTAAAACACCTTGCTGACCCAAAACTTTTGAACAGTGCTGTATAAATATTGTCAGTATTATTAAAAAATATATATTAATTAGGGCTGTGAAAAGATTAATCGCGATTAATCGCATCCAAAATAAAAGTTTGTGTTTACTTAATATATGTGTGTGTACTGTGTATAGTTATTTTGTATATATAAATACACACACGACACATGCATGCATATATATTTAAGAAAAATGTGTTATTTATATATAAAATATTTACATTTATAATATATAATATAAATTATATATAAATATATACAGTATATAGATGCAAATATTTCTTAAATATATACATGCATGTGTATGTATTTATATATACAAAATAATCTTTTCACAGCCCTAATATTAATATTAATTAATACCTACACTGTACATGCAAAAGTTGGGTCTTGTATAAAACTTTGTGAGAGAAGGGCATTTCAATTTGTGGAAATCTGAAGCTTTCTGTGAAGTTCTGCCAGCACAGATAACGCGTGGGCCTGGATATGAGTCAATAGTCCAGTCACCGCCATAAACAGGAAGTGATGCATTATGACATCACATGTACACATGGAAGGCCAGTGAAACAAATCCAACACACTAATTTCACACAAACACATGTTTGCACAAACAAGAACCTACGTACCATGAAGAAGGTCATAGTACTTCCTCCTTGAATAGTCCCGTACTGGATGTTCGTCTGATCTGCCAAGTCATCAGCAGATTCGATTGGCACCTCCATCCTCTGGACCGTCAGAAAAGCTGCAAGGTTTGCCGTGTAGGAGGAAATGATGATCAGCGTAAATGCCCACCTGTCCCGTACACACAGGAACACAGCGTTTTTTCCACCAGAAATATAAATGCACGTATATTAGAGACAGATTTTTACATTAGAGACAGGTGTTTGCACATATGCTTACATACAAGCATCACTCAATGAAATATTGAAAGACACCCACAGCTGCAATGTCAACCAGATGAACCTGGTTTAATCAAATGCAAAATAGCAAGCTAAAATAAAGATCAATGAATAGTGAATTATCTGCAGTGTGAATGAATTAAGACATGATGACAGATTCGCAACTCAATGTTAACACATTAACCATTTAAGGGTATAGCCGAGAATTTTCTTTTTCCGGGTGGATCATCAAGACTATTGGTCCTCCTAAGTGTCAATCATTCTGGTGATATGTTTACGTAAGGCCGTCGTACATGCTCGTGCACATGATTCACATGATGGCGTGCGCTCAAAACACAGGTTGGGCTTCCCACTGATGCCTCAGTCGCAAAGTTTCTACTTGACAGGCATGCTATTTGGAGAAATCCATTTAAAATCACTGCTAGTAAAAGTTAATGTAAGCTATGATTAGCTTGTACATACGTTTAATAGGCGTTCCCTCTCGGGACCAGGTAGAGTGTTGCGCATGTGCATTTTTTCAAAAAGTGGAGAGGGCGGTTCTTTTCTAAAATTCGGGAAAATCCTCCACTATACCTTTAACTAACACTCTTATTATTCATGCCAGATGTTCTTCTAACCAACGTGATCACTGTAGAAAAAACGAGTTGGTAAACTGGTTCAAACAATGTTCAGGAATGCTGTTAACCAGCTCAACCAGTTCCCCACCAGAGCCAATGTGGTCTACTAGCTCTGGTCAGGATGGTCTGCCAGGTTGACCTCAGCACTACTAATTGGTAGTCCAGTTGGTCAGACACCTAACTAGCTTTAACCAGGTAAAAAACAAGCCATGTTCTTGTACACAAATAATCAACATAATATTCCAAAGAAGTATTTATGCTCTGTTGAATCTGAAATCAGAAACCCATCACATTATGAAAGAACACTACCGTTCAAAAGTTTGGGGTGGGTAAGTTTCATATTTATTTTATTTTATTTATTTATTTAAATATGCGCAACAAGGCTGCATTGTGAGATAATATTACTGTTTTCTATTTTAAAATATTTAAAAATGTCCTTTATTCCTGCGATGGCAAAGCTGATTTTTCAGCAACATTACTCCAGTCTTCAGGGTCACATTACCCTTCAGAAATAATTCTAGTATACTGATTTATTATTATCAATGCTGAAAACAGTTGTTTTGTTTAATATTTTTGTGGAAAACCACAATATATATTTTTAGGATACTTTTATAATTCAAAAGAACAGCATTTATTTGAAATCGAAATCTTCTGTAACATTATAAATGTCTTTACTGTCATTTTTGATCAATTTAATGTGTCTCTAGCTGAATAAAAGTATTGATTAAAATAAATAAATAAATAAACTCTTACTGAACCTTTTGAACAGTAGTTTGCTTGTTTGTATGATAGCAATTTTTAGTAGGAAGTTTGAGAGCCCTTCCAAAACACATGGATTGTGCTCTTCGTCGCAGTAAATTAATGCTCAGATGAAAGGAAACTTCTCAATTCCTCAGAGAAAGAGCTTTCATGAGACTGGTGAAGCATTTAAAACTTTTCTAAAGAGACTGGCCTCCAAAAATGCACAAACAGGCAGATTAGTTACTTGTTATTTAGTAAAAGCTCTTTATCAAAAATTAAAGTGCACCAATTGCAGACACGCGTCCCCCTGAGCATCACAGAGTTTAGCGTTGTGCTGAGGGACACAGTGGAGATAGACGGGAGCTCTCTGGTTTCTGGGTCACCCCTGTGTGGGATTAAAGTTGCATCTATTGTGTTTCTTCACACCACAGATGTTTAAACATTTGGCTTCCACTGCATGCACATATCAAATCATTTCAACTCCATTGTTTGTCTTCCTGAAAGTGGTTGTTCAACTGAAATGACCTCAACAGCAAGGCGCAAGACTGAAATTGAAGAGATGGAACACAAGACAGCTTGACTTGATATAGCAAAATGAACAGAGGTGGGAGACTAATCTAGAAATACACTACAAAAGAGCGAAGCGCACAATACATGTCTGCACACAAAACAAACACCCCCATACAAACTTCAATACACTTTACACTTTCAATAAGTGAGAAAAGACACACTCTTAATGGTCTCTTCACACAGAGAACAGATTTTCAGTGCATGTTAAATTGAAATAACGCTTCCCCTTGTGTGAAAATCTGCTCAACAGAAAATGTTTACACCAAAGTAGGTCATTTTTTTTGGCTTACTTGGCCACAAAAAACAAGACCTACCAACAAATGACTCTCTTGAGTGATTATTCACTTGAAAAATGTTCATTCTTTCAACCATTTCAGTTATGTTTAAACATGCCCTGGAATAAAAAGATGATCTCGATGTTGATTGACCTTCAAGTAGATTTTGGAAATATGCTAGTGTGGATTTTTGTACTTGCTCACACCACCAAGTTAGGCAGCAGTCAATGAAAATACGAATATTTCATTAAACAATTAATTTACATTTAAATATGAACATTTAAATATGAATAGATATGAAAATAAAAAGAACTGTTTTATCTGTCCCTCTTTTCATTTTCATCATGAAATTTAGGCTTTTTTGGGGGGAAAATGTTTCTCAAAAACGTTTGGTGCAATGGTAATATTGGTGACAGTGATTCTTTTTCATAAAAAAAAAAAAAAAAAGAAAATTTATGCAGATAAAATTAACTGGAAATACGTTTTAGGTTCGTTGGCAAAAGTGCAGTATAATTAACTCTTTTTATGCATTTATTATAAGAGAAAAAGAGAAGTTATAAAGTCTGGGTAGGGACAAAAGCACAAAATAGAGAAATTCGGGAAAATCGAACCATTTAACAATCATATTCTAACACTAGAAAAAGTAATTAAAGAGAAACAATACAAAGTTTAAAGCTATTATAATCTATGCTTTAAAAATAGGATTGCATTAAAAAAAATCCTCATTGGGTACAGAAAAGTTCCACAAACTAAAGATTTGTTTAAACAAATAAATAAGATATATATATATATATATATATATATATATATATATATATATATATATATATATATATATATATATATATATATATATATATATTGAGCATATTTATTTCAGGTAGTTTACAAGGCAACATTTCTCATTTTAGTTATTTTAGGTTTAGGTTTTTCATCTAATATTTATAGTTTATTTCATTTCAGCTTTATTTCAATTACCAAATACAGATAATAATATAGTGTTAGTGTTTTAGTGAACAATAACAACACTGTCACACAAGTACCGTAAGCTTTCGGGTCATGTGCGCAGAACCAGCTTGTGTCTTTAATACTCACAGATGCACATTCACACTTACTGCATGGTCTCTTACACCTCAAAGGAAGTGTGAACCATCCCCACACTTACCAAACACCACTGACACAGCGTGTGGACAGGGCCCGGGGCATGATCTCTGAGCCCTGCTGCATGAAACCACCAATCGGAAACCACAAGCTGTTCCCTAGAGTGTACTGATTCTCCAGGAGGTCCTTGCGGTCCCGCCAGCACGGGAATGGGTTGTACCACTCATATGGACTCAGCCTGATGGAGGGAGAGAAAGAAACAAACAATGAAACCGGGAAAGACTACTGTTACCTCAAGAAGAACGCTGGACTGTGAATATAATGATATTCAAAATAGATCTGTGTGTATTGAGTGGCAGTGTGGCACCTGGCAGCCAGGAAGAGTACACAGCTAACGGCCAGATAGGCTAAAAGCATAAAGAGCCAGACAGCTGGCGAAAACGGATCCAAGAAGGAGAAATAACCTGGCTTCCTGCCCTGTAGAAAGCACATAAACAATACAAATAATGCTTTCACCACTCCTACAGAATCTCAAAACAGCTGAAAGCTTTTCCAGATACAATTGCTATTTGTTATTGTTTGGTTTAGTGCACCTTTTCATATGCAGAGATTTGCTAAAAGTTTGCTGTTGATACGGACAAAACATTATACACAATTTTTCATTTATGCATTATGCATCAGGCAGGTGCTTTCATCCAAAGCAACTTACAATGCATTAAAGATATGCATTTGATCAATTCACGTCTTCTAAGGGATCCAACGCCCTTACACTTTTGTACCATGCTTTGATGTTTAAGCTACAAGAATGCAAGATTTTCATGCAAGATTGTTAAATGTGACATAATCCACCTAAACAAAATCTTATGAAAATTCTGTTGCTAACTCAGACAAGCGTTACATAATGTCCCATTGGAATGTCTTACCCTGAATCACTATGGTAAGCCTATTATAAGCGTTTATATTTTAGACCTGTCTGGATGGTTTTTACGAGAAATTGCGTACATGCGTCACTCGCCCGTGTGTGTCATGTCATATCCGTAAATAGAGAAAAGTTGCTCCGGCTACTTTGACGCATGTATGGTGTGGAAGTGGCAGAGGTTAGTGTCACAACGAGCGAGAACGGTTGACATACACTCACCTAAAAGATTATTAGGAACACCATACTAATACTGTGTTTGACCCCCTTTCGCCTTCAGAACTGCTTTAATTCTACGTGGCATTGATTCAACAAGGTGCTGAAAGCATTCTTTAGAAATGTTGGCCCATACGCCAAATTCTGACTCTACCATCTGAATGTCTCAACAGAAATCGAGACTCATCAGACCAGGCAACATTTTTCCAGTCTTCAACTGTCCAATTTTGGTGAGCTCGTGCAAATTGTAGCCTCTTTTTCCTATTTGTAGTGGAGATGAGTGGTACCCGGTGGGGTCTTCTGCTGTTGTAGCCCATCCACCTCAAGGTTGTGCGTGTTGTGGCTTCACAAATGCTTTGCTGCATACCTCGGTTGTAACGAGTGGTTATTTCAGTCAAAGTTGCTCTTCTATCAGCTTGAATCAGTCGGCCCATTCTCCTCTGCCCTCTAGCATCAACAAGGCATTTTCGCCCACAGGACTGCCGCATACTGGATGTTTTTCCCTTTTCACACCATTCTTTGTAAACCCTAGAAATGGTTGTGCGTGAAAATCCCAGTAACTGAGCAGATTGTGAAATACTCAGACCGGCCCGTCTGTCACCAACAACCATGCCACTCTCAAAATTGCTTAAATCACCTTTCTTTCCCATTCTGACATTCAGTTTGGAGTTCAGGAGATTGTCTTGACCAGGACCACACCCCTAAATGCATTGAAGCAACTGCCATGTGATTGGTTGATTAGATAATTGCATTAATGAGAAATTGAACAGGTGTTCCTAATAATCCTTTAGATGAGTGTAGAGCGGTTAAATCCCCAACCTCCGGGGAATCACCTGTTTTAAACATACGTCGAGCATAAGAGAGTTTGCTGACAAAAAGAGAATGTGACAAGAGCTCGTAATAAAACAAGAATTAACATTGGCTTGGCTTTTCGGAGATTTGAAACGTAAAAGTGACACGGAGATGGTGTTTTTATTACTCAACAGGTGAGTGAGGTATTTTATTGAACAGATAAATTGCTCTCTAACAGAGTCGATTGTAAAGCATTATCAATTGTGAAGGGTCATATCATTATGGTTGTTGTAGTGCTGTGCTAGAAATTATTTTAAAGCAAGCATCGCGTCTATTAATGGGTAAAGCTACAGTAACGTCTTCAGCTAGTCAGCTTGAAATCCTTTTCATCTAAACTGGTTATATCTCTTAATACTAATATGTTTTATGAGCAGTTGGATAACCATATTAATCTGCACAGACAACCAAAACAATGTTCTTCCGCAAAATGCATGCAGTTTTTAACCGCTAGAGGGACAAAAGTTACATAGTGTACCTTTAATAATAACTGATGAAAAAGAATAATAATAACAAATATACATTAATAATAATACATATTTAAAATACTAATAATATAATTAATAATTATCATTATTATTATACATATTTTTGAAAGGTTTTGTGAGATTCACGCAAGAATTTTACATAGTAACAAAATAATTTCTGATATAAAAATACCAATGTAGTATACAATCTCAATTCAGCGTATTATAAATGCGTCTTACTATGTGGACGCGGTACAGGATACTGATTCCAAGGTTCATGAAAGGTTTGGAGAAATCTATGACCTTTTCCCTCTCTGATGTGATTGTAAATCCAGCCACTGCCAGATCTGCTTTCTGCAACAAACAGAGAGAAAGAGAAAGAATTAGCAATACAAGTTTGACATTTTCATTAACCAAAATTACATTCAAGAGGTATTTGTCACCCATGATTTCCAATAACAGGGAGTTTATTGAGATAATGTACAACAGCAAATACAGTCTAGATGATCTCAAAAAGACATTTAACACAAGGATAAGTTTGTAGTGCCCTACTCATGGATTAGCTTATAGAAAAAACCTTTAAAAGAAATGGCTGTCTTACTAAGTAAAATCAGGCATACATGTGCTTCCTCTATAATTTGAAACAAATTAAATTCAGCCAAGTTCAGTCACTGCTGAAATTTGTGAAGACCTAATGCACAAAAAAACAAAACCTATAATCGTCCTGATGGACTTCTGGTATAGCTTCAGGGTTTCAATAACATACTGTAACTTTTACTGTTACAGTATGTGAGTTTTACTGACAGATACTAACTACCAACCCCCTCGGTTGCGGTGATAATTCAGTGATGTTTCTAAGTGCTCATTAGCATACCGCTGTGTCAGTTGTACAGTGTTTGACTCGCAGCAGGCATGCAATTTTGTTGCATGTTGTTTGTGCTCCATGTGTGTTCCCCTGCTAAACATTGACCTTGGTTTCAAGAAGCACTCGAGAAGAAAAGCGTTTGACATTATCTGGCACTGACACTGGCATGTTTTTATTTATAAATCTATCCTGGGTCTGCTTCCTTCATATCTTTATACCTACATCTGTAAAAAGTATGTTTGTAGTTATAGCCTACGATCCCAGGAACTATTCTTACTGTCTGTTCCAGTGGTACGTACTGAATTGGGGAAAAAGGCATTTAAATTTGCTGCTCCCTCTGCCTGCAAAGTACGTTGAAACTTAGGGAGCTGAGTAGTTTTAAACGATTTGGAGAATGAAACATCGGGCTGTAGACTAGACTAGTTATGTAATGATATTGAAATTGGATTGGATTTGCTTGCGTGTGTATATGTGTATGTATTGATGGATGTTATCTGTTAAACTCAAACGAGCTGTGTCTATCAGTCTTGGCCAGGACACTCTTGTACTTAATCTCAATGTGCTTCTTTTCCTGGTAAAATAAAGGTTATAATAATAATAATAATAATAATAAATTATCTGAGGTTCACTTATAAAGACAAGGAGTGGCAGTGGAAAGAAAAAGGATATTTAGCACAAGGAGAATCAGCACAGAATTGAAAAAGGGAAAGTCAAGGCTGGACAGCTGGATGGATGAATGGACAGATAATAAAGGGATGTAAGTGCACTGGGTTGATGGAAGAATTTGATATGAGAGTCCTTGGGTAAAAGCAAAGAGATTTATTTATTACGGGGATGGAGAGAGATAGAAAAACAGGGCTAAAGAGTGGAAAACATAAAGAGAGAGGGGGAGAAACAGAGTGACGGTCCTTGAGAGAAGAAACAGATACTTGTAGGAGAAGGGGTGATGAGGAATGGTTAAGAACAGAGAGTTGGTAAAGAGAAGGCTTCCAGCGAGGACACGGGGAATATTGTGCCCTTGTGAGATGAAGGGAACGAGGGATACGGAATGAAAAATGAGAGAGAGAATATAAAAGCACAAGAGTGAAAGTTCCTGAGGAAGGAAATGAGCGATAATGAATTAAAAACCTCGGTGTGGCATTATTTTGGCCTTTCCATTTTCCTTCCTCCTCGAGGGAGGAGGGGGAGACAGTGCTAGGGAGTAACTATTGTAACAGCAGTGACAAACTTAACTACGTTTCTCAGTAGTGCGACAGCTCATATATATACACAAAATAATTTATCCAAAATATAATTATTGGACTAGTTGCTTATTTACAGAAACTTTACAGAAACTTTAATATTTTAAAGTTTTATTAGTAATTTTTAATGCAAATTGTTATAGTTTTATTAATAGTATTTGTTGTAAATTGATCTGTAGAAATATTGAACATTTTCTTAAAAAGAAATCACTCCCTTATAGGGGTCATGAAATGAGAAATCAAATTTGCCTTGATCTTTTGACATAATAGCAGGTTTCTACCACATTCTGCAGGTTTCATAGCTTAAAACTTCCTCCTCATTATAAACAAAGCATTTATTTAATCAAGCTCCAAAAACGGCTCATTAGTATCATAATTGTGGGATCTGTGATGTCACACAGGCAAATACATTTGCATATGACTGCCTCCAGAGCAAGACATCGATGAATAATTATACATCATCGCACCATAGGCCGCGCCCACTGCCATTCACTCGCTTAAAGGCTGACATTTGCCGTAACTGGATGTGAGCGTAGCGTCAAAAGTAAATAGAGCCCATTTGTGGGAAGCAGGGCGAGTGGCGTGATTGATGAGCGATGACAGTGAAGGATGAGAGAGGACCAGGCCTGGACTATTTATGTTAAGTTTTAAACGTCCGCAGGTTCCCGCCTCAACATACCTTGTTACACCATTATAATCACTTACGCTGTCTACAGTATACAGATGTGAATTCAGTTTCTGACGTGACGTACTCCACGCACTTGAGTCTGTCGACAACAGGACAAATGGAAGAGTGAAAGAACGTATCTGTACAAACTCAAGAATCCTAGCGTTGGATACAAGTGGATTTTATTTTGTAAACAAGGCACAATGTAATGGAGAGTTTGCAAAGAAACCTTTGTTGAAAGATGAAGCATCCAACTGTATTGCATCCAAAACTAAGTAAATTATTTCATAATGCATTGTCTGTAAATTATGGTTTTATATAGATAATGTTTTCAAAATGTGCAATAGCAAGTGGGCGTTGATACTTTTTCCTATGCAATGACGTCAGCCAATCATAACGGTGGCCTTTTACTGACAAGCCTTAAAGGACTGATCTTTTTTGACAGAGGGTCAGAATGAAGGTTGAAAAAAAATGAAGATTGAAAAAAAACTTCAAACTTCATATAGATATACACATCTATATATGTGCGTGTGTGTGTGTGTTTGCAAAAAACCTTTATAAACATTATAAGTGAACCTCAAGGAACATATCAAAATAATATATATATATATAAAAATGTAATACCCCCATAAAAAACGTTGATATTGACCAAAAAAGCTTTAATGTAATTAGCTACATTTTATTAAAAGATAACAGTCAACCTTTGTCAACCTGAACGATTTAAAAATCACGAGTAGCTTGTCAAGCAAAGTAATTTCCCTAACACTAGGGGTGATCAATAGCAGTTCATTCTTCTTAAAAAACCCAAGTGTACCCCAGATATCTCTCAATCTGCTTAATTACTCCCTAATTGATTACTGAGAGATAGCTTTGTAAACCACATTCAAAGAGTGTCATCAAATGCTGGTGTCAAGGAAGAGCTGAATTGTGAGTCCATGGAGAGAAAGATGTGTGTGCATACACAGTTTACATAAACAATACGCCAACATGTGACAACTGTGCACTGGCTTCATCGGCTGTAATGGTATAGTGTCACGGAATAATTAGACACAGCAGGAACTGATTAGTATATGTGTGTGTGTTCAAAAGGACTTTGCCGAGACCTGCCACACTGGGGTTAATAGAATGACATTACCGTTCTTATTACTGCCGCCATTATTTTTAGCATTAGTGTGAAAAGCGCTAATATCTGTAATCGTTACTCTAATGGAAACATCAGCTGGCAACGGTCCAGTGTTGAAATCCTGCTAGCTGCATACAAACATGCGAACATATAAAAGGCTCCAAGAATTTTTAATAAAAAGCTCATTTTCAAAGACAATCCTTTAGAAGATTTAAAATCAATTATCAGGTGTACAAAATTATTAAACATGATTAAAAGTTAGATTTAATAATGTTTGGAGGTTATTTCAAATGTTTTGATGAATAAACATACAATTACACTACTGTAAAAGCCCAATTGTTTCACTGAGGTTCAATGTGACTAGAAAGCGTCTCTGAATTTACACAACGTATCCACAGAGCTTAATTATGAACGTGTGTGCAGGCATGCATACCCTGTTGATTAATTCCCCCACCATGCCAGTCCATGACCCATTAGGTTCTGGAGCTCCATAAAGGCCGTCATCCACCAGCTTGATCCGAAACGAAAACTTCAGTATGTCTGCCAGCTCCCGCAGCATATCCACACAGAATCCCTCATACTGATCGTTACCATGAAAGTCCTGGTAGTTTGCCTTGCGCATCACGTATGGATTCTCCTATAAAACAGGATGAAGGTAACATTTAACGCTGTAATATTCCACTCTAAATTTCCATACAGTGAAGCACCATAAACTCAATGAAAGTCAATAGCCTTACAGTGGAAGTGGCATTTTGATTGGTGTTAAGCCATGAAATGGCAGTAAAATCCAGTGAAACGGTGATTCCTTGGCCTTGACATGTGAAAGTACTTTTTGGCTGCAGCTTCTTGGTTTGAATGCGTTATATCTTTTGAATGTATTATATCAGTAAAATGTGGCCTGTGGATAGCAAACCTATTTTCTTCCTTTTGCAAGCACATGACGCAAATAAGATGGTTAATAATGAAGGGATGACTTGTGGTTGTTTTGAATTATTATTATTTTTTAACAGATACAAATACAAGCAGTAAGCTATTTTAAACCCATTATAGTCAGATACATTTTTATGTTATAAGGAATTGCTTAAATGTGTTTGTTGCCTGGAAGCAACATTGTATGAAATTGGAATGAATAATGATGCAGTGAATATGGATGCAAACAATGAAGGTGCTATCTAAAATATTGCAACTAGTATATATTTTTTTATACACTATACTTTCATAATGGGACAGAGTAAAACAGGACATTCAATAAAAAAAAAAACGTAACACTGTTCTTTATGTTATCCATCTAAAATTGACTGAATAGTGAGAAATAGGCATTCTATACCAGAATGGAACCAGACCGAAAGCTGGTGTAGAAATCTGGGTAAAATCATCCTATAGCGTGAGCTAGAACAATGTGCACTGATGATTTTTTCACAGTAAGAGCAGGAAAGTGCATTAAGAAAATAAATCAAATCAATTTTGATTTGATGTTGACTTTGAAATTACACTCGTAATTGCATTCAACAGAGGAATGTAGGTTTGCTTAAACTGTTAGGCCAATTTCTGATGGCAAAAATGAGTCTAGTCTGAATCAATTTACGTTTTGAGATTGTCAAATTGGAATCTACAAAGCTCTTCTTACAATTACAAACTCAATAAAACAACATTATTATACTGTATAAGCTCTGTGTAAGCAAGCAAGGCTTCAGAATTCCCTCATATTTTCTCTACTTTAAATCTTACAAATATTTGTAATAACATTCAAGACGCATTGGGTTTGGAGAGGTGCTGTTTGAAAAGACTTTTGCAACCTTTGAATCTACAATGCTTGTACCAGTGAGTGCCAAATCTGTAAAAGCCCTATAATTCACATTATCTCTTACATTCTGGTCTGAAATGCTCAAAAGTTTCACGTGCTGCCAAAGCCACAAAGCCCTAAGCATCATGGAGTCATAACTGGAGAAGTTCTTACCAGTATTGTAGTGACTGTGAGTGTCTTATTGGCTAACGACTCGGATGCGTTGATGTCTAAAGACGTGGAGTTCATAGCCAACGTGTTATTGGAGTACCAGACACCAATCTGCACATGAAAAGTAAAAAAGTTTTTAGAAGATGCTTTACTACAAATATTTTGCACAGTTAGAACTACTTGCATGAACAAATCTGTGTTAAATGAACTAAACAATATAAAATCATTTGTGACCCATTTGAAAACATGTTTGACCTCACAAGGGGGAAACAGGCAGGAATAAACAAGTTCAGTGAATAAGACGAGGGGATGAAGGAGAGATAAAAGAGCATGAAGCGAGGGATCAATACTATGATCAATAAGAGAGGAGTGAAGTGGTGATTACTCCAGCTACCACCCATTCATTAGACCTCACAACCTCTCTCGTGATTCCGGATAAAATCCAGAGTTAGTGTTCATGAGAACGTGTTTGTGTGTGAGTGTGCATTACCTCTTTGTGACCCCCCTTGAATTTCTCAAGAATACGCAGCGTATAATTGGTCCTCTGGCCTTTGCTGTTAAACTCCACGCGGCCTGTTAGGCCGTCGTACTCTACCTAAAATGAAAAAGAGAGAGGGAGAATTTAAACCAAGGGTAACAAACAAGAATGACGAATTGCATTAATTTTGACCTACAATATTAAGGTAGAAATTATAGCACAGGCGGAGAAAAATATAGAGACAGCCAGAGGACAAGTGAGAGGAAAACTTTGAGATGATTAAGAAAGTTAAGGTGAAGTGTCATTTCTGCTCCACCGGCATCACCAATTGCAATTGCAAAAATAATGACTGTTTTCATTATTATTGGCAAGTGAGGTAAACACTTGGAGTTATGGAGACAAACCCGAAAACGGAGGACGAGAGGAGGAGTGGAGATGGTGCCAAATGGAGTGGTGAAATGATGGAGTGATGGGCAAACTGCAAAACAGATGGAGGGACACAATGAATGAAAGACCGCACTTGTGCCTAGACAACACAAACATAGTCTAGGATCTCACAGTTTATAATAGCTGCATTAAAATGATAAAATACAAACAGGCCTTCAGACAGGTTGTGATAAACAATGGACATCTGGTGTTAAGGGCACAGTTATAATTGCTCTGAAACAAACGGCATTTGTAAAATGACTATGGCTGAGTATAATCATAACAGAGGACGTAAAAGTCATTCTGCATTGGTCACCTGATGGCCGTCGATGGAGGGGACAATCAGGACTATTGTCCCAGTCACTGTGACAAAGGCGGCACATTACTCAAGTGCTCAAGCTACTTGTGAAAAAAATTGACATTTATTTGTGATATAAATTAAATGACGTTTTAGAGTTTCCTATTAAAAAAAAGTCCAGGTGCCTGTGAATTGAGTCAAATAACACCATATTTATTTAAAAAAAAAATATTATAATAATTTTATTAGCATTTTGTCTTATCTAGCATTTTGTATTTTTTATTATATTATTTTCTTTTATTTATTACTGGTTTTTTTATATATATATATAAATTTAGATTTTTACATTTAATTTGGTTCATTTACTGTTATTGCTGTTTTCTGCATAGTTTCACAGTGCTAAAACAGTGGTAAATGTTTCTTGATGGTGTTAAATGATGCACAACGATACTCAATGCACAATACTGCATTAGTCAAGGTTTAAATTTAATGCGGAGTAAATTGAAAAGCATCCATCATAAACTCTCTGTGTCTTGTATATCGACGCCAAGGGGAAAGATTACAGAGATATTTTTCCTTGGATTAACATGCACTGATGAATTCTGCGCAACGAGACCAGAACGTATTTTGAGAAAGTAGATGTGCTCAATTTTAATTTCATGTTGACTTTAACAGAGCCTATAAAAACCAATAAGCAGTTGCATGCAGAATCCCATCAAAATCAACCAGATTAAAACTGGCTTTTACAGCTCATCAGAGAAGACAGTAACAACAGCCGTAAAAACGTATCATTTTATGTCATCAAATGCATCAAAAAATGGCTGCCAACAGGGTGACAAGTACCATGCGCAGGTAGTTCATGAGACTGGTGCCGTGCTGCCAGATAAGTGAGGAAGTGCAGCTCAGAGGCTTCACTCCGATCTCCTGACTGCGGTTCAGCTCTCGCACTGCTCCGACCACCACATGAACTGCATCGAACATCAGCGCAGATGACAACTGTAGGTGGAGAGAGAACATGAATGAAACGAGACGAGAGATATGCCGAAGCCAAGACAGAAAGATGGTGGAGAAAGAAGGAGAAAAAGAGAATAAAGGAATGTAGAATTGAGAAAGACAGCAAATGAGGTCATTAGGGGGACAAGGAGACTTCACGTCTGTTGGGGGCCCTACAGCAACTGTCTTCCTCCTAAGTTATGTTGTGTGGCGCACATCCTATTTGGACACATTTGAAAAAAACCTTCTGGCAGAAATAACATCTCATTATTCCATTGAGTTAGTATTACTACGGTTTACGGGGTTTTCTCTTTTTCCATTTAAGCAAATCTCAGTAATGCAGTGAAATGTCAATCAAATGATTGAAATAGGCTCTTGCAATCTAAAAAGTATTTTTAGATGCTAACACAACCAAATAGATCACTGTTACTGATATCTCCTGACATATGTGGTTTTAATTGTTTGATTTAAAATAAGTTAGCGAATAACCTCTAAAAGTACCTATAACCGATAATAACCTCTAAAAGTAACACTATTTTTTACAGTCTGGTAACACAACACAAGTAAGTCTGCACTCTTTACCCGGATAGGTTGAATTGCCCCTGACCCTGAGTAATATCTTTGTGAGTTGTAATGTTTCTCATGTATTAGTAATGGCATGAAAGTATTGTAAGCTCACCGCTGGACCAGGATAGGGACTGAGGTCACAACCTTCCCTCCATGACAGGTTTAGACTTCTAATGAACTCCAGGTAAAACGGATGACTGCTGTTCAACATGGAGAAGCCAACGATATTTGATTGATCATCTACCACGTCATCCAACCTCAACAGAGGGAAATCCTGAAAGAGAGCAATCGAAAGAGAGCTATTTACTTAAAAAGTACCATACATTACCATCAAGGAAAAAAAAACAATTCTTGGTATTTAACTGAACACTGCTGCCACTGCACTGAGAATACACGCGAAAGCCTTTTGATGCGCATGCGCGTGTTCTTTTCCTCATTATTGAAAACAGGCGCGATGTACTTACAACGGTGCTGCGAAACAAGTGAGTGTTAAACAGTTAAAACCGGTTCAAACATACAAAATACTTTTTTTCACACAGTATTTGGTAAAAACTGTATTTTCTGTCGAACAGTTAAAAAGTACTGCGAGGCTCGCCCAGTTTGGCCGCTGTACCATGAGCTAAGGTAAGTTTGACAGAATTTACTCTAACGTTAGTCTAGCGCCTTGACAACTGCTTTAACGGCATACATACCTTATACGGCTTATTGGTTTTTAAATACATACCTGTATTTAAAATGGACAATTTTACAAATAAAAAGGGGTGTGTATATTATTTAAAAGTATTATTAATATAGTAAAGGTACTGTAATATTTAAGAATATAGTTTTTTTTTTATTTACTGATGTTCAGAGTCATATTTAGTACTGGTGAAAATATAAGAACGAAATCATTGAATATTAACCATTTATGGATTCAGACTATTACAATTGCTTCGCATTAAATCTAGGTAAGTAGTTAGAGGTCTTAAAAGTAAAATGTAAATAGGTTGATTTATGTATAATGGCATGATCACTGCATTTCGCAGGGTTTTGTTTTATCTTGGTTTATAATAATGTAGTGTGACCATAGACCGTAAAAAAATATGGATGTAATGTCCGTGACGTCACCCATAGGTTTCTGAAGAGCATTTTTGAAGCATAAAGTGGGCGGGGCCGGCCGTCGCCATCTTGTCCCTCCTGGATAAGAAAATGGGCAAAGAGCAAGCGGGAAGGAAGTCGACCGGAAGTTGAAGTCGGCCGGGTGCCGACATCTTGTAGCGGAACTTCACTTGCGTTAGCATCCCATTGACTCCCATTCATTTTGGCGTCACTTTGACAGCGAATAACTTTACATCTGAGGCGTTTAAAGACTCCATTGGTCCATTATTTATTTCTAAAGATACACGACAATGTATAAAATGCTCCATTACCTTGTAGCTTATGTTATGGCCCTGTAGAAGCAGTTTTAGTAAAAGTAGGCTAACGATTGCGTCATACCCACGCGACTCTCTGTCGCACACTAGAGAGATTACCGTATGGACAGGAGGAGAAGCTCGCGGGCAATCGGGAGGACGTCGAGGCAAAATGACAATATAATTAATCAGAATACCTAGCAAAAGTTGCTCCTGCTCCAAGCTCATGGACAGCTCCTACTCACACTCTCCATCTCTGCAAGTTTCGGAAGGGAATGATTCAGATTTCTCTTGGCACAGCTACTAGAAGACAGACGGGTTGCTCACGTGGTCCGTGTAACGCTTTGCTCGGTTTGAGTCTGCGCGTCAGGAAAGGAAGTGCTAAGAAATCGCTGAAAATGGGCTTCACTTGTCTCAATTGAGTTCCAATGGGGTCGCTGTGTCCATTTCTTTTACTGTCTATGGCAAAGAGGCGGGGCGTGGGTGGAGCTGAGGGGCCTGGTTGCTGAAAGTGTGCGATGCACAGGGCCTCGCGCTAAAGTGACAGCTGACTTGATGATGTAAAGCCAATAGTTAAAGTGAATGTTTTTGCCCTTAGAAATACTATAATAGTTAAAAGACATAGCTAAAAGTGAGACTTCATGTGTCGTGATGTTGTATTATTCTGCTAGTTAAAAATGAATTTTGCGTATGCGACTGAGTGTGTGTGTGTGACAGTGATTAATGCTCATACATGGCCGCATCGCACGTGAAGTTCGTAGAAAGGGTCAAACCATAGATATTACCTCAGAAGTTCAAGTAAATGCGCTAGAAATTCACACTCATTCAAGGGTGTGCATCTATTGCATGGACGGAGAGAAAGCACTAACACCTGCAGGATTTCATCTGACGATACTTTTTATTTAAAGGAACACACCGACTTTTTGGGACTTTAGCTTATTCACCATATCCCCAAGAGTTAGATAAGACCATACATACCCTTTTCATCTCCGTGCGTGTCGCAACTCTGTCTGACGCACCCACCGCTAGCCTAGCTTAGCACAAAGACTGGAGGTAAACGGCTCCAGCTAGCATACTGCTCTCAATAAGTGACAAAATAACGCCAACATTTTCCTATTTACATGTTGTGATTTGTATAGTCACAGCGTGTACAAATAACAAGGTCACATGAGACACAGCCATTTTCTATCGTAAACATACTGGGAACTATATCCTCAGAAGGCGAAGCACTGCTACTTGGGTGGAGTGATTTTCTCGCAGCACCTGAGAAGCCCCATGGTGAGGAGTAGAGAGTTCGCTCAGAGCTGGAGTACGGTTAATATAACGGCGGTACCGCAGAACGAGTGCAGTCTCTATATCTATAGACATTTTTTAAATCTGAAAACTCCAAAAAGCAACGAAATTGTCAGACATCCATGAGTGCATGTTCACAGAGGAAAACAACTGAAAAACAGCACTGGTTGTTCTCTCGATACTCGACGACGACGTTGTCCAACGGCGTGGGCGAAGGTATAATGCGCGTACTTAACATATGAAATTAATCCCAAAAAAAGCACAAACACGGCAGAGATGCCCAGTTCAGTAGCTGGAATTAGCTGAGGTGACGTGACGCTAACAGACAGCAGACAAACGGCTAGAAGTGCTCCAGCCGCACTCCACCTGTCACTCAAGTGGCCACGCCCTTAATTATACAGAACTTTAAGGTTTAATATAATTTAAACGGATGAGTTCTAAAAAAAATTCACCCCCTCAGAGTTGCCATGAAGCGCAAAATTAGCTATATAGACCAAACCCAATTTTTGTTCCAGGCTGCAAACATATTTTTTTTCTGCTGTAAAGTTGGGCATTTTAACATGGGGAGATATATGGAATTGACCCCTTTTTGGAGCCTGTCTCTAGCGGCCAGTTGATGAATTGCAGTTTAATTCACTTCCGTGTTGGCTTCACAAGAGAGACTTGATGGTTGCCGCTCGAGTGTGACCTCTACTATATAGTGGCCTACACCATATAACATTTCAATTCTATGAGATTGCAAACTTAAAGATGGGTTTAATACATTTTAAGTGAAATCAAACCACGTTATTTAACAGCAGTAATTGAATTACTGATGAACTCACTTGACAGTTTTGAAAATATTCTAGAAATGACAAAAAGGATGCTAGAGTGACATTCAACATAATAATGAAACCATTTTTACAGTATAAAACTATATTACAATGGATGCACCATACATATCATCACACGTTTAGTGATTTGGTAAATGTGTGCTTCACTCAAATGCAATTTTTACATATTATTCAGAAAAGGTCTACTTTTTTTTTTTAATAGCTACATTTGCTTGGCCAGTTTTTTTGCAAATAAATGCTGCTCCCTACGGGTTTGGTAAAACCCTCATCCATAAATAAATAGTAATTTACTGAAGGCAATATTCAACCCAGCTAGAATTCCACTCGACATAAGTGGTGCCCATTGGGAACGTTCAAGGAAAATATTAAAAATGGGCTCAAATTGTTTTAGAAAAGGCTTTTTTTTTTTTTTTTTTTTTTTTTGCTGTCCTTGAGTATCATGGCTTTCACCTTGTCCGCCAAATCAGTCAGTCCTTGTGCTTTCTCACCTACAGGCAAGTGGATAATCCCAAGAGGTACAGTATGTTTGTCAATGGTACAGTCAACAAAGACTTTTTCTATAGCTGTGTAAAAGCAGTGGAAAAGCTCTTGGATCCATCAATTGGTTTTAGATCACAAAACATTTGCTTTCTAGGAGGATCTAACTCCGCCTCAGGTTTTCATAAAAAGCTTCTTATGTGTCTACATATATTGATTCCCAAGACTCTTAAACCTTCTGAATTCCAGGTGCATTTCAAGTGAAGCCGTAGAATGTTCTAATGTCATTGACTCCTTCAGCAGCATTACATCCTTTTGATTTCTCTTGAGGATGCTCCTAGTACAGTTTCTAAATGGAGGTATGACAGATACCATGACTGTTTTTGAAGGGCTTGATAATGGCAAGTGTCTTTCATCTTTAGTTTGCTCTCAATTAGATTGCCGACAATGTGAATCTGACAAGATGATGACCTTATTCAAGACGCAGACTTAATTTTAGAGACTGCTACTGAAAGCCATCACTCAACAGCCACCAATGAATCTAGCAAACAACTGCAATATTGCCTTGTGGTTGTCTGCATTTTTCCCTGAACTTGGGGAAAAGCTTGCCAAAGTCAGATAAATAAAAGGCTAAGCTTAAACTTGAATGTTCAAATGAGCTGTTTCATAAGGAGAAGAAAAAAAGACTGAATTTAATTTAATTACACTTTATAAGATATGTACATCAAAAATTATTTATGATGCAATGACAACACTTAAAAATGGTGCATTACTAAATTAAAAAAATCACACAAAAATGTAATTCAACTCATCTTCTTTCACACTCCTAATCATGTATCTTTAGACCTTTTTCAGTTGGCATGCTCTTAGCAAAATTGCTGCCTTACTGCAGAATGAGCTCTGGCTTCCTCCCAAATACAAAAATAAATAAAAATTTCATAAAAAATGCATGTTAAGAAATGTAATCTCTAAACGTTTTACATATCAAATATTTGCCATTTACTGAGGCCATGTTTGGACAGTCTCAAATCTTATCTTCCACGATTCAATTTGCCTCTCAAGGTCAAATGATTTAGCCCTCCTCACTTTCCCCCAGTTTCACAGACAAGGCTTAGGCCTAGTCCCAGACTAAAATGCATGTTTGAGCTGTTTTAACTGAAAGCAACTTGCACTGACATATCTTAACATGTGCCATTGTTTGGTCTCAAGATGCACATGAGTATGTTTTTTTTTCTTTCTAAGGCACGTTTATAAAAGCTACTTAAATGCCCTAATTGAACTAAGGCCTAATCCTGGCTTAATCTAAGCCCTGTCTGTGAAACCTTTGAAGCCTTTAACTTGTAACAGTGGTATTAAAATCCAAAGCTCACAACAGAAGCATATGCGACCTCAAAACAAGGACATAATCCACCTCATCCACGATGATAATGATAAACGGCATTGATGCGCTGTGCATCTGTGATGAGCTGGTTAATGGCCAGCCCTGCCATCGCTGTTAGTGGAAGAAAGTGGGTTAAGGGGAGAAAGGGTAGTGTGTCATTTTTCAAAGTGAAAAAAGGGGGTTGTTTACCATTGTGGTGAGAATATACTTGTAGAAGGCTGATGTCATGCCTAATTCTGAGGCCTAGAGAAAGGGAGAAACAGCAAGAGATATGTTGTATGTCAGAAATATAATTATAATCATAATTCATTCTACATTTGCACAGTTGAGTCATGTCAAGTTTTTATCTCTGTCTGTCTGTCTGTTTCAGTTGTGTTGAATACAATAGTCTGAAAATGTGAATTAAAGTCCCATTTAAACCTAGAATCCCATATAAACTAAGCATAAGTATTAAAAAAAAATGTATACAAATAATTGATCTTGTTTAAAAAAGGTAAAATTCTCAATAAAACACCATATCAGCTAGTTTGGCATAATCTTACATTAGAACTATTTAACAGTAAATACAAGTAAATGGAACACCATTGTTCTGAATATTATAATTCATTTGGGGAATCAAGTGAGTCAAGTCAAATAGCTGAAGTGTCAAGGTGGTGTAACCACCATTCAAGGAGTCATTTTGTTACAGTTTTTCTCGATTGCTTAAACACGTTTCTTGAAACTATGCCTCGTATTCTCAAAACAGTAAACACAAATCCATAACGTCTCACCCAGTTCCCCAAACATCCTATTTTCAGGTCAAAATGAAGCTCTACACTCAAAACCATTCACTCTTGCTGAAAAACCAAACTTTGCCCTCAGACAGGACACACAAGCCCTCAAAATCACACACACTACAACATAGTCTAACACACTGGTGCAATAAATTCAAAACAACATTTCCAAAACTGGTAAGTTATGTTGCTTGTGGTTCCCCCATCACAAACCTTTTCACATGATGAACATAACCAATGGATACATTGGCACATTTGTATTCATTCACGTACTACACAGTACAACACACACACACAAAACAAAATAAAATTTTTTTTCCTGTTTTACTTTTTTTTTTTTTACTCTCTCCTCTAATTTTTTTTTTTCATATTTACTTAAGATGTGTGTGACCATCATATGACAGTAAAAGAGCACACACAAACCATATTCTAATATGGAATTGTATTGGAATGGTAAAGAATGTTGGTACGTGACAGGAGGGCCTCCACTCAAGGATACAATATGATGAACAAGTCTAAGAATGTTCCACATATGGTTGAAATACCATCATTGGCCTAGAAAGATAACATTCTGGGAGTCAAGACTATAAAGGATGAAGGATGCCCTCCCTTCACTGTCACTCTCTGCAGCCACTCTGTGTGACTGTACGACTGCTGGCCTTTTCTTGCAAGAAAATAAACCTCATCAAAGACTATTGGAAATGTTTGTCTCTTATTCAGTGATAGAATTTTGTTTGCCACCACACCTCCCTGAAGGCTCTTGAGGCGACGGTAAAGCGACTCAAATTTGGCCTTACGTAGCCCAGCCTCCCTCATATCATACCATTGACTAAGACATGGGCAACTAGAGTGGCTTGAATTTCATCTGAGACTGCTTGTCTTCTTGCCCTTGCCCTTCCTCCTCCTCCTCCTCCTCATTATCCCTCCTCGATCTCTTCCTTCATGTCTTTCTGGATCCATTGTCCCAAAACTCAATAAACTGATTTGGACCCTTTTATCTATCTATTGAAGGATCTGATTGATGTGTGTTAAATTTTGACTCTTAGTGTTTCCACTTGGGTAATTGTGTGCTAACTGAACTGAAGCTGTGCTGACTTGAGTGAACAATATTGAATGCTAGTGCTTTCTAAATGACAACATGGTCTAGGCAATGAGAAATGAAGGGTTATGTGTGTAGAGTTTTGCAGTGACAGTTCAACAAATCTGACTCATGTGTCAAAACAGGGAATAGTGTTTATAGTTTAGTGAAATGGGTATGCTTTTTGATAAATGGCATTATGGTTTTGAAATTTTAGTTAAAAAGCCTGGTTATAGTGTTTACGCAATTGAGAAAAACTGTAATAAGAATGTGACAGGAAATTATATCACAGAGACGGACCCCCGGTGAAACTAACTGCTGCATGCAATTTTATTTTTATTAACTCTCTTTAAAATGTGAGATAATTTGACAATTTTAGAGTATGGTCAGGTATTCTTAAGTATAGCCTATGTCAAATGGTATGACCCCAGGAATACATTGATAATTCATTATATTATAAAAATGTAAAAAAAAATGACATTTTAAATATTACCACCAAGGCCACATGATTACATAGGTGTCCATGATAATGCCTGTCAAATTTGATTTTAAACTGAAATGTCAAATGGTGTAACCCGGTTACACCTATTGACTCTTATTACAAGCTTTTCTGTTAGGGGCCAATTTAGTCAAATATCACTTGTTTATGATGCTGATTAAAAATGTAATATAAACTAAAGTACTATTTGGAACTCTTTTCAAATGTTCAATGTAACCTCATTGGTTCTTACGGAAGCTTAAACATGCTGCGTAACACGAGAATGAACCTCATTGGTTCTCGCTGAAGCTCAAATGTGCTGCGTAACACGAGAATGAACCTCATTGGTTCTTGCGGAAGCTCAAACGTGCTGCGTAACACGAGAATGAACTTCATTAACTCTTTTCAGGTTTTCTTTTTTTTCAGCATTGACAAAAATAAGACCGCCTCTGCTGAACTTGTTGACTGTCATGCTTGATTTTTAGTCACAATTTCTTCAACAAACGATGGCCTTTGACTCTAGAAGCAACATGGTCAGGTGGTGTAACTGTTTTTTGTCAATTGGCGTAACCAGTATTTTTCATAAAAATATAATTAAATACAGGAAAATTAATGTGGAATAAAATTGAATAATCTAGTTTAGTGTAATAACATGGTTTTTAACAATTTTTACATAATTTGTCAAAGATTATTTAGAAAACAGGTGTTTTCAGCATATGTTCTGCCAAATATTGCAAAAACACATTAAAAATTACATTTAGAGATAACTCTTAATAAAATCTATTTTCGTGTGATATATTAAATGATGTATTTATTTCTATATGTATACTTACATGCTATATAGTTGGATAAAATATTTAATATTTCTCATTCTTTGGCAGTTACAGTACACCATTTGACACAGTCTTAACTTTCTTAAAAAATGGTGCAAATGTAATTTTTAATTACATAAAATCAACATAAATACACTATGCACATTTTAACATACCTGATGCATGCCTTTAAAACAATTTTTTTCGAATTTCTCATCTTGACAAACCTTATTTGTCACTGACCCAAATATGAAATAAATTTTTTCAATGCAACTCATCAAATTGTATTTAAAAAAAGTAACGGAAAAAATAAAATATTCTTAAATCAGAAAAAAGTCAAATGCATTAGTGGCCTCTGATTTATGGACCCCTAAATAAGCACACATACCTTCTTTAATATTAGTATAGACACTGATGCATTAGCATCAATGATAATAGTTGCAACTTTGTCATCACGGATTTCCTTCAGCAGGGGGGTGGGGTCCAAGTTTTCATCAAGCATTCTGACTGAGAGTGTTTCCCGGGATATGAGGAAGTGACGCACGAGCTCCTCCAGTCGCAGCAGGCCTGAGGGTATAGCATAAAACCCCAAAAAATACTTTATACTACTCCTTTGTATAAGCATTTTATGAAAACATTCTCAATATATATTCACAATATATAACAATACATATATTTGTGAAAAATGAGTAAAGCTCTAAAGTAAATATTATAATTCTTTGTATATCAGAATGGCCGTTCAGCATAAATGTCATGTCGACACATTAAAATAAATGTCATGTAACCATCTAAAACCTTTTAACAACTTTCATAAACTGTCAGTTGCAGTAAACCTTACCTTTCTTTCCACCCCGCTCCTCCATATTAAAGTCAGTGACTATCGAATTAAGTGACTTTGAGAGCCAATAAAGTTAATTCTGTATGTACATAAATTTGTGCTCTAAGCCACCACAAAATCTATATGGTGAATTCATTGATTTTGGACTGCAGTCAACAAGATGCACAGCTAACGATAACAGCAGGGTGAAGTGATGAAAGGGTGCTTTCTCACAAAAACAAACAAAAATTACCCCACCACTGTGTGGTGGTATCCATGCTCTCTCAAACATCCACATTAGTAAGAAACCAATGTGTAGATGAGCACATCCATGCATGCTAATGTGCACAGAGAACTCAAACATGCCTGCACAAACACAACTCCCTGCATCTTAAACAGACAAACACTCTCTTACACTTGAACATGAGCACAGGCTGCAGTAATTATATGGATAAGCGCAGATATGCAAACAGCAGGAAACAGTGGTGCATAAAACTGTAGCACCATTACCCAGACCATACCAATCAAGTGAGAGCTGCTCGCATCAGCAAGTCACGAGAGATCAACTTGCAGTCAGCATTGTAACAGCTCATATACGTTTCACTCTAGTGCACCAACTACTACTCATTAAGCTTAGTCAATAAAGTAACAAATACAATTAATATTGCCTCTTGTTTGTCTGCATGATTACACAATCCTCAATCAGAGTGAATATGGACAGCACTACTCATGCGAAAAACATTGGTGCAGTATTTTTTATATATCAGTGATAATCACCTGACATCACCTGAAAGCCAGGTGTGCTTTTTTAATTGAGAAAAAAGTGAAGTGCCTCCAATTGTGCCTATATTAACAGTTAAACGTATTAAATAAGGTAAAATCGGATACAACGGGGCTAAAGGCACACCCTAAGAATAATTTGCTCGTCAGTACTCCCATAGTGTATGAATGCAGAAAAAATATGTTTTTATTTAACATTAATTCAAGTTTGTTTAAAGCCCCACTGTAGTCAATAACTTTATCCCTTAAAACTCATCTTTGATCACCAAAACTGACATATATATAAAAAAATCCAGTTATTTTTTTTATTCATGTCTTAAACTAGCTTGAATGTAACTCTACACCCTTGCTTCATTTACTATACGCGGAACCATCAATATGTAAATGAGCCCCGTCTCCACTCACTCATACAGGCTCGCCTACAAGTCGACATATCAGAATGGTAATGCGTTTTATGTATTGCTCCCTACATCGTCAGACACATAACGGTAATTAATATGATTAGCCTTTTGCTTGACTACGTTATCAAACAGCTAATAATGTGTTGCTAATGTTAGGACAAACCATATTCCCATTCACCACCTCAGAGTCCGGCAGCTGCCTTCTGAAAATCAGAATCCTTAGAAACGTTTAGAACAACTCAGAACGTCAGTGGAGAAAGGCATATAGTTCATCATAACATTGTAACATACATCATAACATCGTAACATACATCATATACATAATTCACCTGTTTTTCATATCAACAGAAAAATATACTGGGATAACCTGGCTTCTCTTGAGACTCCCCTGCTCCACAGTTAATGATATGCTATAGCCCACCCACACATTGACGTGATTGGTTACAAGGTAGTTTGTGATGTAAGAAACGCCAGCAATTTCAAACAGTCTTTTTTTCACTGCAGTTTTAAAGAGAAAATACTCCGCAATGGTGTTGACTTGTTAATTTTCACATGGTTTGTCCTAAAGCATATTCAAAATATCACATAGACAAGACATATAAACAACATTAAAAGCTTGATTTTCACCACAAGGGTCTTCAACAATCTTATAAATGTTTAAAAGGTGCCAAGCTGGGCCTATTATTACCCCACACAAAAGGCACAAAGTATTGTTACAAATACTTTAGCTAAAATAATATGTTTTGCATAATGTCTAAGTTAATACTTGTTCAAAACAATCACTTTAGCAAGTTTGTACTATTTTCGGTTTATTTTGATAAATAAAATAATTCACTTTTGTTCAATAAATATATTGTCATTAAAATGTTCATTTTAAAAATACAGAAACAAAGTTATTTAGTAAAGATTCTGAAAGAATTGAATGAGATTCCACAATAATTTAATAAAACTTTACAGTAGTAACAAATAAGTATGACATTTCATGATTAATAATATATTTTTAATAAGATGGTCTCATTATAAATATGGTGATTATTTCTAAGGTGGACACCCCATTTGATATATGATATTTACTATCTGAATCTAAGCATGTCATGTCGACAACTGGAAAAGTCAGCCAGCTATTTCTTTTGTTAATTATTGTGCCTTTAGCCTAGGGGTGGGCGATCTTCCCAAAATGTCATACCACGATCTTATAACAAACAATCACAATCTACGATCTGAATCGCTATCTTCCCAATTATGAGATATACTGTAGAGAATATCCAGACTGGAACAAGCCTATGGACTTTGGAATACTGTGGAACGCATTTAACAATCAGTTATCAAAATAGTCCTTAAACCCGGTTAAACTTTAAAACATAGTCTTCACTGTATGAATTAAATTTACATTGATTCTTATTATAACTACTAAAAACTACAAAAGTTATTCAGTCAAGAGCAGTAAGTGATTTTGTCTTTCTCTTTTTGTTTAACATTAGTAACACTGACTGCAGCTTTAAGACCGAATGCATGGATCTAATATAATGGCACGCATCCGATTTCTTTCACAACTGTTTATTCACTGAAAATATAACTGACTGTAAATACTCACCAAGACGGACATTTTGACAAATGTTTGTGTATATTTGACCATTTAGGCGTGCCTCTGAAACCCCAAGTATTCTTTGCTCGTCCGTCTTCCGCTCCATCTCGCAGCTCACACAGAAAGAGTGTGGGGATCAGTCTCTTTCGCAGTTTAATGCGGTTTAATAAATCTTTTTAATATAAAGCCTGTCTGCAAATGACTGCATTTTACGACATTCACGTTACGTGGTTTGACTGATTTGGACATTACGTTTGGGCTATTAAGGAGGGGCGAAAGCACACCCCTTTAAAGGAAAGGAATGGCATGCGGCACAATGATCATTTTATCTTGTTATCATGTTTTCATAACCGTTGGAAGCCAAATTGAAAGTGAAACTAATATTTGATTGATCGCACATCCCTACTGCTGTTGAATTGTTTTTCAAATGTGTCACCACGCATGAAAGACATATGATAGTGACCCATGAAATAATTTGGCCAGTCAGCACAGCCATCTAGTAGGCAGTCATTGCTGTATTTTAACATTATTACGAGGACATAAAATATCACGATCTCTATGATTCGCTTTAAAAGTTGGATGTGGACGAAAATCGTCAGATCGCCCACCCCTACTTTAGCCCCAACAGCAGGTACGCGTTTTACCCCAAATACCATACTTTCACATATTCTTCCGTTTTTGAAAAACTGTTGTTTTAAAGGGGTCATATAATGCCATTTTTGTACAAGCTAATGTGATTCTTTAGGGTCTAAATTAAAAGTTTGTAATATACTTTAATTAAAAATTCTCATTAGTATTGTAAGAAAACACTCATTTTACCTGGTCAAAAACAGCTCAGTTTTCAGCACGCCGTTTAAGTGCATGTGTCTTTAAATGATAATGAGCTTTGCTCACCCCGCCCCTCTGTTCTGTGCGTACACCGTTTTTAATAATAACTCAATAACCATAACACATTGTTCATTATAAACGTGGGATTATGAATTATATTGAGAACGTCGTACATAGAAAACATGCCGTAATGTACCCTGAGTGTAAACAGCCGCATTCATCGTGAAGCGTGCAAGCGATTTGCAAAGATTAATATAAATATTAATATGAAGTTTAATAAAACGTTACACTCACTTCTTCTTCTGGAGGTGCAGCAGGAACATGAATAGTTGGTACCGATCCTTTTTTCAGGAGCAGCTTCTTAGCAAAACCAGCTTTATACTGACCCTCATTTGTAAAGCAGTCTGGTGAAATGATTCGCGCAAACATAAAAGCATTGCTGTTGATCGTGGGGAATATTCCCTTCGAAAACAAACTCAGCCACTGCGTCTTCAGCGGTTCGGATTTAGGAACATCAAAATGACTGCTGTGTTCCTTATTGCACCCAAGAACAGAACACCACAATCGCTTAGATGCCATTCTGCTCATAGACAGTGCTCCAACGTTTCAACAATGACTATGATTGACAGCTCGCTCACGAGCGAGGGCGGGTCTGTGTTGAAACGCTGCTGTCAATCAACAATCGTGGGAGGGGCGTCGATTTTGTGACGTCACAAAATCCAACGGCTTGATTTGAGAGAAGGGAAAACATATAAGAAGATTAAAAAAAAAAAACACTGGATGGATTTTTATCATTTTATGATGGTTGTGTACAGGCACTGCCAACACACATTTCAGTACAATCAACTTGTAAAAGTGCATGTACCATTATATAACCCCTTTAATTACTTTGAACAAAACTAAAAATCATTAACAAGTCCCTTGTCTCAAAATATAGACATTCATTTTATCGATTATCATTTGCTACATAAATCTACAACATTTTAAAAAAACATTAAATGTTAGATCAAATTAGCGCAGAATCAGCTTTGCGTTGCTGTCGGCGATTTTGTCAAGGATCAGCCAAATTTCCACGTGTATCATCAAAAATGTGGTTGTTTAGAAAACTGCTGAGGTGAATTTTTTTTTGCCATCTGGTTTATAAGAGAATAAAGTAAAATGCTCCTTTTACCCCCGTGCGCCTTTAGCCCCGTTGGACCATACAGTCTGATAATGTTACTTTGGCCTTTATGCTACTTTTATTTGGACAGTGGGATATAAAACGAGATAGGTGATCAGGAAATATAAATTGTTCATTTTAAAATGTTAAATCCAAACTTGCACTACTGTATGAAGAAATGCATGCGTGCTAACTTCTAGGCCACAGCGACAACATTTTTACTGAATATAATGTCATTATCATCATCATGCAGAAAAAAATTATCCATAAGAATAAAGCTAATGAATGGTTTAATCTTATAAAAATATGTAATTTGCTGAAGCAGTGGCATCGGCGTTAATAACATAATATAATAGGCACCAAGCCTAAGGATAATGCACTTGTGTAAAAAATAAAATGAATTGCATTGTGAATCAGCTACTGTGAAATGAATTGGAAAAGGTGCTGTGAACAATGAACAATTCAGCTTGATCTATAACAGCTGAATGAAAGAATGGGCAGTTCATAGTTGATGGTGCCAACACTTTCCCTGCAGACTTACATTCTGCTTTGGCACAGATCAGGCTGGCCGTCGGGTAACTGAAAGAGTGCAGAATGGCACCGATGGCCAAGCTTAAGTCCTCGTTGCTAGGATACAGCGTCACTGAGGCAAAGCGCAGATATGGCAAGCGTGGAGTCTCCTCTGGACCGATCTTGATGTGAGGGATCTGGGAGGAACAGACAAAAATAAAGACAATTTAGAAGAATAGATTGTGTGATTGACCCACACAGGTTTTTCATTTGGCTGATGCCAATATCTAAAGCAGCGGTTTTCAATCTTGCTCCTGGGTACCCACAGCACTGCACATTTTTTATGTCTACCTTATTTATCGCACCTGATTCAAATCATTAGCTCGTTAGAAAGGAGCTCCATGAGGTAAAGGTGTATTCATGCCTTGTTGTCGGAATTACCGTAATTATGAGATTCCCACTTGTAAAAAGTGTTCACGTCCTCGTAGAACTCATAATTGCAACTTTTCTGAGCGCTCCGACTAGTACCTTGTGACCATTGTACCACCTGACCGCTGCCATTGGTAGTGTTGCTATAGAAACTTTAATTCTGAGGACGAGTAGCTCAGAGTTGAAAGTCACGTCACAGGTTTTTAATTACGGTAATTACGACATGCCGTGAATGCAGCATAAACTGAGCATGTCAGATAAGAGAGACATATAAAATTTGCAGAACTTAAGATAATAATAATAATAATTCGTTACATTTATATAGCGCTTTTTCTGAGACCTCAAAGCGCTTTACATAGATGGGGGAATCTCCTCAACCACCACCAATGTGCAGCATCCACTTGGATGATGCGACGGCAGCCATATTGCGCCAGAACGCCCACCACACACCATCTTACTGGTGGAGAGGAGACAGTGATGAAGCCAATCAGTATATGGGGATGATTAGGAGGCCATGATGGACAGAGGCCAAGGGGCAAATTTGGCCAGGATGCCGGGGTTACACCCCTACTCTTTTTCGAAGGACATCCTGGGATTTTTAATGACCACAGAGAGTCAGGACCTCGGTTTAACGTCTCATCCGAAGGACGGGATTAATAATAATAATAACACATGAATCTTGCGCACCGAATAAGCATATTAGAACGATTTCTGAATCAACGATTTCAGTAATGGCTGCTGAAAATTCTACTTTGCATTAAATTACATTTTAAAATATAATAAAATAGAAAACAGGTATTTTAAATGGTCATGTTTTCGATCAGATTAATGCAGCTTTGTTGGGCAAGAGACAAGTTTTCAAAAACATAAAAAAAAATGACAGACCACAAACTTTTGAACGATAATGGCGAGATGTGTATATATACTACCAAAGATTTACATTTTCATAATGAAATGTGTTTTTGAAAGTAATCACTTTATTAATTTTTTTTTTAAAGTAAACAATTATAATGTTACAAATGATTATTTCTATGGCAATTCACTTTCAGCAATGAGAGTATGGTTGTGCGCTATTCAGAATTGAACTGAATGCCTTGCAAATTCCAATTCAGTTCCAACATTTAAATTGAGGTAGCAGACAGAATGTTGAAGTGCAAAATTAACTTTCTTTTTTAAACTTTCTAAAGTCTTGACAGTTTAAGAAGTTTTAAAGCCTTGAAGTGTTTATTGGCCTTACAGACAGAGTGATAGATTAACAGATAAACTATTGGATGATTGTCTCCTTTTTCTTTAAAGCGCTATCTAAAAAGCCAGCATATTTTAATTTATTTTTTATTTAGTAATTTCCAGGTTTAAATTATATTGAAAATCTGGGCAGACCCCTCTGTGTATAAATATAATACAATTTAATGATAGTAAATTAGGTGTACACAAAATGACTGAAATGAAAAGCACGTTCATTTTACGCAGTATTAAATTGTTAATTGGCTGAGTGGGCACCAAAACGGCCAGATATCGGCCAATTAATCATCCTGGCTGATATATCATTCTCTCTAACCGTAAGGAAGGAAGAAGACAGAGAAAATATGGGAAATTAGGTCAGAGGGAGAGATGCTTTTCAAGCAGCAAAGCAAAGGCACACAGGAAATAATGGCCTGTGGCTGAGGAGCAGTGTAAATTTATCATCTCAGGAAATGCTCTCACAGACACATACGCAAATGCACTTCCTTTCATTCTCACCTCTTTTTCCCCACATATATGACTGACAGTGGATCCAGAAGCAGGACTAGAGGCTGGACCAATGACAGAGACCACTCCCTTTGGCAAGATCTGACACACTTGGAGGGGTAAAGATATATTATTAGAAAGAGACAGATAAATAGAGCTACCATGAGAGAGCTAGAGAGCAGGGTGATAGAGCAAGACAGTGACTGAATGAGAGAGGGACAGGGTTGAGAGAGAGAGACCGACATTGCAGTGAGCAGAGAAAAAGCCAACATCTTGGATGCCGTCCAGTTCTGTGTCCTGTTCCTAGATGATATATCAAATTAGGAGTCAATGCAAAGCTCTTTTTGATTAATTACATCAATAAGCACAACACAGATTTATGCTCTGCCTACAGGAGATTGCTGCTCTAATTCTACAGAAGAACGAGTAGAAGAGAGCGAGAGAGAGCACAGGGTGTATATTTAGATGAAAAGATTTTTTTCTTGCTTGCTTTTGAACTGTTGCATTGAAATGTTCAGGGCACTGTGCATGTGTGACAAGGGTATGTAATTCATTTTGCGACAAATGAAAATCTTTTATCCTCCTGTTATATTCACATGCGGTGAGTGTGTGTTATCAGTCCATTTCAGTCCAAATGGTTAAAGTGAACCTTTTATTTTCTTTTTTATTCTTGGTCTTATTGTGCACAATTCAACAGTGCACATTATTCTAAAGAGAAAAAAAAAACGTCTTTCATCAACTTTCTCCACTGAAAATATTGTTAACCAGCAGTCAAATGACTTAAAAAATATGAAATACATTAAAAAAAGAAATCACTCAAACTTGACCTTTAACTTTCCATACCAAAAGCATCCTGTAAACTCCATTCTGTTATGGAACGTACTATTTTTATAATCCAATTCATTTCTAATGAAGATTAAAAAAAAATTAGACTACTGTTCTTGGTAATTCAGCACTAAATCTTGCCAATAGTTAATTTAATTTGATAATAGAACTACATGATTAATCGTTGAAAGACTGCAATCTCTATTCAAACACCCACGCGAGAAAGCAGTTGTTATGTATAGGTATGAAACAGCATCACAAACACAATATTTATGTTACAATACTGTAATTCAAATTATCACCGAAGTACTGGGATAAAAGTTTATAGTTTGGATATAAACACTAATGTCTGCAGTAGTGTAATAGAGTAAATCACCTTTTAAAAGTAACTTGACGCTCAAATAAATATTGTATCAATTAAAGCATTACACCAGTAGGTGGTGACAAGTGATTATTAATTTTTTATTTTTTTTTATTTGTCATTGAATTATTAATTTGAGAGATTTGTTCAAAAACACTGATTCATCCAGTAATGAAACAAGTGAAGTCTTTATGAGTGAGTCATTGAATCATTCATTCATTCAGACTGATTATACAAAAAATTATAACAATTAAATCTAATCTAAGACTGCAACAATTTAACATGGGTGAGAAAACATGAAAAAAAAAGGTGTGATTCTCAATTTATCCAGAATTGTGCAGCTCTATGTGATAATATAATATAGGCCTAAATGACGATACATTTGAAAAAGATATATTCTCAGGTGACTTTCCATTCAAAACGCCCATTTTTCATAATCCAATCAAATTCTAATAAAAACATGCCCGACCCTATAATTTGTTCTTATAGTTTTAGAAGTTTTAGTCAAAATACTTTACATTACAGAAGTAAAATTGTGAATGAGGTTTCATTTGACTACCAGTGTGTGTAGTCATTTAGTTAGACTCACTTGTGTCTGTAGTCTCGTATTGAGAGTCTCTCTGCAGCTCAAAGATGTCGACCTCCACGCGGGCTCGTGACGAACCCTCCATCGCACTGTTGATGTTCTCTCGGGCCAGAGCCAATGCCAACCGCTCTCCATGTCCACATGCTGACTGATCATCTAAAATAGCAGCTGAAGAGGAACAAAAAAACCCCTCTGTGTTTTGTTTTCTGCTCTGGAATTTAATTGACTTTTTGATGTTGAGGATTGAAGTTTCATTTGTTATTGCAAAAAGATGGAGTTACTCATCTAGATTGAACAGAAACAAGCTTGCAACGAATGTCGCATGTTGTGATGTTAACTGATTAGACTGTGCTATTGAGCGCATTTCATTTGGAGGCTTTCCAGAGATTAATTGATGCTTTATTGTTCGCAATAATCAAGATGAACATGCTGATGCTTGAAGCAATCAGTCACATGCTGTGAAGTAACAGCCTAGTACAAGCGACTTTGAAAAAGGCTCCTGCTTGAATCCGATAATATTGCTTAATTTCGCCTGAACTCTGCTCTAAAGTCAGTGGTTTAATCTAATGGTTTAATTTTGGTAGCATATTTGAGATTATCGCTTCACACTCTCTCTTCTGTGAAACAGGTGTTTAGTTAAAAAAGATTAAGCCTAGTAGGAGGTCAGTACTTCAGAAGATGTATTTAAACATTGAATCAAGAACAAGCTTTGTAGTCACTATAAATGTGGGCTTCACGTTGATGCTTGCTTCCTCCATTACAAGTAAAGCATTTGGGTTATCTGGAGACTGTAACAGTGCAGCCGATTTGCTCATTCCAATTAAAAAAAGTTGATTTTTTTTTTTCACAAAACCTCTGTAGATAAAGCTGGAATAACTGAGGCAGAATTAGAACTCTTGATGGGTAGAAAGTGGACTAGGTTAGTAGCGTAGGCCAGCAGCACAATTACCCCTGACACTAAGTACTAACATTTCCTCACACTTGGACATGGATGATGCCTCCAATTATGTTACCTTTTGAGGAGATTTCCTCAGCGATGTAATATTTTTACTGCCTTGGTGCATGATAAAACAGGCCAGTCTTTTGACTTGGACCATAAGCAATCACCAACACCCTAGTACCCGGGAGATAATGTGAAGATGCGCTTTTGTGTGTCGTCTAACAGGAAGTGGTCCATGGCCTCTCACCCATCCTGACAGCTGCGAGAGCGGGAGCCTGGCTGTGAGAGGACGGGGCCATGGTCAGCAGCAGCAACAGCAGGAGGAGGAAGAGGAGGTGAATCGACAGCAGCAGCGCTGGCAGAGCCGGCATCTTCCACTGCTCCTCATGGAGAAAGGTCGTCTGGCTGCCTGCACCGCCACCTAGAGGACAGGTACAAAATTACACATGAGAACTTTGTTTTTGTAGTATGTATACTGTGCACAGTATGTCCATTTCTTTATGTATGCGTTAAATACTAGGATGACCTATATTATCCAAAATGTGCAGTTTTTACACAAAAATGGATAAAAAAAAACACGAAATAACAACAAAGATAACTAGATGCTAGAATTTTAATTAAACATGCAACATTTTAACATTATTCAATGTAAAAATGCAACATAATGAGGTCATGTGAAAACAATGCAAGGTACTGTTTTTAAAAAGTTTAGCATTAAATAATGCATACTATTTATTTTTTTTGAGAGAGATAAAAGTATTTCGTATACAGTATATAATGCACAATGTGCAGTAAGCAGCATGCTATTATTCTATTCCAAACATTGCCCTTGATTCAGTTTAACTTCACTGTTGTCCACACCACTCTGTCCATGTGTTGCATCATCCACTTAAGCTATTAAAGGGTTCAGCGTTGAACATTGTGGTTCGCAAGCAGCACAAATATGCCACTTTTATACATAATATGCCTGTTTTTTCCCCAATGCCCTTCACTAACACACACACACACACACAAGCACAGGCATATATTCCCATCCACACATTGAGAAAGAAGATACCCACATGCATAAGATGGCTTTTTTGTCCCAGTGGTGTAATATGAGCCATACACAAGATGCTTTGGCTATAATGTGATGTGATAAAATATTCAGGACCATTGCAAAAGTGTATGTTGCTGTTTATCAGCACCTGAAAACATATTTGCATCAATTGCAGTGACTTACTGAGGTCGTGTTGTTAACTGGCAAACGAAAACCAACATTTTAAAACCACAATGGATGATTCAGAATGGTTATTTTTTTGACACATAAAATAGAAACATTGATTCACATAGTAATTCTGGGATATTATATAGTTTACTAAACGATAACATGAGCTTCTGGGTGGTTTTCCAAAACTTTTAAGGCAAGGAGGAAAGTTTAGACTTATGCAAGCATACAAATGAACAGACGTTTCAAATGAAATGTGTTCATGTCACTATAGGGCTGAACAGGACTGATATAAGCCTGAATTATTGCCGCTATAGCACATGAATAGCATAACGTGTGATGGGTTACTTCACATGTGCAACTCGCAGATAAAGCAATCCCAGAAGAGGTGAATGTGTGGAAAAATGGGCATGTACACAAATGGAACAATAAATGAATTACCAGGGGAATCAAAAATGTACAAAAATAGACCATGACATAAATTTTACTACCCAGTCTGTCAAAATGACGTATAATGATTATTTGTAGCGCAACCTCTGGACATGCCGCATGCGGCAATATAAAACAATTCACCACAAGAAAACCCACAACATAATACAGAGAAGCAGAGAGAATTGAATGCAGCCAGAAGAAACAGACTCAGAAATGGCTTTGGGAGACAAAGAAGAGAGCGAGAAAGATTGAACGCTTGACGAATGCAGCATAATAGAGCTGAAAAGACTCCGGTCTGTTGTGTGTATGTGTGTGTGCATGGGCCGCACAAAACAGAGACACAAGTCAAGCTAAAGATCAAGAGCCTCATCCCTAAAGCCGCCGTCAATCCTGGACTGCCTGTGTTTGAGTTTGTCAACAGCTTGATTTGTATTGGCCTTCCCCAGCTCTGTGAAGTAAATGTTTATCTTTCCTGCCAATAAGGCCCTTTGAATGCATTCAAATTGAAGTCTGAATGGAACCAAAATGAAGTGAGCGAACCAAAAAGGGAGGAGAGGACAGAAGAAAGACAGCTGGGATGAGATGGCATGCGAGAGAAAGCAGAAATAGCGTGGAGAGAAAGATGAAAGTAAACTGAGAGAGATGGTGAGAGGGGAGAGAGTAGGGAGAAAAAGAAAGTATTAACACACACAAGTAAACACCACATAAGGTGACAGCATGCTGAATGGGCAGAAATTCAAGCTTGGCTGTTTCAGTTATTTAACTGTTAGCTTTCCTGTACGCCAGCATTGAATTTAACAGTCAATGTAACCGCCTGCAGGCTTGCTTAATCAATGGACTTCTGCTTTCTCTCTCTAATAACAATATATAATGCGTTTAACACATCCTATGACTGATGCATGAGCATTCACAACCGGTTAACCTTTACAGGTCTCTCTGTGGCCTGGGTTCCAGAAGTCGGTTTCCTTTTTTTTTTTAAATTATGCACTATCACACAAGCTGTTGTACAGAATATCAATACAGCTGTGTATGCAGGACTTTAAACATAGTTTAAACATCCGTTTAGAAGCACATTAAAAAGCACTTAACCCTAATTTCAACTATACAATGGCATTTAATTACATAATGGTATATGTGTGTATATTAACTAACCTGTAAAAACACAGCCCCGTTCACATTTCCATGGTAGCAGCAGCGTCTGTGATTGGTGGATCTTATTATAGCATTTTTTGTAGTGTAGACATAAGCTTCAATTCTGCCATTAAACACGCTTGCTATTAAAGCATTTATCATTTTTTAATAACCTTATAGCTCATATTAAATCTCCATGTCATTTGAATTACATTTTTACTTCAGTAACCCATCTGGTACAGTGCGCGAATGCCTAGAAACAAATCCCGTTCTTAAATGGGTGTGTGACAGCATAAGCTATTCCATACATCTATATTATTGACCTTAAAGAAAGTCGCTTTAGTGCCGCCTCTAGATGCTTTTTTGAAAATTAAGAAGAATGAAAGGCTCTGACCTTGCTGAGCTTTTGATCGAAGGCAAAGATAGCACTTAAGACCATGCTTTTAAGGCTTTTGGGAGTCTTAAGTACCAAGAGAGACAAACAAAATAAAACTACAAACATTGTCAGGTATTGAAGAAGACAGTTTTTGACTAAACCACAGAAAATATTCCAGCCAGACACTGCTCCCATGCTGTCAAATCCAATATCCTAATTCTCACATTACACCGCAAACGCTGTCCTGCGGTTTCATTCGGATTTACTTTGGAATAGCCACTCTATGCCAACTGGCTATGATCCTTCTCCACAGGCTGTTAGAAGAAGAAGATGGAAAAAAAAAAAGGTAAAACAGTGTTCCTAATATGCCTGTCACTCTGGCATAATGCGTCTCTGTGTTTGGGACATTAGTGCGGCTCATCCTGTGAGGTTGAGGCAAATAAAAAGGTTTGTTTGCCTCAGAGGCAGCTGTGGCATGGCATCTCTGCTGCCTCAGATACTATAATGAAGGGATAATCCTCTCATTTAGCCACAGACGGGATATATTTTGCTGTTTTTGTGATGGGTGAGGTGTGTGTGTGTATAACAGTGCATTACACAGCAGCAGAATAAACATTAAAACACTATCAGGATGAAGGGGTAACTGGGATGAACAGCTTGGGATGTTTGGACGCGTGACAGAAAAAGAGAAACTCACAGTGTCATCTGAACAGAGGGTGGATGGCGTGTAGGGGTGAGGTAAAAAAAAGTCTGATGCTGCATTCAAATTGAGCGACTAGAGCGAGTAATTTCCATGTCAAGTCAATGTAAAGACGCGTTGACGCGCGTCTGGAGGTCCTGCGGCGCGATAGACGCGATTTCGCCTCATTTGCGCGAAAGAGGCGTATTGAGCGTCTGCCGTGATACGCGTGAGCGATTTTATTTGGTGCTTTTTGTGCATTAACGCATTTGAAGCGAATTTGTGTCTGACGCACAGGTTTAAAAATGTAAAAAACTTTGGCGTATGTTCGCGCCTCGTTAACCAGTCAGGGGCCTGCTTGCTGCTGTCACGTGGTGAAGTGACATGATAAACGGGGGCAGGCCCGCTTTTCAGTTTATAATGTTATTTTATATGTTTGGCCTCAATCAATTATTTTGTAAAATGACTAAATGCCTGGTGTGGTTCTTATGCACCACAAAGCAAATCTTTTATCACATAAAAACTTGATTTCAATAGATGAGACAGATTCATTTTGTATTGAATGCTATTTATTCCATATCTAAATCTAGATTATATGAAACATTATTATTCTAATGTGAAGACTGACCTAGCTTAATGCGCCGTTAATGTCAACATTTACTAGTAGGCTACATTATTAAAATCAAATGTACTTGTTAACATTAGTTAACAGCTGGATTAAAACATTTCTTATTGTTATCAATGTTTAAAACAATTGTACAGCTTAATATTGTTGTGGAAACCATGATACATTTTTTTGATACAATATGCTGATTTGGTCTTAATGTAAAGATTTCAGTGAAAATTAAATAAATAGAGCATCTGATCAAGAAGAGACATCATGAAACAAATAGGAATAAGTCAAAGAATAAGTTTGTCAGTGACCTCAACAGGTAGATTTAGACCCTGCTCATGTTTCAGTGAGTCTTATTTAGTCAGTGCCTCAGGCTTGTGCTCGTGACCATCATCTCTGGTTGTGAAAGGAGGCATCATCTGTCCCAACTCAAAACGATAGTGAGTTCACCGTACTACTTCACTCTCAACCACTGTTTCTCTCCAGACCTTTTCCTTGTCACCTTCACAAATTGTCGGCCCAAGGCTACTCGTGCCATGCACTTTCCTGCAAACAAACCCCCTCCAGATGCTTTGCCTATTATGAGGGAAGCTAAAAATAAACACTGGGCGCATGCAGCTAACTAACTGTCCTCTGTTGCAGAGACTGGCCGTTTTTATCTTGTATTATCTTAATTCTACAGATGAGCTCTGGCCTTTTAACTAGAAGCAAGACGTGAAGCAGATCGGCTTCTAAACTGCATCCAAACTGTGCCCTACCTACTGCGGCAGAGCTCTGACAAATTAAAAAATGTAATGGCATTTCAAAACTAAATGCATCTTCAACAGCAAACCCATAAAATAATAAGGTGCAAGCAAGCACTGGTATTTTCAACTCAATTTATCCTAGATAAATATATAACCTGCAGAATACAGGAAGGAACAGAGGTGAAAATAAAGTGCTTTTAAATGTACAATAAAATGCTGATGCCTGTTTATTATTGTACATTTTAAGATTGCTCAAAATAATATAATGTGTGCAATCAAAGTCCCTTTAAAACAAGTCGGTTCACTCTGCGGCCATATTATTTAATAAATAAAAAGACTTATTTTAAAAACATTACAATTTCTTACATTAAAGTACAGCACCAACAGCTTCTACTAGAAATCTATATGTGACTGTTTGTCAAATTTGTGCTTCAGTTAAAATATTTTATAAATCCAGAATAAAATCTAGTGTTGTAAATTGTGCTTCTTAAATTCAATTCAAGTTTAACTATAGCCGCTATATTAAGCATTACAATTTCTCCCATTTCTATGTGTACAGTTAGACCATCTCTGCCATGTTTCTATTGAAACCACTAGTAAATACCTATAAAATGACTTTTCCAATCAAGAGACACAAACAATGTGATCTAAAATGAAACCATGTTCTCTCAAAACACATAAATCACCGCTCCAAAAATTCATGAAGCCTAAGTAAAACAAATTTTCGTACATAATTTCCACCATTATTTATTCATGTTTTTCACGTCCCCACACCTCATAAGTGAATCTCAAAATCATAATAGTCATATGGTGCTATTTTAAAAGTTAATAGAATAGCTTAACATACTTTAATGTGTCATTTTATTTTTTTCACATACTGTACTGTACAGCTCCACTATTCCCAGTCTGTCTGAAACATGCTGATTTCTACAAAGTCCCTCCCTCCAAAAAGCTCAGAGTGCTCTGATTGGCCAGCTGACCCAGTGCATTGTGATGTAAAGAAATGTACAGAAAATGCGGAAGAATAGGGTGAGCAGGAGGGCAAGAGGAACATTGCACAAGAGTATTCAAGGATTTGTGAAGACAAAGAACAGACATCATGAGGCACTTGAGGCCATGATGCTGTGTTCAACGTTGTTGTTGTCATACCATTTTATGGGCTGCTCAACATTAAATATTTACATTCAGAGGCAATTAGTGGTTCTGGGAACGACAACCACCGGGGTGCCAAGGACATCCTTTTCTTTTAATTAACTTTCCCTCAGGAAAATAATGGGATGTTTCAACCCCACTATCATAAATGATGACATGATTAGACAATGTAGCTCATCTCTGATAGTGCTGAAAGCATTTATGGATAGCATTAAAGCATGTCCAACTTGTTATTTTGCTCCTTTATTTCTAGAAAGTGCTCCTCCAGCGAGCTTCTCCACCCAAACAATTAATAATCCCTAAGGTGGATAGATGATTAAAAATTCGTAGTGGGAGCCCCCGTTTCAAGTTTTTAAATGAGCAGCCTCCCTCATTTGAGCAAAGTCATGAGGATGCTGATGAGACTAAATTTAGCAGAGGAGACAAGAAAGAAAAGCATTCAACCTCCCACCTAGCAATAATGTCCTGCCTTTGCTTCCTGTGAGGATTCAATTTGCCAAAACAGTCAAATATTGCTGCAAAATGTCAGCTGCGCATTTAATCATTGTTGCTGCAATTATGAAACACAAATGTCCTTTAAATTCAAGCTTTGGTGCACAAGTCATCCGTAAAATACAAAATAGATAAAGATTGTTTCCCTTTCTCTTCCCGTTATTGAAACAGGCAATTTTTACAACTGCAATCGACTCTGCTTGCAATTAATGTTGTTGAACCTGAAGTTAGGCAAATATATGACCATTAACAGAGTGAGACAGTACATTAATCGGGAGAGAAAACAGATAAAATGTAATTACATTCATGAATTTGGCAGACACTTTTATCCAAATTGACTTACACTGCACTCAAACCATGCATTTTATCAGTTCCCCGGGAATTGAACCCAAGGCATTGATGTTGCTAGCCACATGCTTTGTTTTAGATAGGAACGCACAAATACTGCGGGGTGGGGGGGGGGGGGTGTAAAATAAGTAAGGGATAATGTAGAGCGAGGCGGTTGTTATAGCGAATACAACCCCGACAGGCTGAGGGTCTTGAATCAGCCTGAAGGGGTTGATCCCGCTTATTACATGGCTACCTAACAAATAAATCAATAATTTGACACAAAATATTGATTTAAAAATGAGTTTATTGATTTAAAAACGATTGTATTGCTTCCGCTAAAGAAAATTCCGTTCCGTCTCTACGGTTAGAATCCTGCGTCCATAGCAACGCTCTGTTTTTCATGGCAACGGTGTGTTATACTTAGCAGCGGTCTGTTATCAAGAAATAACAGACCGCATTCTACATTAGAATTCAACCAAGCCATGTAATAAGCACATATAATATCTACATTACATTAATAGTATAGTTCAGCAAAAAATTTATAATTTTGTCTTTGTTTACTCACACCCATGTCATATTTTCTTTCTTCTGTGGGGCACAAAAGTTTTTTGTCCATACAATGAAAGTCAGTGGGGTCCGAAACAACAAAGCGAGTAAATGAAGATAGAATTTAATTTTTGGGTGAACTATCCCTTTAATAATAAATAATAATAATCATAATCATCAATAATTTATCAGATCTGGAGATTTTTGTTTACTTGAATTGTTGTGTGTGTTGGTGGGAAATCAATCAATGGGTTTTATGTTGCAGCAGGATGTGTTATAAACACCCCCTCCATATCAACTCTTTAAAGTATGGCTTACAGCCACACCACATGGCCGATCTCGTGTGATGGCTCATCTTCCTGAAGTCGATAGAAGCAGATGGTAATGATAGCACGATACAGAAGCACTAACTCTTAGCAGTCACACTGCCAAGACTTCAGGTGTAGGATTCAAGATTACGACGGCTACAGTAGATAAGCGACATGATTGTGGATTACACATGTATCAGCGGGTCCCAGGTAACAAAGCCGGATTCCAAACGTAAAGCCAGATTACAAAACATAAAGCCGAGGTGGCGACATTAAGCCTGATTACTAGCTAGGGGAAAGAAATAAATACATTTCCAAGAGGTGGTTTCATTGCAAGCTCTGTGAAATCTACCTAAAACTTTTATCATTTTTGTTAGGGATGGAAAGCAGTGGATTTGGTATATTCATAATTTGAACACTTCTACTACCGTCATCCTGGTACTGTACTTTGGTTGAGTAATACCGTTGCATCTGCCTGTGGAAGGGAAGGACACACTCATGTTTGAAAAACTCCATCGATTGACCATTGACCAATAACGTTGATATGCTGCTGTTACATTCAGGGCATTTCCTGACATCAAGGAAAATAAATTGTTTCAGTAAGAGGGGTTTCAATTCATACTAATATTCTTACTCGTTTGGTTGGATAATCTTCCCCGGACCTTTTAGCAAAAACTCCAAAGGGCAGTAGGGCACCTGCTGAGCTCAGGTGACTCTGCTGTAGAACCAACAGATGCCATTCTTTTTTCCTTTTCAGGTTACTTCAGGATTTTTTCCCTTCTAAATATTGGTAAAGGTTCAGAGTTTTAAGCAGTAAAATCTTATTAAAGCGGCATGTTATCATAGTCAGTGATCTGTGAGACTAGCCTTAAACATTTCTGTACTCAAACTGTAAGTATACAGAGAGACCACGGTAGTATTTCAGTAGTATCTTTTTTTATCTTTACAAACTTGTCAACTCATAGTTTCTGCTTCTATGCTCTTGTCTGCTCTCATTCAAATCACTGGAATTTAATATCTTTATGCAGGGCCGGATCTGGCCTGCTCTGATTGTTGAGAGGATGCTCTTCTCGTTTTCTGTCATCGTTAGGAACCTCACTGTGTTCTCCTCGCTGTTTCCTGTGAATTCTCCTCTGTCCTCTAAACTAAGTCCAAAAAATTTAAAATTGTTCCAAAACAGAAATTCATTCATTAGACATTTGATTCTTAATTTCTTTTCTTAAAGAGAGACTAAAAGCACTACATTTTCAAAAGAACATATTTAAACTCAACAACATAAAAGAAACGTCCCTTTTTTCAGTATACTGTATTTTAAAGATAAGTATGCAAAATCCAAATAAGCTTTATAGATCTTTATTGGAAAGGGTTTAAACAATGTTTTTCATGCTTGTTCAATGAACCATAAGCAATTATTGCATCTGTGGAACAGTCCTGAAGACTAAAGCTGAAATCGCGCACTTATGTAAGTATGTACTACATTTGAATTCGATTCTGATGTTTTTCTATGTAGTTTGAATGTAATCTGGACGTACTACATTAGCTATGTTGTAATTGTCATGTGACCTACCAGCGTCAGTTACGCCCTTCACCTGCATTCACATATCCTCTCCCGTGGGCTCATGGGATTGTAAAGTGTCTATAGTATGTGCACTTCAGAATCTCGCCAGAAGTAGTAGGTCATCCGGGGACTTTTCACCTACTGTTTTTCGAATGCTATGAATTTGGACATACTACTCTGTTGGCGTACTGTTTTTCGCATACTATATAGTAGAGAAGTATTCGATTTCGGACGCAGCGTAACCGTTTACAGACGGTGGACAATTAAAGTCACAGTTCCAATAACTTATCACATTAAAGAAACCTTTCAACTGACTCTGAAAAACAGGAAAAAGATGCCCAGGGTCCATGATCACCTGTGGGAACATGCCATAGTCCTGCTGCAGGGAGGTATGAGGACTGCAGATGTGGACAGAGCAATAAACTGCGATGACTGTTATGTAAGACGCCCAAGGACAGCTGATCGCCTTGCAGCGCCAAACCACGGGTAACCATATGTAACCAAGACGTGCGAGAAATTGCAAGTGCCTTGGAAGAACAGTGGAGTAACATCTCACAGCAAGATCTGGCAAATCTGCTGCAGTCCATAGATAAGATGCACTGTAGAACGTATAGCAGCTGGTGATATTACTTTTGATATTGACCCCCGCTCTGTTCAGGGAGTCTGATTATTCTACTTCTATTTGTAAAATGTCTGTAAAGTTTGATCACTTTACTGTATGTCTCAGTTGTTGAACCTTTGTATGTTCACACATATTTACACGTTAAGAAATACACACACACACAATACATAACGTGTGTGTGTATATATATATATACACACACCCACTACCGTTCAAAAGTAAAAAAAAAAAAGAACACCTCTTAAAGCTCTTTAAAAAGATTTTAATACTTTTATTTGGTACTATATACATTTATTTTAAATTCAGTTTTAATGCATTTAATGATAGATAGATAGATAGATAGATAGATAGATAGATAGATAGATAGATAGATAGATAGATACGGAAAAAAGGAACCACCCATCTGTAAAGCTCTGTCATCCACTCAGTAATGAGCAGAATAATAATTTGAACATTGCACCTAAAGTATGCTTTAAAATGTCAATGCTGCAAGCATGTGAGGGGAAATTTGTGGTGGCATAACCCACCCTAGCACCTTGCTAAATCCATCCCTGTTGTGATTTACATCTGTACAGACTCTTTTGGACCAAAACTCCTGCCAGACTGATTAACATCAGCCTCTCAATCCTCTCACCTGTGCCGTTCCCCAGTTGTCTCCTGTCTCTCTGTCTCTTAGAATGGTGTTAAAGGTGTGAAAAGGGTGCTCTGGGGAGGGGGGGAGGCAGTGACAGGAGGAGGTCACACAGGCCAGCCGAGACGCTGTCGATACGGTTTCCTACCGCTTCTTGGGAGCAGGTGGCGTCGAGATCCGATGTTGCCTGCTGATAACTTTTGCCTTAGTGAGCCGCCTGTGTCTGTGTGCCTTATGTCACTCACCTCTTGGCTGGCTACAGTCTAAAATCTTAATGCTAAACAAACCCTCTGGTTAGTATTTAGATTTGCTTGTTGTGCTATTGGATTGAGTTTTCAGTGTCTGCCTTTTCAAAAACTGAACATTTTCAAGTGCATATCAGCGGTAGGTGTTCTAAATAAATAATGCATTGAAGATTGGAGCATTTTGTGCGTCTACTCTGATTTTCTGAGCACTGCACCAATAAGCACTAAACTGCCAGGCAATCAGTGCAGTTCTTTTGAAAATTGTCTGCACTGTATCTAGCTCTGTCCTGCACAGCTATTTTCACTTGTCACTTTGACAGTGGCGCTGACAAGCTTCTATACGCCTGGAGTCAAACCCTTCTCCCTATCATACCATACTTATCTAAATGTTTTTTGCTCTTCAGAAAATCGCTTTGCGTGTACTCCAGAGGCAAAGCTGTATAATTGACTATGCCTTTATTACTCTCTGCTGTGATGAAGGCTTTGTAGCTAATTGCAAATTATAAAACGGACCGTTTCGATTCTAAAATCTGATTTGATGAGCCCAGTTGAAGCCGTCATACAGTCAATCAACTGAACACATCAGTTTCATAGAATAATGTTTGATTGGCAACTTTCTGTAGATAGCATAATAAACTATATTAGCGGATGAATTGTTTATTGTTGTGATTATCATTAATAATACATTCAATTATTCACTCAACATCTGTGTCTTTCAACATATTGCTGTTGCCTCCATGTCTAACAGCACATACACACACACCCCCAGGCCCACTTTATTGGGTTCATCTTGCTACCGGGTTGGACCCCCTTTTGCCCTCAGAACTGAATTCTTTGTGGCAAAGTTTTTGGAAGGTGCTGGAAACATTCCTCAGAGATTTTGGTACATTTTGGCATGAGCATCACACAGTTGCTGCAGATTTGTCGGATGCGAATCTTCCGTACCACCTCATCCTAAAGCTGCTCTGTTGGATTGAGATCTGGTGACTGTGGAGGCCATTTGAGTATAGTGAACTCATTGTCATGTTCAAGAAACCAGTTTGAAATTATCTGAGCTTTGTGACATGGCGCGTTATCCTGCTGGAAGTAGCCATCTGAATATGGATACACTGTGGTCATAAATATGGATTGACATGGTCAGCAACAATAATTATAGGCTGTGGCATTAAAATGATGCTCAATTGGTACTAAGGGCCCAGAGTGATCTAAACCGTTGATACAAGGCAGGATGGATCCATGCTTTTTTGCTGTTTACACATAATTCTGACCCTACCATCTGAATGTCGCAGCTGAAATCGAGATCATAAATTTTTTTTTAACAATTTGCATTAAAGCTACAATATACATTTTTTTCCCGCTGCCAGGGGTCGCTAACCTCTTACAATAACAAAGGTGTAGATTGATGACACAGTGAATAAGCGGAATCATGGAACTTGTCGTCATGCCGATGGATCTGATAATGTTTATGGGAAATAATGTGTATGGATGAGGGAATACATTCATGTTTTTTAACATGACTGTGGTATGAAGCAGGTCACGATTGCTAATGAGAGACAGATATCAGCGCCACACTCGAGTCTCGTGGATATTAAAGGAATGAGGACATTTCATTCTACCTAACTACCCCCAAGTGCTGAATTAATACTCAAACTGGTCAGTTTATGTAACAAATTAAAATTGTGAGGTAACGCAGCGCTGTTTCACTTGGTCTACAGTATCACAGTAAACTGCATTTGAGTGTGTTGAAAGTTATTCTATGTGTTAGTTTGTTGGCTGTATGAGACTAGCAGTAAGCTAGATCAACATTAGAATAACATACTGATCATATTCTAACACTTCATCATGTTGAGCTATATAACACTGATTCATTTTATGTACATTTGCTCACCTGTCTAATAAAGTACATGCAAGAGAGGTGTCTCTGTCAGGTCGAAGTTAGTCGTGGACGTGGAGCTCTTGGCATCTCGAAAACGCCACGCCGATATTGATCCTCGTTTTATTTCTCCTTTTGTCCCAAAGTCTGCTTGCCATGGTCCATAATGTTTGAACGAAACAACAACAACAACGTGCCGCTAGACATAACACAGTTGTCGACGTCTGTCGCCAATGGTTACCAGGGTTTTTCCTGGCTAAAAATGAGGTGGAGGTGGTAAAATCCTAATAATCAATTTGAATAATAAGGTAATGAAATTAGTATTCTAGATCATCATATAGCCTAATGTGTTTCCCACATTATTTTTGTGGGTGTACCCTGGTACCTCTAGGGGGGTCCGGGGACATGCCCCCCCGGAAGAAAATTTTGTACATTTTAAAGATAAATTCATTAATCTGGTGCACTTTGAGTCACCCGAAACCACTGTTAAAAATAAATAATCCACCCGAAAACCGCCCATATTCTTTGATTTAGATATCTGCATCTGATCATCACATTACAATTATTCAAATGCTCAGTGTTAAGCGTGATGGTATGGTAACATATCACACTGAAGTAGGCTGATTTAAAAAAATGAACATTTATTTAAAATAAAAGTTCTTCTTTTGGCAAAATTACATTTCCTTTTTTTACATTTTTTTTACTTTTTTTTTTTTACATTTTTTGTACCTTTTATTAAGGGCATTTTCCCCCTAATTTTATTAAATGTATGCTCCATCTTTCATTTCAAATTCTTAAATTTGATCAATATATTCAATTAAAATAAGACACTAGGCTGTTACCAATCAAATTAAATAATTTACATTGAAAAATTATAACTGTATTAAATGAGATTATTTTAAATATTTTTGAATATACAAATAAGGAATGTTGAAAAGAATGATACTTTGAAACTAAACCGCCAGTAGGAGGCGGCAGGCGACCGTCTTAATGAGCGAGTCATTGAGTCATTCATTCAAACGATTCGTTCAAACGGCTGATTTATTCAGAATGAGGCAGTTTATGAATGGGTCATTGAATCTTTGACTCAACGGATTCGTTCAAAACGCTGAATCATTCAGTAATGAAACACGGCTGAGTGTTGCTGTGAGATGCGCGGTGGTTCTGCAGTGATCTTTGTTTGGAACTATTTTCGCTGCTTAAACAGAACAAAAACAGTCATTGCGTCTAAAATGTAAGTGACTTAATTTTAACTATTTGTTTATTGAACTGTTACGAAACCAGTCTCGGTTTCAATCTTGATGGCATTCAGGAAAACAGCTCTCTGGTCGTGTGTAGCCTAGGCTATATATTGTTTCTTAACTATATGTTATAAATAACTGCGCGAGCCTCAACAGCGCAACTTTGTTACCGTCAGTACATTAGATAGGCCTATATTATTATCAATTATAGGCTATCAATCGCCACTTACATTAAATAAAATAAAACAGAATCATCCTCACCAAGTTTTGTTGAGAGCCGGAGGCGGCACGAAATTTGACGGAGGCGGCCGCCTCATAATTCTCTATGCAGGAAAAACCCTGGTTACTATGGCAGTCTAAGGGCAAACCAGGGAAAACGCGGATATTACGTCATTGACAGGCGACAAGTGACACTTTAAAATTGTGAATTTCTCTAAATTTACAAATTCTTGGAAACATTTAGGATAATGTAAGCACACAAATGAAAGAAATATATAACACTGTGCTAGTGGTTTTTGGATATTTTGATACAATCTTACATATTGCACCTTTAAGGAGAAGTTGATCAGGTGTACCTAATAAAGTGGCCAGTGAGTTAGATAGATAGATAGATAGATAGATAGATAGATAGATAGATAGATAGATAGATAGATCCGCTAAAAACATGCATAAATGTAATTTAAAATATTTTCATTCATTTCATGTTTTCATTAATTTAAAATGAATTCATTCAATACTAAAAACTTGTGGTTAAAAATTGCCGTTTAAAATGGCCAAACTATTGCCATCTTTTTTGGAACAGCCTTTGCACAGTATTAAGCCTTAAAATGCTGCTTACCAACAAAACAGTAGCTCATTCGATTTTTAAACCGAGTAAATGACTGACTTTTTCATGCTAACTCGCAGTCATCCTGTCTCCAGTAGCAACGAGTGGTGCCGCACCTGATATACACCAGTGTTCCTAATTGCCTGTTACGTTTGACCATTAGAGGAATAAGAAAGAGACAGCCGACAACTTTGAGCAACCACCTGCACGTGCCTTCAGCAAAGAGGTTAAATAGGGTTAATATACTGATCAATGCATGTGTCCCTGAGGCTTTTACTCTAAATGTCAGATGCTAGCACTAAAGATGTGGCATAAAACATCTCTTCTAACATGCACTGACTAACACACACCAGGGAGAACGAATTTTTGTTATTATCTTCTCAACACTACACTTGTAGCATGAATTTTATGAAGATGATATTTCAACAGCCAAAGCAAAACCTGCATTAAAAATGCGTAGCAGAAAAAAAATACTGAAAGTTTCAAAATGCTGCAGTGGCAGCACAAAGCCTCAAATTCATTTTAACCTGTGATGCTGGCGATAAATTTCAGAAAAGCTTTTTTTTTTTTTTTTGCTATGCTCAGTCTGCACAGAAAGATGAGGTCAGTTCAGACATCTATAGTACCAGATACATTCAGGTCTGCTCAGAATCATTACAGTCAACATGAAATCAAAACTGACCTTATTGACTTTATTAATAAGTTTTACTGTGTTGCAAATAAAATGGGTTGCAAATGCAGTTGCATGTTGACTTTAACGATAACATTATCACTTACCAGAGACATTTTTCACTGAACTAATTTATGCTAATTTGATCCTCCTGGCTGACACAAATGACCCCAAGATGTTTTATGTCTTAAAATAGGGCTACTAAACTCAGTCCTGTAAGGGCAAAGGGTTCTGCATATTATTCATTCCACCCATGCAGCACAACATTTGATCTGACTAATTAGCTAATGCCTTAAGCCAAGGAGGCAAATGACTCATACAGCACACTGCTTAGTCAGAACAAGTGATACAGACGTATGGCCAACCTGGTTCAGTCTTTACAATAGACATACATCAGATTTACTGCCTAAGTAAGTCTTTGATGTGACAGTGAATCTCTTCTAAAGCTTAAAGACAATGTTGCTATTTGAAATGACCTTAAATCAATCCTTTTTGCCTTGAATTTTAGGTTGCAATAGAGATTTGTGATTTTTTTTTTTAAATATGTATGTTTATGCAAACAATTTAGCTGCATAATGCATCTAAAAGTATTCAGGACAATTTAAGTAAAAAAAAAAAAAATTCTAAACATACTAAAAGGTAAGTATATATATCCAATAACAAATTTTAAACACCTTGGGTCTTAGTGGGCTTTTACACTGGTAGTTTAATTCGAAACAGGGCACAGCTTGCATGGAAATTTGTCCAGGAGTGCATCGTGGTACTGAACCCGAGAAGGTGGTCTGAGCTCGGTTGAGCACCAAATTAATAACACAATGTATCGACCCATGTTTGTGATGACGGAACAATCACAATCGGATTCAGACCGCAGCAAACATGCCCAGTAGGAAAACCCCATGATTTCAAACAATATAACTGGTTTTATCATTTAAAATAAAACTAGTTTTGCTTCAAAAATGTTTTTTTTTTTTTTTTAATAAATGCCTTTTATTTTGATATTGTTTTGATAAGTTTAATAATTTTTTTTATATATATATTTAAAATTTTATATTTTTATTTTTAGCCTTGTGTATTGAATAATATTAATGCAAGATATGCTTCTGTATTTTTACTATCTCACATAAAGCCATTTGTTGACTACAAAGTTATAATGAAGAAGATCATTACTCGGAATGAGTACATCAGAACAATGCTGTTTTATTACTCTTGAGTGAGAGCATATTGCCTCATTGCGATTTTGTACGTGAGCCACAACCATTTTTTCCTTTCCAAAATCACCAGATATCCCTGAGGAAAAAAAAAAAAAAAGAAATAGAGGGAGGATGGGGAGCTCAAACTACTACTTTACAGTTTAGGTAGGTTATGTTCCTTGAAAATAGAAGAATGATTGATTGAATCCTGCTGAATGACAATGTAGAGATGGGCTGTGTAGTTTGATCATGGCTTGTGGTGTCTGGTTGCAAAGTGCAAAGACTGAAACAGTGTCTTGAATTTGATGCTGTCACTGTAGCTGTTGTGGAGATTTCAGCAATGGTGCACAATAAATGTATAGCAAAAAGCCATCATGATAGATTGTAGAACATAGTGAGTGAATACTGACAGTGGCCTTCAACATCCTCAATGCACTGATTTCTATCTTGAGGGGTTAATCATGACTGATCATAGGTCAGACTTTTGCTGCAAGATTATGCAAGCGGATGGATTAAAGCAAAAAAAAAAAAAACCTTCTGACTGAAAACTTTTTTTTAGGCTATGGCATATTCCTTTATTTAAATACTTGTCATACAAATAATCAAACATCTTGTATCTTGAATTTGGGGAGCATTTTCGTGGCATTTTTGCCCCAAGCCCATTCATTTCTGACCTGATCTCATACATACAGTAGCCTCTCTGCAATCCAATTGATAGAAATCTGTCGTAGCGATGGAAACTTTAATCTCTGCAATCAGAACTCTTGCAGTGAAATATCTCGTGGAAGGAGTCTCGAAGGGCCAGTGACTGAGCATCCATTATTAGACTTACTGCCATGATGTAATTAGTTTTGCTGTCCATCAGTCAGACATATGATGCACAAACTGTCAGGTCACTTCAATCCATTTAAACACTGACATTGGTTAAACAAAAGGCCACTCTAGTCGTTTTAATCAATTCTAAATGAAATATCAGGACAGAATTAAAAGAATGTTTCCCAATCCTCTTGTCACTTTACAAACTCATGCAACGCAATTTGTTGAAAACACAACAAAGCCCATTCTGGTTTCAATACAAATCCTTTAGATAGTATTTCAGTGATTACAGTAAGGCACAATAAAAGTACATGTGGATATAATAAAATATTTAAAACTCAGTTTTAACAATATAGTTAACAAGACAAACATCATAAGTGACTTAAACATGACAGAATGACTTACTAACTTTACTGACTCTCTGTGTAGCATTATATCCAACCGTTCAAGTTGGTTGTCATGACTCTTTAAATATTTAAATTGTAAATCTATTTCACAATATTACTGCATTTATAAAACACTTTCCTACATTCTCAGTCTTTTATGTGATTTTTCTCCCATATTGTGGTCCTAATAGGTATTTGGACACTTAACACTGAAAAAAAAGGGGGGGAGGGAGGGTCTATAAAAGTCTATTGAGTCTATAAAACATGTCAAAACTCCACGAAGCACAACAAGCGTATCGGTGAGAAAAACACTTGTTTAAACATCATACACACCGGGACATTTGAATGCACATCACATTTTTGACATTATCAATACTGCTTGCAATCATAATGCAATGGGCCCTTTAAATACAAGAGTTATTGAGCCGTTGTTTACACTGGCATATACAATAAAAGAGCCTGCACTGCGACAGGAAATAAAAATGAACACAAGAAACTTGTGCCTACCTTACAGAACACCAAAGGTGGCATTATCATAAGTAGCATTATCTCGGAGTTAAAATTAATTTTGTTAACATCATGTACAGTTCATGTCTGATACCGCGCCAGTCATGTGTGCATTAAGATTCAAGAGGAAAGATTATGATAGGATAGTCCTGTTTCAAGAAATAAAACATCACATGTAAAATGAATCCTATTTTATAGCCACTTACAATTTACATTGAAAGTGTTTATTACAAAATGCTATATAGGAAAGTTTGTGTTGAATTTACAATCCTGTGAAAACCCCTACTTCCCTGCTCATTATATTACTTTCATGTGAGGATCTGGCCTCCGTGCTGCGTCTACTGTTCTGGCAGGATCCATATTACGCACCTCTGAACAAACAGGGAGGGGGTCCTTGGGAGATGTCCCCAGGGACGGTCTTTGCCAGGATGCGTATATGTGTGGATGGAGGTTTGTGAGAAGTGCTGAATCACAGACACACAGCAGTATAGGCGTCAGACGGCTCACTGATATTCTCTGTTGAACACATGCGCACACATACACGTGCACAATTACATGGCTGCAAAAATATACTCCCATGTGACACCTTTTGTCAAATCATGCATAAAGTAGGACACTTCTGTAGTACAAACCTGCATTGGCTGATGACCAACCTCTGTCTCTCTTTCTCTAACTCACTTTAATACACTTACCCAGGCAGAGCAGCCAGAGAACAGTGCATTTAAAAAACAAATGGATCAATAAGGACACCCAAACATGGATCTTACTCAAACACATGGATCCACACCGCAACACCTCTGCTAATGCGAGTGTTGCAACAAAGCCTTGATCTCCAAGAATATATGGCTGTATTTCAAAACCTAGTGAGCTGCCTCCCTGACAGTATTTTTGGGCATCTTAGGCACGTTTGAATGCGGTCTAGGTTTGTAACTCACTTCAAATACAACCTATATGTGACAGAAATGCCTAGATCACAAAAGACAGATGGTACACACATTTGGTCCCATTTAATTGATCAAAAGTGAGCACAAGAGACTTCATACAAAAACTTTCTTCCTTCTGTCAAACACAACAAGAGATGGTGGCACAGGTAATACCAAACTAAAAAAAAATAAAATAAATAAAAAACCTTAAAAGTACAACATATTCCAAGTTTTCTAAAGTCATGAAGGCTTTGTGTGACAAACAGAAATCTCTCCTGTAGAAAATCTCAGTTGGAGGTTTACATATTCATACTGACATGTTGTGACTGATGACATTAAACCTTGCACAACGCATGCTAATTGACTATATTTAAATGCACACAAAAGATTTGAGAGCTACAGCCAATTTTCTGAAAATAGAGACTAAAATTTTGGTCTGTTCCACAGACAAAGGTATATTATAGCTTCGTAAGACTAGGAATATAGTGCAAAAGTTTGGACGACATGAGAGTAAATAAATGACATTTTTTGTATGATTTCTGTAGCATCACTACTTAGTCAATGAAAATAAGAAGGTATAGTTGTTATGTGTTCGAAATCGCCCCTATACCCTCAGTCACTATTCCCTACATTACTCAACTAAAATAGTCCACTTGAAGGAGTGAATGAAAAAGAGTGAGTGAACACTGAGTGCACCAGAAGGGCTGCCGCTTTTGCATAGTTTGTTTTGCCGTTTAATAATAATTATTTGAAACTTAGCAAACTGGCAGCTCCAGGAGTACGATGAAAAGATTTTCCTTGTACTCTGTCATGGAAACTAGCATGTATAAATCTTTTAAACAATTTTAATTTTGGAAAAATGGAAAAAATGGATGATTCAGCTGCGGGCGCCATCTTCTGGAGGGACGCGGGAATTCATTTAGCGCAACCGTCACAGTGCATTATGGGTCTTCTCTAGCTATTGAGCGTACATCGGTTTTACACTTATTGCGGTGCATTGTGGGTTTGAATGAGTGCACTCGATAATGTCCACTATGGTTTTGGACACCACTACAAATGGCTGTCCCCTCAAATAG